>NW_025963924.1:12462500-13095948 GCF_023055435.1 Haliotis rufescens
GGTAAAAGTATATATAAGTATACAAACACAGTGATAAGTCTGTTCTGAAGTTCCGGTTTGGTGATGATGTAAATATGTACTGAATCAAACACCTCTTTGCTCATAAAATCTTCTGGCACCTGAAATGACAAAGAGTGAGTGAGTGAGTTGGGTTTAATGCCGCTTTGAACAGTATTCCAGTTATATCATGGCGTGTCAGCTTAATGTGGGAGGAAAGCCCGAAGTGATGCAGGTCTCAGACGTTTACCACTTCGGTGAAACCAGGAGCACGGGTATGTTGCTGACAAACATAATCGGGGCGAACCAGGATTTGAAACCCACATTCATAGCTTTCTTGTGTGCCCAAAGGACACAACTCTGCATAGCGAATTGCAGTGCCTTAGACGACTGGGCCACCCGTGACACGAAATGACAAAGAAGATGCAAAATCAAACATGTTTTATCATGTTTATGTTTGTTTGACATCATCTTGGTCAATTGTCAAAAAAGAAATAATTTCTTGCCACTTATGTCAGATTACAACACATATTCATTACACTCCAAACAACATATTATACTTGATTTACAGTTTATTTGGGTAAAAGTCCACATGGATTTGTTCCTGGTTCAAAAAGGTACACTACAGCGTCTTCTGAATCAACATGACAGCTTCATCAGCCTTGAGTCCAGCTAGGACTAGTAGACGTAGTTCATGTAGTCACAGGGGCACAATGCATTCACCTGCTTGCTCAAACTGTTTTGTAACTATCAAGACATACACCATATGTCAGTGGTTATTCCGAGTGAGAATATAGATCTAGAATCCAAGGAACCTATATGAAATGGATAGGGTGGTCAGACTCAGTCAGTTAATTGACTAATTGTGTGTCATCATATTCTTATTAGATCGCTGCTCTTGATTTCAATCGCAGATGTGTCTGGTCCAGATTAGTTATAGACCGCCATCATATCGCTGGAATTTTTCTGGGTGTGGCATTCAACAACAAAAAAACAAACAAGCACTGTATGTATAGATCTAGACTATGTAGTCACAGCTGTATTTGCTTGTGCATTTTGGTATCTTTGACTTCTTTGTTTATATTTGGTCTCTGGTTAGATAAAAATTTCTTCAGCTGAAAAAAACCCATGAGAACAGGGTGGACCTTACACATATTATAGGGACAGGGGGCAGGGAAGCGTTTATTCCTTTCAATCAGCTATTAATCACTGTATGCATGACCAGATCGCTTGAAAGTGCACCTTAACTTACGGTACCTAAATACTTTTTGTTAGGGCTCTTGTCAAACAATTCCTAATCGGACATTTTGTACCTATCTCTTGAGACTGTCAGCGCGTACCCAGGTAAGGTTGTGTAATAGGGGGTTGGGTGAGTACCCGCGTTGTTTCCTAAATTTGGACTCGTCGTAGCCCAAATGGACAACCAAGTGCATATAACTTTATTATTATTTATTGATGTATATGTTGCATATTACCAACTCGGACATAAAGCGACCATATTAATATCTTGCCTGGTATGTTATCTTTGGACCAGCAGTTGGATGGAATTCACTAAAGAAGATGCACTTGATCGCATTCATCGTGATCGCGATCGCGAACACCTTGATTTAGAGTAGTCTCCCTTGGTAAAGTGAAAACTAATGACTAAAACGGAATTACGTAATTTTAGTTATTACATATTTGTAAGAATTACATTCAGCTGATATTGTATACATGTCTATTAAAAAGGACAAGTAATGTTCTTTAGTATTCAATTTATCGGATAAAATACCCCGATTATGATAACTGTGTTGGAAATTTGAAGATCATAATCCGTTATTTCTTTACGTGTAATAATTTTATATCTTTTTCCAGAAATCTGCTCAGCTGATGCCAAATGCAGACGACAGTTATCGCCGCGGCCTATTTCGTTTTTTCTTGAATATTATAAGACTGTGTCACAAAGAAGTTCAATTTTACACAGATTTACTTCTTTATCACAATGGTTGCACACTTTGTTGCTCTTTTCTTTACAGGATTCATCGTTTATACCGCCGCACCCGGCTCGAGTAAGTGAAAACACAACGGATGGGGATGTTTGCATGCTGCGTTGTTACAGTTTGTCAGCTTATAGGCTTGTTCAGCTGATACCCCATTTTACAAAACATGCATTCTTCGTTCGTTCTTCCACGGGCACTATTTACACCATACTAGCCAACAGTTACGCGACCATCATCCCTGACAACAGGATAAGGCACTTACTTCCAAGTGCCCCGAAATAGGCAATTGTCTCGTCAAGAAAGACCAGGTCTAGGCCTAATCAAACGGGGAACTATCTATTACAAACAAACACACGCATCTTTAGTTTAAGTGTATGGTGGACTATGCTTATATTTATGATACTGCATGGTTATATGTCATTTTGAAGCTGTTCAATTATTTGTCTTTACCTTACTGAATAAGGATGTATTAGACTATTAGGCCTAGAGTTATATTGGAGACCTATTGAGTACCACCTTCTCATTAGAACAACAAAAACATGCTGAAACATGGTTCTTCAATTCTAACTAGCTTTAATTTATTAAGTAGCAGTAACTTAATCTAACTTACACAGCACTTATAGAGACTTGGCACATTGTGTTGAATGCTAAGACTTGCTGGATTATTTATCTCGTTATCTGGTACACAATTATTGGTTGCTAAATGTAATACATACAATTGTCATTGTCAACAGACAAAAGAGGCAAATGTGGTATATAATTAATCCAGTAGTTCCAATTTATTTAAGTGAGGTATCTTTATGAGTATTGATAAGAAACAGCTAGGTTGCCATAGTCAGTTTTGGCCCTGTTCCACATTAATACGTCCTTATGAAATGCAATGTCACTATGGGATGTTGCTCATGATATTAATCACTAGTTTTCCTGGTCCGGACTCATTTATTTACAGGCTTTCAATGACATAAATGGAACATGCTCTTATGAATTTGTTTAAGATAAAACACAGCTGCAATGAGCTATTTATTTCTAGAATAGATAGAGAACTTGCGACAGTGCTTTATCAGGATTTAAAGATGCAGTTGTGAGGGCTGATTGTTCCCACAACTGTCACTTTTTATCCTGATAAAGTCCAATCACAAGTCCTTTGTCTTAAAACATAGACAAATAAGACCACCTCCTTGGTCTAGTGGTAGAGCGTCCGCCTGGAGAGCAGAGGGCCTGGGGGTTCGATCCATGGCTGCGTCATACCAAAAGATGTTAAAAGATGGTACTTCTTGTTACCCTCTCTAGCGCTTGGCATTAAGAGGCTAAAACAAGGACTGGTCAGCTTGGAGTCTGAATACTGTGTCTGAGTGGGGTATTCATGTTAAACTGCGTCATGGTATTTCAGTGGGCTAGCGGGCGGTCGGGTAGCCTAGTGGTTAAAGCGTTTGCTTGTCAAGCCGAAGACCCGGGTTCGATTCCCGACATTGGTACAATGTGTGAAGCCCATTTCTGGTGTCCCCTGCCGTGATATTGCTGGAATATTGCTAAAAGCGGCGTAAAACCATACTCACTCACTCACTCACTCACTCAGTGGGCTAGCACTATAAATCAGCATCAGTCCGGACTAGTACAAACAGCCACACACACACACACACGTGCATGCACATCGTTATAAAAGTGCAATGATCTTGGACGCGATGTTAAACCCCATTTCACCTCACCTCAATATAACCAAATACTTCAGTTCCACTCCAGGGATATCATGTCAACATATACTGATATATACAGTTAATGTTTCATGCAAACTGCACTTTTAACTCTGCTCAAGGCACATGCAGCTCAATGAGCATTCACCTCACCTCAATATAACCAAATACTTCAGTTCCACTCCAGGGATATCATGTCAACATATACTGATATATACAGTTAATGTTTCATGCAAACTGCACTTTTAACTCTGCTCAAGGCACATGCAGCTCAATGAGCATTGACATACATATAAAGGGAAAGATGATTGAACGACACCCATTGGAATAGAGCTATGCTCTAATAACTAATTGTAACACAGTTACCAAAGGTCACATGACAGTTTTGTATTAAAAATATATCTTATGTTTCAGGCTTGTTTTCATGGCATCCGACACTGATGGCCATTGCAGTAAGGATATTTTTCTAAATCTATTCAGTAATAAATTTGTTTTGAAGGAAACTAAACTGAATTTACATATTGTCAAGCTTCTTGCACATGAAAATTTTCACTTTGACTTCCATGGCATGTTCTCCATTTAGTTAGTCCATATATCATGTGTTCAGCATGTACAGTGAAACCTTTATGTTCACAAAATAACTTTCAAGATAAAAAGAAACATATATTTGAAAGCTTGATTGCTTTTTGTCAAACATGGATCTTCTCTGAAATCAGGACAGGACAACTTGTTGCTTAGTATGAAGAATATACACAGACTGATGCTACTTTCACTTCCTTTCAGTTCCTGCTGCTGATGTTCGAGGGCTTATTGGTGTTTTCTCCAATCAGCTCCTTTGTTCCGAGACAATCCAGAGCCACAAAGGTCACACTTCACTGGATGTTGCAGGTTACCTCCCTTACCTGTGCTATTGGAGGATTTGCAGCGATCTACTACAATAAAGAAATAAACAACAAAGAACATTTCACATCATGGCATGGCCTTATTGGTTTGTCAGCCGTTGGGTATTCTTGTATGCAGATGCTGGGTGGATCTGTGTTGAAATACCCTGCCCTTGCTAGCATCCTAAGAATAAAATTAAGACTGGCAGATCTGAAAATTGTCCATGCTACATCGGGATTAGTGTCCTTCATTCTTGTGTGTACAAGTTTTATGCTTGCTATGTTTTCTACCTGGTTCTGTAAGAATGTGACTGGGACAACATGGTATGCTTGTCTTGGCTGTATTTCATGTATCTTGTTCATCATCATGAATCAGATCACCAGTGCATATTTGCCAAAAGTTAAATCGAGGAAGAGAATAACACAATGAAAGAACAATATCTTGTCACCATTTTTGCTTATGACATTATCATGAGGTGTAATTTTCTTGTTTCAGTATTGTACACATTTTTTCGATGTATGACTATTTTAGTGTAAATTTCAAGTAAGGACTAAACCTCTGATGTGCCGTTTCATTAATTACTTTGAGCAACTTGGATTTCATTCCTAACTGTATTATGTCTATTTGAAATTCATTGAAGAATGCTTATGTGTTATTATTTTGAACAATTCACACTTGTAGATTTCTTTTCCTTTTGTTTTGCATGTCTTGATAAAACTATTTTGTAAACCTTCATATAACATTGAATAAGGGTCATGTGAAGTTTTATTAGTGCCAATTTCAATGTGTTATATGAGACACAATTAAATATATTACCAACTTATTATTAATTGATTGATGCTGTGTTATTTTCATAAAAAATTGAAATAGCCATGGCCTTTACAGTCACTTTTAGGCACTAGTATGAAGGGGGCACGGGTGGCCCAGTCGTCTAAGGCGCCGCGATTCGCTGTGCAGAGTTGCGTCCCTTGGGCACGCCAGAAAGCTATGATTGTGGGTTCGAATCCCGGTTCGCCCCGATTATGTTTCTAGGTTTGTCAGCACCATACCCGTGCTCGTGGGTTTCACCGAAGTGGTAAACGTCTGAGACCTGCATCACTCCGGGCTTTCCTCCCACATTTATCTGACACGCCGCGATATGACTGGAATACTGTTAAAAGCGGCGTTAAACCCAACTCACTCACTCACTCACTCACTCACTCACTCACTCACTCACTCACTCACTAGTATGAAGCCTGAGTCTAGTAAACTTTCTTCTGGTTAGTAAGATCAGCATATTCTAGTCCAGTTACTAAGACTAAAATCTACCGAAAATAATGCCAAAATACAAGTTCAGGCTATGAGACTAAATATATTTGGTGCTGACTGTCCATTACCTTTCTGTTACTTGTAGCCCATTGATGTATTCCAGTGCTTTCAGTGATAGCCTGATTATTCCATATCAATTTCATTCACTCTTATCTACTTCCAACATTGTCATCTGCTAATTTAACATACATTACTGTCAGTGATATCCATGAGACATCTTGGTACGGTCAGTCTGTAAGATTTATGAATGTTGTGTTAGTGACTGTGTAGGTGTAATGTTGACATAATTATTTGATGATTTTTGTCCATAATCATGATACATGAGAATGTTGTGCTTTACATTCCACCATATATTTTTCATATGCTGAATTGTCTGCTGAATGTTTTTGATGGAAAATAGATGTTAGATGGTATTGTGATTTATTATATATTGAACTGTTCAGTCAGTGTCTATACTCTTCTGCAAATGGTAACCATGTGCAGACAAGAATATTTAGCTCCTAATTGCAGTGTTGTTGATGTAAGAGTGAAGGAATTGGTTCAATTTTCTCTTGGTTATGAGAGTACCAATGTACTGTGGGGAGTTGCCTCCCTTGGGCATTCCAGTCTCTTATTACCATGGATTTGAATCCAGATTTGTCTGATTCTGATTATTGGTTTGCAAGCACCATACTCAAGCTGGTTGGTATCACAAAGTGAAGTAAACCACTTAGACCTGTATCACTTCATGCTTCTCCCCCACATAAAGTTAACACACTTTGATATAGCTGAAAGGTATTTAGGCTTATAAGAAAATAAGAATTGGTTCTCAGGCAACGGTTTTTGAAAATATGGTGCGGGCGGCGGTGATTTTTTTTTCATTTTTTGGGGGGTGTGTGGTTCAAACTAGTATGTAACAAATAAACAGTTGTATAATCAATAAACTATTGTGTACAATCAACCTGATGGAGGGCCTCCCTACATAAATGTATTCCTTGATGAGTAAAATACTGGAATACAGTATTTGACTACTGTTGAACGTTTTTCTTTTTCTTTTTTCTAAATGGAAATAAAAACGAAACGTGCAGCAAACTTTATAGGCAGTGCCTGAGAACCAAGACTATTATTTTTTTAGGCTTATATATACTGGGATAAACCCAACTCCCTTACTTGAATATATACTTCAAAGCAAGGATTAAATTAGTGTTAGGTAATATGATCTGACAGAAAATTGGAATTTATGAGCTGAAGGCTGGTTCTGTGTTGGTGTTTCTGTCATGTTAGACTGTAGCTTAAAGCCATTTACAGCTTGCAAAATGTATTCAATTTCATGTTATTTGTATTAGCAGCATTATTAATGGCATAATCATGATAGCCTGGAAATGATTTTCTTCAGATTCCAGATTGTTTATTGGTGTGAGTGAATATTTTGACATTTGATGATTGTTGTTTGTTAAAAGGAATACCTATTTTGAAAAAATACTTTACTCTCTAATTTGTAATATCCTGAATCTAAAACCATGTGCTATCTCGCATTACTTTTCACATGTTTAAGATTTCTGGGACTTGATATTGTAATTTTGCTATGCTAAAATTTATATTAAATCTTATGGCTTAAAGAGTCTTTTGTCATTCTTAACAGCACATTTAATGATCTGTTGTTTTTTTAATTACTCTTTTCAGTTTCATCCTCATTGTTAGTCATGATCTCAGTTGTGATAGTGTTTCTTGAATATTCTCTACATTTAGCTCATCAGAAAAATGACAGAAAGAAAATCTGCATGTGAAGCCTCTGTAGTTTACAAGGTAAACTTTTATGACCTTTAGAGGGCAGCACACAGCATTATCAGCCAGGCTGTTTGCCCTCAGTGTGCATCAATCAGCTTTTTAATTTATAATGTCATCAATAACCTGGATGTGATCTCCGGGACTTACTGAAGGGTGCAGGCTAAAACGGCACCACAGCAAAACGTCACCGATTTTTCGGGCGAAAACGGCACCTCATTTGGAGAAAATGGCTACTATTTGTGGGTCGAAACGGCACCTCTATTTTAAATAAGGATAAGAATGATTTATGTAGTAGAATATATGCTTTGTTTACACACTTTATTATGACGGGATATTCTTATCGAATGCAACACATCGGAAGGCGATTGTTGAATAATTGTGATCTGACAACACCCTGTTTGCATCATAAATACAGTTTCAGCTTGACGTAGAATTAATTTGATTGTTAGGACATAAAGCACTTAGGATTCCTTCTCATATTATTTATAGTATGTCAGCATGTATTTCCCAGAACAAGCATATTCCAGTACATACACGAATGTTCTCCGTGACTCAATTGTACTAACATTGTTGACGATAATGATTGTGTACATATAAAAAAAAGATCGACTTGTTTGGAATGTCCCTCTGAAATTTGTAATATTTGTGAATCTATTTTATACCAATGTTATTCAGCATGTTCAAGGTTGGGAAGCAAATGTTCCGATCCAGGGGCCTGTTCCACAAAGCGATCTTAGTGCTATGATTGTCGTAAGCCTATGTTAAAGTATGAGAGTTACGATCATCTTAGCGCTAAGATCGTTTTGTGGAACGGGGCCCTGGATCCCGGATTTACGCAAAGTGTGCACACCGAATTTTATGTTTATACCTCCGTAAGGCCATCCATATTTTTATGTGTTTCTCATCTCCAATCTCTACGAGCCAGCTGGCGAAATACATAAATTTAAAAAAGCATCAGCTGTATTTCACTATTGTATAACTTATTTTATGAAATGTTATAATTTAGAGCACTTGGTAAATAGTCTTTAAATGAATTGATGACGTAGATCGAGTAGCTTTGCTACGGAAACGATTTTTTGATAAATATAGCTGACGAAATATCTGTGTCTTTTTTTGAATGTGCAAAGGTAGGAGTATTTTCTATCACACAGGGAGATAATTTTCCACAGCGGCGGGGAAAATGTAGATAGGAATACCTGTTTTGGTTCAGTCGGAATGAAAATGCAGGGCGTGCGGGAGAAAAATTAGCGGACAGCGGAAACGCAATATTATGCTGAAGTCAATTCTTATAAATTAATACATCAACAATAACAACGAACAAATTGCTAATTTAATAATTAATATAACAAAACTAAACGGCAATAAGAAATCTGAACATCAATCAAGGCCCCGTTCCACAAATCGATCTCAGCACTACATCACTGTGGGGCCCTGCGCAATAATACAACACAAACCCCATCACTCAGCCAATCAGTCCGTTAGTGGGCGTGGCCTTATTTTCTTCAGGTTTTAGGGAATCATAAACAATATTAACGCAATAATATTGTTTGGCCCTCCAATCAAATGCCATGGAATAACTTACAATTTCTTTACTAAACGAATGAACCTGCTTTTTTGCCGAACCAAACGCATGCGGATGTCAGAACTATGTAAAACATAAACATGAACTATGTTACTGATATAAGGGCGATGTGACGTCATAAACGTTTGACGTCATAGAGGATTTCGTCACACCTAAATGAAAGCCTTGGCTCTAGCTGTTGCACGCAATTTGACTGCGCTCATAGACTGCGTGTAATAATTATCTTGACAATTGTATTCATTATTTGATTTCGAGTCAAGATGGCAACAGAAGGTACTATTGTTCAAGATGCCGGCGAAACTTGTACCGCTGAAAGTGGGGGGAATGGGCCACACCTTGAGATTGAGTTAACTACACTAAACGGCACAACATCAGCGACTGACGTACCCACACAGGTAGCGAGTACTCACGGGGAGGAAGAGCAGGAGACATCCTTGGAGACACCACTTGGGAGTCGTGAGGCACAAGAAGAGCCATCATGCTCGGACGCCGCTGCAGACTCGGCACAGCTGGTAGGAGAAGAGGGCATTTTGACAATTCAGGGTCCATCGTAATCGTTTTAACGAGGACAGATCAACATCGCTCTCGTGTTCCATTTGTCCGATTCTGGATCAAGATTTTCGAAACGATATTAGCCCAAAAAGTTATCGTTAGGAAATCGTAGACTGCTGCAGCCCATTCTCAAAACTATCGTAGCCTTAAAATATCGTAAAAATGTCGTAATTCTAAGATAGCTCCATACCTGTCGTAGGTTTATTTTATCGGCTTAATCCAAACTGGCGGAATAATTTGTCACAGATATTTTCCAAACAAATAATCTGCTTCACGTTAAAAAAATGCCATTTCATTTTGTTAAACTGTGTGATTCAAATTTACCCTTCGAAAACACGAAGAACGCATAAACAGATCTCACTTCAGAAATATTGTTAATCCCGATAGCGATCCATATCACTATGGAGTCGATAGCTTAAAATCTACACATATATATATATGTCGAAGTGCAAAACCATTAGCGTTTCCCAACAGTTTTAACTTCTAAAATCGATTTAGACAATTGAATTTTAATTATACAGTGTACTAGTATATATTTATTGATTTAAAAAGGAAATGCACATGATAAAATATGTGTATTGTTTATTTCTATAAAGTGTATGTTTAATTTTTTCTTGCAAAAGTAATTGTATTTTGTTTCGTTTTAACAAGAAACACACCAAGATGATCTAAATTATTGAAAGATAGATATTTGATACTAAGTGGTGATTAAATAGTGTCTGTTGAACAACTGAATTCTCTACAATCAGGTAACTGCTTTTACCGGCATTAGTTTTATTCCAATAAAGATGGATATTCCCTGTGCACAGTGAAATACCATGTTTCTCTCCTCGATTGTCGGGGGAAAGGAGATATTTTCACGATTTGCGAAACATTTTCGAGATAATAACAAACGACAAGATTACTCCATAATGACCATCTGTCATTATTGTGCCGTGTCAGTGTAGAACTAACGTAAATAGGAAGTCAACTGTTTGTTTTCAGGCTAGACGATAAAGGGGAGATATTTGTCGGGGAGGTAACTCTTGTAGTTCCGTCATAGATTCGGATTTTTAATCTCATAAAACACGAGGGTAAGTGTTTTATCTAACTTATAAACAGAAAAGGAAACTTTTATCAACATTTTTATGTTTCAGACAACTTTCCATGAACCTTAGGAAACGGGAGTAAAATATCTGTTGTTGGCGTACAGTACTTGAAAAAAAGACTTTCTCAACAGCATTATGATTTCTCAGCGCCCCTGTAGCATAGTGGTACACTAAATGGGCTACAGATATTCGATCCCCAGGAATAAAGAGAAAACATTTGTCATTTGATTTTACATTTCATTACATTGTGTTCAAATGCAAAATAAATTTCTAGCGAGAAACATTCATATGTTACAATATGAACGGAAGTTCCATTAATATAATCCCGGGGATATTATAACATCTTATATAACAAATATCCATGGGATGTTATATAAAACCCCGGGGATTATTATTTAATCAAATGCTTAATTTGCTGCTTTTTTCATTGTTCATCTGTTTCAAAATCACCTACATCCGTGCAGGTATTATGTTTTAGTGAACAGTGAGAACATTTCAACATTTTGTCTTTTGGGGTGGACTGGGTGGGACCTTTACCGCCCCAGTAGCAAAAATGAAAAAATAAACAAATGGCCCTAAAAGGCTTCCGTACAAACCTCATTCAATTTTTTAAAAGGGCACCCACCAGCAAAGTAAGTTATTTTCGGATTCATTTAAATTTTGCCAAGATCCCTTAATTTGCATAATTATTGATGCAGCTTTCACTGACACTCACTCACTCAGACATACATATCATATCACAAGTTGTAGCTTGAATCTCCTTATGAATCTTAGTGTGGTGTCCATTTGTGGTATCCCCCGCTGTCATAAGACCTACATCACTTGGCTTTGCTTCCACATTAAGCTGACACGCCGTGATATAACTGGAATACACACTCACTCACTCACGCACTCGCTGTTTACAGAGCGACACTACCTCCAATGGACCGTTGTTGAGGGTGACGGGACCAGACAGCGTCGACATCAGCCCCGCTAGTTCCAACGAATCCATTGTCTGCAGAATATGCCAACTCTCTCAAAAGGAAACAGGTAAATATAAGGGGCAGTAAAGAATTCTTTGATTTCCCCTCGAGATTATATTGAATTATAAAAAAATCCTCCCACCCCCCACAATAAATGACCGGTCCCTAATTGTTGGAAACTGTTCCTGGTCCTAAAATGACATCAAGCGGCAGAATATATAAGAAAATCTTAAATTAACACCCTTAAACTTCCTTAACTTCTTTTGAGTAGTATATGACATGTGATTCAGGAGAACCCATGACGGCAACATCATGTGACTGTCGAGGTGGGCTGGAGTCTGTGCACAGGTCCTGCCTCATACAGTGGGTCACCTACAAGCGCAACAACAAGTGCGAGCTATGCGGAGTTGTCTTCCCTAGTGTGTCCCCTCCGCCAAGGACAACGTCCATGGAAAGACAACAGAGGGTAAGATGGCTAATCGACGCTTATGACATCAATCACTGAATTGTCTGATCCAGACTCGATTATTTACCGTTCGCCGTCATATAGAATATTGCTGAGTGCGGCGTTAAACAACAAATAAACAAACTGTACTGATCAGTTCCATGTAAATTTAGAAATGTACCTGTTATACGATTTCTCTGCCAAACTAAAACTTAAGTCTCAGCATATCCACCAATTCATTTTCAAATTAATATTGGGGGCACAGGTGGCCCAGTCGTCTAAGGCACCGCGATTAGCACGCCAAAAACCTATGACTGTGGGTTCGAATCCCGGTTCGCCCCGATTATGTTTATAGGTTTCTCAGCACCATACCCGTGCTCGTGGGTTTCACCGAAGTGAACGTCTGAGACCTCCTCCCACATTAAGCTGACACGTCGTGATACAACTGGAATAATTTTAAAAGCGACGTTAAACCCAATTCACCATCTTCCCGAGGCAAAGGAGTTAACTGACTTTAAAAGTCCAGTTACAACCCTTGCCGAACTAGGCTGGAATTACTGGGCTCGATCGTTGCGCCACCAGTGGCTATTACCAATTATGTCCCTTCTAAGCCTCTCCTATGGACCAATCAGATTCCACCTCTCGTATCACTTGCGTTTGCTTCACACACAATGGTGGCGCTCAGTCAGGACGATCAGATCGATAATCAAGATCTATATTGTGATAAAAAGGGTCTTACATCGCGAAATGCATCAAATCACGTGGGCACCTTGATTAAAAACATGAAAAGATTTGGAAAATATCTGCTGACAACGAGTTGGCGGTGCACATGCTTTGCAAATCCTGCAATCGATCGAAATCTGCACGACAGTTTACGAACCGGATTTTGATTTCGGTGCGCGATTTTGATTGGACTATGCATAGCTTCGTTAGTCCAGACAAAATGTAACTCCATAATACCAGCCTAGTTCGGCAAGGGTGGAAACTGGACTTTAATAGTCAGTTAACTCCCTTGCCTCGGGAAGATGCCAATTCACTCACTCAAATTATATTTGTTGCAGCGGATAGAAGCAGTATATCAGCAATATTCCCAACTCCGGCCAATGACTCGTCGCAAAAGGGCGTTCCTAGGTTCCCTCTCTCTCTTCCTCGTCATTACGACGTCGGCGACGGGCATCCTCACCGTCAGCACAGAGCGAGAGTTCCACCGCATTGACCTTGACCCTTGGAGCACCGGTCAAGCCCGGATGGACTCCTACATAACGTTTTCCATTTGCTTGTCCTTCCTTCTGTTCTGCGCGACCTTGACCGTTGGGGTGCTGTTGGTCTGGCTGGCACTTGAAGGCAGCTACTTCCGGCGAAGACAACGGTTCTACGCCTTTGCCAATCGCCTCGCTCAGCAAGAGAGCGCACTCGGAATGTATACTCAGTATGTTTAGAATGTTAAGTGTGTTCAACTGGAAAGAAGTACTTTACGATGGTGATATATTTTGATCAAGTACACATGTAATTCTTTTGTAAATAACTTGATATGCTTTTTTTTTTTTTTCAATAATCAGATGGTTGTACATTGTAGTGGTTAACTGTAGAGGTTCCGTGTAGTTTCCATGTTACTAAATTCTGTCGGAAAAGAGATAACGAGAGGGCATATTGGTAGTTTTGTAACTCTCGATCCTTGTATTAAAAGTTCAACTTCGAATTCAGGCCAGGTGTGCAATAACTTGGCTGTTAATATGTTTCAGAAACTTCATTCAATTGTTGTTAGACCTCAAAATTGGTATGAAAGGATATTTTCAAACTTCTTACACGGCGCAGGTAATCATAATGAAAATTTCTAAGTTGTCATCTACTGCTCTCTTCACTGAGATAGACTGTAATAAACGCGCTGTTACACATGTCATTTGTTCGTTATTGCTTGTGTTCGGGACTGTAGTTTACCCTCCTTTATAAGATAGCTACGCGATAAATCGCAAAGAATAATAAAGAACAAAGCGTGGTTTATTTCACGATATAACATTGTTATATCCTGACGTCATTTCTGGAGGTTCGAACATGCGCTCGCAACGTGATGACGTCGTAAATAGGTCGACGTTATTTTTGAGAGGGAAGTGTCTAGTGAGTTGTACCCCATAGATGTAGCTGGACAGCACAGATGAACGCAATGGCTGAACGATCGTACTCAGAAGCTGGAGAGAAATGACAATGGGTATGATGAGAAAAGGTACAGATGATCGACGCGAGGATTGTAGGAATATGTGGGAAATACCAAACCTAACTCCCCTTTTAGTAAATTGGACATGCCCGACATTTCCGAGGTCAGATTCTATTCAGGGAATCATGATTTAAATTTGGGTAAATATTTTTTGTCAACATCCTTAAGGAGACTGTACATGATGTTCATATCTCTTATAAGAATGCGCTTCTCATGGTTTGAAATGTCACTGCAGTGTCTTATTGTACGATAAACAACGACCATAATATTTGGCCATTACTCCGTTTGTTCAAAAGGTAATTAAATTATGTACATGTAGTTAGGAATAGGGGCTCCACGAATGACTTCCGTATTTTGCGATATTTTAGATTTTGATCTTTGCACTTCGGCCATACTGAAAGCTGAAAAGTCTTGAGGGCCATTTTTGTTCAGAATATTACATTTGTTAGATGTGTTGTTGGCAGTGGGACTCAACACATGTTTTTTTCGCGATATTCTTAATTTTGATACTTATGGCCACTTTGTACAAAATGTTTTGAAATTTGGCATTTTGTCTATGTGTATGATACAACACCTGTGTTCCGTTTATTGCTCTAAAATGATCTCAAACTGTATATTTGGCTCTGTAAACGCGTGTATGTCTCTACATGATGACATCATGTGCTGTTCACTCCCCCTACACACCACTTCCTCTACGTACTTTCACACTGGAAACTAATAGTCAAAAGTGCATACAAACATACAGATCTTGACAAAATAGATACAGTAAACTACGGTTATAACGAGCTCAAAGGGACTACTAATTCTGGTTCGTTATAACCGTAATTCGTTATAAGCATATATACAGCATAACTACAGCAAATAGTCGGGACTAAAAAATTAATTTCGTTATATCCGTCAGTTCGTTGTAAACGTGTTCGTTATAACCGTAGTTTACTGTACCTCAAACTTGTGCCCGGTGATATGAGGATCCGGGTTTTGTCCTTGCTGATTGCGTGTCATCGTCCCCTGATGACGAGGATCGTGTTCATGCTTTTAGTCACTAGCCTTGTGGAGTCTCCATTATTTACAGGCCATCGAGATATAGCTGGGATAATGATGACAGCGGCGATAAACAACACTCTCTCACTAATGCACTTTGAATGTCATGCCCTTTGGCGTGTAAACTGCCGGGCACAGGAAAGTATACACACGTTTGATGGTGGCTAAAATGAAACAAACGAGAAATGGTTAATCGATGGGGATGTATTTTATACGGGTATCATAGTTATGTTTTGGACCTTAAGTTTCCGGTGTTTCGGTGAAGTGTTTTGGTCAAATCAAATCTTGATGTGTATATTTTCTTTTGCCCGCAATTTATATTTACTGAAACAAGTGAAATATCATCGAGCTTTGTTGCACATTCCACAGACCAAGCACGTACGATGTCAGGCGTTTAACTACTCAGAAACCAGCCAGAACCAGCCAGAACCAGCAACGTGATACGTGTTACTACCAGATAGAGGAGTTTCCTGAATAAAGAGGATTCAGTTGTTCCAAAGATCACTTTATTAGGGAATCCAAGTACAGGGAGCCATGTTGCGATGGAAGACGGATTCGAGTCCGTGCATGGGCACATAGCAGGAAGGCTATTGTCTTGCTGCCCAGTCTCCGTTTGTTTGTTTGTTTGTTGTTTAACGCCGCACTCAGCAATATCCCAGCTATATGACGGCGGTCTGGTAATAATCGAGTCTGGACCAGACAATCCAGTGATTGGTATTCTGAGCATCGAAACGAACCAATTAACAAGCATCCCGCCAATGTGCCTAACTTATTGTCGAAAGCGGCGTAAAATCATTCTCACTCCTCCACTTTGACCCAATCATCTGATATGGTGAAGTACATTCAAATCATGTTGACAGCCTAAAGAATAGACGGAAATAGTCATTGACACTGATCAATGTGTCCATTCCGGCTCAATAACATTTTATAGAACCAAAGATTATTCTGGTGTTGGCGCCTTGTCAAAGCGGCACCTCGAGGTTGTACACACTCAATATCAATACACACGCTATGACAGTCACTCAATCAAGGCTGAACTATAACGTTAGAAGACAGCTCACGGAAAGGGCTCCCACCAACGACTTTGTTTATATTTGGACACGGGCCATAATCTAACACTGCGTGGCAATTATTGATTTGTTTATGTAGCATATATTTTTCCATCATGTATTTATTTTGATTTATACTCGGTAAACAAGGCTATAAACTGCGTGATCTCTCGTAGTCGTTCGTTCGTGTACTTATAGTATTGTATTAGGGGTTGCACGTCCACTTCTGAAGAGTTCGCTTTCGTGGACGGGATCAGGTGGGGTTGAAGGAACAAACGAACGAACGAACCTTTTTTTACCAAACTTTACCATATCAGCTGATTGGGTAACGAACGAACGAACGAACGAACGAACGAACCCTTTTTACCAATTTTTTTCATTATTAGCTGATTGGGTTAAAGTTCGGTCGAACGAACGAACGAACGAACGAATGAACGGACGGACGGACGGACGGACGAACGAACGAACGAACGAATTCCGTAAAGGGGCCACCGACATTGGTTTTATCAGTTCACCTGTACAGAGCGCTGACTATAACATCAGGGCATTCGTGACCAACTCGAGTTATTCCGGGACAAGCCAAATAGCTTCTTTTCAGGTTACGGAAAGAGGCGAGTGGTGACGAATGCCATAAAGGATGATAGAACTGGTGTAATAAGTGTATCAAACCTGACCCCAGAATACACACTAAGGGGAATAATGAATTTAAGAAAATGTTTTATGGTAGGTATTGTTAAAGTAATTAAAAAGAGGAGTTGAATAAATAATTGAAATATATAGAAAATTGTAAGATGAAAACAAAAGGTAAACAAAGACTTAGCTGAGCAAACTGTCAATAAATACTGCAAATAAATAAACGAAAAGGGTCAATAAAACTTGTCAGTTAAGTTTTGGGTTCGGTGTCGCGGCAGGGCGATGGCGTGATGGTGAAGAGCGTGTGTGTGGCAACCTTGTGATATGACATGTATGTATGTGTTGCACGGGACTGATTAAGTGAATGTTGATTTGACCCCAGCTATATCACGGTGACTTGTAAGTAATAGAGGGCCAAGATAAAAAATCCGAAACCAGAAAAATATAATAAAATAAATTGAATAACTGTTTTACGATTTACATAGCGTTCCTTTCACAAATTGCGTACACTGTCCCCAGACCAAACAATGTGAAGTTACCCGTGTCTTTTCAGGCCACACCCAACTGAAAGGAACGGTACGGGCCCTGAACGTGTAACTGTTGATTATAGGCATGGGTCTACATGAGACACTATCTGAAATTAGTGACTATTGACTAATCGAACCTTTATTGTGTGTGACTATACAATGCGATACATTGATTTATCCCCGAAGTGATCTCCAGATCGATGACGTCACGCACAACTGAACTGTGATTGGTTGAGTGGCTATCAATATATCTATAAAAGTGGCCGTCTTTTACCCATTATTTTATGACGACAGTTTCTTTAACATATTGGATTTAATATTTTTATGTATGACGCATTCTGATTTATCAATGTTTTATCTTCACCGTTGATGATGAATGAATATTTAATACTCTTTATATTAATGCCGCTAATGATGTGTATAGATGCCATGCAGATATTCTTAAAGGGGCCTTAGTCTCTGGCTAATGGGCAGCCCCAGCAGGTTGATTGAAGTCATTCAAAGCCACGTTGTATGTCTACCTATTCAAGTTACATGATGCATATCACTCTCGCTACTGGCAATGAGATATTGCCCCCCTAGATTTTTTTTATAGAAAAAAGTTTTATTTGCATCAAGTTGGGGACAAGTGATACTTGTACAAATATATGTGATGTTATAATATTGACTTGATGCTAGTTGTCAATAAAGCATAAACTAATCATGTCAACAAAAACATATTGAGGAATGTACACACACATAAAGCAAACACAACGGTTTGAATGATCAATATTGGTGTACGTACGTTTCTTAATTTTCTTTCCGTCATTTAATAAAATAATTGTAAATAGCCATACGCGTAAATCTATGGTAGAGGGCGATCTAAGATGTGATAACCTATGCCCAATTATGACGTCACGAGCATCGATCCACGCAATTAGGATACGATGACATGCACCAACCAAGTCAACGGGCCTGACCACCCGATCCCGTTAGTCGCCTCTTACGGCAAGCATGGGTTGTTGAAGACCTATTCTAACCAGGATCTTCACGGCTCTTATACTAATCTACCGCCGCTTCCAATGACATAATGTCAGTGTGTCACACTTGGTATAATCGCACACGACTGGACAGTGCACATAGTCCCCCTATGAGATTTTCTCTGGCTAGCCCATGAGTGTAAATACGACTCGTAAATACGTTAAATTTCATTCAGTGTTGAACAGCCTATTCGATTATCGTAACACGGGATAGTTCAGCCTTGCCGCTTCGTAGGTCACAAGGGAACGAGTTTGATCCCCTTCGTAAGTCAAACGTATAAAATTAACCGCCTTGGTTTGCCCATTTAGTCAATTGAGTGATATTATTGTGACGCTTCACCTTTATAGTCGAGAGAGAATTCAGGCCATGCGGGATCGATCATTGAATGAAGAACCTAGTTTTCAATGCGTGATCAATGAAAAAGGCCGTACATACAGGTAGCACATTATACACGCTCTATCAAATCCATAACTGCGTGTTGTCGTGTACCAAGACGGTGTGAGGGTCTATTCCAAAATCATAGATAACCTGAAGATATATAATTGATTAATTAATTGAATTATTTCTTTGGTTTGATCGTAAGCATGCAGTGACTATTTCAAAAATAAAACAAAAAATGCACTATATGGTTTCATGATTAGGAATTCTTTAATAGAGACATCTATTTTATGTTATCATCAATTATCGACTCCAGTCTATTGGGTGCGGTGAAGTAGCATAATGGCCATCTTCCCGAGGCAAGAGACTATAAAAGTCTAGTTTCCACCCTTGCCGAACTAGGCTGGTATTATGGAGTTTTTTGCTGGACAAACGAGATTGGGCATAGTCCAATCAAAATCGCGCAACGGAATCGAAATCCGGTTCGTAAACTGCCGTGCAGATTTCGGTCGATTGCAGGATTTGTAAAGCATGTGCACCGCCAACTCCTTGTCAACAGATATTTTCCAAATCTTTTCATGTTTTTAATCAAGGTGCTCACGTGATTTGATGCACTTCACGATGTAAGACCCGTTTTATCACAATATAGATATTGATTATCGATCAGATCGTCTTGACTGGGCGCCGCCATTTTGTTTGAAGCAAATGCAAGTGATATGAGAGGTAGCATTTAATTGGTCCATATGAGAGGAAAAAAAAGGGACATAACTGGTAATTGCCACTGGTGGTGCTACGATCGAGCCCAGGAATTCCAGCCTAGTTCGAATTTAAATTTTAAAGTCAGTTAACTCTCTGCCTCGGGAAGATGAATAATGGTTAAAGCATTGGTTCGTCACGCCGAAGCGCTCGGTTCGATGTGTGAAGCCCATTTCTACCCGTCACATTGCAAAAATATTGCTAAAATCGTAAAGCCAACTCCATAACTCATTTGATAGTGGACCCGTCAAGATCCGGGTTAGAATATTAATTCTTCATCACCAAACCATGCTTGTCGTGAGAGGCGACTGACGGGATCGGGTGGTCCGGCTCGCTGACTTGGTAGATGCAAGTCATCGTATCCCAATTGCGTAGATCGATGCTCATGATGTCAATCACTGGATTGTCTGGTCCAGGCACGATTATTTAGAGACCGCCGTCAAATAGCTTGAATACTGCTGGGTGCGGGGTTTAGATAGATAGACATTTGATAGTGAATCAGGATGCGAAACCAGGACCATATGGAATGGAGTTATTTGTGTGTCGTACTGTATTTTCGTCACTTTTTTTTTTTATCCCTGTGACAATGTTTGGCTGATAAACTTCCACTATCGTTAAAGGGCAGCGTTGATACGTGGCATTAATAAGTGCAAACATACTGATATCTCGCTGAAGGCTGGATTAGTATTTCGCTTTGACAGTGTTATCTGGGAACACGGAAGGGTCAGACATTTATTCGGGCACGGGCAAGTCACATGACTTCCGGTTGACAATCAATCAAGAAGCTTTTTTACGAATAGTACAGTTTCGAATAGTTAAAAACCCCATGAGTTTACATCTCGAAGTATAGACTGGAGACATTTCACTTTTTTTAGACGTGTAAATAATATCTTACGAGCAAACAAACCCACAAAACTGAAACATATTCAAAAGAATGACAGAACAGAGTCTGTTGCTAACGTTTTTTTTTATGCATTCGGCTACACGACGGGTAAGGGCGAAAATCGGAATTGATTTTTAAATATTATTTTCAAAATTCATATTGGAAACAGGGACTGCTCTCAGTCTTTCTAAAGTGTAGAAGGTACAAATATCAGACCCTGATCCCGAAAACGATATAATCGCTATCAATAATAATCAGAGTTGTCGTTCTAGTTCTATTTATACGTCAATATGGAATCCTTCGAGAGGATCACCTCATGTATGTTTCGACTAAACCGTTTAACGTCGCGCCAAAGGCTATTGCACTTTTATATTACGACGTGCATGCACGTGTGTGTGTGGCTGCTTGTATTACTCCGGACTGATGCCGATTTATAGTGCTAGCACACTGAGATACCATGCCGCAGTTTAACATGAACACCCTACTCAGACACAGTATACTGACTTCGAGCCGACCACTCCTTGTTTTATCTCCTTAATGCCGAGCGCCAGACAGGGTAACAACAAGTACCATCTTTAAACGTCTTTTGGTATAACGCGGCCGGGGATCGAACCCCGGACCTTCCGCTTGGCGGACGCTCTACCCCCAGAACACGGAGGCGGTCTCCGAACATACATGAACTTTAATGTTACTATCAATGCTTTGTTAGAGACGTAAGAGACCATATCAATCCCATCAATCGAGACGGTGAAATCATGCATTTTTTCGTCTTTATTTATCCATGTAAAGTTTAATAAACTTTAAGTAGGTATACCAAATGTATATGGTAGACTAAGGGTAACAACACGTACCGTTTTTAACGTCTTTAGGTATGACGCGGCCGGGAATCGAACCCCGGACTTTCGCTCTCTGGGTCGACGCTCTACCACTAGACCACGGAGGCGGTCTCCGAACATGCATGGACTTCAGTGTTGATATCAATGCTTTGATAGAGCGCAGATCAAACAACCGAGAAGGTGAAATGCGTTTATTTCGCCTTTATTTGTCCATGTAAAGTTTAATAAACTTTATCTATTTATATCAAATGTACATGGTATACTAAATGGACGGGTGTGTCTAGGAGGGCACGTAGTTATTGTGTGAGTGAGTCTAAACACTTTTTTGAACACTATTTTAGTCAAAAAACGATGAGTCAGCAATGTGTGAGGAAGCACATTTCGACGTGGACGACGTTTACAGCTTTAGTGGACGCCATGAGCAGGGATACCTCTTCTACATCCGGGGTAGATCGGCCCCCAACATACATGTAATGCTTGTCGGAAGAGGCGATTAAATTGCACTGGGTGGTGAGGTTCGGTGACTTGACAGCCTGGTTGTCCAGGTATGCTGCGCTGGCGACTCAGTGTAGCGCCAGCGCAGCATATCCAGGGAACCAGGCTGGGTGACTTGGTTGCGTCTCATCGCACCCCGACGGCATGGGACGTTGCAAGTCTTGACAGACCACATATTTACATCCACAGCTTGAACACGCGACCCTTCTATACGAAACCGGAGGTGTAACTCAAACCACACGCAAAGGCCTGGTCGACCCGTGAAGATCCGGGTAGAGTAGGTCTTCAGCAACCCATGCTTGCCGTAGAAAGCGACTATGCTTGTCGTAAGAGGCGACAAACGGGATCGGGTGGTCAGACTCGCTGACTTGGTTTGTACATGTCATTGTATCCCAATTGTGTGGATCGATGCTCATGATGTCAATCACTGATTTGCCTGGTCCAGACTCTATTATTTACAAACCGCTGGGATATTGCTGATTGCGGCGTTAAACAACAAACAAACAACGCAAAGACCTGGCAACATGCTCTTGAGGTTGTCTAAACCCCAAACCTGCACTTCTCTTTCACCGTCCTTACACTCTGTGTCGTCAACATGGGACGGGACCGCGCTATCACCACTTCTCGAGACATTTAGAAGTGCTCACGACAGCGAAGAGCACCAACTCGTTAACTAAACATACTAAAACATTATTCACGCTTAACATGTTGACTGTCCTAGATCTTGTTGACAAGCGAACCCTGTCGAGCTCGCCGCCTTCAAAGTGTAATGTTATACAATACGCTGACACACTGTCACGATACTAAAGGTACACAGGGCGATGCAGTATGTCAACACGAAGATATATGATCTTTTTAACACTCAGGGATTGCCAATATGTCATGGAAAGTTTGAACTATAAGTATTATGATGATTGTCATTATAGTGAGTGAGTGAGTTTTACGCCGCTTTTAGCAATATTCCAGCAATATCACGGCGGGGGACACCAGAAATGGGCTTCACACATTGTACCCATGTCGGGAATCGAACCTGGGTCTTCGGCGTGACGAGCGAAGATTTTCATTATAAGTTGTAGCAGTAGGGTTGGGGAAGGAAGGGTGGTGGTGGGGTGGTTGGGTGTGTGTGGGGGGGGGGGGGGGGGGGGGGGGGGGGGGGGGGAGGGGGGGGGGGATTGTTACTTCTTACCCTGCCTGGCGCTCGGCTCGGGGTCAGTGTATGGTGTCTGAGTGGGTGGGGCATTCATTTCAAACTGTGGCATGGTATCTCAGTGGGCTAGCACTATAAAATCGGTACAAGTCTGGAATAGTACAAGCAGCCACACACACGTGCATGCAAGTCGCTATATAAGTGCAATAATCTTGGACGCAACGTTAAACCCACATTCACCTCACTGATCACACATTCCCACTTGAGAACTGAGGTTTTAATTCATTGATCGATCTCACATGGCCTAGATTCTCTCTCGGCTATAGAGGTGAAACTTCACAATCTTATCACGCAATTGACTATACAGGCAAACACAGGCGGTTAATTTTACACGTTGGACTTACAGTGTACGACGGGGATCAAGCAACCACACACACACACGTGCATGCACGTTGCTCTATAAGTGCAAAAATCTTGGCCGCGACGTTAAACCCTATTTTACCTCATTACGTAACACTTTGATTGCTTTTGTTTCGCTTTCCAGCTTCTCCTCACCCACATCTCTTTTCTGATTATCCAAAAGAGAGAGAGTTTGATTTTACGCCGCTTTTAGCAATGTTCCAGCAATATCACGGCGGGGGACACCAGAAATGGGCTTCACACATTGTACCCATGTCGGGAATCGAACCCAGGTCTTCGGCGTGACGAGCGAACGCTTTAACCACTAGGCTACCCGACCGCCCCTGATTATCCAAAAATCCTGGTGATGCGATACCTGTGACGAAGTGTATATTTAGCAAGTTCATGGTACAATGTCATGTTTTCACCATATTCTAAGAAAATCAGCTTGGATGAAAAAAACTGTCAAAATATCTGAAACATTTGTCAATCAAACCCACACATCCTTGCGGTCTTCTTGGCACATTGTAGCTCTGCCTCTGCAGTTGATGGGGTTTTCAAATTGAAAAGAATTATACCGAGGGCTGGAGGTAGGATTTTGCCTTCTGTCAAATGTTAAAATTACACTGCACGAAACTTTTACATATTGGTATAAAAAGTTATCAGACATTTTCAACAGAGGACAACTGGACATATTTCATAAATGTGCTGGTTTTGGCCATCTGACATGATCAAGTGCATATGTATGACTAAAACGAATGAAGATAGCTGATTTTTTAACTTCATGGGAAAATCTAACTCAAGTCAATCTGTGACTCAAGAGGATTTTGCCTCTATATTTACATCTACTAAGAAAATCATCTTGGCTTAAAGACTTGTTTATGTTCAAATAACTCACTCCTCTAGATTGTCAGGGTCTATGGCATGTAAGCAATTAGCTGTTCAGGCGTCGAAAGCCACTATGCCTCTTTATAATTTATTCAGGAAAAAGGTTGTGTGTCTTTTTTCACAGCATGTACTATTTATGAAGGCAAAATTGTGCCTATACTTTTGTATGGTTCTGAACTATGGGGTGCTAAGTATTACGCTGCAATTGTAAAAGTTCACACTTCATATTTCAAATGTTTTCTTGGTGTTTGTGAGTTTGCCTCAAACAATGCAATCCATGGTGAAACAGGCCGTAGTAATATCTCTGTAGCCAGCCAATTAAGGGTAATAAAGTGTCAGATTAAATTACTTAGAATGATTCATGATAGATACCCATATCAGTGTTACAAAATGTTAAAGGTACTTGATAATAATGGCAAAAATAATTGGGTTTCAGATGTGAGAAATCTATTATTTGTTAGTGGCCTTTCATATGTATGGATTTCCCAAGATGTGGGAGATCCACAGATATTTTTATATTCATTTAAGCAAAGACTGAAGGATATATTTTGTCAACAGTGGCACCAAAATATTTCTAAATCACTTTATCTTAGCAATTACAGCAAAGTAAAATCATTGTTACAAACGGAAAGATATTTTACTTGTTAAATGATAAAAGTTTAATCAGAGCTTATTGTAAACTTGGAATTTCATTGCACAATTTTAATGTAAATGTATGTCGCAAGTCCAAAGACGGTGATACTGTGAGCTCTATTTGTACAAACTGTTCATCCGGAGAAGTGGAGGATGAATACCATGTCTTACTTATATGTGAAACGTATTCCCATTGAAAGTATAAATTTCTCCCCATGTTGCAAGGTATTTTTAAAGACCGTCAGTTAATGATAAAACTGTTAAACTCTGAAAATCCTGATATGATCCATGCTGTTTCTGTATTCTTGAAACATGTCTTTATAATGAGGAATGTGTAACTTCATTTAAAATCTAATCATGTACATCACGTGACAAATGTCCAATCTGCACTGTACTATGAGCCTTGATGCCTAAATTACTGAATAAACTCTCTGTCTGTCTGTCTGTCCGTCTGTCTGTCTGAATATCACCTACACATTTTGTGTACTCCAAAACATGCAAGCCTTTAAATGAACTTGCAGAGATCTGATTTCTTGTTCTTTTCTTAAATTATGCAGATCACGTGGACCAAATCGGGTCCTTGCCATACCTCGTCCTAAGGTGTCGCCAATTTAGTATTAAAATGAATGGTTAGGTCGACAGAAATATAAAACATAATGGAATGTGCTTATGCACGTGTTTTGTTTGTGTGGGTATTTGTCCACAATAACATGAAGGGCTATACCACTTTATTTCAAGGTTGAAGGCAGCAGTTGAGCAGTCACTGATGCTCAAAGATGTGTATATAACACTGTAGGCGCCTGTCACTGTAGGCATCAGTAGACTCCACCCCTTCATGACTCTACTGTGTATATGAAGGGGTCAGCTGTAAATAACATAAATCACTGATGCATAAATGTGTTTTGGTAACAGTGTCGGCTAACTACACTGAAGGCGAAATTAGTCGACGCAATCGTATGTACTGTTTTTATGGAATACGTATGATATATGGACAAAGACAAAGGCAGATATATGTTAATGTACTGTGCGGTTCCTAAAGAAGTATTCAGTCTATGTGTAAATCCAAAGGTAAATGAAGCGATTGCCGGTGTACTTGTGAAACATTAACATCACTGGCTCCCCTCAACAACAACAAGTCTAACGACAAGAGTCTTCAGTGCTGACACTGCCGGGACAAGGTACATCTTTAAAGATTTTATGAATCAACATATCGATGTAGGTTGCCAAGCAACAGTGTCTATATCTGACGTATAAGGTATCGATTTGACAAGGTGCATCACCATCGGGGAACAGTAGCGTCATTGAAGAAAGCCATCAGTCATGCTGGAAGTATGTCAATCTCAGGGGAGTATCAGACGCTGAAGGGACACGCGGATGGGGGTGGGGTCGGATAGGATGGGGATGGGGAATGGGGGTGAGGCCGGTCCTTGGTTTGTCAGCACCATACGCGAGTTTTCACGTTGTAGATAGTGCAATAGATGAATTGATATACTTGAGTTACAAGTCAAAGATATCTATTTTGATTGGCTTGAATCAAAGTTGACAACCTCTTTTAAAAATCCAACTCAATCACTCATTCGCCCCGTTGACTAGACCTCATTATCACCATGTATATAATCGCCATTGAGAATAAAGTAATTATGAAAAACAATATTTGTGACCAACTATGAGATAAGGGACCTTATGGGGGAAAAATCACATTTTGACTTTTTAACATTTTTCGAAACTACAGCATCTTCACAAGAGCTTCACAAGCTTCAGTTCATATTTATTACAGAGATACACGACATCACACATATCGATCTTCACGGAAGTAAGTTGACGTCAAACGTCTTTGTGACGTAATAGCACAATTGTATCCTAGCATCAATAAAGGTTCCTTGTCTCCTAGTGGGTCACATTTATTAAAAATGATTATTCAGCTTTACCACTGCATGCGACAATTCGATCAACCGACAAATCTAGATTGAAATCAGTGACAGAAAGGTTTCATCACGTTGTTAAATAAATTCCCAGTTCCCCCACTTCAATCTTAGACAATACTTTGCAAAACTCATTATTTTTGTTTCGTGAAGTTGGGTTTTAAAATGTTATTGTAAAACGATGAGCTTCTGGTATATTTATAGATATGAGAACATTGATCGGTGACGATTCACAATTATATTGTAAAATTATAAAAAAACAATTACGAAACAAAGTCATCGTTTTAATAACGTGTTAAACAAGGTGTTAAAACATAATCACATTGTTTCATGAATTATGTCGCGATGATTAATTACAAGCTGGGTATAGTGTCGCTGGTTTCACATTCACACTGTCTAGTTTGATTAGGGCGTGCGTGACAATCATTACAGCTGGTGGAGATTGATACAGGGATATAAAGTTGGGTTAACTGCCCTTACAACAGCCTTGGTGCGTGCTGCCGACACCTTTAGGGTTAACAGATGCTGTGTTGTCGCGAGATACCTATGGGAGTAGCAGATTTAGGTTGTGTTGCGAGACCGACAGCCATAGAATTATCACAGATGCAGCTAGTAGTACCACGCCGACACCTATAGGATGATCAAATGCAGGTTGCGCTGCCAAGCCGATACCTGTAGGATTAATAGATACAGGTTGCGCTGCCAAGCCGATACCTGTTTTTAGGATTAATAGATACAGGTTGCGCTGCCAAGCTGACACCTGTAGGATTAAAAGATTCAGCCCGTACTGCCAGGCCGACACCTATAGGGTTAACAGATTCAGCCCGTACTGCCAAGCTGACACCTGTAGGATTAAAAGATTCAGCCCGTACTGCCAGGCTGACACCTATAGGATTAACAAATTCAGCTCGTACTGCCAGGCCGACACCTATAGGATTAACAGATGCAGGTAGTGCTACCAGGCCGACATACCAATATCGTTTGAAGGGATCAAAGATTGAATGTTTGCTTTGATAAACAGGGACCAGTGAACTGACGCCCATCTATATTTGATTGAATTTTTACATATATGTTTGGCGAGTTAGAACTCGATCAATAAATCAATCAATTTGTGAATGTGAGGCTGATTGACCTTGAACTTGAGAACAGAAGAGAAGAACAATGTAACGTTAGTGCAGTGTCTTGCTGGGGGGAAGAGGCCACTATTAAGGAGGAAATACCGTCAACGTGACGCACTATTTGTCACCCCCAAATAGATGGGACACAGAAGGATCTCGGCCATGGAATTTGTGAATCAAGGGACCTCATGTCTTCACTTTAATTATATTTATGAAAACAACGTGCATTCCAAATATCTCCATTCCATGTGCGTTATCGATCTGGTTTACTGACACTACTAAAGCTATATGTATTTCATGCAATGAGCTGGAAAATAAACACTGGTTCACACACATTATATTATTATATACTTCTTGATACATCATTTACAAAAAAACACATTGGCAGGGTCATCATCTAGAGGATAACGCCCATGCCCCCGTTTCACAAAGCGTTCGTAGCTCTACGACTGCCAACAGACAGACAGGCAGGCAGACAGACAGACATATCTTGACAAACGGAACATGTCATATAGAAATGCGGCAATAGTTTTCAATATTATCAGAATTTAATAATATAGACCTACCATTAAATGTTTACATTTAACCATATTGACAATATATGGGATGAATTTCCTTCTTATACTTGAGTATATACGTTACATAGTCGTAGCGCTACAATCGCTTTGTGAAGCCGGGCCCATGCGGATGACACATGCAGTTCGACAGTGGGTTTACATACCCGGGTGCGCACCCCACTTGCGAAACATACTAACATGTCAACGTATAAAATAAACAACTAAACAAGTTTGTGATATGTATTCAACAAAATTAACACGGCTACTAATTCTTTTCGTGAATTATTTACATTCATCTGGCATGATTTCTGTGAAGCGTATCCCCATTACACCCTGTACTCTATCATAAAGCTGTATCTGGGGGGCACGGGTGGCCCAGTCGTCTAAGGCGCCGCGATTCGCTGTGCAGAATTGCGTCCCTTGGGCACACCAGACACCTATGATTCTGCATTCGAATCCCGGTTCGCCCCGATTATGTTTCTAGGTTTGTCAGCACCATACCCGTGCTCGTGGGTTTCACCGAAGTGGTAAACGTCGGAGAGCTACATCACTTTGGGCTTTCCTCCCACATTAAGCTGACACGCCGCGATATAACTGGAATACTGTTAAAAGCGGCGTTAAACCCAACTCACTCACTCACTAAAGCTGTATCCGCCCTTGCGTATGGAACAGAAGATACAGAAGGTCAGGACTATTGAACAAACAGTTTTGATAAAAAAATAAATAAAAGAGGGTCGTTGAATGCAATACCATACCAATATGCCGAAAATGCCGAAAATTCATACCTAAGAGATAGTATAGGTCATGCTTATGTAACGGTTATAAAATTTCAGGGACCCGTAACGGGATTCGAACCACGGACCTGATCCGAGGTCGGACGCCTTGTTGTCCACATGACCAAGGAGGTTAACCCCATTAGTAAGTCGTCAAGGTAAGGATCTCATCTGTGGGATGACACCACGCCCTGCTACCCCAAATGTGTTGACTCATAAACTCATTCCCCCCTACAAGTTCCGTGACAACAAGCATTGGATGGTACATAATAATGTTGGTATTTGTAATTTGATGAGTGTTTACATTTCGTATTACCTAGTAAACACTAGCACATGGTAACCCACATTCCTATTTACACGCTAAACACCGTAACGTGAGACATACTCCTTTATGTCAGCAAGACGCCCTAAGTATGTAAACAGCCATCTCCGATAAAGGCCTTTATCCAATGAGAGATTGTCATTTGATCACGTGCAGGATATCTATATCACGGGATAAATGTGAGGATTTGTATGCTGCACGTGCAGACCCTGCAGAACGTGATAATCAAGCTGCGGACATTGACAGCGAACTATTGTTGGTATATTAAAGATACCGAGTTGAACTCTCTTAGAGCCATTTAGTTTTATAGATACCGTAGCACCATCTTGTTTTAACTATATACAAAAGTCAATGACATAAATGAATGACATAGAAATATATTTACAGTGGCCCATAAGGGACATGGAGTCTGTTTTTCAATATTTTGATATTTCACTTGCTTTCATCGTAACCTTTTGCAAATTAACACGATTTGTCATACAAATCATGTATAAAGAAAATATTGAATCGCTGAAAAGTGAAGCGAAAATGTCAAAAAACTAAAATGAAAATGTCAAAAACAAAAACGAAAATGTCAAAAACAAAAACGAAAATGTCAAAAACTATTTCCACCGCGGTGATAAAATTTCCACCACGGTCCTATCTCGTGGTAACCTTGTTAGAGGGACGACATTACATTCAAGGGAAACCTGCTCAGAGACAATGTAGCTTTTACAATTGAATTCTAATAAACCTGCTTTGAAGTGAAGTGTTATATTTGAATTGTAACACCGAGGTTTTACAATTGAAGTTTGATAAAGCTTTTTTGATATGAATATAATGTTGATTTTTGATTGGTTAAAAGTCACAATTTTGTTTACATGAAAATGCCATGACGTGAATCGAACTTGCAACCTCACTTATCGTGTTAAGCTTTGTAACCCACTGTTTTTCCAAAGAAACACCGGGACAGGTGATGAAAAGTTGTGCAATTTTACATGTCATGAATCCAGCTGGTCCATGCTGCACGTGGTTTTTCTCTCGCACGCTTTGATCGAATTCCACTTATACCGCGACGCGCTATAAGGTGTCTCGATGTTTTCTGGTATTTCTTGCCTTCAGACGGTTTCTGAGTTAAAAAACTCATCCTCGATGTTGGTTGAAGATTAAAACCGCGAGCGAGAAGAGTTTTATCCTTAACATCGACCTATTCATATTAGAAATCGCATTAATGTTCCGTAACGTCTCCTATGTCTATTACATAATACAATGTTATTGCTGTTTCATTGGTCTCAGGGAGTGAGCTGCATGACTATTGATAGTCTTTGTAAACAGGGCAACTTCGCCATCCTATTTATTTAAGTGCGCAGTCCATTTACAAGACAACGTGTTTCATTGCGGGTGTGGACGAGTGAACGACTGCATGTTACCCATATCTGTTCATATACACAAAGCTTCCTCTTTTATCAATATTTATTGTCCCCAAGGGAATATAAATCTGGCAATATATGCAAAATAAAACTGATTGTGCACCTTTGATGTCCGTGATACAAAGCAGGGGTGTTTGTTATTGACTGCATGGTGTTTTTATGCATGGTGTCATGCAGTCCTGCGCAGCAAAAGCAGTTCAGGCTATCAATAATAGAGTCTGAGTCATGCAAACCAGTGATTGATAGCATAAGCAGCGCCAGACCGACCACCATTTCTGTCGACTGCATGAGGCATATTTGGAATATATGCATAACGGAATCGATGCGTGGATTCTCCATCAAAATAACCCATGTAGACATTGTTGCTTAATGGTGACTGCATATTGACAACACAAGTCCGTTTGCGGAACCACAGCTCCTTTATAACCTTATAAGTCCCCGAAGACGTTAGGGGGCACGGGTGGCCCAGTCGTCTAAGGCGCCGCGATTGGCTGTGCCGAGTTGCGTCCCTTGGGCACGCCAGAAACCTATGATTGTAGGTTCGAATCCCGGTTCGCCCCGATTATGTTTCAAGGTTTGTCAGCACCATACCCGTGCTCGTGGGTTTCACCGAAGTGGCAAACGTCAAAGACCTGCATCACTTCGGGCTTTCCTCCCACATAAAGCTGACACGCCGTGATATAACTGGAATACTGTTAAAAGCGGCGTTAAACCCAACTCACTCACTCGAAGACGCTAGATCCAAACTGCCCAGCTTCATTTTGGCAATATGTTTATATTCACCTGGAATTGGGCCCCGTTACAAAAATGTTAAATAGGATTAGACCTCGTAGCAAACATCTTCCCGAGGCAAGGGTGTTAACTGACTATAGAAGTCCAGTTTCCACCCTTGCCGAACTAGGCTGAGACTCTGGAGTTACATTTTGGCTGGACAAACGGGTCTATACATAGTCCAATCAAAAACGTGTAACGAACCAGACATCCGGTTCGTAAACAACATGGATTTCAACGTGCAGGTTTCGGTCGACTGCAGGATTTGAAAAGCATGTGTACCGCCAAGCCATCTTTTCATGTTTTTAATCAAGGTGCTTAAGTGATTTGATGCAGTTCGCGTGCAAACACCCGTTTTATTGCAATAGAAATTTTGATTATCCATCAGATCGTCCTGACTGGGCGCCGTCAATTTGTTTGAAGCAAATGCAAGTGATATGAGAGATTGAATCTGATTGGTCAATAGGAGGGACATAGAAGGACATAACTCGTAATAGCCACTGATGGCGCTATGATCGAGCTCAGAAACAATTCCAGCCCATTTAGGCAAGGGTGGAATCTGGATTTTTACAGTCAGTTAACGCCTTTGCCTCGGGAGGATACGTCGTACCTCGACCAAACCCCCGTGGAGATTCCTGGTTAGAGTAGGTCCCTAATAACCTGTGTTTGTAAGAGGGGACCAAATGGATCGGTGGTCAGACTCGGTGACTTGGTTGATTGCGTGTCATCATACCCCGACGGTGTGGCTGGATTGTCTCGATTATTTACAGGTCATATAGCTGGAATATACCAGTAACTGAGTGTTGTGTTAAACAATAAACCCAAAACACCATGACTCCAACACAGCAGGGATGATCATACTCTCAATTTATTAGTTATAAAGTCATGAGGTGAGGTGAAATGGGGTTTAACGTCGCGTCCAAGATTATTGCACTTATATAGCGACGTGCATGCACGTGTATGTGTGTTTGTGGCTGCTTGTACTAGTCCGGACTGATGCCGATTTATAGTGCTAGCTCGCTGAGATACCATGCCGCAGTTTAACATGAATACCCCACTCAGACACAGTATACTGACTCCGAGCCGACCAGTCCTTGTTTTAGCCCCTTAATGCCGAGCGCCAGACAGGGTAACAACAAGTACCATCTTTTAACGTCTTTTGGTATGACGCAGCTGGGGATCGAACCCCGGACCTTCCGCTCTCCGGGCGGACGCTCTTCCATTAGACCACGGAGGCGGTATATATAAAGTCATGAAGTTACAGACTTAGGGACCGACCAGTTGACACGGGAGGAGTTGGTACTGGGACTATTTCATAGAACAACATTTGTTCTAAATATAATATATCTAAATACTATCTTGAACAAACATCACAGCCCCAACAGTCCATTAGAATTCCAAGAGTATTCGAGACTTCTTGCAACGTCTTAATGGATAACGAGCAAGCAGAGGATCGGTGGGGTCAACCTGCGCATGTTTATACTAGTTTGAGGGGGAGGGGTGTGTGTGTGTGTGTGTGTGTGTGTGTGTGTGTGTGTGTGTGTGTGTGTGTGTGTTGAGGAATAGGTGTGCCACTGACTAGTGCGTGTGTTAGTGCAGATAACGCCTGGCGTATATTACCTGTTATTAACGTTCCTCTGAACAACTTTTCATTAACTCTGTTGGTTTTCGTTAATGACATACATGCTGGTTGCACCTGGGTTTAAATCAGTGATCAATATAGAACCTAACTCATGGGATTACTAAAGGCTATATATAGCTGACCTGGCAAGTTTACACAGGTAGGTGGTTTTCCCAGCCAGCTGGTCACGCAAGGCAAGCGTCCAGCGGCCACCTGACAACGCCATTCTTCATGACTGTGACCCACATGTTCTAGTGGTGACAATACGTTTAGTTTCAGTATTTGTGTCTCTCCATGGTGACCGACGCCTCTGTAACCACACGACTAGAATATTGATGACACAGCCAATTTGTAGGTTTTACGATGTCGGGTAGAAATATTACGGCTTTATATTAAGCACTTGTACAGTGATCCAGTCTTTACCAGGCAAACAAGTGGTTGATGGTCGGAAGATTCACTGTTTACTATCCAATTACATTTCATACTCTCCTGTGTAAAGACCCGGGTTATAATTGGTCTTCAGCACCCCTCGCACGTCGCACCCCCGAGGCGACTAACGGGATCGGGTGGTTAGGCTCGCTGACGTGTTTGATGCAGGTCTTCGTATCCCAATTGCGTTAATTGATACTCATGATGTCAAGCACTGGATTGTTTGGCCAGACTCGATTATTTATAGACCGCTGTCATATAGCTGGAATATTGCTGAGACCGACAAACAAACAAACAAACAAACAAACAAACAAACAAACAAACAAACAAATAAATAAAAATTAATAAATAAATAAATAAATAAATAAATAAATAAATAAATACAAACAAACAAACAAATACTTAGGAGCCATTGTGACCAGCTAACCATGATATTGCACGATATTTCCCTCGTACCCCAAATTTGTAGTAAGAACAACTAACGAGCATCGTTTGGTTACAATGTGCAAGCTAGGAAGTACAGTTAAACTACGGTTATAACGAACTCAAGGGGACCACTAATCTTAGTTTGTTATAAGCGTAGTTCGTTATAAGCATACATACAGAATAAACACAACAAATGGCCGGGACTAAAATTAGTGTAACATACCAAAACACACTTATAATCTCTGTATCCAGACTTAAGCGAGGGATAAACCCTTACAAGTGCTTAATAGCCATAACGAATTATTTCAAGCTCCATGCCTGTTGCATTTCAAAGACATATTTTGACATTCAAAAGGGCTTAATTCGAATTTAATGTGGTGGACGTATTGTCGCAATATAGCCTTTGTACAGCAGGTATTACATGGTGTCCCAATGTGATGCAATCTTATAGGCTGATCTCATTAACAAGCTTCTTATCAGTTTGCTTTTACGACTCAAGCAACAGCAATGAACGAAAGTATATTTGGCCGATCGATGAACCGGAGATAGCAGGGTTGTTTGAAGCCAGTAAGGCCTTGTTTTGATGATGGTCGCAGAACGTGAATCCATTCATCATGATGAAGAATAAGGAAAACGATTTTGAAAAATTCATGCATGTTGACTTAGTTTGACAAACATTTTCATGAAAACATTTATCGACCTGGGTAAAATGTCATATAATTGTCGACGAAAAATGACAGAATATTCAGATTCTGTGATACATTTTTCGGTTGCTCACTAAAAGACCCGTTTCAAAGCACTGTATTGCAAGCAAGTTTAGTTCGTTATAACCGTAGTTCGTTATACGCATATATACAGCATAACGACAGCAAATAGTCGGGACAAAAAAGTAGGTTCGTTATATCCTTCAGTTCGTTATAAGCGTGTTCGTTATAAACGTAGTTTACTGTATATAGTATAACCTTTTGTTTTGTAACGGACTGTGGTCCTGTGCTGAGCTATCGCTCACTAATCAGGTAAATATGAGCAAGTTCACCCAGCATGACTTTTAAATAAAAACATTTTTACCTCATCGTGACCCAGATTTATTTACCCCAGCCAAACTCCGATTTGGCCCAAAAGTTAATAAAGACATGTTTAATAGGCCACAGTACGAATTTTCTTCACGTTGGCTCGATCACACAACAAACAACGTTATTACAGACGAAACACTAACAGCAGCTACCGTTATATTAATCCTAAACACTGATATGCTTATCACGGACAAGGAAAATTCAAGCTGAATACATTACGACAATCTGGTCGCCATAGCGGTCGCGATTCGGATACGGTAACTACCCACGCAGGTGTGACCTTCACATTCCTATGAGTTGAGCGGCGTTTGAGTGGAACAATAACGATCACCAGCGTGTATGAGCTGAACTGGGTCGATCTATTTCCATTGTAATCCCATGCATTAGTTAGTTAAAGGTACAGGTAGTGTTAACGTAGCGTGTCAAACACACGGTGGCTTCACGCTGATAGTCAATACTTGACTTGCAGTGAATGTCGACGTATATTCAAAGGTTGCGTTTATTGCCTGTCGCCATGGCAACGCAACACAATACACAAAAGCATACTGCACTTGAAAACCTATATGTTTATGCTACTAAATCATGAATTATTTTTGATTGTTTGTTGTTTAACGCATCATCTGAAATAATATATGACGCCTGTGGATAATCGAGTCTGAAGCAGAAAATCAAGTGATTGGTATTATAAGGGTAACTTCTCCTCTTGCCTCCTCTATTGTGTTATCAATAAAGCTGTAGGTTCGGGTAAGGATAATATATATGGATGAGCAACTTCTTTATTGTTATTTAGTACTCCATCTTCTAAATGCCTCTGGGGCGGTCGGGTAGCCTAGTGGATAAAGCGTTCGCTCGTCACGCCGAAGACGAGGGTTCGATTTCCGATATGGGTACAATGTGTGAAGCCCATTTCTGGTGTCCCCCGCATTGATATTGCTGGAATATTGCTAAAGGCGGCGTACAACCATACTCACTCACTCACTCACTCTAAATGCCTCTTAAAGAAGTTATTCATGGCTCAAGAGCAAAACCTTCATCCCAGTAGCTTGATGAACTTATCCTGCAATGCAATCGTTAACAAATAAGAAATAGTTTTATACTTGTAGCTTATTGTATATATATTTACCTAATACACTAATGAAAATAAATACTCTCACACTCCTGACATTGTAAAATCCTTATACTTACATTTGATCAGAATGACAAGATTTGACTCTAACAGGCATGGCCTCAGGAATCTTATCTTTGTGATTTTATGGCTGATGACCATGGGAGACTTGTTACTAACAAATGCATCGACAGTAGTCAGTTTGCCGGGACTTCCAGTGGATGCATGTAAGCCGTCTGTTGTTCAGTCTATAGCTGAAGCTATCGGGTAAGACGAACTCGACACGCTGTGGGTTGGCCATCTTTAGACTACACAACTACAGTTACTCCTTTACATTTCCATATTTTGTATATTCTGTTACGGGTGTTGTGTAGTTGGTCTAGTTAGGTCAGTTAATCTTAATGTCTCTCATTTGAAAATGTGTTGTTTGTTTCAATCTTGTACATAACTGATTTGTTCCCTGGATGAAATAAAGATAACAATTAATTGTTTGATGGGCATTACTTAGAAGCTGACGGATGACGAAGTAGACACAAGCTATGGATAACAACTTCCTTATTTACTGTAAATGCGACGTTGAGGTATAGATCCTTACGCCGAAACGTCGCCTTTACAGTAAATAAAGAAGTTATTTTCCATAAATTGTGGCTACTTTGTACAGATAACAATAGTTTGCATATGAACACACCTATTTCTTTGTCAAAGCTCTAACGTAGCAAAACACAAAATATTCTAAATATTTTAATCTCTTACTGAGTTGGAAGTTCATCTGATTCTTGTTCAATCTTTTCCACAACTGGCATGCTCATTGGCTGATCCTTGGATTTAGATGAAAATAGCTTGAATATGAACACAGCTAGTTTTTCATTCTACAAAGGATTAATAACTTCTGAAAACGCCCTTTCATCTATTGAGTGTTTCGAGGAAATATATAAACATAGTTCAAAGCAACTCACAGGTTTGTCAATAGAGAGCAAAGTAATAATAACATAAAAATACTTTGGACCAGTTAACAATTAATGCGAGTGTGCATTTTTAATAGTGTAGGCACAGTACACGAAAAACAGCTTTACTTAGGCGATCGGCACTGTAGGCGATTAGAGAAGGAACCATTATTAGCAACGATCCATGCGGTCGGGGTAAGATGACACCCAGTTAAACAGCATAGATTGTTGGAGATCAATTCCAACAACCCACGAGGGAAAAACACCCAATACACAATCCCTAAAATATTGATAAGAAAATGTAACGCTAACATAAAGTAATTTTTTTGGCGTATTAAATAAACATGCATCTCCCACAATTGTTTTTGTTAGGGCTACAACAGACTGACCTCTGACCGGTGTTTCATCCTAACATTCATATTGAGTTTGAGCTGTTTGCACAAACCTAGTGATTACTTAATGTTTATTTGTGTGTGTGTGTGTGTGTCAGTGTGTGTGTGTGTGTGTGTGTGTGTGTGTGTGTGTGTGTGTGTGTGTGACAATGCAACACACAACCATTTCACCGTCTCGTATGCAATGCGATTACGAAGTAACAAATAGCATCTCTGCAATGAGGCCAGGTTTGTTAAAAACTTGGTCCACAAATAAGCCAATTCCATCAACTTTGAAAAGCAGTGTAAAATATATGTATGAAAAATAAGTAAAATGTTAATAAAAATCTCATTTACTGTCGCTATCGATATAAATAAATTATTTAAAGTACTGTAATTAACACCTGTTGAAAATTTATCTTAAAGACTTCAAAATACAATACATTGTGTCGAACGCGAGAGGTAATAAATAATATTAATTGAAATTGGAAAATTTTATTTTTTCGACCTACTGACCCTGAATGTTTGGTACAGCGCTTATAGAACAAGAGACAAATTTGGGATGGTTCTGGGATTCGACACCAGAACAGAATGAAGGCAATGAATAAACAACAAACAAAGACACCTGTTTCAATATGTTGTATTTAGAGTTTTTCAATTTTTGTCAGCTTCCATCTTTCGACACCATTTCCGCCAGGAAAGACATATCGCATATTGTCTGGTACATCCCAGTATGTCAATACACTTGTAAACACAAGACATTCTTGTATACTCTGGTGGGGGCACGGGTGGCCCAGTCGTCTAAGGCGCCGCGATTCGCTGTGCAGAGTTGCGGCCCTTGGGCACGCCAGAAACCTATGATTGTGGGTTCGAAACCCGATTCGCCCCGATTATGTTTCTAGGTTTGTCAGCACCATACCCGTGCTCGTGGGTTTCACCGAAGTGGTAAACGTCGGAGACCTGCATCACTTCGGGCTTTCCTCCCACATTAAGCTGACACGCCGCGATGTAACTGGAATACTGTTAAAAGCGGCGTTAAACCCAACTCACTCACTCACTGTATACTCTGGTGCTACATTTTCCATACATAATCAATATGATAACAAATACTTATTTGAGCAGTTTTGTAAGTAACACGATACTGATGTCAGCACATAATATAAATATTATGCCCAAATAATCAATCAGGTTTTCATGTCCACACTAAGGACATGTAAATAACGTTATACATACATACCGATGAACTGATAAAATATAATTTCAAAACATAACGATATCATCAATATGTGTATATTTGCTCATACCAAATATATGTTTACATTTGGTATAACGAAAACAATAGAAAGATAAATCTCTAAGGAATACTTCAGTGAGTTATTTTCTATGCTACGTTTAATTAACAATAATGCCTGTACCAGTTGCACACTAGCGATTGTCAACAGCAGTATGCGTATATTTGGGATATACATGTACACACGTAAGGAAACCGACCATTTGATATTCGTGGGTGTGTTGGTGGGTGGGGCAGGTGTCGTGGGGGTGGATGATGTGGATCGTTGGCATTTCATATGGAGACTAGATATATTTTCAGCTACACATGCAAAACCAGAAACTTTTTTAAGAATAACCCTACATTACAAACACCTTGCAACAATGTAATTTTTTGTCAAGTTGTAACAGTCTGAAGCATGATTAATTTTGTCTAGCATCTTCTGAGATACTTTTTCGATGAATCTTCCCCCACTTTCCCATCCCCCACCCACCCGAATATCAAATGGTCGATCCCTAACTATTCAAGATATCGTATATAACATTAATATCACATTGCATTGCACTAAACCTACTTGAAGTGCTACCAAACCAAACAAACCCCAACAGTCCTTACTGGATATTTCTATAAAATATTCCGGGGTCAGTTGCGAGGGTAATGGAATCCCTTTTAAAGTATACGGCTGATAGAAGAAAACAAATTAACCACAAACAGTTTTGCATGTGTTAAATTGAAAATTCCGGGTTTGTCTGTAACATTAAATTGAGCTTAGATTGCGACACATATTACTTCTGAACAGACAAAGATACCCATTATCAAATATTTAACAAACTAAATGGCTATCATAAAGTGAAAAGAAATTTTAAACGGATAATTTTTCGATGAATGGCTCTAGTCCAGGAATGTAGAAAAGGACATTATTACCTTGAAGTCTGACCGGGTTTTGGCACAGCAGCAACTAAGTGAGTCGTTGTTAGTCTGTACACCTTAGCTGCTACAGCTTATCACATATTGACAATATTATCCAGTACCGCAGAGTTCTTGGTAATGAGTAGTGAAATATCATTCTTAAATACTCCACAATACCACGTCTTCATGCCATCCTCGATTATCCAGGGTGTCATATCTCCATGCTATTGTGATATATACCCTTGGCCCTTGGAAAGTGTCTCGCTTGTGAGAGTAATTTCTAAGTGCAGCTGTGTTTTAGCATCGTACCATTTAAATCGGTCTAAAAAGGAAACAATGGAAGCGAATTGGTCCACGGTATATATCCTAATAGGACGGATATGCGCATTGGATGATAGGGAATGCGGTCCCGCTTACGTCATCACAGCGCACCAAGTTTGAGGAATTTCGAGTATCCTGACTCGCACTTGTTGACCTTCTCAATGAAATAGTTCTCGTTCTCGATGCTCTCCAAGAGATTTGCTTGAACTAAACATACATCTTCAAACCTTTCCAGTTCTTTTCTTGTCAAACTGCGAGCTTTCGTCTTGTCATCCGTATCAAACATCCGGGCATCTACAATGCTGTCTTCTTCGTAGGCACGGAAATTGTCGTCAAAAATGATATGGTGCACGTGAGTGTCACTCGGATCTATCCAAAGAGGTTTTGCCACAGAATGATGATAATTGTTATTCTGCCAGATTTGAAAATCATCTTTGTACCCTGTAATGCCACTAGAGTTGGACAAATGACGGTATATATCCCTCTCGTGTTGAAGTTTCTCTGCAACGTCCCCGACACCTGTTTGCCAAGTCTCCAGAGTGATCTCCCCTGATTCCGTTCGCCGGATGCACCCAGGGAAAGTGCTAACGGGCAGGTGCGCGTCTTTGGGAAAGCCAGGGTGATTGCCTTTTAGTCCGAATGATAAACTTGATAAAACATTTTTACAATCCAAACCGTAAGTCCTAATAACAATGGCAAAATCTCTCCTGTCCTCTTTCAACTGATGTATGAGCTTGTATACCGATGGCAGAATGTAATGATAGGGCTTACCGTCAACTCCCTTCATCGTTAAACGCCGATCACAGGTTTCGTCTTTTGAGTAATTCCATTTTAGCAATTCCAAATGTTTCTTGAAATGCGGAAGGAACTTATACCCGATATCCGTATCCGTAAAATCTCCAGTTTGGAATCTTAGCCGTTCTCGGTCACTTGGGCATTTCACAGTGAGTTTCTCCAGATGCCTATAGTACGTTATGACGCCATCTTGCGGTGGTACCAACGAGGGCTCGTCACACTGCCACCTCCAGGAACCATCCTCTTGCTCATTGCCCCACACAACACCGGACAGGAAGCTGTTGAGAGCTTGCTCCATGTGGACCTTGGTCACGGAGTCTGCGACAAGAACAGTGTTCCGCACATCAAAATGAAGAACCAGTTTCCGTTTTCGTCCATTTTCCAGGTGCCTCGGTCGAACTTGAACCGGTGTCGTGACGTTGTGGTTATAATCCTCATTCAGGTACCCGTTGTGCGTGTCATCCCGGCCATTGCTCATAGTTACGCTGTGCTGAGCTTCTCCTGCTGTAGCGTTATTCTTCATATGACCAAGGCGTGTTTACCAACATCTATATAGACACCACAAGCTCCGAATGCTGCATGTAATGTGGAATATTCCTGAGAGTCCTCCCACCAGTGTGGAAAACAACAGTAACACAAGCGCTAAACCTTGCAAGCACGCCGGGTACTAAACATGCTGAGACATAATATGCATGATCGATTGTACGTCCTAACATACAGATAAATACGTATGCGCTATCTGATTGGCTTGGCCTGCTGACTACCCTAGTCGGGTATTTCCACAATAAGCTCACGATCTAAGCGAGGCTCGAATATGGTGAAATCCGGACGTATAAAAATCCCAGAAGTCGACTCAGATAAAATTGTTCATGTGTGGCGTCTGTGTGATTAGTCAGCATTACACCACAGAAGGGAAATCTTTTTCCTGGCCGCCATGATGTTTACCTTGTTGCCAGGGACGACCTATCGGCGGACGATCGATATACCATGTACACTAACACCATGTCCCCGCTCATTCGAAGGGAACAATGCACGTTAAGGGCTAGCGTAAATATTATAGTACAGTGTTTATGTATTATTCAACAAATCTTCCACGGCTGTTTATTAAAACGTGTGTACGTGAAGAAACAAGTCAAATTAACTCCATTACACTGTTAAACATGTGTTTTGATCCTCAACACATTCCTTGTCTCATAATCTTGACATGTTTACTTTTGTAGTCATACTGCAACAACACATTTATGGACACACCAATTTTTGAAACCTCGGTGGGATGGGAACCTTCATCCTCCTGATTTGTAGTCCATCACCCTGCCACCTGTGCTGCGGATGCTGTTGACACCCGTGAAGGTCCGGGTGTCTTCAGCAACCCATGCTTGCCGTAACAGGCGACTGTGGTTGTAGTAAGATACGACTAACGGGAACGAGTGGTCAGGCTCGCTGACTAGCCCGATTGCTAGGATCGATGCTCATGATGTCAATCACTGGATTGTCTAGTCCAGACTAGATTATTTATAGAACATCGTCATATAGCTGGAATATTGATGAGACCGACGTTAAACGATAAATAAACAAATTGTTCATACTTAGAAGCCGGCGCAAACAAACAAACGGGGCCTGTCGTCGATGGTCAGGTTTTTCTAGTCACCATTAACTTGGCTTTGTTTATTTTTTTACATTTTTATGTTAATATTGTCCTTGTGGTATTTGTGTTATGCAAGTGCCTGTGAAAATGATTTGCACAATCATATTATTTCAACGTATATTATACATCTTATCCATATTTGAAGTAATGCCAAATGATATCCACTTATTAAAAAGTGTTTAAATTCTCAAAATGTTTAAACCTGTTTAAATTCTAAACATGTTTAGATTTTAGCCATGTGTTTAGGTGGTGTTTAGGCTGTGAGAAGATTGCTCATTTCTTAAAGTATAAACACCAAATGTGTATTCCGTTTAGGATTTAAACACATTCCTAAGCATGTCTAGATCTAAACGCTATGACCTTGAAGGTAATAGAAAATGAATTACTCAACAGATTTAGTAGATAACAGGACCAACATACAAGTGACAGTTTGTATGTTCATCTGAGTCTGTATTTAACATATGATAATCAAGATACAAACCCGTCGCAGGTACCGAAACACGCTGTTCACGCTCCCATAACCATGATAACAGGGACTCTGTTCACCGAAGGTAGTTGTATAAAATGTTTCTGTAAGTATTTTCAAAAGAAGCTTTTAAAGCTTTATAAAGCAGGTTAAATGTCACGTAATACAAACCGTGAAAAAAACCAAGAAAAATGAATCGTCTTTCAAAACATGCCCCTCTTCGTGGTGTTTTATGATTTTTCGTCTCAAATGACAGCACATTTTTCTCATGTAGCTGACAGTGTTATAATTTCCTCATTTTTTAAGTTGCCATCAAATACGAAATTCAAAGGAAAATGTGAATAAGATTGATAGTATTAATAGAATAAGTTTGGTTCTTACGTATAACTTTTTCCTTTCCACTACATATTTTTTGTTCACATGACATATTTTGTTCAGCCCTCCTCTTCCCACGAAAATATTTTCTGCTGCGAATATAAATTTATGTAATTCGCTTAAAAAAAGTTTCTTTTCCTTTTGTGAGCGGGAGACCCAGTTATTCGGTGTGACAAGGGGACGCTTTAATCCAGGTGGTCTATATCTTTGTATAGTCTCCGTGCTTTAAGCACTAGATACCCTGGATCCCTCGAGACACGGTCGGAATGGCCAGCAGTCCAAACGAAACCATACAGAATGAATTGAGCTAATGAACAAGCTCCCATGGAAATATCTGGATTAGGAGAATTGAGCTTATTTCTGTGTCCATGCCCATTTGCCAACAAAAAAAACTTTGAAATGCATTCCAAACAAGTCTAGCAGATATTTGTCCTCGGAGAACTATCATGAGAATTATTATATTTTCAGAAAATCTTGTTTGTGTTTTTCACTTCCGAAATATCAACCCTCAGTAATTATTTAAAAATATATCTGCCTCTTTGTTGAAACATTAGACTCTGTGGTTAATCAATGCATTTAGCAGTGACAGAAAATCGAATTGACAGACGCGGACAGGTGAGAGTGAGTGAGTGAGTGAGTGTGTGTGTGTGTATTGTTTTACGCCGCTTTTAGCAATATTCAAGCAATATCACGGCGGGGGCCACCAGAAATGGGCTTCACACATTGTACCCATGTCGGTAATCGAACCTGGGTCTTCGGCGTGACGAGCGAACGCTTTAACCACTAGGCTACACGACCGTCCCCCAGACAGGTGAGGGTATGATGAATATGTTTGATGAAGACGTTGATAACAAATTCGTTCATAAATTCACCTGACTTGAAAGGCCAGATGAACTGCCACGGAAATAACAATTAGCTGATTTGTCGTACGTGTGTTATGCACCATATATATGATATGATACAGTGCAAAGTCACGGGTTGAATACGCATTGTCCATCTCATTGAAGCGAGCGATAGACGATGATTTTGACGGATTCAGTCGTACAGCCCGGAACCGTCGTTCGGAATGTCTCGTGTTAACGCCTTCGAGGTTGCATGATTCGAAAACACATACCGCGGTCGGTGTCACAGAACTACGGCTTATAGGACACAAGTGAATGATTGTTATTTTAAGCATCAGTCAGCAGTATTCTAGTACTACTAGTAGATGTATATCAATGGGCCAGAAAATAAGAGTGAGTGAGTGAGTGAGTTGGGTTTAACGCCGCTTTTAACAGTATTCCAGTCATATCACGGCGTTCCAGCTTAATGTGTGAGGAAAGCCCGAAGTGATGCCGGTCTCAGACGTTTACCACTTCGGTGAAACCCACGAGCAGGGGTATGGTGCTGACAAACCTAGAAACATAATCGGGGCGAACCGGGATTCGAACCCACAATCATAGGTTTCCTGCGTGCCCAAGGGACGCAACTCTGCACAGCGAATCGCGGCGCCTTAGACGACTGGGCCACCCGTGCCCCCCAGAAAATAAGAGACCCAGCAGACCAGTGTTAGTGTCCAACACCACGTTGTTACAAGCTGCAAACGCACGTCTAATAAAGTATTGTTTTATCAGGGACACACCATATAAAATTCAGGGGGAATAACGCCGCTTTGAACAGTATTCCAGTTCTATCACGGCGTGTCAGCTCAATGTGGGAGGAGAGCGCCGAAATGATGCAGGTCTCTGACGACCATCATATGTTTCTGGCGTGCCCAAAGGATGCAACTAAGGATATCAACTTCTTTATTTGTTTGTAAAGAGGATTCAGGACTACTTTTTGCTCCATTGTCAGGTGAGTGAGTATGGTTTTACGCCGCTTGTCTCAATATTCGATGGCGGGCGAGACCCGCAATGGGCTTCACACATTGTACCCATGTTGGGAAGCAAACCCGGGTCCCCCCCCCCCCCCCCCCCAGAAATTGGCTGTGAAAGTCTATATGAAAAAACTTACAATTGATAGCTGGGTGGTAAAACAATTTGTACAAAGACTAAGTGGGTAAAATGGGTGTATCTTATTTTTACAACATCGCACATTGTCATTTTTCTGATAAAATAAAACAAAAAACGTTTAAAAACATAACATGAAGTTGTGTCTGTGCTGATAAATAATCTCAAGTTTGGATAAATCATATAGACGCACACGATGGGAAACTGCCTTGGCCCACAAGGCCAAGATACGTGTGTTTATCAACACATTAAAAAATCATATATCTGTCCACAAATCCATTCGCAATTGTGATCATGACACAGGGAAAAAAGAATTGTTCAGACTTACCTCCAAGTATTTGGAAAACTAAGGAAGATACCCCCGCCTTATGAATCAAGCTGTAAACATTCGGACAAAGCTTAGTAAGTGTAGCGCAATAGGACTTACAGCTTGTGGCAACAGTCTTGTCAGAACACTTGAATAATGACCAGGAGCAGGAGACTAAGTAAGTGGATGAGTGAGTATAAATGAGTTGAGTTAACGTCGGTCTGTACAGTTTTTCAGTTGTATCACTGCGTTTCATCGGTGATACCCCTATTGTCAGACACCCTATTTCTCAGATACCCCATTTGTCAGACAGTTTAGTAGGGATGGCTTATATTTATGTGCTGAAATGTCTGAAGTAAATAAAATGATAAAATGCAGTTTAAATTGATCTCTTTCGTCTTATTTGTATAGTACAGTATCTGACAACTGGGGAATGAGTGGGACTAGCCCATTTTTCGTATGGGTAACATCTGTTTGTAATAAGGGTATTCAACCACGACATGTGTGAGTTTAAACTGTCTGACAACTGGGATATCCGACAAATGGGAGAACACCGATTCAGCTTGATGTGGGAGGAAAGTCCGAAGTGATGCAAATTCTGGCGAACCCTCCAGTCTGGGTATTGTTCTGATAAACCTGGAGTCATAATCATGGAGACCCGGGATTCGAACCCACGATCATAGGTTTCTGTCACGTTACAACAGTGCACAGCGACTTGCCATGCCCTAGCCACGTGACCCAAACAAGGGAATCGAAATCTAGCAAGCTCTCTTAACTTGTATTGTATTAAAAACTTTTTAAAGTTTTCACCAAAGTGATGCCTTGAACAGGGTCAGCTTAATTATAAGGGTGGAATCAGCTTCGTAATATATACTTTTCAACTGTTTTATACCCCTAACAATAAATAGAAGTTAATGAATGTTTAAATTAAAAGTATTATTTAATCATATCTAACGTCATGCCCTCCGCCTGTAATATGGTGTATTGTAATTTTATATGGTATATTGATGGAAACTCACATCAACGCATTAGCACAATCTGCAATATTCCTGTACGTCAGTTTATTGATCAGTTGAATCGGAAATGATATGATATATTGAATATCCACACTTATTACCATTTTTAGTGTGTTAGTGAAACAGCGTGCGGAATCCGATAATCACGGGTCGGGTCGGTTCGGGTCGGGTCGGTTCGGGTCGGGTCGGGTCGGGTCGGGTCGGGTCGGGTCGGGTCGATAACCATGTATTAATAAACACATATTATGCACACCCTGTCATTTCCTTGTAAATCAGCAACAATAAAAGTCGTCGGCGCCCAAAGTGAAGTTGTCCTCTGATGTTCATTTTGTCTACGTGGTCCACGTAGTGGTTTAAGCGTTCGCTCGTCACGCCGAAGACCCGAGTTCGATTCCCGACATGGGTTCAATGTGTGAAGCCCATTTCTGGTGTCCCCCGCCGTGATATTGCTGGAATATTGCTAAAAGCAGCATAAAATCATACTCACTCACTGCGTGGCCCACGAGCGATTGTGTCACAATATTAACAGGTTCGTAAGTCAATCATGATACGTTACAGTCCTGCATTTGTAAATGACTTTTTGTCATCATTTTGTTATCAAGATATGCGAAAAAACGTGTCATACGTTATTCTGCATGTCACATGTTTGCTTCACATCAAACAATATGATGATACTTGCAATAATGGCTGCAAATATGGGCAAAAAGGACATTTTCAATATGGCTCTTGTGTTTAAATTCGGATGGGAACTGAGCTGTTTTGGAGACCCCGATAGCTGGAATCCTTCTGTGCAAAGTTCAGTCATTCATGCATGCCTTGACACTACTATTTGACAGTGATTCAAAGCCCATGCTTTTGATACAGTCGGAATCATACAATACGCTCTGATTTTGGCAGAGAATTCTTAAGGTTTTGTCCCTTACGAGTAGATGCACGAAATTGAAGACAACAAGTTGGACAACCGGAATAATAATTCCAAACTCCCCAAAATCAAAATCCCTTATCTGTTTCGTGGTGGCCGCCATCTCTTTTTCCGAAATCCGTATCGGTAATCATTTATTAAAATACTTTCGGTAAAAAAGGTAAACGTATTTGGAAGCAAAGATATCAGGATGAGAGATTGATTTATAGGCTGTAACAGTATTTTCTGATTTGTAGCGATTCGGAGCTACAGACTTGCACTGTAAATCCTTGGTGGGAATTCTGTTTGTGACAGGGCGACAGTATATTCTATTTTGATCTACTGCACATTATTTATGTCAAGCATGTGGGACAAATATTTTTCTGTGTTTCGTAACACCTGGGAACAAAGGATTTTTTAAAGCATTTCCGGGATCAGATTATGTAATAAAAACATGACAAATATTGAGTTACATAACCGTGGTGTCAAAGGATTTATGGATGTCAACTTCTTTATTATGAGGAACAGAACGTTTCGGAGTATATGCTTACTCCTTCATCAGTTGAATGGTGAACGTTGTGTTCCTCATAATTTAGAAGTTGATATCCATAAATTCTCTTCCTTATATTGGATGATTCTGTAAAACAAAATGCTTTTAATATTAAGTCTTTGAAAGGCATTTAGAAGTGATACACATAAGGAAGAGAATGTATGGATGTCAACTTCTTTATTATGAGGAACACCTTTTGTTATCTTAATACTCTTGTTGTTCTTACGTGTACATATATGCTCTCTGTCTCATATCATTCATTCACCTGATGAAGGAGTAAGCATAAACTCATAAACGTTGTGTTCCTCATAATAAAGAATTTGATGTCCATAAATTCTCTTCCTTACTTTTAATATTGTCTTTGATAATCTTCATCCATAATCCACTTCGCATTTTAGAATCAAAAGCTTTACTGAAATATACAATGCACAAATAATTTGCTGATTGGGTTAAGTAAATATAGATTAAAGCCTACATGTATATAATCCTTCCTGAACGCTGTTTGTGCTTTACTAATTATGTGGATTTGGTCTCAGTAGGAAAGGAGCCACTTACTTAACACTGATCTGAACCCTTTCTCCAATCAGCTTATTAGAAACATACCCCTGTAACTTTCTGGGTCAGCTGGGTCACCTAGACTTGATGATACTCAAGGTGGGAATTAGGTAACACGCCGGGTCAAGTATAGGGTTAAACTCTCCTACCTTAGCCGATAACAGCAAGTGAATAGACGCTTTCATATACTACTCAAAAGAAGTTAGGGAGACCCGATTTTTTCATATAGTAAATTGAAAGAATCGGTGGTCCCTAACTTCTTTTGTGCAGTATATATTCAATAACCAATCCACAAGCCTTAATGATTATCAGGGCATGTACAGTGGAATTAATTCCTCGCCACAGATTACACTGATTATGTCGTTATGTAACATGTCAGACACAAAAGCCATGATCCAGATAGTGGTCCCGTTATGGCGCTCCGACTATATGTCTGCCAGCAGTTGGATAAGGTATATGAACGGACACCCGGTACTCTGTCAGCTATGGCCTCTCTACCAGCAGTTGAATAAGGTATATGAACGGACACCCGGTACTCTCTCAGCTATGGCCTCTCTACCAGCAGTTGAATAAGGTATATGAACGGACACCCGGTACTCTGGCAGCTATGGCCTCTCTACCAGCAGTTGGATATGGTATATGAACGGACACCCGGTACTCTGTCAGCTATGGCCTCTCTTCAAGCAGTTGGATAAGATATATGAACGGACACCCGGTACTCTGTCAGCTATGGCCTCTCTACGAGCAGTTGAATAAGGTATATGAACGGACACCCGGTACGCTGTCAGCTATGGCCTCTCTTCCAGCAGTTGGATAAGATATATGAACGGACACCCGGTACGCTGTCAGCTATGGCCTCTCTTCCAGCAGTAGGATAAGGTATATGAACGGACACCCGGTACGCTGTCAGCTATGGCCTCTCTTCCAGCAGTTGGATAAGGTATATGAACGGACACCCGGTACTCTGTGAGCTATGGCTTCTCTACAAGCAGTTGGATAACATATTTGAACGGACACCCGGTACTCTGTGAGCTATGGCCTCTCTACAAGCAGTTGGATAACATATTTGAACGGACACCCGGTACTCTGTGAGCTATGGCCTCTCTACCAGCAGTTGGATAAGGTATATGAACGGACACCCGGTACTCTGTGAGCTATGGCCTCTCTACAAGCAGTTGGATAAGGTATATGAACGGACACCCGGTACTCTGTGAGCTATGGTCTCTCTACCAGCAGTTGGATAAGGTATATGAACGGACACCCGGTACTCTGTGAGCTATGGCTTCTCTACCAGCAGTTGGATAAGGTATATGAACGGACACCCGGTACTCTGTGAGCTATGGCCTCTCTACCAGCAGTTGGATAAGGTATATGAACGGACACCCGGTACTCTGTGAGCTATGGCTTCTCTACCAGCAGTTGGATAAGGTATATGAACGGACACCTGGTACTCTGTGAGCTATGGCCTCTCTACCAGCAGTTGGATAAGATATATGAACGGACACCCGGTACTCTGTGAGCTATGGTTTCTCTGCTAATAGTATGACATGGTGTCTGAACGGACACCCGGTACTCAGTCACTACCAACTGAGCCGTAATTGGGGCTCAACTGGATCAACCATCAAGGGCATATCAATGCCATTCCTGTGCCAAAAGTTTGTCAAGTATTGTCGTTCTCCGGCTGACTCCATGTTATTTCAGTGCAGCATAAGAACCAACTCACAAGCTGGTGTTATTTTATATTTTAGATAGAGACAATTACGACCAACAATTTTATTTACACTATTTTCAAAACTGACTATGGCACAGCTTCTATTAAAAACTACAACCTATTTTGTATTTTTTTCAGATGATACTCTTATGTATCCGATTACTCATTCAGACAGTTAATATTGATCAGCCCGAACGAACGCTGCGATCAGTTACACATTTAAGCGGTGTTTGAAATAAAGATAGAAATAAATTGTATCCGTGTGATATTTATTTCATTTAGTCTTTTGTCATTCAGGAAGAGTGTGTGTGGGTGGGGGGTGGGGGTGGAGGGCGGGGTAGGCATGACTACCGAGCAACACACGGGGTGTCCTCATTCAGAAATTCAAATGCTTTTGTTGAATCATTTTCCAAAAGTGACTGCACGCACGCTGACACGGAGAAAGGTTTTCATGAGGATAATTTGTGAAACGGGAAGTTTCCGTGACGCTTGTCTATTAAATGCTCTGGCACATTTCTTTTCAAAACTGTATATTCAAAAACTTTCCTGTCAGATAATATTTACTGTGATTTATGATTTACGCTGTTTATTTCTATAGATGTATTGTTCATGTTCATATTAACATAAAACAGTTGTAAACAGCAAACCTTCAAACAAAAGTGAATAAGGACGAGCTATAGATACTAATCAATAACCAAGGTACTAGATAGATGTCCGTCTGTCACCAGGGGACCAGTTAGATGTCCGTTTATCGTAGGGGACTAGTGAGGTGATCGTCTTTCACCAAGGGACTAGTTAGATGCTCGTCTGTAACCAAGGGACTAGTTAGATGCATGTCTGTCACCAAGGGACTAGTTCGATGTCCGTCTGTCGCCAAGGGACTAGATAGATGCCCGTTTATCGTAGGGGACTAGTGAGGTGATCGTCTTTCACCAAGGGACTAGTTAGATGCTCGTCTGTAACCAAGGGACTAGTTAGATGCATGTCTGTCACCAAGGGACTAGTTCGATGTCCGTCTGTCGCCAAGGGACTAGATAGATGCCCGTCTCTCACCAAGGGACTAGATAGATGCCCGTCTGTCACCAAGGGACTAGATAGATGCCCGTCTCTCACCAAGGGAGTAGTTAGATGCCCGTCAATCACCAAGGGACTAGATAGATGTTCGTCTATCGCAGGGGACTAGATAGATGTCCGACTATCGCAGGGGACTAGTTAGATGCTCGTCTGTCACAAGGGACTAGATAGATGTCCGTCTATCGCAGGGGACTAGTTAGAAGCTCGTCTGTCACCAAGGGAGTAGTTAGATGCTCGTCTGTCAACAAGGGACTAGTTCGATGTCCGTCTGTCACAAAGGGACTAGATAGATGCCTGTCTGTCACCAAGGGACTCGTAAGATGCCTGTCTGTCACAAGGATTAGTTAGATGCTCGTCTGTCACCACGGGACTAGAAAGATGCCTGTCTGTCACCAAGGGACTCGTTAGATGCCTGTCTGTCACAAGGATTAGTTAGATGCTGGTCTGTCACCACGGGACTAGAAAGATGCCTGTCTGTCACCAAGGGACTAGAAAGATGCCTGTCTGTCACCAATGGACTCGTTAGATGCCTGTCTGTAACAAGGATTAGTTAGATGCTGGTCTGTCACCAAGGGACTAGTTAGATGCCCATCTGTCACCAAGGGACTAGTGAGGTGCTCTCCTGTCACCAAGGGACTAGTAAGATGCCTGTCTTTCACCAAGGGACTAGTTAGATGTCTTTCTGTCACCAAGGGACTAGTTAGAGGCCCGTCTGTCACCAAGGGACTAGTTCGATGTCCGTCTGTCACCAATTCAAGGGACTAGTTAGAGGCCCGTCTGTCACCAAGGGACTAGTTAGATGCCCGACTGTCACCTGGAGACAAGTTCGATGCGGTGCGACTCCCAAACATATGTCGACACGAGTTATCTCCCTTAATTTTCCATACGAACCTCGTTTTCTTTACCCATGACACCAAATGTTTCGGGAATTGGTTTTGTTGGAGATGTCGCTGGTCCACACGGGTGAAGTCGGATGAATCGTGGTCACGTTGCTATGTTGAAGCAATATATACACTATTTGTCCGGAAGGTATAATTTCCGAACAGGCTTTGGATTAAGGAGGTTTCACTGTTCACAATTCCACTGTAATGCATGTACCGCCAGACTCTCACCTACACAATCCGTACGTCACAGATACAATAGCTCGTATCGCAGGCTTACGTAAGCCCTCTTCGGCCATCTTGAAAATTCAAGTTCAATGTAGAAAGTTAAACCTTGGTAAGTTCATTTGCTAAATTCAGTTTATCTTGAAATTTCAACATAGTATCTTGAATTGTCAACTTAATAGCTTGAATTTTCCCGATAGTATAAGAACATTTTCAAGATAATTTTCTACTCAGTAGCATGAATTTTGAACTAAGTATCTTGAATTTTGAACTAAGTGTCTTGAATTTTCGACTAAGTATCTTGAATGTTCAACTAAGTGTCTTTGAATATTCGACTAAGTGTCTGTAATGTTCAACTAAGTATCTGGAAGTTTCAGCTATGTATCTTTAAGGAAGAGAATATATAGATGTCAGCATCTTTATTATGAGAACGCAACCTTATTTTTGTTATTTTGTCATGATAATAAGTAATTGGCATGGCCAAAAAGGGCTTCCGTACATCCTTGTACACACTTTGATTCGGAGAAGAAATCTACCAGGCACTCTGTTCAAACCAGAAGACGATCGAAGTTAAGAGGAGTTAATGGGAATTCTGACATATGGAAGACAAAACGAAAAGGTTGGATTTTATGTGCGCTTTTCAAGAACATTTTAGTAACTCGTTTGAAGCGAATGCGGGTGAACGTCACAGGAGTTCTATTTCGGCCATATATTCTCCACACAAAAAGAAACGCAAAATGAACGCAATCATTAACACGTCAGATTTGTATACATAGTGAAACAAGAAACGTGAAAATAATGTAATTTTATAGCCCAAACAAACACCAGTGTCATAGCCGCCTTAGAGCCCAGATGAAACTGACCAAAAGGCAGGGGGCACGGATGGCCCAGTCGTCTAAGGCGCCGCGATTCGCTGTGCAGAGTTGCGTCCCTTGGGCACGCCAGAAACCTATGATTGTGGGTTCCAATTCCGGTTCGCCCCGATTATGTTTCTAGGTTTGTCAGCACCATACCCGTGCTCGTGGGTTTCACCGAAGTGGTAAACGTCCGAGACCTGCATCACTTCGGGCTTTCCTCCCACATTAAGCTGACAGGCCGTGATATAACTGGAATAATGTTGAAAGCGGCGTTAAACCCAACTCACTCATCATTATGTGAGCGATTGATCAACAGGAGACATGGGCACCTGTCTGCCCACCTCGTCCAATCAATGTTCGATGAACTGAGTTGGTCTGCCATTGTGTGAGATAGCCGTCCAAACCATCACGTTAAACAAACAAACAAACAAACAAAGAGACAAACAAACAAACAAACAAACACAGAGCAAACAAAACATGTGGCAGCAGCAATAAATAACAGACTCCAGACAAAATCCAGAACAGTGTTGGGAGCTGGACGAAATTCGATGTTTTCTAATAGGTATCCAATTCGCACATGGCATGTTGAGAAGGCGCAAGTCAGGATTGAAAAGGCATCGAATCTCCCTTTTGTCACTCTAATGTAGGTACCGCCACCTTCCAGAAACTGTACCACCCCGAATTTTCCCGAACGATCAAGTCTGCCAATTCGTCACCACTCGACCCTTTCCGTAAGCTGCAAGAAGATTCGTCCTCTAATCGATGAATGGTATGTGCGAAAATACGACAAACCAATCAGAATGCGCGTGTGACTTCAAGTTCTTCGTCAAAGAATCCATCAGGAATAACTCTTTATTTTACATATGTCTTGCATCTTAAAATACACCGAAGACATAGTTAAATGTGTTCAATCATACTGTATAATACGCATGTCTATGGTGGCCGAGAGGGGACATCGCTTTCTCGCTCTATCGCTTTCCTCGCTTTCTCGCTTTCTCGCTCTATCGCTTTCTCGCTTTATCGCTTTCTCGCTTTATCGCTTTATCGCTTTCTCGCTCTATCGCTATCTCTAATGACTAACCATAGTCATATGAAAGAATCGCGTGTTCTTTAACTTCTTTTGACTAGAATTTAAGTAGATAGTGAGAAAACTTCAACATTCTGTCCATATGTATAATTCGAAATGTGACTGGAAAATTCTCAGCTCTCTTTTATGATTAAAACCCCTCCCCCCACTGAGGTCAGGTTTAACAATTCATTAATGTTGTTTTACGTATATACTTTTTAGCGTTAAGAAACCCATATAGTGGCCAAGAGGGAATATTGCTATACCGCGAGAAAGCGATAGAGCGAAAAATCGAGAAAGCGAGAAAGCGATAGAGCGAGAAAGCGAGAAAGCGAGAAAGCGATGACCCCTCTCGGCCACCATACTTTTCGGCTTGTTCCGGAATAACACGATTTGGTCACGAATGTAACTCTGCCATGACCATTTATAGGCGGGATCAAACTCTAAATGTCACTCGGTGCTGTGAACATCACTCGATATTTTACTAGCGCTTCAAACATATTCATCTGCTGGCACATGCCAACATGGTGAAACAGACAAGTCACTCGGACTACCAATGTGTGGCTAATCGAGTAGGCCGACTTTATTGGGAAAAGAGTGAGTGAGTTGGGTTTATCGCCGCTTTTAACAGTATGACAGTTATATCAAGGCGTGTCAGCTTAATGTGGGAGGAAAGCCCGAAGTGATGCAAGTCTCAGACGTTTACCACTTCGGTGAAACCCACGAGCACGGGTATGGTGCTGACAAACCTAGAAACATAATCGGGGCGAACCGGGATTCGACCCCACAATCATAAGTTTCTGGTGTGCCCAAGGGACGCAACTCACAGCGAATCGCGGCGCCTAAGACGACTGGGACTGAGTTTAACCAAGGTATTCCTTCAGGTCAACAGAAAAAGAAATGTTTTTCTTTACTAAAAACAGACGTAATTCAAAATAAGCATATCGTTTTTATTAGTGACAACAAAATCAGTAATGGTACTCTCGTATCACTGAATTTTCTTGACCCGTGAAGATTTCGGAATAGAATAGATCTTCAGCAACCCATGCTTGCCGTAAAAGGTGACTATGCTTGTCGTAAAAAGCGACTAACGGGATCGGGTGGTCAGGCTCGCTGACTTGGTTGATGCATGTCGTCGATCCCAATTACGTGGATCGATGCTCATGATATTAATCACTGGATTGTCTGGTCCAGACTCGATTATTTACAGACCGCCGTCATATAGCTGGAGTATTGCTGAGTGCGGCGTTAAATCAATCAACCAACCAACCAACCAACCAACTGAATGTTCTTGATAATCGATCACTTGATTGTCTGGTTTGTTTACAGGCTGACGTCGCATGGCAGGAGGACTGCTGTGCTGCGTCAGGCAATAAAAACTTTAAGTTACTTTTTTATGCAAATTGTATGAATGGCGGTGCACGGTAGGGCAGGACATGCTTACCCTTAACGCGAACACCTGTTGTCATCACTGATTTTCAGTGGTCCATTCATATAATTTCCACAGTTATTTACCCTTTACGCCAAATGGAATCTGTTTCCACAGAAAACCTGGACTGGCTAATCTCTTGCATTGCCAATTTATACTGTGTTTAAAATGATTTATTCAGCAGAAACACAGGCTTAACTGGTGAAAGACAAACACGACCCACATGGGGACCACCGAGTATGGACCCGAAAATCTGGGGTAGAATAGATCTTCAGCAACCCATACTTGCCGTAAAAGGCAACTATGCTTGTCGTAAGAGGCGACTAACGGGATCGGGTGGTCAGGCTCCCTGACTTGGTTGATGCATGTCATCGTATCCCAATTGCGTGGATCGATGCTCATAATGTCAATCACTGGATTGCCTGGTCCCGACTCGATTATTTACAGACCGCCGTCATATAGGTGGACTATTGCTGATTGCGGCGTTAAACAACAAACAAACAAACAAACAAACAAACAAACCACCGAGTATGAGAGGAGGTGATCATGATGCCCAGTGGTTGTTTGATCTGGATTATTTGCATCTCGAGACTGGATTCCTCACGACCCGTGAAGATCCGGGGTAGATAGAATAGGTCTTCAGCAACCCATACTTGCCGTAAAAGGCGACTATGCTTGTCGTAAAAGGCGACTAACGGGATCGGGTGGTCAGGCTCGCTGATTTGGTTGATACTTGTCATCGATCCCAATTGCGTGGATCGATGCTCATGATATTAATCACTGGATTGTCAGGTCCAGACTCGATTATTTACAGACCGCCGTCATATAGCTGGAATATTGCTGAGTGTGGCGTTAAACAACAAACCAACCAACCAACCAATTGCGTGGATCGATGCTCATGATATTAATCACTGGATTGTCTGGTCCAGACTCGATGATTTACAGAGCACCGTCATATAGCTGGAATATTGATGAGTGCGGCGTAAAACAACAAACCAACCAACGACAATGTGGACAATGCTTTGTGGCGATTTTTCAAAGAAACTATGCTAGTTCTGGAATATTCACGTACTCCATGCAGCATGGGGCTGACATAATGAGTTGCCGTTTCCCTGGGTGATCGCACTGACATAGAATCAAAGGTCCACAGCAACGTCCACAAAAAAACAGACAATGGGTAGTCGACGTCGTGGATGACGATGCATCCGGCGATGGAGGCGTCGAATCTGATGACACGGATGTTAAAAAAGAAGAGACTGAACGTAAAACTGCATGTTGGCATATCTCTATTTATGTATGTGTGTATGTATGTGTGTGTGTGTGTGTGCGTGCGTGCGTGCGTGCGTGCGTGCGTGCGTGCGTGCGTGCGTGCGTGTGTGTGTGTGTGTGTGTGTGTGTGTGTGTGTGTGTGTGTCTGTGTGTGTGTGTAACGCCGCATTCATCAATGTTCCAGCAATATGACGGATATCTGCAAATAATTGAATCTGGACCAGACAATCAAGTGACTGATATCATGAGCACCGATCTACGCAATTGGGATACGATGACATGCATCAACCAAGTCAGCGAGCCTGACCACCCGATCCCGATAGGCGCCTCTTACGACAAGCATACAGGCGAGGTGAAAAAGGGTTGCACTGAGCGACGTGCGTGTGTATGTATGTGTGCTCGTGCGTGTGTGTGTACTCGTCCGGACCAATGCCGATTTTATTGTGTTAGCCCACAGAGATACCACTGATCAGTCCTTGTTTTAGCCCCTTAATGCTGATCACCAGGCATGTTCCATCTTCCAACGTCTTTTGGTATGACGTGGCCGGGGATCGAACCCCGGACCTTCCGCCCTCCGGGCCGACGCTCTACCACTAGACCACAGAGGCGGTGCCAAGCATATAATCATCGTTTATGGCAAGCATGTACTTGGAAGTAATTCAATTGAATGAAACTGTCTGTAGTCGTAATTGGGTTTCACTGAAGTATGTTCACATGAAGCTTATTCAAAATATCAAAAACCATATAAAAAATGCTTTAGTATATTGTGACTAAGTAAAATTTAGCGGATCCTGGAACGAAGATAGGGCTGTAATAGATAACTTACTGGTAGAGTCCTGGTCCCCAGTACCTCATGATTGATGCACGAGACGGCCCCGCGGGATAACTGGGATAGACCTGGTCCCAAGTACCTCATGCTTGATGCACGAGTCGGCCCCGTCGGATTACTTGGGTAGAACTGGTCCACGGTATCTCGTGTTTGATGCACGAGTCGGCCCCGTGGGATTACTGGGGTAGAACTTGTCCCAGTACCTCATGATTGATGCTCGAGTCGGCCCCGTGGTGGGATTACTAGGGAGAACTTGTCCCCAGTACCTCATGCTTGATGCACGAGTCGGGTACATCATTACACCAACTGAAAATGTTATAACCACTCGGCTAACTCGAGGCAGAAACTAACCTCAAGAACGAGAAGAACTCATAAATATTTTATTTTTATAATAAAAAAACACAGATTAAAAGAACCTGAAATGTAAAGACTAAAATATTATGCATTTTGACCACAAGAACATTAAACTGATGGAAGCTCTGAGAATACAGGCTCTTTGTGATAAACACTATTACGGTTCGGTTGCAAATCCTACTTTAACATGCCATTTGACATGAAGTGATTGCATTCGACTTTAGCTGATGTGCGTGTGCGTGTGCGTGTGCGTGTGCGTGTGCGTACGTGCGTGCGAGACATAGACTGTCCGCAGTAGGGGGGAAAAGGCACTGGATAATGTTCCTATATATTCCCAACAGCGGAATTACACATGTAAGGGATTTGAAGACTTCTTTTCTTTTACCTACAGAAGGTACACACATGCCATACAAATAGTCCCAAGACTTTAACGCTGATCCTAAATACTAAACACACAGATGAGGCACGTATAAACAACGTTCTTCCAAATATCTACTGAAAATGAGGTTGATAGATGCATCTTAAATCGGGTGTTACATCTTATCTATTATGTTTTAGTTTGATAAACCAATCTGGTAAACAAGATGTGTTGAAAATATACAACATCCCTCACTGAAATGACATAACACTGTACATTAATTATGTCTTTCTAACATTTCGGGAACACTATGTATACTGAAAACATCACACGATGCAAACGTGGACATGGAAAAAAGTCACAAAGGTTTCAGTAAAGCTTTCAAAACGTTTTATGGTAGACATGTGGAGGACATTTCCAAAATTGACGCATCAGCATCCATGAGCCGGTTTCCATTCGCGTCATATTACTAACTATATTTCCATCCAAATTCTCAAAAATGCGTGCCGGGGGCCATTTTATTTTTCATATGTTAATTTTATTACAAACTGTTAACGGTATATATGTACATACACTGTCAACAGATGTGATTCACATGAAGCATGAATGTTTGATAGGACTATGTATGGCATATTCCATGAAGTGATGAACGAAGTGAAGACACACATAGTATAGTTTAACAAGTGAGTGAGTGAGTGAGTGAGTGAGTGAGTTTGTTTTACGCCGCTTTTAGCAATATTCCAGCAATATCACGGCTGGGACACCAGAAATGTGCTTCAAACCTTGTATCCATGTTGGGAATCGAACCCGAGTCCTCGTCGTGACGAGAGAACGCTTTAACCACTAGGCTACCCGACCGCCCCTTTATCAAGTAATAAACGAAGGGAAGACATATAGTCTTCATCAGTAGGTACCTGGCGACAGTAAAACGATGGGAGGCGGGAGGGCATGATTTCTATATTAATGTAGTATGGCCTTACCCACTTGCGGACCTAAAGGGGGTGCAGGGTGCGGAAACCAACCTTTTCAGATGCCTTACATGTGCCCTTTAAGTTACTTCGTAACTTGGGTATTACGTGCACCCCTTCCTTGGACCCGACTCTGTTACCTGGATTTAAGTAAGGTTACCTCGGCAACAGTTTTTGTAAGGGTCATCTTTCATACATACATATATATTATAAAATTCCAAACCGTTCCCAATCTCGAAAAATAACACTGTACTATACTAAGCCATAATCTAAATGTATAGAAAACTCGATTTAATACAACCACAGAGTCATCGTTTAGTTTATGAATGAAATGTAATCGCTATGAAATAGAAAATGAATACCATTTTTTGTTAATTTGTCCTTTTTATAAAAGTAGTAGAGACAATTTAATTCCAAAATGTTACCATGTGCAACAATCTGTCCCAAAATTTGTCAGTCTTCTATCTACCAGAAATGACTGTATTATTAAAACCTGTCCATATATTTAAAAATACATTTACCTATGTAAATACAAATGTAAAAAAAGATGAACGTTTGTTGTAAGAAAATTTGTGCATAGTAAATATTATTCCTGTAAATGAACTCTGGGCCATGTGGCCTTCATTCATGAAATAAACTTCTTCTAAACTTCTTCTAAAACTGTACTATATGTTAAAAATGTCTCGTGGTATGTCTCCGGTATAAATATGTATACGTCAATAACAAGTACACACTGGTAACATCGTATGAAGTGGTAACTACTTCAGGTTCTCTGTGTAAACATATAGCGAGTTTGACACCAATTAGCTAAGAAACGACACAAACTATAACCTGAAAATACGATGCATAAGGAACAACATATGACAGCAGTGATAAAGCGATCTTAGCGACACTGTCAGTAGAAATGAAAGATTGCTTCGCGAGCGACGGTTTCCAACAATCATAATCAGTGTCATTGAGTCATGTCTGAGCTTACAGCCATCCTGTGTTGGAAAGTTACACGTTTTGCCCATGCTGTTGTCTGTAGTATGGCTGTGGTGGGGGATATGCCTGCTGCCAGTGTTGTGTGGGGGATGGTGCCCATCCCTACCACTACGCCATGCTGGGGCTGAATCACAAAACCTGGCTGCTACTCCTGAAACGAAAACATAATATATTAATTGACAGCAATATACTAACGGAATAAAGTAACTGTCATATAAAGAGGTGTAAATGTTATGTTATTGAAAACCATTATTGAAAACCATTTATCGATTATTTACAGCCCGCCGTCATGTAACTGGGATATTGCTGAGTGCGGCGTTAAGCAACAAAAGAACCAAATCATTTTCCAACTCATCCCAGCACCCTTTTACTGATTATAACACAGCTTGTTCTGGTCGCTATGTGCCTGAAGCAATGCCGATATGGCATAACATTTTAACTCACTGATCCAATTCTTTGTTTGTTTGTTGCCAAACGTCGCACAATATTTCAGTCATATGACGGCGGGCTGTAAAGTAATCGATTCTGGACCAGACAATCCAGTGATTGACATCATGAGCATCGATCCACGCAATTTGGATACGATGACAAGTCAGGGAGCCTGACCACCCGATCCCGTTAGTCGCCTCTAACGACAAGCATAGTCGCTATTTACAGCAAGCGTTGGTTGCTGATCATGAAGACCTATTCTAACCGGATCTTCACGGGTGATCCCATGCTGATCATAAGGAGAGACTGAACTGGATTGGATGCTCAGACTCTGTGTCTCAGGTTTTTGCGTGTCATCGTGCCCATATGGCGAGGATGTTGCTCATGTTTTCGGTCACTGGTTCGCCTGGTCCGGATCCGCAGGCAGCCTCGTAATAGCTGTTGTTTGGTGACTGCGGCACCATAAAACAACATTCACTCATTCGATTAAGAATTGGCTTTCACTACCTTCATAGAGTGAGGGGCATACACTGTTTGGCCCTCACTCTATGAAGGTTCATACTCCAATGAACTCACTCAAAGTGAAAGTCAATTCTTATAATTTTTTTATCACAATTTCTTACCTCAAAGGATGCAGGCCAAGATCTAGACACAATTTTATTTGGTACGTGTGACTTCATGTTTACACTGACATCCATACAACTACCAGATATATCGCGGAATAAAATAGTTCCTAAAAGAGAGAGGTGGCATGAGCGTATGGATGAACAACTTGCTCTTCAGAAACATCTTACGCAACACATGCGTTCAAATCATATCACCATTAGATGAGAAAGGGATGTAAAGAACAATCTCAGTAAGTCAGTCACAATGCTCGTCGTAATATATACATCAAGTACAAGACGTCAAAATGGCCGGCACGATACACGTGACGGGAGAGATTTCCGAATTTGTTAATGAACCTGTGGCGCGGTTACATGTGTTAGTCATCACTGATCAACTGGCCGATCATTGAAAGGTGATTAAAAAAGCGTCAAACAGACACTAAGGTAAATTCATAGCTCGAGACGGTCACTGTCAGCCTAGACACGGAGCGAGTCGATACTACGATAGTTTGGATGTGTACTTCTTCATTTGTTTAGGAAGGGCCGTAGCGAGGATAGCCATTCATGCTCAAGCTCTCTGACGTTTCTCAATGTATACTGAAACGCTCAGATCAGGATGTAAGGTTCTAAATGATCAGAAAGAGTGTAAGTGAGTGAGTTGTGTTTAACGCCGCTTTTAACAGTATTCCAGTTATATCGCGGCGTATCAGCTTAATGTGGGAGGAAAGCCCGAAGTGATGCAGGTCTCAGACGTTTACCACTTCGGTGAAACCCACGAGCACGGGTATGGTGCTGACAAACCTAGAAACATAATCGGGGCGAACCGGGATTCGAACCCACAATCATAGGTTTCTGGCGTGCCCAAGGGACGCAACTCTGCACAGCGAATCGCGGCGCCTTAGACGACTGGGCCACCCGTGCCCCCTTGATCAGAAAGAACGCTTATGTATGTTTTCGTGCTGGGTTATCCCAGTGGTTCCCCAGGAATGTGGAAGTAGTCCGTCAGTGTTTTCGTCATGTCCAGAACACGGTCTCGTCAAAAACGTATGAACGTCAACTTGTGTCGTTCACACACTTATGAACGTCAATTTCGCGGTCATGTGACCGACCTCTCGTCTAATGGAAAAGCTGTATATCCTGTAAACGTCAAATTAAAAAAATATATCCACAGTTGACTATATATTTGAATAACACTTTTAACTCCCTATTGTATAGTACCTAGCGTCCGCAGGTAAGCATCCCGCCTAGAATGGTGGCGACGAGTGTTGATATCCAGCCAACCACGACCATCACAATGATGCCGACAGCCATGCCGTTAATGGCGTTGAGGTCTTCACAAGTGAAGCCTCGCTTGGTTCGAGAGCTGTTAAAGATAGAACAAAACCTGACGGTAGAATATTATCAGATAATTGTTAAGTGTTCGTCCCATTATGAATTCAGTATGAACATACAGTAAACTACGTTTATAACGAACACGCTTATAACGAACTGTTATTGCCCAGGCCATTTGCTGTACATATAATATGCTTATAACGAACTACGGTTATAACGAACTAAAATTAGTTGTCCCTTTGAGTTCGTTATAACCGTAGTTTACTGTAATAAGAAAATATGCACCCATGTTGATGGTGGCGAAAAATGAAACAAAAAAAGAAATGATTGTTCGATGGTGATGTATTTGATATGAGTTACATGGTTGTGCCTTGGTCCTTACGTTTGCAGTATTTAGCGACTGTTTTCAGCTGAGTAACATTTTGATAACTTTTGTAATTTGTTCGTCAAATCCAATTTTCAAGTGTATATTTTCTTTTCTCTGGCAATTTAGTTATATTCAAGCCAACACTGCAAGTTATCTGACACACAGTTATCACAGCTGTAACTCAACAGCGGATCCTGCATCCTGTACGGAGAGAGCAGTTGTGTGCCCCACTACAGGACATGGGGAGATAACTCTGGCAGTACGATGGCGTCACTTCCGGTTCCGGTGGAGCGCGCGTATCCAAGATGGCGGCATGTCCAGTTCCGGTGGCGTGCGCCCAAAAGATTGCGGCACGTCCGGTCCCGGGAGACGTGCGCACCTCCAAGAGGGCGGCACATCCGGTTCCGGGAGGAGGCCATAAGAAGCGCACGTAAAATCCTCCTCTTTCATTTTTTTTTCTATTTAAAAAAAAAAAAAGGGGTGGTGGTGGTGGAGGGAGGAGGGAGGAGGGAGGAGGAGGGAGGCGGCGGAGGGGGGAGGGGATGAAGGCGGCGGCGGCGGCGGAGGGGGAGGGAGGGAGGGAGGGAGGGAGGCGGCGGCGGAGGAGGAGGAGGAGGGAGGAGGAGGAGGAGGTGGGTTCTTTGTTTGGGTTTGAGGGTAGCGGCAGCAACTAAAATTTTTAGTCCACTAGTCCTTATAACCCTTAAACCTTAAAACCTCCTGCCAATGGTGATCTCAAGTGGAGCATTTCTACTTCCAGCCCTGCCAGTGATGATCTCAAGTGGAGCATTCAATTTAAGTTCAAGAAAAAAAGCCTGTGAGGTGAGTCACATATCTTGGGTACATTTAATATCTGTCCCTCCTGTTACCATCCATTTTCACATAACTATATTATCAACATATTGACATGTTGGTCACTTGTTAAAAGAAGTCAGAGTTTCCCAGTGAATATTCCACGTTCGTCCATTCAACAGGGAGTGTTACTTGGCATAAGACGAAAAATGACATAAAATACTTCCCCCCTGTTACTAATCCCATGCGATACAGCGGGGAAATATTAGTAACAGGAAGGATATTATATGCTTTTAGAAGGGATCAAATGTAACACTTTCACACACTGTTTAACCACTGAAAAATGTTGAGCAAATTGTTCTAGAAGTATATTAAGCTTCGGGTCAAACATTTCAAATACTATGAACATGTCGCTGAGCATGTTTTACTTTAACAAAGTAACAGCAAGGACAATTTGAGCATGTAGTTAAACCGCAATGTATGAATTAGTGGGTTATGTGATAGAGATATTGCATGGAAAATAAAGTGTTTTGTCCTTGTTTTCCAGATTTGCATGGCTCTCTTTCAGCTGCTGAGAAGCAGAGGCGAAACACGTGATAACGATCTGGAAAGACGTACCACTTACCTCATGTTACCACAATTATAAAGTTATCTCCATAGAAGGACAGCATTTTGATACAATAACATTTGACATTGATGCCTAATTCATAAGTTGAATTTGTTTCATTTGAAGACTATGGATATCTACATTAACACACCATGGATACTTGTATTAAATTCTTTTTTCAATTCTAGAGGTCTTGTCCTTCCTGTTACCAAACTGTTCCTCCTGTCACCCAGATCAGTGAGTGAGTGAGTATGGTTTTACGCCGCGTTTAGCAATATTCCAGCAATATCATGGCGGGGGACACCAGAAATGGGCCTCACAAATTTGTCACCCAGTCCAAAACGTAAAAGTAAATTTAATGAATTCAACATTGTGCTCAGTGCTTGTGTCAAAGAACCAACATGGTCATACAAAATATTGTAGTAATAAAGTCTAAATAGCTAACACCTGGTGAAGAGTATATGACATAATGATACTTAAAATATGGAAGGTAGCCTGCAGCATTCACATTTAAACAAAGACTGTAGTCAAGGTAGACACAATTTTATGGATAACAACTTCTTTAATACTGTAAAAAAACGACGTTTCGGTATAGATCCTTATACCGTTGTCAAGCAAGACTAAATGAGGGACATAGTACAGAATATATATAGTAGGTGGAGGATTAACAGTAGATTCCACCTATGTGTTCTCTGTCCATCGTCTTGTGACAGTATTATCCTTCTGTTGTCAACACTTACCCGTGTTATCCCACTCACGTATGCAGTTGTTACTGTTAATCCTTCACCTACCATATATGTTCTGCACTATGTTATAAATCATTGAAAAGATAAACCTTTCATTTTAGTAAACTTACTTGGGTATGTCTACTTTTTCTCAAACATAAGTTTTACCTACGGTAAAAGAGGGACACTTGACATTCAGTTCCCTTATGCCATTTGGCATAAGCAAAGCAGGAACAATGATTGAGGTGTGAAATTCATGTTTTTGTATTCTCAAAAGGTCACGCAGTTGTAAAAAATACGTTTAGCACAAAAATGATTTGTCATTTTTGCCATGAAGAAAATCTAATATTTTCTGATCCACATACATAACACACTGATATGATCAGAAAGCGTGGGCCTATGGGTGTGGTCTTCGTTTCTTCATACAGGAAACTAGTGTGATGAGGTTACCCCAAGAACAGTTTTGTCAGAAGGACAATCAATGTAAGGTGTCGTATTTTTATTTAATGTTTAGTGACGAACATATTCTTACCTGCACACACAATTGTTTCCATCGGTTTTGCAGGTTTCGGAGTCGGCCGCATCCAATGCGCCTATTGCCAGTACACAGATAACGAAGATGATTCCCGTAATGACGAGCGTCAGGATACAGAATACCATCTGCGTGATGTACTGAAATACACAAGTTACTAATATCTATATCCCACGGGCGATGTTCAGTTGTCAATGTGGTACTGCACAATACTGATGACTAGAGCAGTAGCCACGGAGTCGATATATATTAATATGGTACAAGGTTTATGATGTACTGAACAGAAATATATATGGTTATTGTTTTTAGTTTTAAATAATAATATTATGATGTCATACCACCACTCACTACTTTCTGTTAGATGTTTGGTTTTCTCGCACACATCGTAGTACCATCTTAATACATTTGCATTCTTTTTCAATCTGACAACTATATTTGAATTGACTTCAAGTAACGAAATTCTAGTTCTTCATTTAATAACTACATTTTGTATCTTAAATATAGAACGGTCATATCTCGAGTGTTCTAAACTAGGCGTCACTTAAAATCACATCTTACTTCTTGCTACCGCTCAACAAAGATATATAAGGACATCCCATTTCAGGTCACGTCAGAGCGACCTTTCCGCATACACATACATATACACATACACCTTTACACGCCGACGCACGCACGCAAGCACGCACGCACACACATCGACACACGCGCACCTACAAAAAAAACACCCACATACACCGACACATAAACATACACATAAACACACACATGGACACACAAACGCCACATATACATATACACACACCCATGCACACACCGACACACACATAAACACGGACCGACAGACACACATACACACGTCGACACATACACACACCGACACATACACATACATACTGAACCAGAATATCCGTACGGGGGCACGGGTGGCCCAGTCGTCTAAGGAGCCGAGATTCGCTTTGCAAAGTTGCGTCCCTTGGGCATGCCAGAATCCCGGTTCGCCCCGAATATGTTTCTAGGTTTGTCAGCACAATACCTGTGCTCGTGGGTTTCACCGAAGTGGTGAACGTCAGAGACCTGCATCACTTCGGGCTTTCCTTCCACATTAAGCTGACACGCCGTGATATAACTGGAATACTGTTAAAAGCGGCGTTAAACCCAATTCACTTACTCACTCAGAATATCCGTACAAATATGGGAGGTAAACTGAAGGGCATGGCTACTCACCCCTCCCTTGCAGCGTGCAAATGATGCTATGGCGCCGATGAGGCCAGGGATGATGAACTGTGAAGGAAACAAGTTTGTGAGGGTCAGCGCATTTTGACGGGTGATCTGACTTATTATTGGTGAAATTTTGTTTGTTGGGATTGTTGGCACATGACAACTTTTGTTCATTAAACCTGACGTCACGCAATATCGTCTTCGCCTATTTCAAGAACTGCACACAACTGTCGTGTTACCTTTTGAAGTGGTGATCCTCGGCAAACCTTGAGTGGTATACATTAAATCTGTTACTGCTTAAATTATTTTCTATCCAGATAATCCAATGAATGACATCATGAGCATCGATCTACGCAGCTGGGAAACGATGACATGCATCAACCAAGTCAACGAGCATGTCCGTTAGTCGCCTCTCATATGACAAGCATCAGTTGAAGATCAACTCTCACCCGGATCTTTACGGGTTTTATTATGAATAAGGGAGGTAAACTGCCATGTGAGAAAATTTGTAATTGGTACCTACAGCGAAGCCTATGGACCATAAAGGGGACGACGCATACGCTGAAAATTGGTTGAAGCCTTCGTGGTTTTTGAGAGTCACCTGGAAAATCTTGTCAAAGAACGTATACACCAAGACGCTGAATGCGGTTCCTGCAAACATAATAATGACGCTAGTGGTACCTGAGACATATACACGCTGATAGTTTCGTTAATGAATAACACGTGGTTATGACAGCAGGATCATGTATGGGGTCGACGGGCCCATGCTGTCAACCACTGGTTTATCTTCCCAAGAATCGACTAGAATCCCAGGTAATCATCACCTAACTAGAATATTGCTGAGAGCGGCGTAAAACAACAGTCGTTTTCGAATTCCCCTCATGGATACAAAGCGTGAAGCCCGTTTCTGGTGTCCCTCGACGTGATATTTCTGGAATATTGGAATATTGATAAAAGCGGCGTAAACCAAACTCACCCACTCACAAATCTTTGTCACTTGTGGGCATATGGCAACGCTGTTTTGTCTACCTCATAGATTCATATATTTACATGTAGCAATCCCCCAATATTAATACTAAAAAAGAGTATGAATATGATTGAAGCCATTTCAAACCTATTGCCACTTTTGTATTTTGGTATCTCCATATCTGATAGTAACAGTGTGAGAGGTAATATACTCTTCAAAAAAAGAAACGCAAAGCTAGATTTGTGTGAAGTAGGAAAGTGCATTTTTACGAGGAACCGTACAAGGTATTGAGGCACAATGTTGTGGAGAGAACACTTGGTATCTGTAGTCATCTCACTTATCGTTACTTGGAAAATGTCCAAGGTGAAGGTCTGCTACCATCAATAACGCGTTTGTCCCCGTTGGAATCGATAGCGGCCTGACATCTCCTGTCCTTGGAAGAGACGAGTATGCGAATCACATCCTGGGGAACGGTAGCCCACTCGGCCTGCAACGCTATAGCCAACTGTTGCAACGTCTGGGGCTGTGGTTGACGTCGGCGTAGCCGTCTATCCAATTCATCCCACAGGTGCTCTATCGGGTTCACATCCGGGGACCTGGAGGGTCAGGGGAGAACATCAACGTTGTTGTTGTTGTTGTGTAGACAGGCTCTTGTGATCCGTGCTGTATGCGGTCGAGCATTGTCCTGCTGGAATACACCGTTGCCGTTGGCTGCAATTGGGAGGATGTGTGGTAGGAGAACTTCGTTGATGTATCGTTGAGCCGTAAGATTGCCCTGGATATGGACCACACTTGTCCTGCCATGATGAGAGATATCCATCCACATTATAACGCTACCCTCACCAAACCTGTCCATTTCCAGTACGCAGTTTCCGGCGTAACGTTCTTCCCGACGTCTGTAGACCCGTGCTCTTCCATCCCCTCGACGGAGGAGAAATCTTGATTCGTCGCTGAACCAGACATCAGCTGAGGCCATACCCTGTGTTAACGACACCAATGCAGTCGTTGTTGACGATGCGTCGACTCAATAGAACGCGTCGAACAGGACGCCTTGCTCGTAGACCTGCTGCTCTCAAACGGTTTCGTACGGTCTGATCGGAGATTCTGTGCAGTCCGGGTATTTGGGATGCGGTTGAGGTGGCTGTGGTCGTCCTTTCACGTTGGTGGCGCAGTTGGATGTAGCGATCTTGGGCGGGGGTGGTTACTCTTGGTCGTCCCGACCTTGGCCGATCACATGTTGACCCATCGAAACCGATCCCATAACCTTGTGATGGTGCTGGGCGGTACATTGAAAACCCTGGCTAAAGCTGATCGGGATTCCCCTGCTTGCAAGCGGCCTGTGACGTTGTTTCTTTGCACTTCTGTTAATCTTGGCATGTTGTTGAACTGTCACTGTTCGATTGACGCAGATGCCAGGCAATCAAAAACCCTGCACTTTATATACCGTTCATAGTGCTACTGCACGTGCAGCTCAATGGCCCTTTCGTTAATGCACTGGGTGCGTTTTTCCAAATCGTACCTCTCCCTGGCTAATGGTTTGCATGTCGTGTTGCATGCCCTGTTGTGATAATGTTGATCGGGGAAATTTGTCCCTGACTCTATAACACATTTAACCTCTTCATCTTGCAAATCTTGGTCCGCTAATTTTGCTTTTATCGCCAAAAATATCCGTTTTGCGTTTCTTTTTTTTGAAGAGTATACTTTCAGGTGAGACTTGCTCTGGGGATTTACATTTCAATTGTAAGACCTAGGTTTTATAATTGAATGTTTATAAACTGGCCTTTTTCATGTGAAAATATCAGTATATTTTTTATTTTTTAAAAGTCAAATTATTTTCACATGAAATTCCACGACGAGAATCGAAAATGCAACCTCACACATCGTTTTTAGTTTTGTAACGCAGTGTTTTCCCACAGAGCCACCAAGGCAGGGGATGGAAGGCTGTTCAATTTTAGATGTCATGAACTCTCGCACGCTTTCACTGAATTCGTTTTATTCCTGGACACGCTGTATCTTTTCACTATACGACAACCCGATGTTTCTTGCATTTAGACGGTTCTTAAGTCCACCTCCTCGGTTTTTTTTGAAAATATGAAACCCCGAGCTCGGAAAGAGCAATCGGGCCCGCGGCCCTCAGGTTTATCCCTCGTGTTTTACACTTTCAACCAAAACCTCGGTGTCGTGTTTTATCCTTATCCTATAACTATTGCGCGAGCACATTTTAAATAAGATAGAAGTCAAGGCTCACTAAATTCAATGTTTATTCCTAATAAGGATATTTCCTATCTCAAAACACAAACATGTTGTGGGTAACTTTTGTCCGAAAGCATGTTGAACCCAGTTTGGGGCAAATCCTTGTCCAGCTGCTTCGTCTCGCTCACATTCGTGACCAACTCGTGTTATTCCGGGACAAGCCGAATAGCGACGTGTGCCCCTCTCGTGGCCATTTTTGCAACCCGGTTCCGTCTTAGCGCAAACGGGCATACCTAAAACAATTGTCAACTCGTTGCGCAATGGATCACATATATTTCCCCATATATCATTTATATTTCAGATGCAATTGAAAGCACATCAGTACATGCGAAATTATACAGTATGATTGAACACATTTAACTGTGTCTTGGGTATATTTTTAGATGCAAGACATATGTATAAACAGAAATTATTTCTGAGGGATTCTTTGACGAAGAACTTGAAACCATACGCGCATTCTCATTGGTTTGTCGTATATTCGCACATAACATTCATCGATAGGGGGACGAGTCTTCTTGCAGGTTACGGAAAGGGGCGAGTGGAAACGAATGGTCTCGCTCAGTCTGAACAGAAAGTAGTTCCCATGCAAACAAATGAACGGACACAATGAACTGAGAGTGTCGCTTATCAACGGTGGGGAGACAGGTGTTGAGATACTACAACCGTACGTCATATGTGTGTTGAACAAGTATGACCTCGTTTTATTAATTTTGACCGCTAATGAAAGCTAACGCTCTGGAACATTTAAACATTCAAACATTGAACCGTCATCAGTAGTGCTAGTTACCCGTAGTGTCAGTTACTCGTAGTTCTGCTTATCGTTAGTGCCCTTTACCACTTGTGCTAGTCACCTGTGGTGCGAGTTACCCGTATTGCTAGTTACACGTATTTCGAGTTAGCCGGAGTGCGAGTTTGCCGTTGTGCGAGTTACCTGTACAATGAGTTACTCGTTGTGTTAATTACCCGAAATGCCAGTTACCTGTATGTCGAGTTAGCCGGAGTGCGAGTTAGCCGTAGTGTGAGTTACCCGAAGTGCTTCTTCCCAGTGCTGCTATTAACCCGTACAACTGCGTCAGTTTGTTAACGCGAGCCAATTATATTAAGTTTTCGCATTAATTTCGCATTACAGTATGTTACACAGTACCTGTGTCGGCGCTGCCAACTTTATGCCGATATTAGTGGTACATTCATGAGGTCAATGTCGGAGAGGCTCTGTTCAATTGTATCCAGTTCAATGATGGGCCTGGTATTTTGTTTGTTTTGATAACAGTAAACATAAATGATCACTTATAAACCTCCAGTGACGTCATGCTATTATTCTCCAGTAGGGTTAAATCTTATACACAGAGATGTTATAATACCCCAGGGATTTTATTAACACGTGTTTCTCGAGAGAATTTTTTTTTGCATTTTAACACAATTTAATGAAATGTAAAATCAAATGACAAATGTTTTCTTTATATTCCCAAAGATCGAACACTCAACCTTCGTATCACTAGGCTACAGTGGCGCCGATGAATCACAATGCTTTTAAGAAAGTCTGTTTCAAGTACCGTACCAAGAAACATGGAGGTTCATGGTTCATGGTTCATGGAAAGAATGTTTGAAACGTAAAAATGTTGATAAATGTTGTATCAAGTTTCTTTTTTCGGTTTATAAGTTAGATAAAACACGTCCCCTAGGGTTTTTATGATATTTAAAACCCTTACCCTTGGGATAAAACCTCGGGGCTGGCGTTCTACCGTTTGTCCCGCGGATGCGGGTTTTAAATTTACACTCCAGTAAACCACGGTTATAACTAACACGCTTATAACGAACTGACTGATATAACGAACTTATTTTTTAGTCCCGACCATTTGTTGTATATATTCTGTATATATGCTTATAACGAACTACGCTTATGACGAACTAAAATAAGTGGTCCCTTTGAGTTCGTTATAACCGTAGTTTACTGTCGTGAAAACTCTCGGACGTGCTTTATGCTGCACATAAAGTTCGTTTGCTAAATTTCCGTCATATGTCAAATGAAACAATTAGACGCATACTTTACTGCCTTTGACATGATATATAAGCGTAATAGAGACGTAAAATACCACACGCATCAGCGTCAGCGGAATCTGTCCAAACCTTGTTGGCATGCATTAGATCAGATCTGCCTAATTGGAGTGGATGAAATAATGCCACGGCAATAACCATTAGTGTTTGGCATGTGGGACCGTCGGTGGTATTATGTCGAGCCATAGGAACAAAACATAACGCGTTATGGGACATCATGCACCGCTCTGTCTGAATACCAAATGGAAGAGGGATGCTGACATGTCTGTGCAATCGAATTGGAATTGCAGATTTAATTTGTGCCATTGCTGGGAACATAGTTGCATAGGAGAGGGCTGGGACGGGTCCAAATTTACTACCCGGGTACCCACCCCCCTATTACCCGACCCTACCCGGCTACCCACTGTATGTCTCAGGAGATGTCTCAAAATGTCCGATTGGGAACATTTGTAGAATAGCCCTGACAAAACGTATTAAGATGCATGTGTTGAACAACCTGGTCATTCATGCACTGAAGTTGAATTAAGTTATTTCTTTATTCAACCATATGAAAAATCAGAAGGATTGGGTGCAAAGTCAGAAAGAAATGCGAACATTAGTGACTTGTAGTGTAACCATAAAGTTGAAGGTAACTTTTGTCAATAAACAATATATCACGTGACTAACCACGGGTCCGGGTAGTCCTGTGGGTACCCGGGTCCTACTCAGTACCCACCCGACCTGGGTACCCGAGTTACCCGTCCCAGCCCGATCAGGAGATGTTTTAAAAAGATCATGTCGAAAATGTAAACGTTTGCTATGGGAGAACAGATATCGGATAAAACTCTGTAAGATTTAGTTGATCTGTGATTGATTCAGCCCTTAAGTTGCATATGCCTTAGGTGTTCTGTGTCAGTGGTGCCTCAATGTACAGAGGAAATAGACGTCCACGAGCGTCAGATAAACAGTGGGAACCAAATTAAGGGTCATTCATACAGCACGCATCACTGAAAATCTATACACAACGAGTGAGCAATTCTTTCCCTATCTGAAATCCCGCCCAGGATGAGTAAGTGAGTATTGTTTTACGCCGGGTTGAGCAATGTTTCAGCAATATCACGGCGGGGCACACCAGCAATGGGCTTCACATGTACCAATGTGGGGAATCGAACCTGGGCCTTCGGCGTGACGAGCAAACGCTTGAAACACTAGGCTACCCCACCGCCCCCTACAACGGGTGAGCAATTCCTGCCCTATGGGAAATCCCGCCCTGGATGAACGTTGTGGGGTTGTGGGGTTGTGGGGTTGTGGGGTTGTGAGCAAAATATGATAGTCCCAAGACATTTTGGATATTATAGATCAACAGTTATTATTGAGATACGTCCATGACATCCATTGATCTGCTTTTCTATTGTTGGCGTGTTGGTACGTAGGGGTAGCGTGGTGGTTAGAGCATTCGATCGTCACGCCGGAGACCCGGGTTCGAATCCCCAGATGGATATAATGTGTGAAGCCTCTTTTTTGGTTGGTTGGTTGGTTTGTTCTTTTACGCCGCACTCAGCAGTATTCCAGCTATATGACGGCGGTCTGTAAATAATCGAGTCTGGAGGAGACAATCCAGTGATTAATATCATGAGCATCGATCCACGCAATTGGGATCGATGGCATGCATCAACAAGTCAGCGAGCCTGACCACCCGATCCCGTTAGTCGCCTCTTACGACAAGCATAGTCGCCTTTTACGGCAAGCATGGGTTGCTGAAGACCTATTCTACCCCGGATCTTCACGGGTCTCAGAATCTTGATGTTAGTTTAGTGCTACGGAGAGGAGTTTTAAAACTACAGCGCGTCTAACTTAATAATGGCAACACACATTCTTCACTCTAATTGTGACATATTTTTCATCACCCCTTCGGATCACACTCACATTTCTAGTAGGTCCTTGTCAGATATTGTGTAAACTATCCAAATTATCAAATATTGACCATTTAATGTTTGTTTGTTGCTTAACGCCGCATTCAGCTATATGACGGCGGTCTGTAAATAATCGAGTCTGGACCAGACAATCCAGTGATTGACATCATGAGCATCGATCCACGCAATTGGGATACGAAGACATGCATCAAGCAAGTCAGCAAGCCTGACAACCCGATCCCGTTAGTCACCTCTTACGACAAGCACAGTCGCCTTTTAGGGCAAGCGTGGGTTGCTGAAGACCTATTCTGACCCAGATCTGCACGGGTTGACCATTCAATGAAAACAATCACGTTGCAATATGCTGTGTGCCATGCGGTTGATTTATTCGATATAATACAATCGTATTGATGCAGTAGTTATACACTGATAAAAGACAAGATGACGTACCTGACCCAATCATAATGGCGCAGATGATTCCATTAGCGATGTTTATCCGTGTTTTAGACATGTTGAATAAGAAAATTCGACTGACAGTTGTGATGCAGATGTGTGGAATGTCCGATGTGGGAGCCTCGTCGCGGATCTACATAAAAAAAGGTCGCTCTGGAACAACATGTGGTCACGTGACAAGAGCGCTGCGGCATCACCACACAACTCGGAGGTGTCGACGTGGGATTGCCCAACGCTTCATCTCGCATATACATGGATGAGAACGATTTACTCATAGAAAACTCAAAACCGAGTACAGGGAAAATGCTTGCAAGGCAAATTCAGCTGCGAAGTACATTGTCATGCGGCAGAGTCAAATATAAATTTCAAACAACTTTCAGTCGACTTGAGTGGTGAACCACACAACATTGGAACAAATGTATATCTATATCACCGATCCAGAATATGTCTTGAAAGTTAGCTCTATAACAATAACATTGTTACAGAGGTGACTAGCTTCAATAATGCTGATCAAGCGTAAAGTATCAACGTTAATTAACTGCTTTGTATCATTCGTGTAATGTTGCTAATAGACAATAAAGTGTGCCTGTTCTTAGTGTGTGTGATATGGATACACATAACGAAGAAAAAACAAGTACAGTAAAGTACGGTTATAACGAACTCTAATTTTAGTTCGTAATAACCGTAGTTCGTTATAAGCATATATACAGCATAACTACAGCAAATAGTCGGGATCAAAAAAGTAAGTTCGTTATATCCGTCCGTTCGTTATAAGCGTGTTCGTTACAACCGTAGTTTACTGTATCTTAATCAGTTGTATCTCATCAGCAAGTGTGAATCAAGTCCTGACGTGCGCAAGCAGCCATGTATCACGACGTTCCAACCATATTATTTAACGTGCGTCAAGATGAGGCAGCATATGCATTCTTCTTTTAAACCTGTCTGCTGTATAACATTACAAAAGATAAAGCTGTGTGTGTCCGTCGCAAGACCAGTGCATATGCATGTATTCATGAGCGGGAGTGTGTCGGTGTCCTCTGTCCTCTTCATTCAGGAATAACGCCAACTCGATTGTTATTTGCTTGATATTGATCGTCGATGCCGGTTGATGATACAATACAGACTGACGGCAGAACCTACCAAATATACTGGTCATTTTATGCAAGTTCCGTTTGCTCTTCAAAGCCTTTATCTATATAATATGCAGATACTATTTCTTCTTCTTGTTCTGTTACTATGCAGTGATGATATTCACTCCAATCCAGGCCAAATTGAGTAAAAGGTTGTTCAGCTCAATGTGCACAATTAAAAAGATAAAGTTGACTTAAATCATGCGGAAATAGTTGATGTTGAGTGTTGCTTAACGCCACACTCAGCAATGTTCCCTTATCGACCAGTCTATTGGCAAAGCTATGGAATTGAATATAAACACAAATAGACAAATAGAGGATCAGCTGATATCAACAAATGGTTTAAAACAATTAGTTATTGAACTTTCTAGGCTAACGCAAAGCTCAAGTACACTTACAGACCTATACAAAGTAGGGGATACTCGGACATAACATACAATTTCCTAAATAGTAAGCTAAATTAGTTTCTAGTCACAGCTGTATCTTAATAATCTTGATGGACGATAGGGTTAAGATGGGAAATATCCCATATTCACAAGAAACTTCTGCCAAAGGCAGTCGTTGGTTTGGTTGGTTGGTTTGTTGTTTAACGCCGCACTCAGCAATATTCCAGCAATATGACGGCGGTCTGTAAATAATCGAGTCTGGACCAGACAATCCAGTGATTAATATCATGAGCATCGGTCCACGCAATTGGGATCGATGACATGCATCAACCAAGTCAGCGAGCCTGACCACCCGATCCGGTTAGTCGCCTTTAACGACAAGCATAGTCACCCTTTACGGCAAGCATGGGTTGCTGAAGACCTATTCTACCCCGGAATCTTCAGGCAGTGGATTGTACGACTTCGACTATGTCATGAGCATGTGTCTATGTGCCCCTATCAAATAGCGATGATAAAGAAGATGTGGCCTCGATCCTGATAGATCTTGCAAACATATGCAGATTGATGTTTGTCCAAAACTGGAAGGCAGAGAAAATGAAGAAATGAATCAAGATCTGGCATTGTTATCCTTCTTGCTGTCAAAGCACTTGAATATTGTTTTCTGATAATACCAAGTCTGTTATGTTGAACTTGAATACCTTTTGTAACATTGTCTACTGCACTGCAGTACCGTCGCCTCACATTGACCTTAATATTACTTTTAATTACCAGGTAGATGTTTTGAACAGACATATATACATGTCCGAGGGTTTATATATTTCAAATATAATAATTTGTTTTCGCCAGCTATCCATGACTCCTGTCTACAGAAGATTATAACACTAAAGGGAGAGAAAACACGCGTCTGGGTGAAATCAGTTTCCTGTAAGAGGATTTGCGAGAAACATGAAAACAAATTTGGAATGTAAAATTCACCTATTCTTTCCTTTCTGGAGATACCAAGGTCGGACGCAGTTTTACCCTGGGTACACAAGCATGCCACCTTTCTGTGGTCGGTACAGTTATGGACCCGTGAAGATTCCGGGGTAGAATAGGTCTTCAGTAACCCATGCTTGCCGTAAAAGGTGACTATGCTTGTCGTAAAAGGCGACAAACGGCTGGCTTGGTTGATGCATGTCATCGATCCCAATTGCGTGGATCGATGTTCATGATATTAATCACTGGATTGTCTGGCCAGACTCGATTATTTACAGACCGCCGCCATATAGCTGTAATATTGCTGAGAGCGGCGTTTAAACAACAAACCAACCAACCAACGGTACAGTTATGTGCTTCTGTGCTGCCTACATCCAATAAGTCATGCATGTCAATGACTCCTGCTTGTGTGCTACTCATGATTTGATTGAAACTGAAAATCAGTTTGGTTGATCAGGACTTGGCGTGTCAAGACAGCATGTTGGGGAATTGTTACCTTGCGCGCTGCCACAATTGGCTAAGAAACTAGCGTGTTTCATTAGCTGGCCAGATCATTTCTAAAGGGGATGTCATTAGACGTATGCCAAAAGTGATCAAAGAAACATACAGAAATACCAGAGTCATGGACGTTATGAAGTTTTTATTGAAAAGCCTGGTAACTTCACAGCAAGAGTGATGATATGGTCAAATCACAGAAGCCACAATAATATCAAGATTTTAGTTCCAATTTCACCATTTGGAGTTGTTAGATTTGAGTCAAGAGCCTTAGGGGTCATGGTGTCTGATAAAGTCAGTACACAACGGTCTGATTTTGTACCTTTCGAACATTGGGACCTTCTTTCGGCTGATCGTGGCTTCTAAATCTAAACTCAGGTGAACTGACTGCATCTGATGCAACTTGCAATCCCTGCATTTAGACGTGGTAAATCTCAGGTAATTCCCAAAGAGATTGAGACAGGTCGTAGACTATGGCGAGTGAGAATTCATGTGGAGAGGGCAATACAGAATATAGAACTTCATAATCTTAAGTACAACAATGAAATGAACCTTGTACCTCAAGCTGAATACATCATCAGTATCTGCAGTGCAATTTCCAACCTCCATCCCAAACTTGTGGATTGCTTCCTGTTTACTTGGGCCTGTTGAAAAAGGCGTCCAGTGGGATCGGGTTGTCGGGCTAGCTGACTTGGTTGATGTTTTGCACTGTATCCCGATTGCGTATATACTCATCATGTCAATCACTGGAATGTCTGGTCCAGGATCGATTATTTACAGACCGCCGTCACGTAGCTAGAAAATTACTGAGTGTGGCGTAAAGCATACAAACAAACCATTAACGAAAAATACTATCACATTGTAAAAACACACACGTTTTTAATGTTAGTTAATTTTGTATACCGGGTGCCCGGGCCCCCTGACCTCCACACACCCTACACATACCTGACACCCTCTGGATCCGCCTGTGTCAGCTTTTCGCAAAGTTGAGCCTATCCTGCCCCACAAACAGATGAAAAGGCAAGTACATTGTTCACCTTAAAAAACACGGAAACATATGATATAAGATAAAATAGGGAATTGCATCGGACATATGCAATTGCATGGAAATTTTGTCACTGAAGCGGCAAATTTGGAAATGTCACATTATATAACTTTTCAAAGTTTTACTGAGGCTTTATTATAACTTTTGAGCAAGAGCTGTATGACGCTCTTTGCAGGCATGCTCGATTGTACCTCAAAAGTTGTGAAATGTAGACACTTAAAGTTGAAGCTGCTTTAATGTAGCTCAACGTAAAGGGAAAGTTGACAATTGAAAAGATGAAGTCATCCCTCTTGCCATACAGTTTTGTTGAGAGTGATTTGTCACTCCGAATCGTTATGCATAGATAGAGAATACTACACTCATTCTCGTTAGATACCATTTTTACGAAACTCATGAACTTTCTATGTTATCTGACCTCGCTTTCGCCCGGTCAGATAAAAGTCAACTCATAGAAAGTCCACTCGTTTCGTAAAAATGGTATCTAACGAGAATGAGTGTGGTATTTTATTTATTACCCACGTTAAATATGTATGTAAGAGTAAATACATAACAACTTTTTTTCGTTGACAGACCAAACTGAAACCGGTTGCAAAATCTGGTTGTGAATGAATATTGATATATGCCCAAATATGGGCATTGCTTACATTCCTATGCATACGCATTACCATCATGCGCCTGCAGTTGTTTACAAACATAACAGCACCGACGCTCAAGATCCTTTTGGAAGAATTTCTTCAACTTATGAGAATACAAGCGCCATGTTGTTAGTACGCAGGACACCTATAAGAAAATTTGAAAAGTCATTAGCGCCGCGCTTTGAATATCGGACCAACAGTCGGTCACTCGCACTGCCGGGGTCCCGCATGTGCATTCAAAATGGTTCGGTTTCCTTGATCAATCAGCTGAATTCATATCATGTTCGTACCATTTTGGAAGAGGGAAATCAGAGTGTTGGCCGAAGACATTCATGTTTGCTGTACCACTCTTTACTGAAGACGTGAAAATCAACACGCTCAAGTCTGCTTGCATGTCAGTGACAGCTTCGAACGAAGGGCAAGGTCACCACCGGAATAAGAAAAGACAACCGTGATCTACTCAGCGTTTTACAGTAGAGATAAGGAATGTTGTAGTTCACCTTTGGGATATTTTGGGCCACATAATCAGAAAACAGGCACACTTCTACGGAGTTTTCGAATGATTTGTATCGGAAATGTTCACTTTGAGTGATCTGGTTGTGCAGTCGTAAACAAACATCTCCCGAAACAGTGCCACAAAATATGCTTCGAAGAGGACACTGATGACACAGCCGGATCATCCCAAGTAAGTCTAGATATCTGTCCATATAGTTTAAACTGGCTTCATTTCACAACGCTTATCCTTTTACGTTAAATCAAATTGGAAGTTGCGAAAGTAGTTGGGTGCGTCACGCTCATGTGGACCCTCGATCTATTGAACGGTGGTCGTACATTGTAAATGGATATAGCTCGATTATATAATGTCTGTGGAAGCTAAATGCATAACTTAATAACTTATATAGGATGCAAACAGAATTTGATGCGTGTGACTTTCTTGTTTGGTTTAACATGAGATTGCTTCAGTTCTGCCTTGTAGTTGCAAAATGAATGACGTCTCGCGATTTTTTATGAATGAAAAACGTAGTCCCGGTGTGACTGAGGTCACGGTTATCTAATCAAAACGAATAAGACAAGGTCAACCTTGTATGACACACGTGTGACGTACGGATTTAGTATCTTACCACCTGTATCTTCACCACGTGGGTAATATATCTAAATATGTAACAGATGTAGCGGTGTCCTTTATTCCAGTTTAGGTGGGTAAATCAGTGGAACGGAGTTGACTTTTTGATGGTTATTGAACGAATGTTTTGAGTGAATTGAACCTTGTTCTTTTCTGAGATTGTCAAGCAGCTCCTTAGAGTTTTTGAGAATCCACTCTCCGCTTAAAGTTTCAAAAAGGCACTTTGAGTATTTTTTGTTTATTGAAAGTGAAAAGAAATTATAATTGATAAATTATTGAGAATGGTCTCTTAAGAACTACCTCAGTAAGGTAGTCACAATGACAGTGCGCCGTAATACATTTACATCAAGTACGAGATATCAAAATGGCCGACACGATAAGCGTGACGGGAGAGATTTCCGAAGTTGTTAATAAACCAGTGGCTATTATAAGTGTTTGTCATCACTGATCAATTTGCCAATCTTTGAAAGGTGATTGTAAAGATGTGTCAAATAAACTGACGGCCAAAAGAAACGCTACCAACGATATTTCCAGGATAAAATATGACAAACACAATTTGAAGCAGCAATAACAATTATATTTAGAAATTCATCATTCAGAACAGTAAAATGCCTTGACCTCCAACAGGGACATTTCTTGACGAGGGGTCATTCGTCCAGTATTCGATCAACAACATTAGTTACAACTTGAAGATGACGACGGCCCAGACCGTTCAATACGGGATGTGACCTCCATGAGCGGCAATGCATCTTCGAATGCGGCGTCGAATTGAGTAGACAAGCGTCCTCACATCGACTGCAGGTATCCGATTCCATTCTCACGGAGGGCAACGGTCAACGCTTGTCTCGCCAAGGGAAGATGTTGACGTTTCCGAAGACGACGCCCCAGCTGGTCCCAGAGATGTTCTATGGGTGACAGGTCTGGTGATCGAGCTGGCCACGGCAGGACAGTCACGTTGTTGGCGTTAAGGAAGTCTCTGGTAATACGGGCTTTATGGGGTGTGGCGTTATCTTGTTGGAACACCGTCTGTTGTTGACGCTGGATGAAAGGAAGAACCACTGGCCGTAAGATATTGTCAATGTAGCGTTGTGCTGTCCGATCGCCTTCGATGCTGACAAGTTCCGTTTCTCGTCCCCGCAAATGCCGCCCAAGACCATCACACTTCCGCCCCCGTAAGGTTCCACCTCCTGGACACAACAAGGAGCCGTACGTTCACCACGTCGTCGATAAACTCGCGTCCGCCCATCAGGTTTGAAGAGTTGGAACCTGCTCTCGTCACTTAACAGCACACGCCGCCATTCCCTTTGTTGCCATCGCCGAGTTTGCCTGCACCACGTCAATCTGGCACGTCGATGTTGATGGGTCAAGGTCATGCCCTTGAAAGGGCGATAAGCCCGGAGACCATAATGTCGTAGTCGTCTGGTCACTGTTTGTCTTCTGACAGGATGTCCTAAGCTGTTGGCAGCTGATGACGTCACAGTAAGAAGTCTGTTCCTCAGATGAAGTACCCGTAAAAAGCGGTCATCCTGCGGGGTCGTGAACTTTGGTCTGCCACTCCGTGGTCTGTCTGCGGTTCTGCCAGTCTGTCGGAGACGTGCGACCAGTCTGGTAATGGTCATCTTGGAACAGTTCATGTTAATGGCAACCTCTCTCTGTGTGGCTCCCATCTGCAGCATACCTATGGCTCTCTCCCTCTGGACAGCAGTCAGTCTTGGCATGTTCGTCGGTGTTAATCATCGCAACCAATGATAGGGAACAGATCCGTGCGTAATTTATACCCGGAAATTGCACGATAATTTGGGAAAGAATATTTTAAAAATTGCTGAAAAACACCAATATCTCCCAAAATCCGCAAAGCACGTGCAAAGAACGACAGAGAACATGAAGGCTGTATTCGTGAGATGTGTTCTTTACTGTTTTTGAACAAGTTGGCATCTTTGTTTCAAAGTGGCAAATCAGTTAATGTTGGTAACGTTTCTTTTGGCCCTCAGTTTAGATACTAAGGTAAATTAATATGGGTTGTAGTGGGAATATCCTTAAACGGACCTGTAGTCAAACTCGTTGACTGATCCCACGTATGCTAAAACATTAAAATTAAAAGATCTCATTGATTAGAAACAACGCTTCCGTATTTATTCGTGCGAGGGAATTCCAAGGGGTTTCCCAAGGAATGTGGAAGTAGTCCATCAGGGTTTTCGTCAATTCAAGAATACAGTCTCGTGAAAAACGTATAAATGTCACAATGTCTATTTCATACACTTATGAACTTCAGTTTCGCGGTCATGTGACCGACCTTTTGTCCAATGGAAATAAAACCTTCGCATTGAAAATATTTACTTTTGCCCAGCAGTCTAGCTACTTAATGGCAAGGCTGACCATGTACAGGAACAAGCCACACATGGAAATTTTTTCAGATAACCCTTGAAGACAAAAAACTATTAAAATGTCTGTTTTATTTACTTTTACCATGTACTCACAGGGGTGTTTTAGAACAATACAATTTCTATCATCGCCTAATACATTCAAGTTACCCTTTAACTAGCTACGGACTATATCTATGGCATTCATTTCCATAGCTGTATTCTTAGATTCAAATCGAGATGAAGGTGTTGAATATGGATGCTTGATGAATGCTGGTACTGATGGTCGTCTGAAGTTTTAAGTTTGTTATGTAGAGTTGCACCCCTTAGATGTGCCAGGATCTGATAATCATGTGTTTGAATCCAAGACCTTTTGATCTTCATCGCACTTGGTACCCACCATATGGATTAAATACTTCGTAACTGACTTCAATACTTTTTGTGTTAATGGATCGAGATTTAAATGCAAATATTGGTTTGGATACTGTGAACATCCCCGAAGCAATGTGTACACACTACTTTTTACATAAATACCTACAAATGTAAAAATCCATTTAAGTCATCTCTTATTTAAGGATTGACTGTACATTTTTCAGTTCATTGAGGTATGAATCGAAAAACTGATTTGGAAACTGTATGAATCCGCAGATCGGTTTTTCTATTCATACCCCAATGAACCGAAAAAAATACACAGTCAATGCTTACAATTAAATTCGACAACGTAAAACATATTTTATCTACAATAGTTTAACCAAAACAGTTGTATATATCAAACAGACAAAAATGACGAGATTGATCAACATTCCAGGTGTAGGAATACATACCGTGGCGAGACATGAATCAGGTGATCGTTTAATTTATGCACATAACTTGACACGCCTACACAGTCAGTAGCCAATCAAGGGAGAGTAGGATCAAAACAATGTTCATTAGACCTGTCAATTAAACAAGAGGCGAGAAGACCTGTAACAGTCAGACTGTAACGAACCGGAAGAAATACATGTATGTCAGTTTCAAATGACATGGTCAGTTACCGCCCAGATTGAAACATATCTTCCCAGAAAACGGGAGGACACAGTTGGAAAAATGCTAGTTAGAAATGAAACCCAAAGACATGAATGTTGTGGAACCGAGGCGAGCAGGGAAAAAACAGGCGAACGAGTCTGCACGTTTTCTGTTTCATTCCTTCTCGGCCTTCGGTTTTCAAAGCGTTATTTGGACAATGAATATGCATAAATGTCGCTACATGTCCTCTGCATGACGACACACGTGAGCAGAAAGGGAATTCCCTCTACTGTAATATTGGAATTCGCTGATATTCCGCAGTAATAAAAGTAGAGCGACTCGGTGGGCGTGGCTTACTTTTTTTACATTCAATGTGAAATTAATGCAATAACACGTGACCAATTCAGCTAATCAGAATGCAGGAATTTCAATAAACACAACGAATATTTAATAATAAATAAATAATTCAACAAAAATATCTCCTTCTCTTATGGTTTACACACAAAAACGTATATGACAGTAGGTACCGACAGCAGACCTGCAAACTAATGGAATCAATAGAAATTCTCAAAAATGGTCCGTTTTCACTTGCTCATAACTTTCTTATTTATGGAGTAATAAAAAAATAATACTACAATAAAGTTGTCCTTTTTTAGCGGGGGCTGTCGGGTGGCCTAGTGGTTAAAGCGTTCGCTCGCCATGCTGAAGGCCCGGATTCGATTCCCGACATGGGTACAATGTGTGAAGCCCATTTCTGGTCTCCCCCGTCGTGATGTTGCTGGAATATTGCTAAAAGCGGCGTAAAACCATACAAACTCACTCATTAATTAGCGCCGCGGGACGCTCGCCACAAGACATTTACACCAACGGAAAATACACGGTCTTTTTCTTCACTCTCGCGCATTTCACAAAGGCAACATAAAAATAATCTAAAAATAGTAACGTGGCCACAAGAGTTAGCACTTTGTTTTGGTACCAAATTCATTTTAAAAACGTACTATTTTGTAACAGTAAATCGTAATTAAAATAATTATGCGACTTTAAATCATCATAGCGTTAAAAGTATTTTTCAAAACATAGCAAGATCTGATATCAATCGATTCTTAATTTAATTTTCTTTCTAATAAATGTACGAAACTAAAGCTAGCTTATCTGTCGCACATGCGCCGAACAATATAAAAAGGTAAACACAACCGTGATTTGAAACAAAGCGCGCGACCCACCATGCAAGATGGCCAGCAAAGAGGATTCAACGGAGATCACGCCAACTACGTTATATGAACAAATAGGTAATGTAGAACCTCTTTTTTTGCATTTGTAAATCCTTTTAACCTTTATGAACATATTGGAAAGTTCATAGTTGCCGATGTAAAATATAAAAGTGGCTATTTAAGTGATTCATATTGCTTCGATGATCTGGCTAAGAAAACGTAAACAAATCCCCGTGTTATTATTATTTACGACGGTTTTCAATGCAGATTGATAGAAAATGAAGTTGTATTTAACATTTTGAATGAGTAAAGTAGGTAGCGTTTAATATCGTATCTGAGGAATGATTATTCGAACATATATTTACGATCTGTTTTTGAGAATGTAGACACGAAAATTCTCGTAAAAATACAAGATGTCGGATGTCGGGAGTCCGTTTTCATGCAATTTTTTTATCACTGAATATGCTTACATTAGTTGATACACGTTCGCGTAAGACGTTTTGATAGGACAACATGTATTTAATTGTCAATAATGTAATTTCGGTTGACCATTTACGTCTACTGTTATGATATTATTTATCGAAATAAAGCCACTTCCGTTTTGTAATTTCCAAATAAGAGTAATGTTCACACATTGATAATAAAATGATGAAAACCAAATATTGTGCATATTTTATTGTCAATCGGCTGACATCCGATGAAAATAATATATTATTTATTGATGGTTGCGGATTTTAACACGACAACACCTAGATTTACACATAATTTGGCGATTCATGGCTGCAGATAAACGCATTAAAATATCAGCATTTCCAAGGAACTGTGATTTGTGTAAATTAATTCATAGTCATATCAAAAACAATATCCAAAAGTGTTTATTTTTTATTTAATAATGGAACTGAAACACATGTAGATCTATTTACATATTTTCTCATGATTTGAGCTATTTAATGAATTTGTTGTTTTTTTGCAGATGATGAAAACTTCAAGAGATTGAAATCTATTTTCAATTTATCTGGAAGAGGTAGACGGCCTTCAGTACCAACAAACCTGATCTGCAACAACCATCTCCTTATCCAGTTTTATAACCTGAAAGACGGAAACAAGACATGGGACAATGTTGCAGATTTTGCCTCAAGCATAACCGAACTTCAGCCTCCACGACTCCGAGCATTAATTCTTAAAACTCACAACGAAGCCAAACATTTGAAGGATAATGTTTTACAAGATTTTCTCTCTGTCAAGATGGATTTGGTGGGACATTATCTTCGCCAAGTGAACGTGTCACGGAATGAATTGCTCAATGAAACAAGTGAGTCGAGGTCGACTTTGGTCACTTTAACCAATGGAATAATCTTGGACTTAGTGTCATTTCATAAGAAAAAATATTTTCTTCAGTCCTGGATAAGTCAAGCGGCAAGCTATCTTTCTGGTGTTAGGTTGGATGAACAGTCCTTCAGAAACGATTTGAAGAAAATTCAAGAATCTGCAAGGAAGAAAAGTAAAACACGGCATAGGGACAAACAGGGGTACAGTGATTTCCACCTTGACATTAAAGATACTGTTATCACAGTGTCGATCGAAGTCCACCCTCGATACCTTAACCTGCCACACCTCTTTGTCATAAGCGAAAAAAGTTAGATGACATCTCAGTTGATAATAGCCCCAAGACAACAGTGCCTTATGTATGTGAGGTTGAACTGTCACCACTGTCAGCAGTAGAAAATTCGCCCTTGATGTCCGCTTCTTAAGGTAACCAAATAAGAAAGGTTAAGGGTGAATTGGAGATTTCCATCAAAGAACTGAAATTAGAAAAAGAGAAAACAATGACACTCAATGACATTATTTCAGATAAGATATGTAAATTTGAGAAACAAATGGACTAACAGAATCAAGATATTGAATCAAGGGCAACTTTTATTTCATCATTTAAACAGGACATTAAACATTTAAAGTCGCAAGAAGAAGCCACCCAATCATCTCTGGAACGTACGAGGAAAGAACGTTCAAGCCTTCGTCATGCTCCATACTACAAGAGAATGAAACAACGGGAGAAAAAGTTCACAGAGCAAGAGGTCAGCCACAGCAAAGGTCATGGTCTCCAATCTGAACGGACAATAAAAAACCTAAAGCATAAGCTCAAAAAACCCTCAAACACTTCCCTCCAATGCTAGGCAAGAAGTGAAGAAAAGGAAGGAAAAGGCCAGATTGAACTTAAGTGCATGAAGTTAAAGATGATCGGCTTCCAAAGGATGACGGGCATGAGGCATCACTACGTATGCGTGAGGGGAACTCACAAGGGAATTCACAAGGGATGTGGTCAAGTGTGTCATTGAACTGATGGGAAGAGCAGAGGTCTCAGGCAAGAACTGTGGTTCAGTCATTGACATTAATATTGTTGTGAGGAATTTGTTTGCTATAAAGTTTTATTCTAAAGACCTCCCATCCGAAAGATCTTCTCTTCGATATGATGACCGAGTTTGGTTGGTTGGTTGGTTTGTTGTTTAACGCCGCACTCAGCAATATTCCAGCTATATGACGGCGGTCTGTGAATAATCGAGTCTGGACCAGACAAGCCAGTGATTGATATCATGAGCATCGATCCATGCAGTTGGGATAGATGACATGCATCAACCAAGTCAGCGAGCCTGACCACCCGATCCCGTTAGTCACCTTTTACGACAATCATAGTCACCTTTTACGGCAAGCCTGGGTTGCAGAAGACCTTTTCTACCCCGGAATCTTCATGGGTCTGCTGCTGACAAAGGACATATCCTTGCAAAACGACAGCTGGCAGAAACCCTATTACAGGCATGAAATGTTGATCTACACTCAGATGGCACAAGGGATCGCAGCAAAGTGGTTGGACAGCTCTCAACAGATGGAGGCCAACTGTTGTCATGTGGCTTTGCTCCTGTATGCAGAGAAGACACTGAGACTCTGATTCATGTAGCATTCAACCTCTTGAAGGAGCTGGCAGACTACCCAGAAAATGAAATTGATGCTGTCTTTCAAACAATGTTGAAAAGCATTACAGGTCTGATGAGCGATCTAGCCAGTGTAATGAAGTCCTTTAACAAGGCCTTTGAGAAACAACGCAAAGAGACCTTGGTTGAAATTAAAGTTGACGGTATGGAGTTTCTGCATTGTAATACCCATTTCCTTCTTGGCATGAGCTCAGCGGCAGACAAGGTCCTTAAGCAGTTGGAGAAAGAACAAGAAGAGAAGATAGGGCGTGACTGTGCAGACAAGTTCAAGAGGTTCAGCTCAAATGCTGAAAATGCTGGAGCTAGATATATAAGAACTGCATGTGACATACTGTAACCCAGAGGCGATGAAAAAATGGATGTAAGGACTCATGGGAAGCTTTCTGTAGCATACAAGATCTTCATTCAACGATTACCAGCTTCAGAGGAAACAGATTAAATAACATATTGCAGCCTGCAGCATCCCTTCACCATCACAGAGCAGAAGTGATAGATTTCTTGAAGAACTTCATGCCATCCTTGAACCTGAAGCAGGAAAGCGTATTGTATGATGCTGAATGCAATTACGTTGATGCAATCATTATATCTTTGGGGATCATCTACCAGAAGATTACTGGCCCATACTGGATCTTGATCGGCAGAGATATCACATACTTGGACTTCAAGTATGTGACATAAATGCATGATTCATTGAAGAGATGGGAGGCTGACGCCAGTCAGCTTGCTGAAGACCGATGTCCTCCCCTTTTTGATATCACAGTTGACAGCAATGTCTTTCCTGAACTTTATCATGGGAACAGCAACAACAAACATTCAACAGTCACCCTACTTCTCCAGAGACTTTGTGCGCAGTTCCTGGATGTTGTAGAAAGACAGCTCTGTGATTTATTGCCTGGTGGCAAGTACCATGATGTGAAGGATAAGCAGCAGATCGACAAGATGAAGCATTCCAAGATAACTAACCTGATTGGTGAAGCTTGCTTTGGAGACCTAGACTTCAGCATCTTCAAGTGACGACATGCATCCCTTCATCATCACAGCACCATGAACATGTTGAAAAGAAACAAGACGTCAGTTTGGTTTAACACCAAATCTGAGAAGGAGCAGGATGATTTGCTGAAACTTTGCTCAGAGAAGTCTGAAGGCCTGCGCTAGGCACATCAAGTTGACCAATCAAGTGTTCTCAGCAAGCAAAGGGAAACCCTTGCAGCAAATAGACGCAAGAGGGAGAGAAAGGAAGCTCAACTTGCTGTCCGAGTCAGTACACAAACACGGAGGACCCTGTCAGCGTGCAAGGGATGTGAAAGTACTGCTTGGACGTTTCGACAGCGATACAGAAAAGCTTAACTTCCTTAAAGAAGAAATTAGATTTCAAAAGATTGTTATAGGTTTTAAGAACAATCATCTTAAACTGTGTGACAGTATCGGAGAACTGCCAGCAATCTCAAAGCCCATCTTGGTGACCAGGAACTGCCGTCAGCAGAGACAACCATGGCAGAAGAAGCTGACGCTGCTGCAGATGAAGAAGCCGCCATAAATGATGCTCAGTTTGCCAGCTTCAGCTTTTCAAATCAAGGACAATTCGTAGCTTTGACAATGATTTTCATATTGACAAAGTTTTGTCTGAGCAAGCAGGAGTGAGCTTCCTTGAGAAGTGTCGATCGAAGAAGAACGTTTTTAGAGACAAAAAGAGACAATTCTAACAGAATTTGTGTTTGACTGGGACTTTGAAGTCACAACAACCAATGGCAGAATGTGGAGTATAAGCACTCTTGAGCGGTTTATTATTCTGGGCTAAAAGTACAAGCTTTTACAAAGAACCTGTTTGTTAATTTTTGTATTATTGCCGATATGAGACCTGTGAAGATCCGGGGTCAAATAGGTCTTCAGCAACCCATATTTGCTGTAAAAGGTGACTTTGCTTGTCGTAAGAGGCAACTTATGTGGTCCGGCTCGGTGACTTGGTTGATGCATGTCATTGTATCCCGACTGCATGGTCCCCGTGGGGACCTGGGGAAGATAAACAAGAACGTGTCCTCGGCACCCCATTGCTGGTCGTAAAAGGCGACCGATTTGGGCAGCCTGTTTGCCGTGGGCTGCGACCCTGTGTCGGCAGAGGAAGGGATTCTGGTGCTTGAGGGCCACGGAGCATGCAATAGTGCTCCTTAGTCCAACACACAACTTCAACCCTAACTTTGCCTAGACGGGCTGTAGAATGCGCCCGATTCTACCAATCCACTGGTCATGTCATGCCCTGTGCATTCTTTTTTGCACGTTTGGTACTTAAAATTTTTTTTATTTAAAATGTCTATTCTAAATGTATGAATCAATAAACTTGCCCAGAAGGCCGTGGCTCATGGGCCAATCTGGTGATGCTGACCTCTGAACGTCTCCAATTAATTGTCATGGGCCGAACCAGCCTGGCCCTTAATTCGGTAGATAGTTATAGCTTTTCGCGTCAAATTTGCTGGAGTGTACCACCCCTTTATCCCCGGTCTTTGCAGCTTGGAGATCCGCTGCAGCATAAGACTGTCCTTGTAGACACTCCATGGTGGGTTGGGAAAAGGGGTGTAGATTTATTTCCCTTTCGACATGGCTTCCCAACACCTGGTTCCAAAAGAAGTACACATAGAGATTGACAAAAATACTACGCCTACTCGATCCGACTATTGGCCACGTTTCTTGGTTATAGAAGCTTTAGACAAAGAATCAATCAAACTCAATCCATTTGCAATCTCCAAAGGTATCATTGGTGTCTGAGGAGAGGTTACAAATGTCACAAAGCTTCGTTCTGGCTCTCTCCTTGTAGAATGTGCACAGAGACCTCAATCTGTCAATCTTCTCAAAGTAAATGAGTTTGTCAATATCAAGGTTGTTGTCTCAGTGCACAAGACTCTGAACTCGTGTAAGGGCATTGTCAGTGACAGAGCTTGCTGCCTGTCCGGCATTTCCGAAGACGATATAGCCGAGGAACTTGAACAACAGTCGGTCACAGCTGTAAGACGGTTTACTTTCAAGAAGAATGGTGTGGTCCAACCAACCACCTACCTCTTCACTTTCGCCCGAACGTCTATCCCTCAATCTATCAAAGCTGGTTACTGTAACATCGGAGTGGAGGTGTATAACTCCAATCAACTCCAGTGCTACACCTGCCAAGCATTTGGACATGGATCCAAGTCCTGCCATGCCTCTGCTGTTTATTACCGCTGCGGTGACAAGCACGAGGCCACTGACTGCAGGAGGTCCCAGGAGAGGTCCATAACTCCTTTGGACCTCTGGACATGGAGGTAACTCCATCTCCACATGATACCGATAGGAGTACTACAAAGTCTTCCTCACGTTCGCGGGACATTTCTCCAGTGGAAGCACCACCATGAATCCACAAAACATAATACAATTGAATTGCAGAGGTCTTAAGTTAGTTGGTTGGTTTGTTGTTTAACGCCGCACTCAGCAGTATTCCAGCTATATGACGGCGGTCTGTAAATAATCGAGTCTGGACCAGACAATCCAGTGATTGATATCATGAGCATTGATCCAGGGCAATTGGGATCGATGACATGCATCAACCAAGTCAGCAAGCCTGACTCCCCGATCCCGTTAGTCGCCTTTTATGGCAAGCATGGGTTGTTGAAGACCTATTCTATCCCGGAAACTTCACGGGTCTAGAGGTCTTAAGAAGAATTTTAATGAAATACAACTTTTAATCCAAGATTTCTCAAAGAAACATATCTAAAAAACACAGATCTATTTGATATCCGTCAGTACAGTTCTTACCACTCGTTATCCTCTCCTGGTGATAAAGCTACAGGAGTTTCTTCTATCCTGGTGAAGTAGGGCATTATCCATAACCCTGATAAGGGAAATAATAAGGGAAAAGTGCTTGAAGATTTTATCTCAAACAATGATTTATCTTCAATGATGGTAATACCACATATCTTCATCCCGCCACTGGCACATACTCTGCCCTTGACCTTTCACTGACAGATTCAAATATTTTAAATGAATTTGAATGGTCGGTCCAAGATGACCTTTGTGGAAGCGACCATTTTCCAACTATACTTACAACTATTAATCCGTCTGACGAACCACCTTCAACAAGGTAGAACTTTAAAAGGCCAATTGGTCTTAATTCCAAACACTTTGTTCTGAAAAACTAAAACCCGACAGTTTCAGTAATGTTCCTGATCCTATACAACTTTTTTCAGATATATTAAATGCTTTTGGAGACGAAAGCACTCCTAAGTCCTCTGCAAACCCTCATATACGTAAACCATGGTTTGATAATGATTGAAAACAAGCTAGAAGAAATAGGAAGAAAGCGGAGAAATATTTCCTGGAGGAACTATGTATCCAAAATTAAATCCTGCACACCCATGTCCAAGGTGTGGAACATGATCAAGGGAAAAGGATCCAAATCTGGAGTTCATCATCTCAAAGATGGTAATACACTTATAACTACCAAATCCGAAATTGCCAACAAACTTGGTGACACTTTGGCAACCATTCCTGATCATCAAACTATAATCCTCAATTTCAGAGGTTTCAAAAACAGCAGGAAAAGAAAAAAGTAAATTTTAACTCTGATAATGGTGAGGACTATAACGAAACATTTTCACTACTGCCCTAGGACAATCTCATGACACTGCAGCAGGGGCCGGCAACATCCACTATCAGCTCCTGAAACACTTGCCCGATGTATGTTTGGAAACTTTACTTAATATATTTGATGAAATATGGACAACCCTGGAAATTTTCCTCCTTCATGGCATAATGCTCTTATTATTCCTATTACAAAGCCTGGACTGGATCATACAGATCCATCCAACTACCGTCCAATATCATTAACTAGCTGTGTTTGTAAAACCATGGAGCTCATGGTCAACAATCGATTAGTCTGGTACCTGGAGACCAATAACCTCCTGAGTGACATCAAGTGTGGTTTTCGAAAAAACAGAAGTACCTAGACCATTTGGTGCGTTTAGAATCATTCATTAGAAATTCCATTGTCAACAAACAACATACTGTATCAATCTTTTTCGATCTAGAGAACGCATATGAAACAACGTGGAAACATGGTATTTTAAAAGATTTGCATGAATTTGGATTGAGGGGCAGATTACCTCAGTTCATAGCTCAATTTTTAAACAACAGACAATTTCAAGTACGAGTGGGCTCTACCTTGTCTGGTCATTTTGATCAAGATCAGGGCGTCCCTCAAGGCAGCATACTATCAGTCACCCTTTTCAGCATCAAAATTAAGTCTCAGTAAATATTAAACAATAGCGTTGATGGTTCACTTTTTGTGGACGATTTCAACATTTCTTGTCGTGGTAAGAATATGAATACAATAGAGAGACAGCTACAGCTCTGTCTTAACAAACTTCAAAAATAGGCGAACGAAAACGGCTTCAAATTTTCTAAATCCAAAACAAACTATTCACAGATTTATTTTTAGATGGTACTCCTATCAAGGTAGTAGAGAAGGCCAAATTCCTGGCCTCATATTTGACCGTCATCTCACATTCTTACCAGATATTAAATATCTCAAGGCAAAGAGCCTGAAGGCTGTCGACTTGTTAAAAGTCGTTTCAAATTCTGAGTGAGGAGGGGATCAGACCACCCTCCTTCACTTGTACAGATCATTAATACGGTCCAAACTAGACTATGGTTCCATTGTCTATGGTGGAGCCTGCAAAAGCAATTTAGAAAAATTGGACACTATACACCATCAAGGTCTAAGACTCTGTCTTGGAGCTCTTAGGACCTATCCTGTGGACAGTTTGTATGTGGAGGCAGATGAACCTTCACTCCAAATGCGCCGCATAAAACTTTCACTGCAATATATCACTAAATTGCACTCAAATAAATCTAATCCAGCGTACAAGTGTGTTTTCCACCATCAGTATGAAAACCTGTTTAAAAATCTATCAAACCTGGTTCCACCACTTGGAATCAGATTTCAACCACACATTACTGCAGCTAAAATAGATCTAAATATTATATCACCTTACCGTCTTCTCCCTGGCAGATGGTGAAGCCAGAAGTAGACCTCACTCTAACCAATCTAAAAAGGTCGGATACCATCCCTTTGGTATATCAACAATCATATAACCAATTACGCTCCAAATATAATTCTCACAGGTTCATTTTTACAGACGGGACTAGGATGGTGGCAAAGTTGCAAGTGCCACCATTACTGGATCCAGAACTGTCTCCTCAAGAATCCCAGATTTTAGTTCAATTCTAACAGCTTTGACCTATATTCAACAACAAAACCAATCTAAAAATTTCATCATCTTCTCTGATTCGTTATCTTGCTTTCAGGCACTTAAGAGTGCCTCACCATATCACCCTATAATCCTTGACATTTTAGAACTCTATAATGATCTTCCCACTGGCCAATGTGACATCGTCTTTTGCTGGTTACCAAGTCATGTAGGCATAACTCAAAAGCCGATGCTGCAGCTAAAGCAGCTCTTGACAAACCGTTATCTCCACTTCTTATCCCGTACAGTGATTTCAAACCAACCATCAAATCTTATACTCGGGATATCACGCAAAAGAGGTGGGACACCCAAGTAGGAAGCAATAAACTACGCGAATTGAAACCAACAATTGGTCATACCTACTTGGGTTGTAAGTCAAGACATGACGAGGTCGTTTTGCGACGATGTCGTATTGGCCACAGTCGGTTTACACACGGATATCAGCTTAAGACAGATGAGGACGAACCTCCCAAGTGTATCCCTTGTGATGAAAGGTTCACCGTCAAGCATATATTGCTTGACTGTGTGAACTTTGCAAGCGCAAGGGATTCACATTATCAAAGTGTAAATCTAAAAGATCTCTTTCCCGTGTCAATGGGCATCTCATCATATATTCCTTGAAAGAAATTGGTCTGTATAATTTTTTAAAAATATGTATATAAATAATTAAATGCTTGTTTTTAACTTTGGTGTTATGCTACTATTAACAGACATTATTGAAGGCTCTGTCCAGGAGGTTAAAGTACAGTAAAAATATTGCCCCCCTGTGTGACACGTAATCCTATCATAATCAATGTAACTATCATCAACCAGTGTTTTTAAGCCAACTCATTGATGACGTAAATCCTGCTGTGGTATCATGCAGGAAGCAGAGGTACTGTAAGTCCCCATGATCCCCAGCGAGGTGGCCTAGCTTTTGTTACTGGTGGCCTACAGCCTGTGTTATAAAACTATATATATATATAATATTGTTATGTTCAATTATGTTTCATGAATTGTTTCTAAATATAGTATGCTCAAATGTTTTGCAACTTGTTTTTAAACAAAACTTTGCATAAATGACGAACTTGTAAATATATTACCTTGGTCTCGTCGCTATATGGCTGAGATAATGCCGATGCGACGTTAAATTTAACTCACTCACTCATCAAACTACATGGATTGACGCTCATAATATCAATCACTGGATTGTCTGGTTCAGACTCAATTATGTACAGACCGCCGACATATACTCATGATGATATAGCTGGAATACTGCTAATCGCGGCTTGAAAACAACAAACAAAAAAATCGTTCCAATTCGTTTTTATTCACACAGCTAGGTTTTCAAGTAGTAGTAGTAGTAGTAGTAGTTTTCAAGTAGTAGTAGTAGTAGTTTTCAAGTAGTAGCTTGTTGTTTTAGTAGAGCTGTTGCAGTAGCAACAAACAAACATGTTGACAATATTGGACATGTTGACAATCAAACTACTGAAACTGAAACTACTACTACTACTACTGAAATTGAATCATTGAATTTGGCCCTATATTGTGTCGTATGTCGTATTCCTATTTCTCCAGCTCTCGTATGTAATCTGGGTTAGAATTGGTCCCCAGAAACCTATGGCTGGTAAGACTCAGTTACTTGATTTATCCTACACCGCCGGCTTGGATCGTTGCCCATATTTTCGATCACTGGATTATCGGGGCCAGACTCGATTGTGTACGCGCTGTTGTTAAGGCTGGGATATGCCTAATAAAGAACAAGCAAACAAACAAACAAAACAGCCTTTCGTTGGGCAGTTTACTATTTCAATCCGAAAATGGAACATTTCATGGCCAGCACAAGATGACTGACTCCGAAACAATTCCACCGTTGTTGATGGTGGGCAACAAGTATGCATGACCAACTCAAGAATGCATGTTTGCGTATTCAATAGTCCAGTCAAAATGCCAAGTGCATTGTTCCAGAGGCAATACTGTGATGCTTTAGCATGAGATAGTCACGTGCACATATATAGTTCCATTACATCATGTGGAGGTATCCCACAAAGAACGAGGGGATCTCTCGTGTTGCCTATTTTTCTTATTCTTGAGCAAAAGGAAATATTTGCTGACTGCTAGTATTTTCACATAGTGTTCATTGCTGCAAAGGTCTTTTTGACATATATAAAGGTTTATTCTACCATGAATGTGGAATTTACTCGATTCTGATTGGTCAATAAGAGGCTATTAAATCACAATAAACAGCCTCTGATTGAAACAGCTGGTTTGACGGCCGCATCACCGCGGAAGCTTATATTCATAGAATAGTACTATTTTCAGTCATTGTCGGTAGGCATATTTAAATAACTATATCTACAATTACAGGTTACAAAATGCACAGATGCGGTTACTACAATATCCAAAGGATGTGTGGCAATACATTTCGTGCAGAAAAACACGACAGAAATCAACAAAGGGAATGTATTTACGTTTTGGAGACAACAGAGAGCTTGAAATGTTGGCGCTTTTCTATATACGACTGTGACGTCATATCTTTTGCGTCACAATGAGCAATTTGACGTCATAATGGTGACGCGCGATGTAGAGCGAAAGCCTTGCAAAGCTGGCTTTGTTTTCTTGAGGGATGCCCACCTCATGTTAGCTTACCAAGTTGCCGTGCTTATATGCTTTCAATGCCTGTCATATGTTCGAGTGAAGTATTACGGTGTAAACAAACTGCTTGAGTATATACAGCACCATATTTTGTTCGGTGATTCCGTAATTCAGATCGATAACCCACTCAAAACACTGAACTCAACCCATGCCACTTCACTCAGTATATTTGCTAACACCAAAGAGTTCGCATTTTATTTAGTCATGGTAGAATGGAGATGAACATACTGTGTTTTCAATGTAGAGCTAGGTTATCTGTAGATTTAACCGCGCTAAATTTAACATTCAATTTAGCGGGGTTAAATCTACAGGTAGACTAGCTCTACATTGAAAACACAGTATGTTTATCTCCTAATTTGCTACTTCGTGTGACATAAAACGTTAACGCCAGAAACGTGGAACGATCAACGTGTACAGAGGTCGTTCCAATATGTATTCGTCCAATAAATACCGATATGATCTCTTGTGGTTCAGGTTTTGCTATTTCTTTGGCAGACTGCCAGTATTTTCACATTGTATTCAATGATTTCAAAGGTCTTTTTGGCAGATGTAGTACTTTGATTGTACCTTCCCCATGTCTTTCCAAGTAAATGCATCGCTACCTTTGCTGGCTACGATGTAATCATACTTAGCCGTTGCATTAGCCGGGTGGCCTGGACTCCAGGCAAAATAGGTCATGGGCCGGCCATCATGGAAAACCCACTGTCCTTCATTTGCCGCATCTGAACCATCGAAAAAGTAGCTTGTGGTCATAGTTGCTGAAAGTTTTAAAAAGTAACCATAATTTTGCTATCCGTTGAAAAGTGAGAAGCAATTATTATTGATAAATGAATTGTAGTAGAGCAAAATGGAAGATTATATGATTGATAGTGTCGGCACTGATCCAGTTTGCAGGAGTTCAATGACATTTTAGTAACTTTTATATGGTAAAGGGAGCGTTGTTGGGCTATGAGTTTTGGTTGTTGAAATGCAGATTCGATTCCCAATAAGGGCATATTGTGAGATATCCATTCTTGTTGTCTCACACAGTGATATTGCTCGAGTGTGGCGTATGATACACATAGATCTTGATATGGTCTGTTCCATGATGGTTTCCTGATAGATTCCCGATTCGAAACACACCACACTTACATCCCTGTCACAGTGTACCTGGGTAATGAAAACTGCAACACGATTCGCTTCCTACACCACTTGCCTTCAAATAGTGAGTGAGCTTTTAACATTTTTCCAGTTATATCACGGCGTCCCAGCTTAATGTGGGAGGAAAGCAGTGATGCAGGTCTCAGACGTTCACCACTTCTGTGAAACCCACGAGTACGGATGTGGTGCTGACAAACCTATAAACAAAATCGAGGCGAACCGGGATTCGAACCCACAATTATAGGTTTCTTGCGTGCCCAAGGGACGCAACTTTGCACAACGAATCGCGGCGCCTTAGACGACTGGGCCATCCGTGCCCCCTCCTTCAAATACGTGTACTTATATTGTTGATGTTTCTGTGTACTTGTGTACTGATTTTTTGCCGCCATCGCCAAGTGGAATGGGGGAGAGAGAGTCTTTACTTGTCCGGTTTCCAACTCGATAAGTAAAAACATTGTTGCACTAATCCAAATATCTAAATATAAGTACACGTATGTGAAGGCAAGTGTTTTAGGAAGGGAATCCTGTTGCATTTGACAATAGTGCACGACGCTTTGAAGCTTTTAAAGTCCGATGCAGTTTTGGATCGGGATCTTGTAGGGAAACATGTTGGACAGGTGGTAACAAAGTCAAAATCGTTTATGGGAAGCAACGGTTACCGCAGCTATCAAATACCCCGATAGATAACCATATCTTGTAATGGAACTGGTGTGTTCTGAAAGGGCCAACACTGATTCGTTGTTTTGGGCAGAGATTTCGTGTGATTATTGAAATGGTCTTGTCACTTTTATTTGTACATTCGTTTTGTGTAAATTGTAACGAATGTTTTGCTTTGGGTGGGAATGGGGGAATGTGAAGGTATCTATACAAACCCGATGACGACGTGATCTGTTTCACCACGTGGATCTCTTTGTCCGAACTGTCAATAACAACAAAATGTTCTCCTCTAGACGTACAGTCAGCAAGACCAACGTCGTACAGGACCTTGTCGGGATGAAGCTGATAGCAGAAGTTGAGGCGGCGGTTGTGGACGTAGCCAAATGGACAAGCACCTGAGGTAGACAAGAACAGTTATCATCTATATTTTCGAAAGTGAGTGAGTTAGGTTTGACGTCACAATATTCCGATATATCACGGCGTGTCAGCTTGTTGAGGGACGACAGACCAAAGTGATGCGGGTCTCAGACGTTTACCAATTCGGTAAAACGAATATGGTATATTAATCCTGAAAACATAATCCTGTAACATATAGATCCATACCTACACACTGTTTCTTACAAATCGAAGAACAATTAAATGAACTATACTCTGCAAAAATGAAACGCAAAATTGATTTTAGATGTAAATGTTGTATATAACAAATAGTCAACAGATGATAATCGATCGTTCAATATTGGCACACGTAATTCTCATTGATCCAGGTTCCATGTCATCTGTTCTGTTCTCAATATCTTGTATGGCCACGTCGTCCAACGGAAGTGATCAGATCCCGAATTGTGGCCTGGGGAATGTTCACCCACTCTTCTTGCAATGCTTGAGCCAGTCGTTGATGAAATAATTACCTCTGAGAAGAGAAAACGCCACATGAGAACCATTGGTTGCTATATATACCAGGCGACGTCGTCTGAACACACATTGTAGGCAGGGACACACGCTTCATACCACTAATTACACTTTAAAGCAATACACTGATGACTAGGGAATTGACAACAACCACAGGTGATATGTTTATGCTGTTGGATCTTGACGACATAAAGCTGTAACATAAATACTTGCTGCATAATATGTAGTTAGGATCCTTGAAAAATGTTATTATTACACTAGTATTCATAAGAAACTGACTGCCATTCCGTAATAAGTACGATGTTCATGTATATGTTTATAAAGCGACAAAACCCTTTTCATATCCACTAGAAATCTCTACATAAATCAGAGATTCCGACTATATCATGAGCATGTGTTTATGAATCACTATCAAATAGTAAATTAAATGATGCCAGGCGAAAAGGTGAGCGTTTCATGACACACCGGTGAAACACACTTCACAAACACATGAAAGGCAAGTCGGTTGTTCACATATGGTAAGTCAAAATAGGGAATTGCATCGGACATCATTTATTAAAGCACACCGATTTTTTTAATATGCCTGTGGTTAATCTGTCATGGCTGGTGAGTACTGCAACACACAGCCATCCAATTGTGGGTGTTTTTCACCATTTTTGATCGGATTGAATGAATTATATACAAAGGCAAGTCAGTTGTTACCTGAAAAACAACGGGAACATACAGTATGTCAAAATACAGAATTGCAAGGACATCATTTTTGTCACTGAAACGTCAAATTTTGAAATGTCCTCCACATGTCTACCATAAATCTTTTTGAAAGCTTTACTGAGGCCTATAATGTTGAAATCTTGCTCGACATGCAGGCAAAGATCTGTTCACTGAATTGTTTTCACAAACGGATGCATCAACATTTAATCACTTATCTGTACGTGAAATCGTGAGAGCACAGAGTGTTTATGGCGGACAGGGTTACCGCAGGTGCCAATGTAGAAGCATTGAGATGCAATAGCGCATGCCATGGCCACAACTCCTGAGCAAACTGTGACTGAACTGAGCGGTGATGTGATTCAGAGATTCGTTATATGCATATAACACTGCTTAGAAAATAGAAAAGAAAGTTTCTTAAGATCACATATTTTTTGGTTGTTATTTATTACAGTTTATTCACTTAGAAGATAAACACAGTATGTTTATCTCAATTCTACCATGACTAAACAAGCAAGATAGTGTTCATAATTTGAATAATGTTAACATTACTGGTGCCAAAGCACGACGTGCTTATTTGCGAAATAAGCGCAAGTCTTGGAGGAACAATGTCTCCAATATTAATTCACGAACGCCCATGTCAAAGGTAAGGAACATGTTCAAAAAATAAAAGGCAAAGGTTCCAAATCGTCTGTACGCCATCTTAAATTCATAACTGATAAATCTGACATTGCAAATATACTTGGCGCAACTTTTGCCAAAAATTCTTCATCATCAAACTAAAATATCAGAAACATCAGGAAAAGAAAAAAGTTTTGATTCTAACAATGGTGAAGATTACAATGAAGTATTTTAATTGCATGAGCTACATACCGCTCTTGAGCAAGCTCATGATACTGCAGGGGGCACGGGTGGCCTAGTCGTCTAAGGCGCCGCAATTCGCTGTGCAGAGTTGCGTCCCTTGGGCATGCCAGAAACCTATGATTGTGGGTTCGAATCCCGGTTCGCCCCGATTATGTTTCTAGGTTTGTCAGCACAATACCTGTGCTCGTGGGTTTCACCAAAGTGGTACACGTCGGAGACCTGCATCACTTCGGGCTTTCCTCCCACATTAAGCTGACACGCCGTGATGTAACTGGAATACTGTTTAAAGCGGCGTTAAATCCAACTCACTCACTCATGATACTACAGCAGGTGATGATAATATCCACTATCAGTTTTTGAAGCATTTGCCTGAATCATGTCTTGAGACACTTTTAGATATTTTTGACCAAATATGGACTTTCCTCCTTCTTGGCATAATGTCATTGTAGTCCTCATGCCAACACCTGGGATTGTACAGATCCCTCAAATTATCGTCCTATATCTTTAACCAGTTGTGTTTGCAAAACTATGGAACGAATGGTGAATAATAGATTAGTTTGGTATCTGGAAACCAATAACCTTCTTACACTTATTCGGGGCGGTCGGGTAGCCGAATGGTTAAAGCGTTTGCTTGTCACGCTGAAGACCCGGGTTCGATTCCCAACATGGGTACAATGTGTGAAGCCCATTTCTGGTGTCCCCCGCCGTGATATTGCTGGAATATTGCTAAAAGCGGCGTAAAACCATACTCACTCACTCACTCACTCTTACACATATTCAGTGTGGTTTCTGGAAAAAATAGAAGTACTATTGATCATTTAGTGCGGTTAGAATCCTTTGTTTAAAATGCCACAGTAAACAAACACGTATGATCAATTTTCTTTGATCTTGAGAAAGCATACGATACTACCTGGAAGCATGTCATTTAAAAGGATTTACATGATTTGGGCTTGAGAGGTCGTTTACCTCATTCTATATCTCAGTTTTTTAACAGACAGGCAATTTCAAGAGTGAGGGGATACCACCCTGTCTGACATTTATATTTAGGATCAGGGTGTCCCACAGGGCAGTATTTTGTCTGTTACCTTGTTTAGTATTAAAATGAATAGTTTGTCCAAAGTTTTATGTGATTCAGTGGATGGATCACTGTTCGTGGATGATTTTAATGTATCTTTTCGTGGTAAAAATATTCAAACAATAGAGAGGCAGTTACAACTCTGTCTGCATAAAATTCATAAGTGGTCTCTCGAAAAAGGGTTTACATTTTCTAAATCTAAAACTAACTGTATACACTTCTGCAGAAAATATAAGCCCCGTAAAGACCCTGAATTCTTTTAAATTCTCAGTAAATGGAACCCAAATTCTTTGGACTCATCTTTGATAACCATTTAACTTTCTTACCACTTATTAAATCACTTAAAGCTGAATGTCTGAAGGGCCTCGATTTGTTAAAAGTTGTATCTAATTCAAAGTGGGGAGGAGACCAGACAACCCTCTTGCAATTATACAGGTCACTTGTCCGTTATAAACTTGATTACGGCTCCATCGTCTATAATGGAACATGTAAAAGTACTTTACAAAAAAACTAGAAATTATTCATCACCAAGGCCTGAGGGTTTGCTTGGAGCCTTTCGCACTTCTCCTTTTCCAAGTCTGTCTGTTGAAGCGGATGAGCCTTCTCTTAAACAATGCCATCTGAATTTAGCTTTAATATATTAAATTCTAATAAGTCAAATCCAGCTTTTAATTGCGTATTTAATCCTCTTTTCGAAGATATTTACAATAAGAAAACATCTCTTGTGTCCACCATTTGTTAAAAGAATTAAATCTGTCGCTGCTAAGATTAACTTGCATGATATAGCTCCCATACAACTGTTTTCATGTCTCCTTAGCAAATGATAAGGCCAAATGTAGACCGCACATTAACTAGACTTAAAAAATCTGATACAAATCCACTAATTTATAAACAAGACTACAAACAATTAGTGAGTGAGTGAGTGAGTTAAAATGTAACGTCGCATTGGCATTATTTCAGCCATATAGCGACGAGACCAAGTTATTTTATTCACAATTGTGTAATTTACGCAAAGTCATATTTAAAAACAATTTATGAAACATATTTGAGCATACTATATTTAAAATCAATTCATGAAACCTATTCAGCACAAAAATATCATTTTATACAATTTTAAAACACGGGCTACAGGCCACCAGAAGCCAAAGCTGGGCCACCTAACTGGGGATTATGGGGACTTAAAGTACCTCCGCTTCCTGCATGATACACCAGCAGGATTTACGTCATCACTTTAGCTACTGGTGGTTGTGCACAATGCTAGCCAATATTAAAAAATACTCATCAATGAGTTGGCTTAAAAACACTGGTTGCTGATAGTTACATCGATTATGATAGGATTACGTGTCACACAGGGGGATAATAACTTTTACGGTACTTTAACCTCCTAGACAGAGCCTTCAATAAAGTCAGTTAATAGTAGCATCACGCCAAATTTAAAAACAAGCATTTAATTACAGTAGAACACGGATATAACGAACTACTAGGGACCCGAGAAATCAGTTCGTTATATCCGTTGTTCGTTATACACGTTTTCGCTCGGAAACGTCCGCCATCTTGGATAAGACAAAACACAATACACACGTAACTGCAACATTGACTTGTATTAGCAGTGATCATCATTTAATAACATTAAATCCATAACATTTTCTGAAGATTGTTATCAAATACATGTACAAAATTTAAACATATTTATCATTTTTCGATTTACATACGAAATGTGTAGTCTGTTATTTTACTTTGGCCTCGTTTCGCTGACTGCATTCTTGAAACGGCATCGTTCAGATTTACATACATATTTAAAATTTATTATACAGATCAATTTCTTTCAAGCAATTTTTGATGAGATGACCGCTGACACGGGAAAGAGATCTTTTAGATTTACACTTTGATAATGTGAATCCCTTGCGATTACATGTATGCTTGACGGTGAACCTTTCATTACGAGGGATACACGTAGGAGGTTCGTCCTCATCTGCCTCAAGCAGATATTCGTGTGTAAACAGACTGTGGCCAATACGACCTCGTCATTGTCTTGACTGACAACCCAAGAAGGTATGACCAATTGTTGGTTTCAATTCGTGAAGTTTATTGCTTCCTACCTGGGTGTCCCACCTCTTTTGCATGAGATCCCGAGTATAACTTTTAATAGTTGGTTTGAAATCATTATATGGGATAAGTAGTGGAGATAACGGTTTGTCAAGAGCTGCTTTAGCTGCAGCATCGGCTTTTGAGTTACCTGTTATGCCTACATGACTTGGTAACCAACAAAAGACGATGTCACATTGACCAGTGGAAAGTTCATTATAGAGTTCTAAAATGTCTAGAATAATAGGGTGATATGATGAGACACTTTTAAGTGCCTGAAGGCAAGACAACGAATCAGAGAAGATGATGAAATGTTCAGATTGTGATTGATGTTTGATATAGGTCAAAGCTGTTAGGATAGCTTTGGCCTCGGCAGTAAGAATTGAACTAAAATCTGGGATTCTTGAGGAGACAGTTCTGGATCCAGTGATGGTGGCGACTTTGCCAGCATCCTTGGACCCATCTGTAAAAACGGACCTGTGAGAATTATATTTGGAGCGTAATTGGTTTTAAGATTGTTGATAAACAAAAGGATTTGTTTCGGATTTTTTTAGTTGGGTTAGACTGAGGTCTACCTCTGGCTTCACCTTCTGCCAGGGAGAAGACGGTAAGGTGATATAATATTTAGATCTATTTTAGCTGCAGTGATGTGAGGTTGAATTCGGATTCCGAGAGGTGGAATCAAGTTGGATAAATTTTTGAAACAGGTTTTCAAACTGAGGGTGGAAAACGCAATTGTATGCTGGATTTGATTTATTGGAATGCAATTTAGTAATGTATTGCAGTGAAAGTTTAATGCGGCGCTGTTCGAGTGAAGGCTCATCAGCCTTCACATACAAACTGTCCACGGGAGAGGTCTTAAAAGCTCCAAGACAGAGTCTTAGGCCTTGATGGTGTATAGTGTCCAATGTTTCTAAATTGCCTTTGCAGGCTCCACAATAGACAATGGAACCATAGTCTAGTTCCGAGCGTATTAACGATCTGTACAAGTGAAGGAGGTTGGTCTGATCCCCTCCTCACTCAGAATTTCAAACGACTTTTAACAAGTCGAGAGCCTTCAGACACTTTGCCTTTAAATATCTGATGTGTGGTAAGAATGTGAGATGAGAGTCAAATATGAGGCCCAGGAATTTGGCCTCCTCTACTACCTTGATAGGAGTACCATAGAAAACCAAATCTGGGTCCTTTGAGTTTTATATTTACAACAAAAGTGAATAGTTTGTTTTGGATTTAGAATATTTGAAGCCGTTTTCGTTGAAGCTTGTTAAGACAAAGCTATTACTGTCTTTCTATTGTATTCATATTCTTACCACGACAAGAAATGTTGAAATCGTCCACAAAACGTGAACCACCAACACTATTGTTTGATACTTTAGTGAGACTATTAATTTGATGCTGAAAAATGTGACTGATAGTATACTGCCTCGAGGGACGCCCTGATCTAGATCGAAATGATCATACAGGGTAGAGCCCACGCGTACTTGAAATTGTCTGTTGTTTAATAATTGAAATATGAGCTGAGGTAATCTGCCCCTCAATTCAAATTCATGCAAATCTTTTAAAATACCATGTTTCCACGTTGAATCATATGCCTTCTCTAGATCGAAATAGATTGATCCAGTATGTTGTTTGTTGACAATGGAATTTTTAATAAACGATTCTTAACGCACCAAATGGTCAATGGTAATGGTTTTTTTTTAAACCACACTGGATGTCACTCACGAGGTTATTGGTCTCCAGGTTGGTTGGTTGGTTGGTTTGTTGTTTAACGCCGCACTCAGCAATATTCCAGCTATATGACGGCGGTCTGTAAATAATCGAGTCTGGACCAGACAATCCAGTGATTAATGTCATGAGCATCGATCCACGCAATTGGGATCGATGACATGCATCAACCAAGTCAGCGAGCCTTACCACCCGATCCCGTTAGTCGCCTTTTACGACAAGCATAGTCACCTTTTAAGGCAAGCATGGGTTGCTGAAGACCTATTCTACCCCGGAATCTTCACGGGTCTGGTCTCCAGGTACCAGACTAATCGATTGTTGACCATGCGCTTTATGGTTTTACAAACACAGCTAGTTAATGATATTGGACGGGAGTTGGATGGATCTATGTGATCCCGTCCAGGCTTTGGAACAGGAATAATATAGCATTGTGCCATGAAGGAGGAAAATTTCTGGTTGTCCATTTTTCATCAAATATATTCAGTAACGTTTCCAAACATGAATCGGGCAAGTGTCTCAGGAGCTGATAGTGGATGTTGTCGGCTCCTGCTGCAGTGTCATGAGCTTGCCCTAGGGCAGTATATACAATCAATTACGAAACACTTATGACACTTATAAATCTATATTTACACATGGATCCAAGGATGGTGGCACGGTTGCTAGTGCCACTGTCATTTGATCCAGAACAGTATCTTCACGACTACCAGGTAATAGTTCAATATTCACAGCAAAAGAAAACGCAATTTTAACAACACTAAAATATATTAAGAAACAATCCAAATATAAACAATTCATTATTTTTTCAGATTCACTTTCGTGCCTTCAGGCTATTAAAAATATGTCATGTAACATCCATTTTAAATTGAAATTCTTGAGTTATTTTATGATCTTGCTACTGGCCAAAATGACATCTTCTTTTGTTGGTTACCCAGCCTTGATCTTACATTCGTGATCTAATGCAACAGAAGTACCCAAGTAGGTTACATGAAATTAAACCAATTATCGGATATACCTTCTTGGGCTGTCAGTCCAGATTTGAAGAAGTCATTATGCGACGATGTCGTATTGGCCACAGCAGATATACCCATGAATATTTATTGAAAGGTGAGGATCCTCCGTTTGCATCCTTTGTGATGAAAGTATCACGGTCAAGCCTGTTCTGCTTGACTGTATTAATTTTTCCATCGCAAGGGATAAATATTACAGTGTAATAACAGTCAAGGACCGTTTTAGTCATGTAAATTTTCATTTAATATTGTGCTTTTAAATAAAATTATTTCATACATTTTATGTACATAATGTGTTTTTTATATACTGGTAGTGCTAAATAAATTAAATTAGATTGTTAGTGGCTGTGCCCTCGTGGGGGGATGAGGTAGCATAAAATTATTGTCCCCCCTGAGAGGGTATGTAAGTTCAACATCATTCGAAGAATTTTATGCATGCCAGACTTTTAAACATATTATTTTCGTCATTTTTATCTTAGGCTTAATTTCTAAACTATCGCCAGTTACTGAAGGGTGATATAAATCCTGCTTGGGTCCATGCAGGAAGCAAAGGTACTATAAGTCCCCATGTTCCCTAGTATGATGATCACCCTTCAGTGACAATCTCTAGGCCATTTTTGTATTGTGTTGTTCACTAACACTTACTGATTTTTAATATTCTCAACTAGTTTTAAATCGAATCTGTGATATTCTAGTCACTGTACTGTATCATTAATATGTAACTTCTCGTCACGATACTGCCGATGTTAAATATTAACTCACTCACTCACCTGTTATTAAGCTGTAGTACTCGGTGCCTGTTTCTTCTTCTCCGTCCTCAGGCGACATGAACAGCACGTCATGGATCTGACACCGTCGGTGTTGCCGTCTATGAAATACGGACACACAAGCCTCGTTCTGGAGACACAGAAGTACACACCAGTTACCACTGTGAATATTTGAAACTTCAAATATGACGCTTGTTGATATGAACACGTTATTAAAATCTGCCCTTTTGTATCCAAGTCCTGTCTTTATCAACGCAGTGGCACAGCTCGCTAACAAAATGAAAATTAGTTTCCGGAACATTTCCGTCGAAGCTGGTCGCTCGACAAGGTGTGGTGATTGAATAGAGTCGCAGAATTATATTGAGTGGCTGTTCTGGTAATGACGAAAAATCAACATTGTTGATCTGTTGCCATGGGTCCGTCTGCAGTGAAGTCACATGACAATCATGATTACAAATGATCGGATTCGGTCACAGTTCGTTTGGTATCCCTGCATATGTAAATAAACGAGTGCAGGTATCGTGTAAAGCAATATTCTGAAACTGAATCACAGTTGCGATACATTTTGCAGGTATATTATGTTGACCGTAATGGTAATGACGTAAATTCAACATGTGACTGCATCAATTGTTGATCTGATGCCATGGGTACGTCCTTAGTGAAGTCACATGATAATCAGTATTATTAATGATCGGATTCTGTCGCAGATTTCTTGGTATCCCTGCATATGTTAATAAAGGAGTGCTGGTGTTTCAACAATAGATTAAAACTGCATCGCGGCTGCGATATATTTTGCAGGTATTGCATCCCTGTCCTATTTGTGCTTAAGTGACTGCCACGCACGCTTCTGAAACATCATAGAAGGTCACAAAGACACTATGATCGTGGCATTAAAGTAGATTGATCATTGAAGCACAACAGACGAATCGTTTCAGGGTTACAGCGGTTTCTTTAATAACAGTAAAACACTTATATTCACTGGTTCTACAAACCGTTTACCCGAGGAACGTGGCAGACACTGTGAAAGAGGCTGTGTTGATTATTCAGGAGTGCCCAGATGCGACGAGAGTTTGTCCTTGTGTGTTGTTCCTCTGAGAGCTGAGTTGACTGGTTGCCTGTAGTTGTGGCGGCTGTTAGAGTTCTTAGGCTGCTCTGTCGATCTGGTTTGGTGGTGTTCAGCGCCTTCTTGTTGCCTGTTCTGTGCCTTTCTGCCTCTCTGCTGACTTACTTACTTACTTACTTTGGAGATTTACCGTGCGCTTTCCGACTGATGCGTATTTCGCACACGGGCCCGGCCAGGCCATTTAATGTGTTTCCGAAAGGGGCGAAAGTGGTCTGTGCAACCCAAGACGGGGGTTTAGGGGTTTCTTATATAGAATTTGGGAATTTTGAGATTTGGAATAGATGCCGATGGGGTTGGGGAAGAGAACTAAGGGAGCTGGGTATGGTGGATGTTTGTTTGTTTATGTGATTTTGATTTGGTAGGTTATTGTGTTTTTAGATGCGTTTTATTAGTTCCGTTTTTATTAAGAATACGCCTAAGGCCTTGAAGTTTTCTAGTTTATTTTGTGGGTTTAGTATTGCTTCTAGAGTGAGAGCCTTGTTTAGATTGAGGGTGGTTTGTAATGCGGTTCGATGTGTTAGGTAGTGTGTGCAGTGGATGAGTGCGTGTTCTGGGGTTTCTGGTTGTTTGCAGTGTGGGCAGTTACCTGTAGTGTTTTTATATATATTTTTTTAGGTGGTTATTTAGGTTGGTGTGTCCTGTTTGGAGTTTAGTGATTACTCTGTCGATTTTTTTTGATGGATGGAGAATTGTTGGTTTGGTTAGTGGTTTGCTGAGCACTTTTTTGATTTGGCTATTTGAGTTTAGATATAGGTTATGCCATTTTTTTGGTGATTTTTTGCTTGTTTACACTTTTAATTTCTGATTTTGAGATGGGTAAGTTTAAGCTTATTTCTGGGATTTTGAGGTATAATTAAGCTGCTTTATCGGCGTTTTCATTACCGTATATTCCTACGTGGGCGGGTATCCACAAGAAGGTTATTTGTTTGCCTGCCTTAGTTAGGTTGTTGGAGCTTTTAAGTATTTGATTTATTAATTTAGGTCGGTTATTGGTATTTTTGTTTTGGAGGGCTTGCAGTCCACTTAGGGAGTCGGTAAGTATTAGGATTTTTTTTGGTGGTTTTTGGATTCTTGATTATGGAGGGCTGAGGCCATGCCCATTAGTTCCACCGTGAATATTGATTGGTTGTTTGGGAGTCGGAAGGAGTGTGTGGTTTTAGTAGGTTGTGTGGTATGGACTCCGAAACCTGTGTGTTTGGAGGTCGGATCTGAGGATCCGTCCGTGTAAATGTGACACCAATTTGGCCAATTTTCGTGTATGTATGCTAGTGTGGTAGTTTTAGCTATGTTTGGGTCGGTTTGTTTATAGCACGTCCCATTTTAATTCTGGAAACCCAAAAGTCCAGAAACTCTACGGTCTTTGCCCAGTCTCGGTTAAAGGTATTTACAAAATTAAACATGCCGTTTTCATGGGAAAAGGAAGAAAAAATGAAAAAAAATTGTTTAAAAACTCAATATTTAGACTATGTCGCCCATGGGCCTGCCCATGGGCGAAGTGTGGCCCATGGGCCTGCCCATGGGCGAAGTCTGGCGAGAATATGTTCTTTTACTTAAAACTCATGATTTTGTTTCGCAAATACATTAAATGTATTTATTGAAGTATCATGACACAGAATTTAACTCATTTTAACTTAATTCAACTATTTTATAGCGATATTGAAATATTTCGCCCATGGGCAGGAACATGTTCCTTTACTTAAAACTCATGATTTTGTTTCGCAAATACATTAAATGTATTTATTGAAGTATCATGACACAAAATTTAACTCATTTTAACTTAATTCAACGATTTTATACCGATATTGAAATATTTCGCCCATGGGCGAGAAAAGGGTTTGGCCCATGGGCGAGAATATTTTCCTTTACTTAAAACTTATGTTTTTGTTTCGCAAAAAGATGCAGGTGTTCTTACTATTTTCATGGCACATAATGTAACTCAATTTTACTCAATTCAGCTATTTTACAGATTTATTGAAATATTTCGCCCATGGGCGAGAAAAGGTTTTGCCTTCGAAATCCTTGATTATTATATCATGCCAGAGTTCTGAAATTCAGTGACAATGTTGCTGAACAGTAGAATCTGATGGACGTATTGTGCAGAACCTGTTTGACACTATGGGTTACAGGACCACTAACACTCTGAGCTGAAAAAGTTTGGTCCTAACCGCACCCAACATCTTTAATGAACCCGGCCTTATCTCTCAAAACGTTTTGGCAGTTTATCATACGAATTCATGTGCGTGTACAACATTAAATTTTAGTTAGTTTCTATTTCATTTCCCATTTTATGACCCGTTGATACATCACACTGTGCAATTACGTGACAGGTACGCGTGCGCGTATTTTAATGGAAAGAAACTATTCGTCTTTTATTGCATAACGTTTGGCTGAATATCTTACATTCTAACGAAATCTCGAAATAATTATTTAATTACAAGCAGTGTCGAACTGACCAGTAGGAATTATGTTTCAATGCGACTGAGGAAAACGTGAGTGAATATTGTGACACTAAAGCAACTTTTAACTGCATTGTCACTTTTGGTATGAAAATGGTAATAGTTAAGAAAAACGTAACAGCCTTCTTATGATAATTCTCATATTCTCATTAGTACGTTGTGTCTAATTATAGTGTCGGCCTTATTTACAGGTGATTCTACAATACTTGTTGTCGGTCAAGTACAATCTGCCACACCACGCGTGAATAAACAGTTATGCAGGTGTTGCTGTGGGCAAATACCTAGCCTGTACATGTATATTTTTGTGGATACATGTGTTACATATTTTCGTTGATATGTGGATATATTAAGCACCAAGACACAAAAAGTTTATGAAAGATGAATTTGTGCCTTGATATATATACTACCCATCAAAAGTTTAGACTCACCAGTGTAAATGTAGCCACTCACTATACTCAACTGTATCAAACCAGATAATGCCAAATATTCTAAACTTTTTACAGGTACTGTTAACACATGAACTGTTGTGGCGTAAAACCAAATCTGTAACGGTGAAAAGATTAGAGTTTTTCGTTCATTAATTGATAAAACTCTGTGAAATGTCGCACATTTTTAAACAAAATTCGCACCAAAACGCAGGTGTTCACATGCACGATAATGCACGTGTCTTAGCAGCAATTTGACGCGGGATACTCGTGCAATTCATCTTTATAAGGATTGCAGTTGGCTCCTCTGAGTTAGTGGAGAAATTCTTCTTTGATGCAAGCATGGGTAGAGGGAGAAGTCTCCGTATTGAGCAACGACACCAAGCCTTGGCACTGCTGCAAGATGGCAGATCACAACGGTATGTTGCCAGACGTCTTGGCGTATCCCAATAGGCAGTTTCCAACCTCTGGGTACGCTTTCAACAGACCAACTCCGTCCAGGATCGACCCAGGTCGGGTAGGTCAAGGGTAACATCACAGCAAGATGACCGATGCGTCTTTTTGCTGTTTCTCAGGGGCAGAAACATTACAGCCACAGCAGCCAATAATGCTTTCCAACAAGCTACAGGACGACGTGTATCTGTATCAACAATACGCCGCCGATTACGTCACTACGGACTGCGGGCACGTCGTCTAGCTGTAAGACCCCCTCTTACACCACGCCACCGTCAGAACAGACTGAATTGGGGAAATGGACATTTACGCTGGGGTCCCCGCAGATGGGCAAGGGTACTCTTCTCCGACGAATCAAGGTTCAATCTGCATTTCAACGATGGTCGGATCCAAGTCTACAGACGTCAGGGAGAGCGGTACGCTGACGTTGCTGTTGTTGAGCATGATCAATTTGGAGGTGGATCCGTTATCGTCTGGGGAGGTATCACCCTGACTGGAAGAACTGATTTACTGGTACAGGATGGGAATCTGACTGGCCAGAGATACAGGGACGAGATCATCATTCCTATTGTGCTTCCATTCGTAAGGGCCATGCCAGGTCACGCGGTTTTCCAAGATGATTATGCCAGGCCTCACAGAGCTCGCATCGTGTCAGCTTGTTTACAACAAAATGGGGTGAATCGAATGGATTAGCGAGCATTATCGCCCGATATGAACCCCACTGAGCATGTTTGGGATCTGCTGGGCCGGCGTGTTTATGCCAGAGTTCCCCCCCCTGCTAACCTTCGCCAACTTCGCAATGCATTGTTTGAGGAGTGGCAAACATTCCCCAGCGGCAGATTGAACTGGTCTTTCGTGGTATGCAACGTCGATGCAATGTCTGTGTTAGAGCCAGGGGTGGTCATACCCGTTATTAAATTTTGCAATTTCACTTTTGTATGGTACTAGCCAATACGGCATTCTGGTTCACTAATCATCAATGCACACGTCCTTGTGAACAAGGATATGAAGACCTAAATGAATGATTTTGTTATTTTGTATTGGTAGCTTTCACAAATACGATTTTCTTACGAGATATAGTGAGTGGTTTCAGTGAGTCTAAACTTTTGATGGGTAGTATATATTCAACGCGAACGAAGCTTGTATTTTCTCCACGATCCTGATGTGTATCATCGTTTAATTGGTCATTCATTAAAAGTATGTTGTGAGGCGATATCAAAGGAGCCGCTCAATATACACAGTGTCGTCCGTTTCGCGTGAACTACCACCCTACCCTGTCAGTAAGAGTTATGTAATCGGTACACAAATATATTTGGTGCGATGTCAGTGTGGAAGGAGTTTGAATTACGTCCGCCAGTGGCCACAGAAATCCTCAAAGTATAGAAACAATAAACAAGGTCAATCCGTACTAATTACCTAGTGACGCACGTAACAACGACTGTCAATAGGGAAAATGGTGAAAACAAATTGAAATAGATTTTAATAAAACATTATTGTACTAAATAACTCGCAAAAGCGGTGCCTAAAATTGTTTGACCGTGTTATGTGTGTTGTAAACTGACGAATAGCAAGTAATTGTCATGCTGTACGCATGGTTCCATATACAAATTCAGTTATACAACCGGTATGAAACTGAGAACTGAGATACCAAGTACAACCTGCATTCACACACGGAAGCAATATACTTGTGTGTATGCCCTCTCCTCTAAAAAATGTATCACTAAAGTATTTGCATTGTAATAAATATAGTAATGATAAAACTTGGTAATTTGGTAGGTCTCCGACAGATATGATTTTCAGTTTTTTTACACCTTTGATTGATACGGATTACGTACCTGTAGTCTAGTCACTGTCTCTAATGTATCTGCTTGTTAGAAATTTCAAATGTCTTGTTATAGCACTGTTTCTAAAATACGGCAGTTTCTTTTATCGGGTATAAATAGTTGATTCGTCTTGTCACGCAGTCATTTTTACTTGATCGAATGATTTCCACAAAAAAACATTACGGCAGAGAGTTTTGTATTTTATTATATTTTTAGGAGATTTTAGAAGATGCTTACATCACTGTATCTCAGAACGTAAAACTGATAACATTCAAACATGTAATTAGTACACAGTTAATTGTTACATATAATTTCCTGCATATTCCTTTTTGAACAAAAAGCCTACATGTATACTGATATCGGTGTCCACTGTTAAAAGGGTATTAGTGCAGTCAGCCATGGTAAATGGAGAGACAATAATAAGGTGATTAATCATAGTCTGTTGCAGAATATGCGGTATAAGTGTAGTTAAGATACGGTTTCTATTAAAAATAATTATACGATTTTGGATTTAATTAGCATGTTTAAATTTCCAGGCCAACACGGCTGAGATACAGCATCGGCATACTCAACTGGAGTTGTTTTCTGCCGGTCGTAAGTTCATTGTTTGACTGAGCACACTCGTGTCGGGGTTGCGATATTTTCTTCTCTTTGTTGGCAGCCTGCCACCGGTCTGAATTTTGAGAAAGGTCTCAGCATGGGACTGTTAATTACTTCTTAATGATGTCTACAAGCTTACAAACTTGTAGATGTTGGGTGCGGTTGGGACCAAACTTTTTCAGCTCAGAGTGTTAGTGGTCCTGGAACCCATAGTGTCAAACAGGTTCTGCACAAAACGTCCATCAGATTCTACTGTTCAGCAACATTGTCACTGAATTTCAGAACTCTGGCATGATATAATAATCAAGGATTTCGAAGGTGAACGAGGGGAAAGGCAGACGCACGTGGATTTACCCTCAGGTTATTATTGTCTGGAGTTCACATTTTGGGGCATTTCATATACTAATTGAACAGAGTTCACCTGCACATGTCCACTTTAGTGATACAGACTGTAACCAAAAATGCAATGAGCCGTAGCTCTTAATCCCTTATAACAACGGTAACAACAACCAGGGTGAGGACACAGTAAGGTTAAACCGTGTCCAACAGACAATCTGAGGTGGCTATCTCCCATCAAGTCAGCTCTGTTTTTAAGCGCATAGTTATGTTTTTTACATATTGAAATAAAAGGAATTTAAAAAATCATATTTAACAAACCTACACATTACCAAAAACAAACCTACACATTACCAAATACAAAACAAGACATCGCTATAAAATCGTTGAATTAAGTTAAAATTAGTTAAATTTTGTGTCATGATACTTGAATGAATACATTAAATGTATTTGCGAAACAAAAACATGAGTTTTAAGTAAAGGAACATATTCTCGCCCATGGGCGAAATATTTCAATATCGCTATAAAATAGTTGAATTAAGTTAAAATGAGTTAAATTTTGTGTCATGATACTTGAATGAATACATTAAATGTATTTGCGAAACAAAATCATGAGTTTTAAGTAAAGGAACATATTCTCGCCCATGGGCCTGCCCATGGGCCTACCCATGGGCCAAACCTTTTTCTCGCCAAGGGGCGAAATATTTCAATATCGCTATTAAATAGTTGAATTAAGTTAAAATGAGTTAAATTTTGTGTCATGATACTTCAATAAATACATTTAATGTATTTGCGAAACAAAATCATGAGTTTTAAGTAAAGGAACATATTCTCGGCCATGGGCCTGCCCATGGGCCTACCCATGGGCCAAACCTTTTTCTCGCCCATGGGCGAAATATTTCAATATCGCTATTAAATAGTTGAATTAAGTTAAAATGAGTTAAATTTTGTGTCATGATACTTCAATAAATACATTTAATGTATTTGCGAAACAAAATCATGAGTTTTAAGTAAAGGAACATATTCTCGGCCATGGGCCTGCCCATGGGCCTACCCATGGGCCAAACCTTTTTCTCGCCCATGGGCGAAATATTTCAATATCGCTATTAAATAGTTGAATTAAGTTAAAATGAGTTAAATTTTGTGTCATGATACTTCAATAAATACATTTAATGTATTTGCGAAACAAAATCATGAGTTTTAAGTAAAGGAACATATTCTCGCCCATGGGCAGGCCCATGGGCGACATAGTCTAAATACTAAATATTGAGTTTTTAAACAATTTTTTTTTCATTTTTTCTTCCTTGGTATGTTCCCATGAAAACGGCATGTTTAATTTTGTAAATACCTTTAACCGAGACTGGGCAAAGACCGTAGAGTTTCTGGACTTTTGGGTTTCCAGAATTAAAATGGGACGTGTTTTATTCATTTGGCTAGCTAGTGTTGTGTCTATTTTGGGTATTTTAAGTTTAGGGGTGAAGATATTTGATTGTTTGCAGTTTTGTTTAAGATTTTTAATTTAGTGTTCATTTAGGTAGTTTGTTATTCTTGGGGATATTGGTGTAAGTAAGGGGTGTTAACGAGCTAGAGCTTGGTTTTTGGGGCTGATGTTTTGGTTCATTAAGTTTTGGATGAGTGGGTTTGATTGGGACGCGGCCCAGAAATTTAAGTTTAGCTGTTCCCTGCGTAGACTTAGTGGCATTTCTCCTGTTAAGGCCTGAAGTGAGGTGTAGGAGGTGCCATGTTGGGTGCGTGTAATTAGTTTGAGAGCCTGATATTGTATTGAGTCAAGTTTTTTAGATAGAGAGTTGTTTAGGGTGTTGTATATGGCGCTGACTTCACCGATGGACAGGCTTATATGTGGATTGCCCGGCTGGCCGGGCGTGACCCAACACCTGCTTGCAATTTCGTCAGCCTGTATCACGACTCATCAATCAGCCGGCGGCGGCTGTCAGACAGTAACTGCCCGATCGTGACCATTAGGTCACCAGAACAGGAAACTCTGCAATATAGCACTCAGGGGTGTCCTGATGTGTGGAGGGTGTTTCCTCCCCAATTAGTACAGTTCACTGACTGTCTTTTTACTGTGCCGATCACCATGAGCCCACCTGCCTGTACAGCCTCTGGCCACACTGAGTAGTGTTACATCATGGTGTGTCTGCTAGCGGAATACATGACACAATATTATAGAGTCAGTAAAGTTAGAATCTTGAAAACATAAAAATACATATAATGTGCATCGTATTTACTAACTACCTTCAGCATAATGGCTTCCTAAAAACATTTTTATAATCAATAAAGTGCATTTTTAGGGCGTGGATTAACAGATCTAGGGATTGACGAATTATCGTTTCAAAATAGTATCAAGGAATCGGACCTGGGCGAACGCTTTAACCACTATACTACTCCCGCCATCACCTTTCCTTTATGTCGAGCAATATTCAAGAAGTTCCAGCCGTTGGTGTCAAGATTTCACAACTTTTGATGTATAATCAACATGCTATTTCTGTGAAGATTTCAAAAAGCGTCATACAACACTTGCTCGAAAGTTGTTTGATCAGGATTACAAAATTCAAAACCTCAGTAAAGCTTTTCTTTAAGAAATAAACTACGAGGGGGAGTTGATGATCATACAATAAAACACTGCACGGAGAATAACCCATGAGGGGCGCAACCCTCTTCTTAAACGAGATGTCAACATAATGTGCATCATCTTTAAGGATGCTGATAAAATGTACAAGCTTTTAAAAATATTTACCCGTATTTAAATAATGATCCGATCTCGGCAAGGTCGGACAAATCCATTTCATGCACAGGTTGGTATTTACCGCATATTCTCACAATCCTTACGTCGATTACTTGTACCTTTTCTGCCAATACCGATTGTCATCTCTCTCCCGCTTTTGGATGCGATTTTTCGGTCATCGTCTTTATCTGTGTTGCCCACCTTCATCTAAGGGAACAACTCACTAGTCATCCCCTATCAAATATAACGTCGTCCAAAATACGAAGTCACACTTCGTCTTTATTGTTCTTTGCGATTCATCAGGTAGCTATCTCATATACAATGTTATGGTAGACACGTATGTCGGAATCGCATAATCGACTCTGCATTTAGCATTTATGATTATGGAATGGGTTTTGGCGATTATATTTACTGTGAAGCTTGCTAAAGCAAACAGTAACATTGGATGCACTACATTATAAAGCCCTTTGACTCGTGGATCTGTCAGGACCTCCTTTGTTGACAGTTTGCATGTCTCTCTTCAAGGATCAGTTTCATAGTAAACGCCAGCCGTTTCTACCACTTGATGTGAGGATCACAGCACAACACCCATGCAGCTTATATTGATCTTAATATCACATCATTGTACTGACTACTGTCATCTTCTTAGAAGCCCAAAGCTGATCAGTCAGAAACAACTCAGTTGGTACACCAACAGGAATGTTATCAAGTAACAGCAAAATTTAATTCTCTCAGACCCATCGATTCTAGGATTTTGACAATTTAAAAGCGTCACTGTCATTGATAAACACTGTATCTTCCTAAATCCCATACAATAGCTAACATGGATTCCTTATGTGTGCAAAGGGTTTTGTCTCTTTCATTTCCAATAACTCCAAGATATTACCTAAACAACAAATTTTCTTCAGACCAAAGCAATATCGTCTTTTATTGGTTTCAAAGATATGTTGGTATATAATTTATAAGGTACTTAATGGTCGATGCAGAAGCTAAAGCAGCTCTTGTCCTCGTAGGAGAATCGCATTATATAGACCAACACGTCTGAAAGATCTCGTTCTCCGTTTCTGCGGGAATATGATTTTGTTTGTGTTAAAAAAGCATGTCTCATTGTAGGTCATGCTGTCCGTATATCTTTTACTCTTAACCATGAGAGGACAAACAGTTGGTTGCTCGGGCGCTGAGTTCTTGTGGCTGTAGTCAAGTTTCATATTTCCGCGTCTCAGTAATGGTGATGTCGAGGGATGCTGACAATCGTTTTACTTGTGTAGTCTATTATAAGGGCATGTTTGCATTGATCGGGATTAGCAGATACTCCGATGTTGAACTATATTAAATCTGTCAGATTTCCAAAGCATCAAGAGCCAATTAACCAGTCCTTGCTTCATTCAGCCCAGATGATTAAAATCAACCCTTTGTTTTGCATCTCCAACAGCCGTCCTAATTAAGAAGACGATCCTCTGGAACCTGAGAACAACAGTATTGTGTAAACTTGAAAATCGTTCAGTTAGAAGGATTATCTATTGCAAGGATGCTCAATGTAAATATAACACTGTTTGAAATAAAAGTTGTCTTTGTCTGTGTTTGTTATTAAAACACTCTGACTTTTTTCTCAAGGATATTAAACCTCGAGGGAGTTCTGATGGTTTTACCGTAGCAGCAGTGCATAATGATCATCAGTTTTGTGATCTGGTATGTTTTTTTAACATCCCGAAGACACACAGCAGCTCTTTAGAATGCAGTCGTATATAGAGATTCAATTCTTTGAACTCCTATTTAAATGTTGACATCAATATATATATATATATATATATATATATATATATATATACCTTTTGGCTTCTACTTTTTCTAAATCTCTAAATTAGTGGCCATAAGATTGAATGTAATCATGTTCGATGTCATTGCTTGTTTTTCGTACAGGCTGTTGTAATGTCGCTCCATCACTCCAATTTTCCAAAACGACAAAAATAATGTATCGTCTTCAGAATTTAATTAGGTTTCCCTGAGCATGAAAACCACAAAACGAGAGATGTGGGGGTATTTAACTTCAAGGTCGGAGGATCTGATGTCTGACAATATCATTTTGAACTAGAAAAGTGTCAGCATTCCATGCCAAAGGAGCCGTGAAAATTCCGGGATAGAATAGGTCTTCAGCAACCCATGAGTGCCGTTAAAGGCGACTATGATTGTCGTAAAAGGCAACTAAGGGATCGGGTGGTCAGGCTTCCTGACTTGGTTCATACATGTCATCGATCCCAATTGCGTGGATCGATGATCATGATATCAATCATTAGATTGTCTGGCCCAGACTCGATTATTTACAGACCGCCGTCATATAGCTGGAATATTGCTGAGTGCAGCGTTAAACAACCAACCAACCAACCATGCCAAAGATTATGAAGACTCAGCCATACAAGATGATACTGGTTAGTCCAAATATGCAGCTACAGTGAGTAATAGGGATTAAGGACTCAAACTGGAGTTTAGCTACAGTGAGTATTAGGGATCAATGACTCACACTGGAGTTTAGCTACAGTGAGTATTAGGGATCAAGGACTCAAACTGGAGTTTAGCTACAGTGAGTAATAGGGATTAAGGACTCACACTGGAGTTAAGCTACAGTGAGTAATAGATATTAAGGACTCAAACTGGAGTTTAGCTACAGTGAGTTATAGGGATTAATGACTCAAACTGGAGTTTAGCTACAGTGAGTTATAGGGATTAATGACTCAAACTGGAGTTTAGCTACAGTGAGTTATAGGGATTAAGGACTCAAACTGGAGTTTAGCTACAGTGAGTAATAGGGATTAAGGACTCAAACTGGAGTTTAGCTATATAATATGCAGGGAAAATCTAAGTTTCATCAGATGCCACGGCAAATCCACAGCGTGTAGAGTATGTCTTGTCCCAGAGAGGTGGTAGGCAGGACTCCCATCCATTGACCTTGTTTTGTTTTTGCTCACCCCCCACAATTGATAAAATGGCAAAAATGACAATAGCCTTATAGCAGCTGTGAATTTTTATATATGTTCAGTTTGATTATATTTGCAAAGTGTTTGAATAATTTCTGTTAATAATTCATATATTTGTCTTCAAGGACGGCCAACAAGGTATTTGCACTCTATACGGAGTCCTGTTGCATGACGCCTACATTGCTATCGGGGCGTATAGTGTTTGTAGGGGAATATGCTTGCTTGAAATATAGATTTCTTGTTAATGAATAAGAAGAACCCAGTTTTAAAAAGTGGCCGAAGACTGATCATATCAGATTTTATTTGTGTAACCATTTTCACATCCATGCTATTAATGGCATTTTATTTTGAATGACCAAAACACCTGCACAAACTTGGAATATAACATCGCTAATTGTTGTTTAACCCCACACCCAGCAATATTCCGGGAAACACCCGGTAAACATGTCAAGAGGCTTAAAAAATGGGGTTTTGTCCTCAGGTCTTACAATAACTTGTTCGCCGGATGTCTTCATTCGTAAATATTTGAAATAGTCGGCCCTTACATGTGAAGGATGTAGAATCAGGTGTTATACGCTTGTGCACCGATCACGCACAAACCAAACCAACCAACCGGCACTACTTGTTCTGAACCCGATTCCGAATACCACGAGATTTATTCTGTAATGGGGCGGTGGGGTAGCCCAGTGGTTAAAGCGTTCGCTTGTCATGCCGAAGACCCTGGTTCGATTCCCCACATGGGTACAATGTGTGAAGCCCATTTCTTGCTTAAAACGGCGTAAAACTTACTCACTCTCTCACTATTCTGTAATGAGTTAGTGAGTTACAATTTAACGTCGCATCGGCATTATTTCAGCCATATGGACGAGTCATCAATGCAAATTTATATTTCAAAACCTATTCTGTAATGAGCCGAATTTGTCCAGGTGAGCTACACTGTTAAGCTGTCAGGCAGACTATGTACAAGGGTTCACATGTTAAAGCCAGGTCTGACAAGCGAATATTGCAATCACTAAGATCCCCAATGGGCTTCTCAGTGAAAAATAAATATGAATTACATAAACATACATATGGAGGAAGAGAGTTTAACCTCGTGGCTAAAACCTTTTGCGCTTCACTCCAGTTCTAACATATTCCAATATTCATTAATACCTTTAATTGCATTAATGGTTTCTTGCCCATATTTGGATGTCATTGCGGAGAAGGAATGTTGTTTTGATATCAACATGTACAATTATGTATTCAAACAAAAATATATTTATGTTCTCAGTATCATGTTGGAATTTTTTACTCTCAACTGTTGATTTTTTCTTTGAAGATATGACGTATGTATACAGGCCTAGGGGTTTAATTGATGTAGAGATAAATATAAAACCCATAGGCTTTCTAAGATAATTTTGGTCTTAAATTTAAACAAATTTCAAATTCTAACTCAGTCTTCTGAGCCAACACCGTTTATGAAACATGTATGTGTTTTCTTTTAATTTCCTTGTATAGAGGTTGAAAGACAAAGACACACTGAGGTGTGGCTTTCTTTCTTTTCTTTTACTCCTTAAACCAACATAAATCGACCCTGTGAACCGCGAAGAAGGCTGTGTAGTATACACACTCTGAAAATTAATCAATCTTTGAAGCAAACATGTCCAACAAAATCATTAAAATTCATTTTCATTTGTCGCTAACATTTCTCATTTCTCATCTTCACATTTAAAATACCATAAATCGACCCTGTTGTACCCTGTGAAATGTTTTGTAGCAAACAAACTAAATAGATTAATCAATTTGTGAAGCAAACATTAAGTTTTCAGTTATTGTCAACATAATGTTTTTAACTTGCGTTTATATAATAATGTGTATCAATATGCAACAATATTGAACGTAACATAAGGAAAGAATACATGGATATCAACTTCTTTATTATGAATGCATACATTGGCCTGATGAAGCAGAAAGCATATAGTCCGAAACGTTGTGTCCCTCAATAAAGACGTTGACATCCATATATTCTCTTCCTTATGAGTATCACTTCTAAATGCCTTTCAAAGACCTGATTGAACATCCCATTGCGACAATTTCCAACATGTGACAAGTGCATGCATTATGAATATATGCGTATGCTCCTTCAAAGTGGGTGGTCCGACTGGTTTTGACGCGAGATGTGCAGTGCAACAAGCGCACCAGTACATACATATGTGAACTGTTTACACTGCAAACACAAAACCGTCGGTTTATTTTCCCTGTATGGCCTTTGGAAGGAAACATGTCGGAATTTCCATTAAAATTGGTCAAATGGCGAGCATTCAGAAAGTTTCCGGAAAAGCGTCGACTTTATCAAGCGATGCCTTGTACAAATGTTGACGGCTGTCCCGGTAATAACTCTCCCCCGTACAAATTCTCCCCCGGAGATTTTATGCCGGTACAGATTCTCCCCCGGAGAATCTGTTCTGAAATAAAATCTCTCCCGGGCGGATATATTTCGCGCCCCCCTCAGTATAAAGTCTCCCCCCTGATTATTCGGTTTGTTGCAATGTCTTTAAGTACTATATTCTTTAAAAAAATATCTTTAATGTAAGGAGGGTTACTTTAAAAAATAGATTATATGAAATATGGTCATAATGAATTGATATTTCAGCATATTCTATTTGGTAACTGTACCTTCATTCCTAAAATAATTATAAGACACATATCACACCAAACATATTTGAATGAAATGACTTAATGTGACAAATACATGTACTGTTACTGTTGTAACTGAATTCAGAAATCTTATTTTTCCTCGCAAACATTCGGTTTTAACAATAACTACGTAAAAACTGTCAACATATCCACGCCCGCCTCCAGCTCAGGCTGTCCGTTATACTCTGATTTAAGATCTAAAATATATTACTTAATACAGGGTACGATTTGAAAATGGTATCAGTGTAATATCAGTGGCTAGAATATCATGGTGCAACCAGGTTTCTGTTAAACACCCCCACACATACAAGTAACTAAATGTATATTTAGATAAATATATAACTCAGAAAAAATAAAGGAGAGAAAAAAAAAATATAAAAAAGTACATAAATAAATAAACATTAAAACCTTGAGGAATATGAAAAGCCAATGTGTAATACCAATTATAAAGCACGAAGACACGATACACTGTACCAACATTACAATGTTCCCCTATATGCATGCTTTACATGGGTTACATACGGGTGATCAAAGTAGTGAGTGAGTATGGTTTTACGCCGCTTTTAGCAATATTCCAGCAATATCAGGGCGGGGGACACCAGAAATGGGCTTCACACATTGTACCCATGGTGATCAAAGTAAGAAATATATGACTGATATTAATTTTTAAACACGGTAATATCGCATATGCTTGGATTATTTTAAAACTTTTTTTTCAAATGTGCTCCATTCAAGAAAATTATATAGAATTATGTATTTACTCTCCCCCATGTATTTTGCTCTTTTATGTAAAAGCTTTTTACAGCTTACACATTTTAATTACACATTCCTTTGTTCTGATTTCAATGCAAACAAACCAGGCTCTACAATGTATTTTGTTTCAACAGATTTTTATACATAAATATATGAATATGGATTCTTTATATCTAACGACTAATATTATATCTACATGTACCTATATACCACTTTATTGTCTCATATTGCGGTAGTTAAAGAAAACACATAGATGTAAACACATTTGATGATACATCTGTGTGTTTAAAGTGGATCTTGACAGTCCGGGCCAAGTCGGACCCAGCACAAGTAATATATATATATATGATTTAAACAGTATTTTATTTCCATTAAGGTTCAGATGTTACATTACATAACGTTACAAAATGGAAAAAAGGATTAGCAAACAGGCCAAAAAGGCCTATATTAATGCTTCTCCTTCTCCTATATATATATTTATATATATATATATATATCAGAAGTGTCATATATATATTTATAAAACGACCGGGGGAGGAAATATTCTGGGGCGGAGAGTTTATTTCGTAGGGTGGGGGAGAGTTTATTTCGAGAGGGGCGGAACTGTACCGGTATAAATTCGCCGGGGGGAGATTTTATTCTGGGGGCGAATATATTTCGTGACAACGGCCAATAACTTGGCGGCGGTTTCCTTTCGGACGTGATGTTCGAGGCTTTCTTTAGGAAGCAGTAGGTGTCGAATTTCTGTCTGTGTGTAATGATCGTGATATTATCCATTGTCTGTTTGTGAATATGCATTGTGGAACATGGGAGTATCTCTGAATATAGTGAGGTTCAAGATTGTACTCTGATCCGTTAATTGTCGGACGCAAGTTAATGATTATAAGAAATGAAGTCTACAATAATACAGCAAAACAAACGCTGTACTAAGAACACAAGATTACAATGCAAAGTATCGCATTCGGTGCATTAATTGTATAATAACACGAGCAAACTGAGGAGCACTTACTTACTTACCAACATGTTGTCAACATAGACACATTTATTTTCAAACTCAGCACCACAATTTATACCAAGAAGTGATTAATTTGGGGAATCCATGGGTCTTCTGGGTTCGAAATGGTTCAAAGCGAAGCAAACTATGCTTGTGTTGCGAGGCCATCATATGAATCAGGTTGATGGCGTGCCAACGTTCCCTGACGGCGTGGATCATCGTTGATAGTACGTACCATTGTAGCCCAGACTCGATTACTTACAGACCGTGATCATAAAGCTGGAATCTTGCTGACTGCGGTGTGAAACAGCACAAGCGTTTTAACTGGAGCGCTGTAGCCATTATATATAGGGACCATATACATTTGTCGTCAAACCAACTCACTCACTCTGTTTCAAATATTCAGCAGAAAACATATATATACATACAAGCTGCGAGGTGCGATATCAATCTTGAACATGGTCAAGCAGTCGAATAAGGAGGATAAAAGGCCACTCACTGATTTGGTCCGTGTTTGCTTGAGAGAGTCAGCTGCGATAACGAGCGGCATCGCAGCGGCAGCTCAGGCCAAAGGGCCAAACTGAGCTATGATGGACTTGTTCTTGGGCTCTCCGTCCTGAATGTTTCTCCGTGAACACAACAAGCAGCTCACAAGTATATGATGGCAAATACACATCCTCTCCTTGGATGGCAGTAACATGATAATTTTTTATGTACATGTATACATTCAGTCTACATATTTCAACACATATATGATAATCGTACTCCATATACACTACACAATGGCGACAAAAACGGTACCAGCGACATATATATGAATAATACTTTGTTGTACACGAGATACATTAATTACTTATAAGTTCAAATATGTGTCTAAATAGTAATGTTGTTGGTTTGAAAATATTCACGACCGACATTTCTCGTTTTTTTGTCTTTGGGAAAAAAAGAGGTAGTGACAATAGTGAATGGTATTTGAAGGGTGCAAACAGGTGTCAAGCTGCTGTCTGAGGTTGCTCGAATTACGTCACCCTTTAGATCACGACGGCAAACAGCTCTTGGTTGCTAGTCTGTCATACAGACCATGAGGTAGCATGTCTCTCATATATTACGATCCCAGGATGCTCGGCATCTTAACAGCAGAAAAGAACAGGTCCTCATGCAGTGACCGAGGGTACGGAGCAATGCTGAAAGCCACCTCTGGTTCGTCAGTATCAGGGAAAGCTCTCTGGTTTCACATAGTACCAGGTGTTTCCTGCTATAAATCGGGCTTCCTTGAGATAACTGAAATACTGCTGAAAATCAGTGAAAATGAGCAATTAACCTAACTCTACCCTCTCATCATGATCATCATTAAAAAACCTCGTTCCTTTCATTATTTTTTATATTCTGTTTAACTGTAGAAATGTTTTGCAAAAAAGAAATAACATTTATTCAGTTCGACTGAAACATCAGGTAGGATTAGTTTGATTATGGCTTTTCTGTTCTCAGCCATTCTTATCAGTCTGACAGCGATGCAAGTACTCTCACCACAGGCACCTGAACACAACAAAATTACAATGAAGAGTAAAAGGAATTTATTCCAAATAAGATGTGAGGACACTCTAACCTTTTCGCAAACACCTTGTTTCATCATTTGAAAGTGATTCATAAAAACATCAGCGTTAGAAATTGTCCCGAAGTCCTTGCCAAACTGCTCAACAGATGAAATGGGACTAGTAGAAATTTGCCATTTTTAAGGGGTTTGCTATATGTTATCATTTTAACAACTAGCAGACTAAAAATGTTAGTTTCTACCACTGTGCATGCTCATGATATAGTCGGAATTGTACAATCGAATTCTTATGAATATAGAAAGGGTTTTGTCGCTTTTATCAACACCAATACACCAATGCCATTGAACCACAGAATGCTTAAATAGTTTTGTCAATTAACATGAACCAGACGTATTTACATTATTCGTCATGCTTACTACACTGAATTTCCAGATCTGTCATTTTTGGTTTTGATATAGCATTTGATATATTATCATTCAATGTTTGAGTTGACACAGTCACGCATAAATCATCAAATATATCTGTCTGAGTGGATGCATCAATGCCTGAAGGATAAAAAATAGCCTGTTCACACTTGTTTCCAAGATGACTTGTGACATGATCTTCAATTTGTCCACAATAGTCATGCATGACAACTGAAGTTTCCACACTTAATCCTGAGGACTTGATATTAATCTGCTGATGGTCGGACACAGAATGCTCACTCCCATTGTCACTGGATTGCTCAGCTACTGGTGCTTGGGCCTCCCTTTGTATGGTAGTCTCATCTGAGTTGGAATCAAACTTTATAAGATAAAAAATCAAATAATAACTATGATTACAACAATTGCAATCAGATCCTTGATGTCCATTCTCAGGATTAACATTAGTTATATAGATTTAATTTCAGATTACTCATGTTCATTGCAATCATGTATTTTCTCCATACAAGTAAACAAACTCCGAAATATTACATTTTCAACATTTTAAAGTTTCTAAAAATATGTGAATAATTCCAATACTATTCTCCAATTCTGGTTGACGTTTAAAAAATATCGTAATGATTATCATTTTTAAAAAGTATTTTGTCTTATAGGGGTATCCATGCATCATAAAATTACATGAGCCTCAGTAATATATTGTTTATGCAGACTTTACCTGATACGGTTTGAACGTTTTCCCCCGAAAATGGATGGTGGTAAACACCGTCTGAAATGACCATCCTTGAAGTGTTCCCAACATTGGCGCCGGGTGGTAATGTGTCTGTAATCCTTTTGACCAACTTGAACCGTCGAATCCACGCTTTCTTTTGTGATTCATTCGCTGGAAACCTATGCAATATCACCACCCGCCCATCTACCCCTTTCCATCTATGATTTGAGGAGACCGTACAATAATGCCGCTGTTTCGTTCTCGTTTCGTTCTTTTTCCAAAATCTCTCCGGAAGTGAACGTCAAGCGCGTGATAGGGCCGGGGGGGGGGGGGGGGGGGGGGGGGGGGGGGGGGGGATAATAAATCAGGGGGAGATAAGAACCGGTAGCTGGCAGGTTATTCAGTTTCAGTTTGATATTGGTTTGATGGTTGTATTTGACTTCGAAAGTAATAATACACATTCTGTGCTTTGGCCGTCCGTGAGCTTTGCCCTTTCCTAATTATTTTTATTAAAAAGCTCACCGTTATCATTACATTATTTAACGAGAAATGCGCGTGGCACCTTCCATGAGTTGCGACGTGTCTCACTTAGTACGTGCTGAAGCGGAGGAATAGAAAATACTTAGAAAGTAGATGCTTTTGCTCGATAGACAATGTCAGTTAATTAAAGGGACGAGCTTGCTAACAACGTTCTCTTGCAGTAAATTCTGATGTCAAATAACGACGTTATTTGGACGGAAAACCTATGGTTTGGATGCGTCCAAATATCGTCGTTTTTTCCTGACCAATGCACATATACGGGACAAAATGACGTTTTGCAGCAACAACCAAACACACATGTTATAACTTTCATTATGATTTCTAAACGATTAGCTTATGTAAAAATATGATGTTATTAGATGGGTTTTATACTGGTTTTGTTATAGGTCTACGGTTAGTCATCTTGACCCGAGGCAACAGTCTAGAGGCATCTTAAATCAAGAGATATTCAATGCTTAATGTTCCTCAAAATGAAAGTCTTATTTTGACCAACATCTTATTGCATTTGAAAAATAAAAGCTAAAATGTATAAAATGTAAAACGTCACGGCCAAAGAATAATCAGTCTCCCCGATGTATTTGAAGAAGATTCCATTGGGCGTAAAAGGCAAAATAGCGAAAATAGCCACCCACACAATTTGCGTAAAATTAAGTGTTTGTTTTGTTGCCTGGCATCGCACAGCGGGACTCCTGCCATGTGACGTCGGCCTGTAAAGCAAACAATAACTAAAGCAGACAATGTAAAAAGATCTTGGCCATCAAATTGAACTATTTGCCGATACTCTTTACAAATGGACTTTTCTTTCACATCGTTCACGTGTGCTGAATTACGTGAGTATTTTGAAACGTTGTTGTATGTTAGTTTTTGTTTATTAGCTTAAGTAGTTTGTTCTTTCTTCATATACACTTAGAGAGTTGGTATTAATCAATCCGGTCAATGTAAGCAAAGTTATATCGACATCAAAATGTGCATTTGGAAAACTTTGAAAGCGTAACCACGGATCGTTGTCAGTATACACACTGTTATGTCATCCTCATTAAGAAACTGGATATTCCAAAATGATTTACAATTCACAAATACATGAGAAACAAAGAACTCATCCCTCACGAACCATCAAGTAGTATGAGGTCCCACACAACGTTGTAGTTTTGAAGCAAAAACAGGAGCGTCATCATGTATGCCAGACGTGGTGCACTAATGGGCTTTAACATGGAAGTTCGTGGTTACGAACGATCCAACTGCCGAACAAATACACCTGAAGTCAGGTATTGAAATGTCATGGTTATCACATGTCTTCTTCAACTGACTGCAGTAGTTTGTTTGTTGTTTAACGCCACACTCAGCAATATTCCACCTATGTGACGGCTGTCTGTAAATAATCGAATCTGGACCAGACAATCCTGTGATTGATATCATGAGCATCGATCCACGCAATATGGATCGATGACATGCATCAACCAAGTCGGCGAGTGTGACCACCCGATCCCGTTAGTCGCCTCTTACGACAAGCACAGTCGCCTTTTACGGCAAGCATGGGTTGCTGAAGACCTATTCTACTCGGTCACTGACTGCAGTAAATATGAGTTATAAGCTACACCAATGCCAGAAAACAAGCCAATTCAGTTGTATTTGCAAACACAACAGGGCATTCTTATGCTTCTGCAGTTGAAATAGCTAAAACGGTTAAAAGAGCATCAGGTCACTATCAGACAGATCTGCCATAGACAGTAGGGGGAACGTCAAAGAAAGTTTCTGATATCGAAACTTATCAACCTAAAACAAAGTTATAGCTCCATTATCAACGCAAAAAGCATCAACATCACCAGAAACAATCCCAAAAGCTATAGCAATAAATAATGTGAAACTTTCAAAAAAGAAAATTCCAAATGATAGAGTGTAAAAGGCAATCAAAGATCCCGTGCAACTCAACAACAAGTATGGGTCGCTCGAGGATATGAATACAGAAGTATCCCCTCACATGAACACTAGTGGTGGTACAAGTGGCCACTCTCCTAAAATAAAAGACAAAAGTCGACCCCCTGTAACACCACTTCAATGAGTAAACAAGCATGAAATACTCATATCCCCCGCCAATATAACATGTCCGGTTGTGTGTAATGCATTAGCGCCTGTGAACTATGTTCACTGGACCTTTTCGTAAATGACCTTTTTGCAGCACTAAAAAAAGTTATTACTGGTTTTCTTTTGCCATCTGCAGTTTATGATAGAATATGTAACTGTATTCGTAATGAGTAAGGATGAGACATATGGACGAATGTCTTTATTACAATTAAGAGCAATGGTTTCGGTGTAGCTTCTAACACCGTTATCAAGCAAGTGAAGTACAGAGTATGGTTGACAAGAATATATACAGGATAGGAGGCAGTGTTTGTATAGTTGAGTAGGTTTAAGATCAGTTACACTGTTGTATGTGTAATGAGTTGTGTTATTACTTAAATAATAATGAGAGAAGTAAGGGAGTTCTTACTTTACTAAGAGATCAATGAGAGCAAGGGTCGCCATGAGGTGTACTGAGAAGTACAGCACCAATCATCTGAGAGATCCTGAAGATTCTGCATGAAGTTAGTCAGTGAATGCAACAACCGTGTCCTTGACTATTTTGGAGGAATATAAACATAAGCAATGCAGAACTCGCCAACAAGAAAGGAAAAAAATGTATTCAATACTGCGAGATGATATTATCTGCCAAGTTTGGTGAAGAAATATGGTACTGTTTTCAAGATCTGCTCCGAAAACGAGGACTACCGCCAATTTCAGACTATGTCAAAGTCCATTTTCAGTCTAAGTCAAAGTCGTTGCCATGGAAACTCGAAAAATGATTTTTAAAAAAACTATCAAAAGACCCAGTTCACCACTAGACCTATCTATGTGCCAAGTTTGGTTAAGGTATCTCTCATGGTTTTTGTGTTCTGCTCCGGAAACGAAATGTGACGGACGGACGGACGGAAGGGTGGAAAGACGGACGGACGGACGGCACCCATTCCTATATCCCCCTTCCACTTCGTGGCGGGGTATAATAAAAAGGCAAAGGTTTAAAATCTTCTGTACACCATCAAAAAGACGGTGAAAAATTAAAAACTGAAAATCACACGTTCAAATAAACTTTGCGAAACTCTTGCCAAAAAGTCTTCATCAAAGTACTAGTATGTCCCTGAGTTTTAGAGATATCAGTAACAACAGGAAATGAAAAAATACTCTTGATTCTAATAATGGTGAAGATTGCAATGAAGTATTTTCATTGCATAGGCTACATACAGCTCTTGAGCATTCTCATGATACTGCAGCAGGGATATGATAATATCCACTATCAGTTATTGAAGCCTTTGCCTGAATCATGTTTTGAGACACTTTCAGATATTTTTGACCAAATATGGACTTCAGGGAATTTTCCTCTTTCGTGTCATAATGCCATTGTAGTCCCCTTACTAAAACCTGGCCAGGATCATACAGATCCCTCATATTACCGGAGTCGTGATGAGCCGGTGTAGAATAGCACTTCAGCAATCCATGCATGCCATAATAGGCGACTATGCTTGTCGTAAGAGGCGACTAACGGGATCGGGTGGTCAGGCTCGTTGACTTGGTTGATGCATGTCATCGATCCCAATTGCGTGGATCGATGCTCATGATATCAATCACTGGATTGTCTGGTCCAGACTCGATTATTTACAGACCTCCGTCATATAGGTGGAATATTGCTGAGTGAGGCGTTAAACAACAAACCAAACCCAAATCATATTACCGCCCTTTAACCAGTTGCGTTTGCAAAACGAATGGTGCATTATAGATTAATTTGGTATTTGGAAACCAATAATCTTATATGGTAATATTCAATGTGGTTTCCGGAAAATAGTAGTACTTTTGATCATTCAGTACGATAAGAATCCTTTGTTAAAAATGCCAAAGTTAATAAACAACACGTTGTATCAATTTTCTTTGATCTTGAGAAAGCATACGCTACTAACTTGAAGCATGGTATTTTAAGGGATTCACATGAATTTAGCTTGAGAGGTCGTTTACCTCATTTTATATCACAATTTTATCAGACAGGCAATTTCAATCCGAGTGGGTTCAACCCTGTCTGTTTATTATAATCAAGATCATGGTGCCCCGGAAAGCAGTATTTTGTCTGTAACATTATTTTGTATCAAAATAAATAGTCTTTCCAAAATTGTAAATGATTCAATAGATGGATCACTCTTCGAGGATAATTTTAATATTTCTTGTTGTGGTAAAACTGTGCATACAATGGAGAGGCAGTTACAAATTATTATACAAAATATTGCCGATGTGACCATAAATATTAGCTCACTTACACACTCACTCTTTCAATGACTGCGACGTTTCGGTGTAGATCACACCGTTATAATTAGGTGGAGTCCAACCAGAATTTTTCAAAATATCATGAGTTTTTGTTGTGCCATATTTGTTGCTTTTATTTTTATAACATCCTTGATACAGAAATTTCTCCCGATGCATGGAAGATCGAAATGATAACGTCTTTATGCAAATAAGGAAATATCAGTCAGACAAACAAATTATTAAAGAGGTATATCTGTTTTGAATGTCACGGAAAAGCTATATGCATTTATATGTTGAAAAATGACTTGGAATTTGGCTTGAAGTAATTATGATATCTGAAGTTTAAGAGGGACACGCGTTGGCACACCAGATGGATCGAGGACAGTTCGGACAGCGTGGGAGTGGCATCAAAGTATACAAAGGACAGTATCATCAACGTGGTAGTGGTTTTGGAGGTATCTTGAAGATGGCCTTTCCTTAAATCTGCTGGAACATCGGTGCTCAAGATGGGTAAAAAGATCCTACCCGGGTTGGTGAGTGATGTGGTTTCTGGCAAACGCAAATGGTCAGAGAGTCTGAAACATCGTGGAACAGCAGACATGATTGGGACGTCAACCATGCTAGGACAATCGATGAGTCACTCCACAAGATCACTTTGTGAATGTCAATGTTCATTTCACTGGTGAGCGTGTTGGCAAGCTGGGCTCCTGTTAGAGCAGCTAACAGTTCAAGGCGGGGCATTGAGAGGGCTTTCTTAGGAGCTACTCTGCTTCGTGCTGCAACAAAGGAGACATGAGATGATCTCTGACTTGAGGTATGCGACAGAACCATATACCTTTTTTGATGCATCACAGAAAATATGTAACTGTATCTGATTGACTGGTTCAGTCGGATCAATGATTGTGTGCTACCGGTGCTACAAATATCACTGACAGTATCAGTGCCAGTGTTTCAGCTGGTATCAAGTCTCAATGTCAATGCAAAAGAATTCAACTTACATTTTTATGTGCCAATATCTTCTCAGAATGTTGAATTTTCATAACCCAACATTACTTCTATGAGTTTGAACTCAAATGTTACAGCTTCCAAAGTGTCAACTGTTACCATGACAACAGTCTCAACATCTCAAACCTCAGGGACAGCCTCCTGTCCTGGTACCAGGACAACTGAGTAATGTCGGGTATATTTTCATCTCACAAATCAAATGGTGCCATTCCAAAGAAACCTAAGGTTATCATGAAACAGAAATATGAACGAACATAAACCTGTAAAACCCCAACATGTGTCAAATGTCACATATCCAGATCACGTGACTAGTCTAGACTTTCCAAATGTCTCACCCTACAAGCCAGTGATTTCACAATATGACCCATTTGTGCCTCCATATGAGGCAGGGATGTCTACATTTCATACATATCCAACATACACCAGTGGTATTAATCCAATGCCAAGCATTCCACAAACAATACCTCAATCAAATGTCATGCCAGAAGCCTGTACTTACTATCCACAACAACAGCATCCTATTGCTAATGCACCAAATTATGAACCACTTCTATCGACATATGGGGTGCCAAAACTAGATTACCCATGTTTATCAGTGGTAAAGAGAAAGACTTTGCTGTTTTACAGATGGCACTTGATATTCAACCACCGCTCAGTGAAAGGTATAAATATTGAGTGCTCCTAGACCGTGTAGGCGGTAAACCATTCACCCTCGCAACAAGCTTTCTCCGTCTTCCCACACCTAACTCCAAGGCTCTTGAAGCAGTGAAGGAGAATTATGGGCAAGATCATAACCTAGCTTTAGGTGAGATCAATCACATATTAACTCTCCCCACTGTCAAATCTGGTGATTACGAAGCTTTTGGCAACTTCGCCTAATCAATTCAGTCCCTTGTCGGATTGTTGACATCAGTAGATGGTAATGACTTCTATGAACTGAAAACTGCCTCACATGTTGACACACTTCTTAAGAAGTTTCCAGGCTCCCTACGTGACAGGGGTGATGAGTAATACAAAAACCTATGATCTTGTATCCTTTTCAAAGTGGTTGAATGTCAAGTCAAGGGCAAGAAGGATTGCAGCACATGCAGTTGCTGACAAGACAAACATCTGTCAGATTAAAAAACAAAACAAGCTACAGCTATGCTCAACACGCCCACCGGGTCCAAAACTCCCAGTACGTCTTACCAATCTTACTGTGCTTATTGTAACAGCAAGGAGCATCACGTGAATGCATGTGAACGTTTCCACAAGTTGGAAACAAGGAATGTACTTCAGTGGATAGAGGACAAAAACAGGTGCACCCGTTGTGGCAGGAATCATAAAGAGCAATACTGTAACCTTAAGAAACCATGCCGATAGTGCAAAGGTCAACATCGAACCATACTTCATGCTGTCCATGAACTGAACAATAACACTGTAAAGAAGACAACTTCATTCTATCTAGACAAACCCAACAATGTGATGTTGAAAATTGTCCCTGTAACATTCCATGGCAAATGTGACATTGAAACTTTTGCCTTGCTGGATGATGGGTGCATGTGAAGCATGATATTGTCATCTGCGGTGAATGACCTTGGACGGTCAATAAAACCTGACCCCAAATTATTGACAACGATCCGATCTGAACCTTTTCCTTGTGATGGTCATAGAGTGGACCTCTCTATTTCATCCCCCTTTGATCCAGATACAAAGCATGAAATCAAAAATGTGTTCACCTCTGAACAAATGAACCTATCCAACTATACCTATCCTGTTCGCCTGGACTCGACCATTTTGCCTGGACTCGACCATTTTGCCTTCAAAACCCTTGAGGACGAAAGTGTCAAAATGACAGTTGATAGTGAGACCCACTTTGCCACTACTCTGACCTGACAACCTGACAAGACTGTACTCAAAACAGGTAAAGAGTTTGTGTTAGAGAACATGAGAAGAACTGAGAGAAGACTCAGCAAGCATCCTGACATAGCAACCATACACAATGCGAAAATCCAAGAACTTGTTGTCAAAGGATACGTCAAAGTGATACTTGAAGAAGAAACATCTTCAACACCAGCGTCCTGGTTTATCCCACATTATGTTATTCGGCAGCATTGTAAACACAGACTGGTATTCAACTGCTCATACGAATATCAGAAGCTTTCACTGAACAAGCAGTTGCTTCCAGGACCGACACTAGATGCATCCTCACTCGGGGTGTTTTTGAAATTTCGCTAACATGCCATAGCTGTGTCAGGAGACATCAAGGCTATGTTTCATCAGATCCGATTGTTGCCTGAAAACAGAAACCTGCTTCGTTTCATTTGGAAGGAAATGCATACAAAGAGGCATGTCTCAATATATGGATGGCAAGTATTATCATTCGGTACAACTGGTTCACCATGTTGTGCAACATATGCAATTCAGAGACTGGGCAAAGAAAACAAAGAGGAATATCCTGATGTGCACCAAGCAGTTCGAGATTCCTTCTATGTTCACAAATTCCTGTCTGGATTCCCTACAGGTGATGAGGCCAGGGAGTTCATCAGTAGACGACGTCATGTTATGACGTCTGCTGGATTCAATATCCGACAACGGATAAGCAATGATCCTGACGTTGTTAATGACTTGCCCAGTGGAGCCAGATCTGTAATTTGTAAATTGTGGCTCACGAAAAGCAACACTGAACAACACGAAGGAACTCTTGGCCTTCAATGGCAATGTGATAAGGATTTTATCACTTACAAGTACAGACCCATTGCATATTCTACTCTGACAATGAATGGAGAATATAGGATACTAGCCAGTCAGTACGATACTCTTGGATTCCTCACACCTTATCTAGCAAGAGCCAAAGTCATCATTCAGCAACTGTGGCATCAGAAACCTCAATAGGGAGAACCACTTCCAAAATGTGAACTTCTCACAGAATAGCATCTGTGGGAATCTGAACTGACACTTATGAACCAAATCTCACTTCCAAGATACATTGATCCACCTGAACCAGTCAATCAGATACAGTTACATATTTTCTGTGATGCATCAAAAAAGGTATATGGTTCTGTCGCATACCTCAAGTCAGAGATCATCTCATGTCTCCTTTGTTGCAGCACGAAGCAGAGTAGCTCCTAAGAAAGCCTTCTCAATGCCCCGCCTTGAACTGGCTTGCCAACACGCTCACCAGTGAAATGAACATTGACATTCACAAAGTGATCTTGTGTAGTGACTCAACGACTGTCCTAGCATGGTTGACATCCCAATCATGTCGCTACAAGTGTTTGTGGGAACATGAGTAGCTGAAAATCAAAAACTTACTGAGTATCATGACTGGAAATATCTCGGAGGAAAACTCGGCTGATGATATCACTGCAGTACTTGTGTGCAGAGACAAGATGGAGAAATGGCCCTGCATTTCTAAACCTATCGGGAACCAAATGGCCTCTCAGTGATGCCAAACTGAAACCTGAAACTGAGACCTGTTGTGTTGAACTAAAGAAAGATTTTTGCAGTCACATCACAGTTCAATCCTAAACTGATACATCTCTACATCAATCGTGGAAAAACCTTGATGCCACAATCAATACTATCGAGGATCCCAATGGGGCGGCCTCCATCAATGTTACCGATGTTGAGAAAGCTGAACTACAACTATATCGGCAAGTTCAGGAAGAATGCTTTCCAGATGAAACGAAAGCATTATCCAAAGGTATGAAAATAGTATATAACAGCAGGCTCTCGCAACTCAGTCCAGAGTATGATAAAGATCATCACGTCATACGTGTTTGTGGTAGACTGAGATGAATTGTGATGAACTGTCAATTGATGTGAAGCATCGCATCGTGCTAAATCCAAGTCATAATGTTACAAAGCTCCTCATAAAGAAATATGACTCTGACCTCCATCACTATGGTGCTGAAAGACTTCATGGGGAAACCAGAAGGAAATTCTGGATTCTTTGAGGCTGTGAAGCTGTTAAAAAACACCAGAGACAGTGCCCTGATTGCCAGAAATGGAGAGCAAATCCAGAGATCCCTTTGATGGCCGACTTACCAGAGGCTCGGCTAAGATTGTTCAAACCACCCTTCTATTCGACAGGAATAGATTGCTTTGTGCCTATTATAAATAAAGATTGGCAGACGCAAAGAGAAAAGGTTTGGAATCATCTTCAAATGCATGACGACCCGAGAAGTCCACATTGATATACTTGACAGTCTGGACATGGACGCATTCCTAATAGCCCTTTGCAGATTTGTCTCCAGGACGGGTTGTCCCTATGAACTGTGTCAGAATGTGGCACATACTTCGAAGGTGGCGAAAATGAATTGTGCTAAGCCTTTGAATCTATGAACTCTGAACTGAAAGAAACACTCGCAAAAAAACATATCTGATTCCATTTCAATCTGCCATTGGTCCCTCACTTTGGTTGATTGTGGGAATGTGAAATTCAATCAATCAAGTATGGCCTATGCAGTATACGAGGAACTGAATCCGTCAGTGAATCTGTCCTGAGAACTGTCATGACAGAGGTAGAATCTATCCTGAACTCCAAACCTCTGGTATACACCTCATCTGACATCTCTGATACCGATCCTGTCACTCGTACACCTTGCTGATCGGGAGATCAGACCAAGCACTCCTAGGTTGTCTACCTGAATGAAGACAGACTAACGAAGAAACGATTTCGTCAAAGTCAACTACTTGACGATCACTTCTGGAGGAAATTTTTCAAGGAGTACTTGCCAATCTCCAGCCACGTGTAAAATGGACTGACGAATGACGTAATGTACAAACTGACGATGTTGTGCTAATCATTGACCCTCTTCACACTCGCGGTGAGTGGAAGATTGGACAAGTGATAGAGACCTATGCAGGGTCCGACGGTAGAGTACGATCAACAAAAGTGAAAACCAATGACAATGACCAGTTTCGGCCAGTGTCGAAATTGATCAAGTTGCCAAAATATGACTGAATAAGACAATGTGCCTGGACCAATTGACAATTAATGACATTATTGACATTTTGACATCCATTGATTCCATGTTTTGTTTCAAATGTGTTTCTTTTAGGTTGAGGAAATTTTGAAATTTGATTTGTTGTGAAACATTGACATGATCTTTTTTAGTTTAAAATTTAGTTCCTTAATTTGGGGCGGCTGTTTTTTAGTGACAGCTGTTTATGTGGCCTCCATGGGCAGTTTGGAGATATTTTACCTGGGCTTCAATTACTAATTCATGCTATTCATTATTTTAGTATCAACCTCATTCTAAATCCATTTTATATTACATTCTACTTTTGACTCGATCCACTATGTAAAACACACGTGTTGATCCTGATCCTAGTGAACCAGATTTGAGCTATATAAATTGACTATGTGAACCTGAAATTACTTGTTTTCAACTGTTAATATAACTTTAGAAAGAACCACGCAATAGTCGGGGCCTAAAGCTTTGTGTTTGTGTTCGTGACGGGTGCAACCGTGGAGGCAGGATACGCTCAACGTTTCGTGAAGACCTGTTATCAACACTATTGATAGTGATTCATAAACACAAACGTATGACGTGGTCGAAATCGTTCAATGGGCACTAATTTGCGTTCTTTTCGTAGCCCTAATTTCACCCCAGATCTTAACGCTAACACTTTAATAACAAATGTTATATTTGGATTAACATTTTTTTGGAAAGTACAGATTCTAGTACTTTCTGGGGTTGAGGTTTCTTTGATTGGGGTGCGGGATTCGAGCCCACACTCCCAGAGTGAAGAACAACCGGTTGCCTAGATCACGTACTTCGGCTCACATGGTCGAAAGGTATCAATATACAGTGCCATTTAGCAAATAGTCGAATGTAACACATGTTAAGTAAAGTATTCTAATACTTTTGTGGGTTAGTTCCCAACCGGGATTCAAACCCACACTCCCACAGTGTGCAGGCTATTAGGTGCCTCATTCTGGAAGTGTGGGTTCGATTCCCTGATGGAACTCAACTAAAAAAAAGTACTAAATAAAAATCTGTTATTCCAAATGTAACATTTGTTACATTTGGCCACTTACTAAATGGCATTGTGTGTTCACTGAAGAGGACCATTCCCAACTGACATGCTGCCTACCGCAAGCTTGTCTGCATCACTGTAGACGTCGACCTTAAAGTTTCCGCCGTTGAGATGGGCTTTCTCGGCGGTGAGAGTTGCTACCTTGAAGCTGTGTAGAAGATGCATCACTGTAGACGTCGACCTTAAAGTTTCCGCCGTCAGGATGGGCTTTCTGGTTTGGCTCCACGCACGGGTGAACCTGTGTAGAAGATGCGTAGTTCGAATCCATATATCTTGGCGAGGGCTTGCCACGGGTGGGCCAACACTATGAAGACTGTCTCTGATGTGTTTCTAGTGTTCATAACATCGCCATAAGTTCCGCATAGTGGATGCTGATTTGACATGCTACTGTTGGGTACCAGATTCGCGTGTTCCCAGCTTATCATCTATCATTCTGAATTAGGCATGGGATGTGAAACCTCATCAAAATGTTCAAAAGTGGTATTTTTCTGAACTTCCTAAAATAGCTTAGCATGGCAGTGATATGGGATTGGATATATTGGCCTTTAAGAATACCTCTTGAAGCTTCTTGAATATTCGTCATTTCTTGCAAAAGAAATGCAATACCTACGTAATTTGTTTCCTGCGTTTCATTTCCTGTTTTTACCAAACGTTTTGATCCTGGCTCAAATCCAAAAAAAAACATATAACGGTTTGTAAGTGAACTATATCCACATCTAAATGACGTGTTTGAAATCAATTATTTATTCACATTATCTGCTTCCTTTGCGCAGGTCACATGCAAGCGTTCCTGGTAAAACAGGGGTTTGACTATTTCTTTGTAATGATTTGGCCCCTCCCCCAACCCGACAATCAAATAGATGCTCCCTTGCTGGCCTGGTTGATAGAGCGTCTGCCCGGAGAGCGGAAGGTCTTCGGTTCGATGCTTGGCCGAGTCATGCCAAAAGATGTTAAAGATGGTACTTGTTGTTACCTTGCATAGCGTTCGGCATTAATACAAGGACTGGTCGACTTGGTGTCACACAACAAATTAGTACTTACTTATAAAGCAGTAAAATGACTGTCAACATCTGTCGTCAAACCATTAAGTGACTGAGGATTGTTTAAGCGCTTCTGTCCATACGAGATGAAAAGTACTAGGAGGCGGAAATTGATCCAGATATCGAACCTTGGAATCACCATTAGTGTCGTGTGACACCACACGACACTCATAGAGCTTTATTGAACAGGTCAGACCAAAGATACAGTACTATTGTGTGACACATATTAAATGGTTTTAACAGAGTAATATCTTTGTGGTATAGCACATTTTGCATTCGTTACTTTAGATATATACACACAAATTCAAACCTCTCTCCACAAGACTGTTTGACATGAGAAATGATTTCAACTGTCAAAAAGTCAACATTGTTCTTTCTTCGAAGATTTTAAAGAGAGTTGCCATACGACTATTGCTAAAAAAAGGCCCAAGCAAAGCTTTGAAATATGTTATGGAAATCATTTCCAAATTCGGCGCATACATGAGAAATGTTTGTCCAATACAGTTCCCTATTTTGACTTGTACGATATGTTCCCATGTTTTCTTTGGGGAACACTATTGTCGCACCTCCAGCTTCTGGTGTTTTCTGTAAAGCTTTCAAATAGTTTGTGTTTGTGACGGTTGGGGCAGGATACGCTCACTTTTTCGCTAAGCCCAGGTATCTTCACAATTTGATAGTAATTCATAAACACTTGCTCATGCTAACGTTCAGTCTTGTCTGCTTATATTAACGATTTCTTCTGAAAATGGTAAGGACATTGTCGCTTTTATTTAAATATGGTTACAACATAGCTTTCAAAATATTTTATGGTGAACATGTGGAGGACATGTACAAATCTGAAGTTTCAGTGACAAAAATGATGTCCTTGCGATTCTATATTTTGACATGTACCGTATGTTCCCGTTGTTTTACAGGTAACACTTGACTTGCCTTTGTATGTGTTTGTGACAGGTGCCCCTTGGGGAAGGATACTTCACCTTTTCGCGAACACATGTCATGGTCACTATTATAAAGTAATCCATAAATATAAAACATCAACGCCAGATTACATTGTACTTAAGAGGCAATGAATAACGGTGGAAACTGTGTACATATATCACTGAAAATCAGTTTTGAAACCAGGTGATCGCGAAAACGCATGCTTATGAATAACAAAGTCGGAATCGTATAATTGTCACTACGTTTTGTTTGAAATGTGTTTCTCTCAGGTTGAAGAAATCATGAACTTTGATTTATTGTGAAACATTGACAAGACCTTTTTTAGTTTAAAATTTAGTTCCTAAATTTGGGGCGGCTGTAATAAAGTGATAGCTGTTTATGTGGCCTCCATGAGAAGTTTGGTATTCGTTGTTTTAGTATTAACCTATTCTAAATCCATTATTTATTTAATTCCACTTTTGACATATGTAACAACTATGAACTTCAAAGAACCACGCAATGGTCGGGGCCTAAAGCTTTGTGTTTGTGTTCGTGATGGGTGCAACCGTGGAGGCAGGATACGCTCAACGTTTCGTGAAGACCTGTTATCAACACTATTGATAGTGAATCATAAACACAAACGTATACTGTGGCCGCAATCGTACAATGGGTACTAATTCGAGTCCTTATCGTAGCCCTTATTTCACCCCAGATCTTAACGCTACCACATTTAAGTGATTGCCTTCAAAACACATCACCTCGACGCATTTGGACGGGGATCCGTAAAGAGCAAAATTTCCCTCAACACTGAAGAGGACCCAATGTCTAATGAATAACATTTTCTCAGTAAAGTACAGATTCTAGTACTTTCTGGGGTTGACTTCCGTGCGGGATTCGAATCCAAACTCCCAGAGTGAGTGAGTGAGTTAAAATTAATCATCACATCAGCATTTTTCCAGCCATATCACGACAAGACCAAGTTAAAATGTTTACAATTTAATTTTATTTATATTAAAAACAACTTATGAAACATATTTGAGCATACTATATTTAGAAATAAATTCATGAAACATATTTGAGCATAACAATACAATGCATAGAGTTATACAGCTAGGCCACCACAGTGGGGATCATGGGGACTTACAGTACCTCTGCTTCCTGCATGATGCCCCAGCAGGATTTACGTCATCACTTTAGCCACTGGTGGTTGTGCAAATTGCTAGCCAAAATACTCAGCAATGAGTTGGCTTAAAAACACTGGTTGATGATAGTTACATCGATTATGATAGGATTACATGTCACACAGGGGGACAATACCTTTACGCCATGTTACCCTCCTTGACAGAGCCTTCAATAATGTCAGCTGATAACAGCATCACACCAAATATAAAAACAAGCATTTAATTATTCACTTACATATTTAAAATTTATTATACCGACCAATTTCTTTCAAATAGCTGAAAATAAAATGCCAGCTGAGATCTTTCAGATTCACGCTTTGATAATGTGAATCCCTTGCGATTGCAAAGTCCACACAGTCAAGCAATATATGCTTGACGGTGAACCTTTCATCACGAGGGATACACTTAAGAGGCTCGTCCTCATTTGTCTTAAGCAGATATTCGTGTGTAAACCGACTGTGGCCAATACGACATCGTCGTAAAACGACCTCGTCATGTCTTGACTGACAACCCAATTGCAAGTAGGTATGACCGATTGTTTGTTTTAATTCGTGAAGTTTATTGCTTCCTACCTGGGTGTCCCACCTCTTTTGCATGAGATCCAGAGTATAACTTTTAATAGTTGGTTTGAAATCACTATACGGGAAAAGTAGTGAAGATAGCGGTTTGTCAGGGGCTGCCTTTGCTGCAGCGTTGGCTTTTGAGTTACCTATTATGCCAAGATGACGTGGCAACCAGCAAAAGACGATGTCACACTGGCCAGTAAAAAGATCATTGAAAAGTTCTAAAATGTCTTGAATAATAGGGTCATATGATGAGACACTTTGAAGTGCCTGAAGGCCAGACAACGAATCAGAGAAGATGATGAAATTTTAAGATTTGTTTTGATGTTTGATATAGGTCAAAGCTGTTAGTATAGCTTTGGCCTCAGCAGTAAAGTTAGAACTATAATCTGGGATTCTTGAGGAGACAGCTCTTGATCCAATGACGGTGGCACTAGCAACTTTGCCAACATCCTTGGATCCGTCTGTAAAAATGGACCTGTGAGAATTATAATGAGTTCACACTTGGTTGTACGCTTGTTGATAAACCAAATGATTTGTTTCGGATTTTTTAAGTTGTGTAAGAGTGAGGTCTACCTCTGGCTTCATCATCTGCCAGGGAGGAAAAGACAGAAGACGGTAAGTTGATATTATATTCAGATCAATTTCAGCTGCGGTGATGTGTGGTTGAATTCTGATTCCAAGTGGGGTAGATAGGCGTTTGATAGATATTGGAACAGATTTTCTTTCTGAGGGTGGAAAACACAATTGTTTGCTGGATTTGATTTATTTGAGAGCAAATGATGTATTGCAGTGAAAGTTAATGTGGCGCAGTTCGAGTGAAGGTTCATTGGCCTCAACATACTAACAGTCCACGGGAGAGGTCGTAAAAGCTCCAAGACAGAGCCTTAGGCCCTGATGGTGTATTGTGTCCAATTTTTCTAAATTGCTTTTGCAGGCTCCACCATAGACAATGGAACAATAGTCTAGTTTGGAGCGTATTAACGATCTGTACAAGTGAAGGAGGGTGGTCTTATCCCCTCCCCACTCGGAATTTGAAACGACTTTTAACAAGTCGAGAGCCTTCAGCATTTTGCCTTTAAATATTTGATGTGTGGTAAGAATGTCAGATGACCGTCAATATAAGGACCAGGAATTTGGCCTCCTACACTACCTTGATAGGAATACCATCTAAAATTAAATCTGGGTCCTTGTGAGGTTTATATTTACGACAAAAGTGAATACAGCTTGTTTTGGATTTTGAAAATTTGATGCCGTTTCGTTCGCCCATTTTTGAATTTTGTAAAGACAAAGCTGAAGCTGTGTCGTATCCATATTCTTACCACGAAAAGAAATGTTGAAATCGTCCACAAATAGTGAACCATCAACGCTATTGTTTAATACTTTAGTGAGACTTTAATTTTGATGCTGAAACGTGTGACTGATAGTATACTGCCTTGAGGAACGCCCTGATCTTGATCGAAATGATCAGACAGGGTAGAGCTCACTAGTACTTGAAATTGTCAGTACTTGAAATTGAGATATGAACTGAGGTAATCTGCCCCTCAAATCAAATTCATGCAAATCTTTTAAAATACCATGTTTCCACGTTGAGTCATATACCTTCTCTAGATCGAAAAGGATTGATACAGTATGTTGCTTGTTGACAATGGAATTTTTGATAAACGATTCTAAACGCACCAAATGGTCAAAGGTACTTCTGGTTTCTCTGAAACCTCACTGGATGTCACTCAGGAGGTTATTGGTCCCCAAGTACCAGACTAATCGATTGTTGACCATGCGCTCCATGGTTTTACAAACACAGCTAGTTAATGATATCGGACGGTAATTGGATGGATCTGTATGATCCCGTCCAGGCTTTGGAATAATAACAGCATTTTGTCACGAAGAAGGGAAATTTCCGGTTGTCCATATTTCTTCAAATATATTAAGTAATGGTTTCCAAACATGAATCGGGCAAGTGTTTCAGGAGCTTATAGTGGATGTTTTTTTGTTTTTTTAAAGAAATCTATATATTTACATTTCAAATAAAATACAATGTGTAGCATTTCATCAATTATAAATTATTCAAAAACCAATCCCTTAACATCAATCTTCAAAACCTTTTGCAAATATAGACAATCATATAATATCATATCGTACTAGGATTCTTTGCTAGGATTGAAAAGTCTGTGGAAGGAAGACCAGAACTGGAAGAAAGCTGTATAATTGCAATTTGAGAATGCAATTAACTTGGTCATATTGTAGTATCTAATAACTTCACGTTGAATAAGCTCCCACATGTGAGCAACATTTTCACAATCATAAAATGCATGTACAATAGTTTCACTATATATACCACAGAAATTGCAACTTGGTAAATCTTTATAACCAATACAATGTAAGTAATTATTTAAAGGTAATATGTAGTGGATAATCCTTAACTGAAACCATCTCAGTTCTACACTCTGGGTACATCTTGTTGCCATCAAATTAAATCCCACCCACTGTTCATCGGTAAACACTTTCTGTAAAGTTTCTTCCCAATTAAGTATTCCCTGACATTTTATGAAAGCTGGTTGTAAGAGTGTGTTAGAGAAGAGTTTACTGCCTTTATTACACCTTGTGAGTAGTGAAACATTGTATGGCAAAATAGGTTGAAAGGAGATTCTAGGCATACTCTTAATTAATGTTACAATTGTTTTTTCTGGCAAGCTGCATTATTGATTGAACTATGCCCTGATATGTTAGGAAATCTGTTATAATTCCATATCTTTCAATAAAAGATTCATTAGAATATATTTCACCCGTTCCATCAAAAAGATCACCAACAAATGAACCTCCCTTACAATACCAAGTCGGATAAAAGATGGACTTTCCTCCTATCTGAATGTTGTAAGTAAACCATAAAGTCTAGTTTACAATGTCAATACTACCACTAATATTACTCCTTGATAAATAATTGCTCCAGGCTTGTAATACATCTTTCCAAAAGAAGTTGTCTACAGCAGAAATAATTTTTCCAATGACATATTTAGCGTCTGCCATCCATAATCTGTTAATGTTTGGGATAGAATTCAATGAAAGTAATACCCATTTTGGTAATTTTTTTCACCCAGGACAGTTTTTGTGAATCTATCACATCTTTTATAATAGGTACTTTGATCCCCCCAAACTGATATGGCTGTGACATTACATTTCTTTTAACCTTGTTTGGCTTTCCTTTCCACACAAAAGAAAAACATTTTTTTTGAAAGTTGTCTATTACTTCATCATTGGGGCTAGGTATAGATGTACACAAATTATTTAATTTTGAGTGATTTTAAAACAGTATTTCTACCTATTGGGGTCAATAATCTTGCTTTCCATACGTTCATTTCCCTTTCAGTTTTTTCAAGTTTATCTCTATACTTTAAGTCAATAATTTCTTCCAAATCAATAGAAAAATTAATTCCCAAAAATTTAAACGTTATAGGAGTCCAGTCAAGATTCGACTCTTTACAGAGCTTATATCGTGATCTCTTTTTTGAACCAAACCATATCAATTTGGTTTTGTCAGTGTTAACTTTTAATCCTGAAAACCTAGCAAAAAGTCGAGTGTATTTAACACATTGTAGAGGCCTTTTTCAGATCCATGTAACATCAAAGTCGTATCATCTGCAAATTGTGTAAGGAAATGTTCAATACTGCCAGTCTTCATTCCCTTAATATTTTTGTTTTTTTCTGATCATTATTTCAAGTATCTCTGCACATATAATAATTAATATATATGGCGACACTGGATCTCCCTGACGACAACCTCTTGTTATCTTAAAATAGGGGCTAGCAAGACCATTGACTAATACACTTGATTCAATATCGCTGAAAAATGTTGATATCCATTTTACTATACTTGGACCTAAGTTGAAAAATTTAAATTGATTCAAAATAAAATGTCTATCAACAGCGTCAAAAGCTTTTTCAAAGTCGTCCAGGTATTTGATATGATTCGAGATATTCCATCAAGTCATATATTAATCTTGTAACTTCCCCAATATATCTTCCCGTGACAAAACCTTTCTGATCTTCACTAATAATTATACTTAAAACTCCTTTAATTCTATTTGCGATTATTCCTGACGCTAGTTAATACGAGGTATTCAAGAGAGAGATTGGGCGCCTTTTTTTAGGAAATGTTTCGACTTATTTTCTTTAGGAATACATGTTATTAATCCCTGTTTTGTGTTACTGATAAAGATTCGTTTCTATATGCATGATTAACAGACTTCAGCCAAAAATGTCCAATATCATTCCAAAAAAACTTTAAAAATTCTGTTGTGAAACCATCGGGGCCAGGACTTTTCTCATTTTTCATTCCTTTCAGTGCTTTCAGGGCTTCTTCATAAGTTATTTCACCCTCTAATTGTAGGGAAATACATTCTGGTAATTTTGGCACATTCTATCCCTCAAATAATTTATCTAAATCTATTTGTGTACAATCTTCACTTGTGAACATTTTTTTTATAAAATCTTTTTGTTTCGCCTAGAATTTCCTTCTGATTTTTTATTATATTGCCATCTGTTTACTGTAATTCACAAATTGAATTATTTAAAAAAATCCTATGTTCAAGGTGTAGAAAATATTTACTAGGTTTTTCTCCATGTTTAATCCATTTAGCCTTTGATCTTTTAAAAGCTCCTCGTGTTTTTTGGTTATGTATTTCCCCAATTTCATTTTTAATTTCCCCTATTTTCTTTAATATATTTTTCTTTTCTATTAACACTTCTGCTCTATCTAAATATTTTTTTCAAAATTGAGTAAATCCTTTTCAATCTGTTTTTCCCTTGCCCCTGTAATCTTTTTTTTAGTTGAAGAAAAGTATATTGTTTCATCCCTTATAGCTAAAAGTATTATTTCCAATAGCAACTGATCGTTTAACACATAATTTCTATTATTATCATTATTTTTGTCCTCATACTGATTTAATGTATCTTTAATTCTTTTTTTAATTTTCCCAAGATATTCTTTATCACATAATAGAGAATTATTGAATTTCCAGAAGCCTTTTCCTCTTTCAGTTTCGTGTATATCTAATGAGAGACAAACCAGAGAATGATCAGAGTCCAGCCCTGGGTGGATATCATGATCACATTCACTTATCGAGTGGACAATATTGTGGGATACAAAAAAAACCCAATCTAATCTAGCTTGCTTAATAGGATTAGGCTGTCGCAAGGTGAAGCGCCTTTCAAACGGATTTGAATCTCGCCAAACATTTTTTCAAATCAAAAGTTTCAATAATATCTAATACCTCGTTCCTTGCTTTGGGATTGTTTAAATGCTTAAACGTATCCATATTCATAGCCATAGTCAAATTCCAGTCCCCGCACAAAATAAGTTTATTTCCATCTAGTTCTGTAATAACATCTCTTAGTTTGGCATACAATTCAGGCTTATCTTGATTCGGGCCATATATATTAACAATAGTATAAACAATGTCTTGTATCCTAATCCTAATTCAAAATTATTGTTAAATAAGATAGCTGCCTCTTGCATTACTTTTGTAAGGACTAAAGTAACATTCCCAGTATCCCCATTGCTGCTTTATTAATTGTTCCTGCTCTGCGGTAAAGTGCTCCTCTCGCAGACAATATATTTGTGCTTTACGCTTTCGCAAGAACCTAAATACCTTTTCCCTCTTTAATGGATTATTTAGGCCACTACAATTATAAGATATAATTTTATGATATAACAATATAACAATGTATTTCCCTAAGGGAGAGATAAAAGTGAAAAGGTACACATTGCATTCATAAAATTCAAATTTTACATCAAGAAAATATACAATATAAACATGAAAATGACATAACCGGTTTTCCATCATATAGCGTTTCCCACACTCAAACAAAACCCATACTTTTTCATAAATATTAAAAGGTACCAACACGCCTCATGGAATCAAAATAAAACAACATAGCATCAACCTCAAAGGATGTAGTCTCCCTTCTCCCCTAAAGTTAATAATGTAAACCTTCAAGACTTGTTCAAAGTCCTAGTTAAATTCGATATCAAGTCAGTTTGGAAGTTTGTCTAAACAATTATCAAAGTCAAATTTGGAAATAAAAATATTGGTAGACAGGTACCTTTCCCTATCATAAAATAAATCTACACGACGACGTAAATTCTCTATGTAAGTCACGTATTTTTGCAGTGTCGTGATAAACAGATATCTTGATCTAATTCCATCAAATCTACTTGGTCACTGGATATCTCTTACACTCATTAGTGCAAAATTGCCCGGGACCAATATAAAACTGTAGCTGGCTTCATATTCTTACTTCCCATACATGTATATAATGTTTAGATCTATTATAATGTCTTTGTTGAGAGTTTCACTCATCAAATAAAATAAAAGTTGAAACCAGACAGTAAAAAGGTACACATGCTAGTCACTAGTCCTCCACCATGACCGTGGAATATATTTATTTTTTGAAAAAAACATAATCTAGAAATGCATACTAAAGCAAGTCTAGCCAGCTCAAGCTAGCTCTATTCCACAGTCATGTCATTTTGGGGAGAGGACCGTTCGAAATAGCGAACGGTAATTAAGTCCCTTCCTTATCATATCAGAGAATCTTGTTCAGATGACAGCCTAGCACTGGTAGTGCTCCCATCTAGGTTTACTGAAAAAAAATACAGCTGGGGGAGAGGCGTAAATGGGGTGGTGGGGGGTGGTGGTGGTTACTGAGGGGATTACCAGGGTGACCTGGGATGGCTGATCTCCACACATGTGGTCATCATGCATCTGACACACTGCCGAACTGAACGAAGGACTGATGTTATGTTTTAAGTGTGGGCTGCTTTCTGTAAGCGTTTGCTGCATACCCTCTATTTAACTACAAGTATAACTGTTAGTATGGAAGGTAATGCTATTGACGAAGCTGTATCGTTTGGAAAGCAACAGCTACATATTGATCACTTCAGGAATCATCAAAGACAAGTGATTGTAAGTTACCTCAGAGGAAGGGATGTCCTTTTTTGTTCTCCAACAGGAACAGGAAAATCACTTACTTTTGAAATAGCACCACTCGTGTTTAAGAAACTTAATAACTCCAAACATGCTTCTGTGATTGTTATTTCACCTTTGGTGGCACTAATGACAAAACAAACAGATAAGTGTTCATCTATTGGATTGAAATCTGTTTATTTGAAGGGTCAACATGACCCTTCTCCTGAGGATGAGGATGATCTTGTACATGTAATGGACCAAATATCAATTCAGGATAATAAATCTGGTGACATTGACATAATATTTGCAAGTCCATGATGAGTTCATAAACAATAGTGAAGACGGAGTTAACAGTCATAAGAATCGTCTATTTGACATGTTCCACAGCAAGACAAACAGGGAAGTGAAGAAATATGTGTCCCAGTCCTTCATGGATCCAAATGGTTTGAAGAGGATAGATAGTCCATTGCTCATCACTATTCAGCATGGGACTTGACTTACAAAGTGTGGAAACCGTCATCCACTATGGTCCAGCCAATAATGTTGAGGATTATATTCAAGAGACAGGACGAGCAGCCAGGGATCCAGAAAAGCAGGCACATGCTCTTCTCATGAAATTTAGACAGTGTCTCAGTGGCAGGCGGAATACTTCGGATGAAATGAAACAGTATGTCAGAACCAACGTACGTCGACGAGTTGAGCTACTGAAGTCATTTGACCAGTACCCTCAACAAATTCAACCTTTGCATAAGTGCTGTGACAACTGTGCCATATCTTGCAAGTGTGTCTGTGACTGCATTGGCTATTTTTTGCATAATTCTGCCATTGACAGCGCACTTCTGCTGACTCTGAGAATTGTCTTATCTGCGTACCTTCCCTTGTATGTGTGTACACCATCTTTGAAAGCCCTGTTGCAATGCTCCAAGTCAAGGTCGTTGGGATGATTGGTGTCGACTCTGCCTTGATGGTTGACTGTGCGGTTCCATATCAATCTATAAGCCTGCCGTTCAGATAGGAGAGCATATGCCTTTGCCTGTGTTTCAAGGAGACCATATGCATACTTTGGACATTTGCTTGCCTTGTAGTATACATGTAAACAGAACCACTTTACTAGTCTCATCATTCTGCCACCATCTCCCATGTGAATGGAATCGTTGTGATTCATTCGAAGAAGCCCAAGCATGAGAGACAGACGGGTGTACTGATACACAGATGATCTTGATTCTGCTGAAGATGTGGAATCCTGATTGTTTTCAGCATTATATTCCGGATCAGAATGTCCATGCAAACGTGCCTCGTGTTTGCGGAGAGCTTTTGGTCTCTGGTACAGTTTTCCACAGTACCTGCAGGCTAGTGTGTTTGATTTGAGACCATGAGCTGGCAGTTGAGGAACCTCCGGTTAGACGTGCTTGTCTACAAACTGTTTTGCATGACCTAGAAAATAGTCAATCGTTTCATATGGATTGCCAACAGCACCCTTGTAACTTGGCGTTGGGACAGAAGTGAGGTGTTCCATTTGGAAGTGATGTAATCCCCCAGTTACGATGTAGGCGGTGTTGACCATGTCCATGAATTCAGAGCATGGGTAAAAGTTGTCATGAGGATCCTGAGTAACATTCACCGCATTTATTGTGCTCCTTGCAGCATGCAGAGTACCAACAGACTTGTTCGAGGAGGACGAGTAGAGTACCAACAGACTTGTTCGAGGAGGACGACTACAAGTGTTTCCATATAACCTGAAAAACAAATGTGTTCATTAGTATCAGGTAGTCAGGTATTACACAAAGACCAGTCCGTTACTTTGGCAACAAAACAATAAACCAATTTATAAACCACACATTAGCTGTCCTTCTGTTGTTAAATCACAATTACAGAAAATGAAGTTATTATATATACCTTTAGAAATTCAGCTTGGTTGTGGAACTCTTCCATCTTTGGGACAAGTCATGATATTATAAACAGTATAATTGTTTGTATCAAATAAGATGTACTCACCGTAATGTCACTGGTCTCCTTCTTCCCAAAACAGGATGCTCCAGATAAATCTGATCCTGTTGGAAATAATGTTTTCCTCCTGGCCGGTTTCTGTTCGCAATCTTCGTTTAGCAAGCGTTTCTTAGTCTCTGATCCATGGGTTTCACAGAAACGGGACACAGTTTGACGGTATGAGGTTCCAAGTTTGTCAATGATATCCCTGACTCTCGTCAAGTGTAACTGACATTTTTCACAAACAAAATTAGTTGAACACTCAATTGAAATATTTGCTTCAAGATACTTCTCAAATAGTAAACAAATGTCCGTTTTTGTGTCGCCTCTGAATAATCTCCTCCTGTAATTCACATCCTTGACATCATTCCCACACACAAGGCAAACAGTAGTTTTAGTCTTGGGTGAAATATTCACAGTTTTAGAAAGTTTGGTTGGAGTTCCTGAATATTGTGGGGTAAAGGCCATCAGGACATGTTACTGAATAGTAGAATAAGCCAGATGAATATAACAGCACAGCTCCAAAACCAATAGCAGTAAAGTCACTCAAAGGAACCATGTTGGTGTTCTTTGTGTGTCAGTGACATCTGATACCACCATGCCCTGCCCTCTCCCTCCCCCCTGCCCCAAACCAAGACTGATGTCCAGGGGGGGTATAAATACAGGGATGGAATCCATGTGGCGGGTGCTGTGGACAGATCAGTTGATAAGGTGGTCAGAGAATGTGCTTTAGAAAATATATTTGGACACTTACATGTGTCCAATTTACATTTCAAGATTGCCCTGATAGGAGGCTCTGAAAATGTTTAGTCTCTGAAATCAGCATAGGGAATTTTATTTTTATTTTGAGAGTCAAGAAGGATATTGTGTAATATAAGATTTCAGAGACTAAATGTTAGTCTAGCTAGTCACATGATTAATCACGTAAGTCTATTTATAGTAAGGTACTTTCTACACCACACCAAGTCAAACACAGCACTAGAGCTATTTATCATGTTCCAACGTGCACCAATTGTACGTGGATAAATAAGGATCTCATTCGCTTCTTCGAAACTTAACTATCACTATATCCTTTCCGAGGACTTAATTCTATGGAACTATATTAGAAATGATGTTCATACACCTTACGATAGTTTCACATGAATGAATTAAAGCGTGAATAAAAAGTAACGTGTTCATCACGTGATGTTCTATATTTGGGCGGTCCACGTGGGTAGGTCTACAAGTTAGTACTTTTAGCAGAAGAACTCGTTTAGTTTTTAAAATCGTAAAATAATGCGATCAAATGTTCTTCTTGCTAAAATAAAGTAATAAATCCTAGTTCCTCATGAATCAAATACGAGTGATACGAACAGTTTTCTTAATAGTTTAACAATACATTAATTATCACTGTAAATTCAATATCTGGGAAGGCAGAATAAAATTCTGACACAATAAGCATTTGAGGCGATATTTATATGTAAAAAATCCTTTATATCTGACATCTAAGGAAGAGTGAAAGTAATAAACTACTTGCCTTTAGGAATTCCTTTATAATCCTTATTCCGTGAAATTCCATGAAAAACACAAATTACAACTACCTGTTATTTTACACACCAGCCACCTCACACTTTTGGCAGATAACATGAGATCGCTATGTGTCCCGAAAATAAAACTGGAGAATAATCGGTCCTTTTTCAATGAAGGAAAGATGGACATACAGTCCTTGAACACTGTCTTAAGCTAACACTGTCCAAACCGTAACAAGTGTTTACACATGTGTAAACACACCCATGGTCCTGAAACTAGTTAATGCACCGTATCATCTGGTCCAATGCTGATCCACTCTGCACTTGAATTTCTTCTGTACTGTAGTGTCAATACTATCCCCCGTTCAAGGATCCGGATCTGGTAGCGATGGGTCTGTCTGATTTCATACGCCCTATTGGCAAGGACGTGTCTCTGTTTTTTTAACAAAACTGGTAGGTCTGTGCGAATGAAGACCTTCTTTCTGCTTAATAAAGCTGCCATCTTAAAACTTGCCTCACGCACCATTTGTCTATACGTCATCAAAACAAACTTCGCAACAATCGGCTTGGGCCTGTCAGCGAGGGTAACCTGTGTATCGCGTCAAAATGCATTGTCTGTGCCCCGGGTATCTCCAACTCTTCCAAGAGGGCTCGTGTTGCCGTCTCCGGGTTCTCATTGTCCGGAATACCGTATAACAACAGGTTGCATTTACGAGAATGCAGTTCTTGTTCAAGAAGTTTTCTCTCGAAACTTTTACTCATTTCCTCCTGATAGTGGATGTTGTCGTCTTCTGCTGCAGTGTCATGAGATTGCCCTAGGGCAGTATATAATTCATGGAGTGAAAATGTTTCGCTATAGTCCTCACCATTATCAGAGCTAAAATTGGCTTTCTTCTTTCCCTGCTGTTTTTGAAACCTCTGAAATTGAGGGTTATAGTTTGTTGATGAGGAATGGTTTGCCAAAGTGTCACCAAGTTTTGTTGGCAATTTCAGATTTAGTAGTTCAAAGTGCATTACCATCTTTGGATCCTTACCAGATACATTACCAGATTTGGATCCTTTGCCCTTAATTTTTTAATCATGTTCACACACTGGACATGGGTCTGTGGGAATTAATTTTTGATACAAAGTTCCTCCAGGATTGACGTTTATTCTGTTTAAAGGTACGTCTCGCTTTGGCGCCCGTGAATTTAACGTATTTTTTTGTGGACAGTGGGATGTCGGTGGAAATATTTCTCAGCTTTCTTCCTATTTTTTCAAGCTTGCTTACAATCATAATCAAACCATGGTTTACGGATATGAGGGTTTGCAGAGGACTTAGGAATGCTTTCGTCTCCAATATCATTTAATATATCTGATAAAGGTTGTATAGGATCAGGAACATTCCTGAAACTTTCAGGTTTTAGTTTTGGAATAAAGACCGATTGGCCTTTGTAAAGTTCCACCTTGTTGAAGGTGGTTCATCAGACGGATTAATAGTTGTAAGTATTGTTGGAATATGGTCACTTCCACAAAGGTCATCATGGACCGACCATTCGAATTTATTGAAAATATTTGAATCTGTCAGTGAAAGGTCAAGGGCAGAGTATGTGCCAGTTGCAGGATGAAGATATATGTTATTACCATCATTGAAGATGCATAGATCATTATTTACGATAAATTCTTCAAGAACTTTTCCCTTATTATTTGTATCAATACTCTCCCACAGGGGATTTAAATCGCCCATGATGATACAGGGCTTCGGGAGCTGATCGTACAAAGTCTTAAGATCTGATTGACAGATAGTTGAGGAAGGTGGAAGATACAGTGAACACAGTGTAAACACTATGTTCAAAGTAACACGGACAGCAACAGCTTCTAGAGTAGTGATGAGTGGAACAGGGCTATGGATTGTGCCCTGTTTTACCCGGAGAGAAGAACCTCCTGCAGCTTTATCACCAGGAGGGGAAAACGAGTGGTAAGATCTGTACTGACGGATATCAAATAGATCTGTGTTTTTTAATTATGTTTCTTGGAGACAAAATGCTCGCGGTTTAAAATCTTGGATTAAAAATTGTGTTTCATTAAAATTCTTCTTAAGACCTCTGCAATTCAATTGTATAATGATTCATGGTGGGGCTTCTACAAGTGAGATGTCAGGCGAACGTGAGGAAGACTTTGTAGTTCTCCTATCAGTTTCATGTGGAGATGGAGTTACCTCCATGTCCAGAGGACCAAAGGACCAAAGGAGTGATCAGCGCAAGAAGGTCAACCAGCATGCATAGCGCGCATGACCCAGATCTGGGAGGTGACCGTCGCGATGTGAGGTATGACAGGGTTAATTAACTTTAGAAACTGGGAACTTATATTTCAGACACGTTTCCACTCAGAATCGAAAGAAGAAAGAGAAATGCAAAGTGTGAGATAAGATAAGTTTAAAAATCATTTGTTACATTTGACCACATACTCAATGGCATTGTGTGTTAACTGAAGAGGACCATTCCCAACTGACATGCTGCCCACCGCAAGCGTTGTCTGCATCACTGTAGACGTCGACCTTAAAGTTTCCGCCGTCGGGATGGGCTTTCTGGTTGGGCGCCACGCACGGGTGCCGCACACGCCTTTGGACAGTCCTCGCAGATAGGCCTGTGTCGCCAGGGATTGTACGGGCTTTGAGATTGCTACCTTGAACCTGTGTAGAAGATGCGTAGTTCGAATCCATACATTTTGGCGAGGGCTTGTCACGGGTGGGCGAACACTATGAAGTGTTTCTCTCGTGTGTTTCGAGTGTTCATAACACTGCCATAAGTGCCGCATGGTGGATGCTGATTTGACGTGCTACTGCGGAGTACCAGATTCGCGTGTTCCCAGCTTACCATCTATCATCAGGCATGGGATGTGAAACCTCATCAAAATGTTCAAAAATGAACGAAATGATATATTGGCCTTTAAAAATAGCTTTTGAAGCTTTTTGAATATTCGTTATTTCTTTCAAAAGTAATGCAATACCAGCGTAATTTGTTTCTTGCGTTTCTATTCATTGCGTAACGATTCGGCCCCTCCCCCCACCCGACAATCAAATAGATGCTCCCCTACTGGTCTGGTTGATAGAGCGTCTGCCTGGAGAATGGAAGGTCGCTGGTTCGATGCTCAGCCGAGTCAAGCCAAAAGACGTTAAATATGGTACTTGTTGTTACCCTGCATAGCGTTCGGCATTAAGAGGCTAAAACAAGGACAGGTCGACTCGGTGTCACACAAACACATACACGCGCGCACACACACACACACACACACACACACACACACACACACACACACACACACACACACACACACACACACAGAGAGAAACAGAGAATACTGGTAATCATTATTCAGTATTAACTTCAACAATCAGGACTTCAGGTGGGTTTAATACATTTGAGGAAATGGCAAATACGGTTATAAACAGCGAATGTGGACAATGAAAAACAAATTTCGAACTGTGTTATCTGCACTTAGCATACCTGTGCCAAATATTTATTTATCCTGACATATTGTCACGTTGTCTCATTAATGTAGCCGGCTCTGTATCTGCAGAACAAAGGCTTGAATAGACTTTCTGTGCTGGTCTCTGTGAGCAAGGCAAAAACTGATTAATTGGCTCTGGATGCTTTACATGTGCTTAAAGGTTTAGGTTTATAAACAAAGGCGTACCTACTTCACCTAATCGGAGGAAAGGCATCTTTGCAATGGCAAAAAGAAGCAAAATGACTCTGTCAACATCTGTCGTCAAACCATTAAGTGACTTGGGATTATATATGCGCTTTTGTCCATATGAGATGACAAGTACTAGGAGGCGGAAATTGATCCATATATCGAACCTGGAACTTGGGCCCTGTGACACCACACGACACTCATAGGGTTTTGTTGAACAGGTCAGACCAAAGATACAATTCTATTATTTGACACATATTAAATGGTATTTACACAATAAAATCTTTGTTAAATGCATGTGGTATAGCACATTTTACATTCGTTACTTTACATATATACACACAAATTCAAACCTCTCTCCACAAGACTGTTTGACAAGAGAAATGATTTCAACTGTCAAAAAGTCAACTTTATTCTTTCTTCGTAGATTTTAAAGAGAGTTGTCATGCGACTATTGATCGAAAGGCCTCAGCAAAGCTTTCAAAATATGGTATGGAAATCATTTCCAAATTCGGCGTTTGTCCGATACAGTTCCCTATTCTGACTTGTACGATATGTTCCAATGTATTCTTAGGGGAACACTATTATCGCAGCTCCAGCTTCTGGTGTTCTCTGTAAAGCTTTCAAATAGTTTGTGTTTGTGACGGGTGGGGCAGGATAAGCTCACGTATTCGCGGAGACAAGATATCTTCACAATTTGATAGTTATTCATAAAGACTTGCTCATGCTATCGTACAATAAACTCTGCAAAATAATTTATGGTGAACATGTGGAGGACATGTACAAATTTGACGTTTTAGTGACAAAAACGATGTCCTTGCAATTCTATATTTTGTCATGTACCGTATGTTCCCGTTGTTTTTCAGCTAACAATTGACTTGCCTTTGTATGTGTTTGTGACAGGTGCCCCTAGGGGAAGGATACGTTCACCTTTTCGCGAACACATGACATGGTCACTATTATATAGTAATTCATAAAAATAAAATATCAACGCCAGATTACATTGTACTTAAGAGTCAATAAAAAACGTTGGAAACTATAAACATATATCACTTAAAATCAGTATTGAAACCAGGTGATCGCGAAAACACATGCTTCTGACAAAGTCGGAATCGTATAATTGTCACTACTTTTGGTATCGATTTCTTATGAGTATGGCATTTTTTGGTCGCCTTTGTTTAATCGACTTGATCATTACGTACACACAGCAAACGCCCTAATTTGTATGTACTCGTAAATTCACAATAGAAGTCTGGTAAATAAGCTATAAACAATTCATTCCATCCGATCAAAAGTGGTGAAAAATACCTACAATTGGAAGATTGTGTGTTGCAATACTCACCAGGCATGACAGATTAACTACAGGCATATGAAAAAATGGGTGTGTTTTAAACTCTTTTGTGTCGGGTATTACAACCAGGACAAATGCTACCCGTGAAGATCCGGATTAGAATAGGTCTTCAGCAACCCATACTTGCCGTAAAAGGCGACTATGCTTGTCGTAAGAGGCGACTAACAGGATCGGGTGAACAGGCTCGCTGACTTGGTTCATGCATGTCATCGTATCGCAATTGAGTGGATCGATGCTCATGATATCGATCACTGGATTGTCTGGTCCAGATTATTTACAGACCGCCGTCATATAGCTGGAATAATTGCCGAGTGCGTCGTTAAACAACAAACAAACTACAATGTAACAAAGCTGGACAAATTCATAAACATGATTCAATTGAATGCCACATCTGCCTTCGCACTGTCGTTTTAGTAAACTATTACATATTTATTTGAGAAGAATACTACGCACCTACATCACTTCGGGATTTCCTCCCACATTAAGCTGACATGCCGCGATATAACTGGAATACTGTTAAAAGCGGCGTTAAACCCATATCACTCACTCACTCAATCACTCATAGTGCTTCTTCAGTATATAACGTCAACGGTAGCCCATAATTAGTCGCGTTATCTGTCGATCTGCAGAAACAGGTTCAATGGGGCTAAAAATGAAAACAAGCGGTGAAAAATATAAGAATGTAAAAATCATTGATGACGCAAGGTGTTCGCGAAAACGCATGCTTATGATATAGTCAGAATCTTACAATGAATTCGAACTACTTTTGGTAGAGATATCTTTTGATAACGTAATGTGTGTTGTCATTATATTTAGTCATCCTCATATGCACACAGCAAACTCTTCAAGTTATATGTCGTCGGAAATGTCCAGTAGAATTCTGGTAAATAAACTTTACACAGTTTATTATAAACGTTGCAAATGAGCACAATATGACATTTATTCCATCTGATATATTACAAACAACAAAAAATTCATGAAAAGATTCAAATGATAGCTATCTTTCTTCGCACTGTGGTTAAATTAATAAATTACATCTTAATTTTATACCTGACACGTGTCTTTCATTGACAACGTTCAGATATCTTTCAGATTCAACCTTATCATATTCTCTGTGGGTATCTATTCAGTACTATTATTAAATGATGGCCTTCAGTTTTTACAAAATACATTTTAGAGTCATGGTTGAAAATAATCTAATAAAATATATATCGTCTCCAACAGATTGATTTAATCATATTAACCCAAATCCATGTGAAGATTGATTTGATCATATGAACCTAAATCCACATGAAAACAAATGCGATCCATGTTTGTTTGTTTTGTTGTTCATTCGACACATTTGGGTAACGGGGAACATATTGTGTTATGTTACAGTTAGCTGGTAATAATGGCTTCTCACCCATGGGTAACGGGGAACATATTGTGTTATGTTACAGTTAGCTGGTAATAATGGCTTCTCACCCATGGGTAACGGGGAACATATTGTGTTATGTTACAGTTAGCTGGTAATAATGGCTTCTCACCCATGGGTAACGGGGAACATATTGTGTTATGTTACGGTTAGCTGGTAATAATGGCTTCTCACCCATGGGTAACGGGGAACATATCGTGCAATGTTACGGTTAGCTGGTAAAAATGGCTTCTCACCCATGGGTAACGGGGAACATATTGTGTTATGTTACGGTTAGCTGGTAATAATGGCTTCTGAATATGAAATGTTTGTTTCCATGTTTCTTGTTTCACGCCGAAACTCAACAATAATCAAGAAATATGATGGTGGTCTGTAAAGAGTCAAGTCTGCACCAGGCAATCAGGTGACTGACATCATGAACATCAATCAACGCAATTAGGGGGATACGATGACAGCTACATGTACCAATGTATAATAATCCGTGTTGTCAAGACACAACCCGATTTTATAACCCTATTTAGGAATTCATATATATTTCCGTGCATCTGGTCAGTGTTATTGAATTATAACATTGACATTTGGCTAATCGTCACCAAACCTTTGATAAGCCACCCTGCAGAAGATATACATAAAGTTGAAAAATAAATGCATAAAAACGTTTTGAGAAAGTGTAGTGAGTAAGTTTTGTTTTACGCCGCTTTTAGCAATATTCCAGCAATATCACGGCGGGGGACACAAGAAATGGGCTTCACACATTGTACCAATGTCGGGATTCGAACCCGGGTCGTCGGCGTGACGATCGAACGCTTTAACTACTAGGCTACCTGACCGCCCCTTGAGAAAGTGTAACGACAAATTAAACCTTCATTGTGAGTTTTGTCTGTCTTCGGATGTTGGCCTTTTGTCTTTTATGACACTGACCGTAATAATTCGAAAGGATAAATTGGTAAGACATTGGAGTGAGTGAGTGAGTACGGTTTTACGTCGCTTTTAGCAATATTCAAGCAATAGCACGGCGGGGGACACCAGAAATGGGCTTCACACATTGTACCCATGTCGGGAAGCGAACCCGGGTCTTCGGCGTGACGATCGAACGCTTTAACCACCAGGCTACCCGAACGCTCCGTAAGACATTGGAAACATTACTGGCCAAATTCCAGCGTTTCATATTTGTGTTACATGAACACTCATCAACAAGAGTTTCTTATTTCTCAAGCTCTCGTATGGAATCCGTGTTAGAATTGGTCCCCAGAAACCTATGGTTGGTAAGACTCAGATACTTGTTTTGTCCTACCCCGCCGATGTGGATCGTTGCTTATAATATCGATCACTGGATTATCGGGGCCAGACTCGATTATGTACGCGCTGTTGTTTAGCTGGGATATGCCGTGATAAAGAACAAGCAAGCCAACAAACAAAATAACCTTTCGTTGTGCAGTTTACTACTTCAATCCGAAAATGGAACATTTCGTGACCAGGACAAGATGAGTGATTCTGAAACAATTCCACCGTTGTTGATGGTGGGCAACAAGTATGCTTGACAAACTCAAGATTGCTTGTTTGCGTATTCAATAGTCCAGTCAAAATGTCATAGGCTTCACTATAAAGCGCACCGTTCCACAGGCAATACTGTTCACATTCTGAACTCAGATCACCATAGTTTATTCCACTACATAGTGTACACACATACATAACACCCTTGGCAGTACCGAAAAAGGTCTTTTTGACGTACATGTATGTAAAGGTTTATTTGCTTCTTCGTGTGACATAAAACGTTAACGCCAAAAACGTGGAACGCCCAACGTGTACAGAGGTCGTTCCAATATGTATCTGTCCAATAAATGCCGAGATGATCTCTTGTGGTTCCGGTTCAGCAGACTGTAAGTATTTTCACATCGCATTCAATGATTTCAAAGGTCTTTTTGGCAGATGTAGTACTTTGCTTCTCCCCTCCGCCTGTCTTGCCACGTAAATGCATTGCTAACTTTGCTGGCTACGATGTAATCATGCCGAGCCGTTGCATTAGCCGGGTGGCCTGGACTCCAGGCAAAATAAGTCATGGGCCGGCCATCATGGAAAACCCATTGTCCTTCATTTGCCGCATCTGAACCATCGAAATAGTAGCTACTGGTCATAGTTGCTGAAAGTTTAATAAAGGAACCATCATTTTGTTATCCATTGAAAAGCGAGAAGCATTTATTACTGATAAATGAATTGAAGTGAGCAAAATGGAAGATTATATGATTGATAGTGTCGGCACTGATCCAGTTTGCAGGAGTTCAATGACAATTTATTAACTTTTATATGGTTAAGGGAGCATGGTTGGGCTATGGGGTTTTGTTGTTGAAATGCAGCTTCGATTCCCAATAAGGGTATATTGTGAGATATCCATTCTTGTTGTTTCACACAGTGATATTGCTCGAGTGTGGCGTATGATGCACATAGATATGGTCTGTTATAGGATGGTTTCCAGATAGATGCCCGATTCGAAACACACCACACTAACATCCCTGCCACAGTGTACCTGGGTAATGAAAACTGCAACACGATTCGCTTCCTACACCACTTGCCTTCAAAAAGTGAGTGAGTTGGGTTTAGCGCCGCTTTTATCAATTTTCCAATTATATCACGGCGTGCAAGCTTAATGTGGGAGGAAAGCCTGAAGTGATACAGGTCTCAGACGTTTACCACTTCGCTGAAACCCACGAGCACGGATTTGGTGTTGACAAACCTAAAAACATAATCGGGGCGAACCGGGATTCGAACCCACATAAAAGGTTTCTGGCGTGCCAAAGGGACGCAACTCTGCACAGCGAATCGCGACGCCTTAGACGACTGGGCCACCCGTGCCCCCTCCTTCAAATACGTGTACTGATATTGTCGATGTTTCTGTGTACTTGTGAGGTTAGAATTACCGAGAGGGTACTGATGTTTTGCCGCCATCGCCAAGCGCAATGGCGGAGAGAGTCTTTACTTGTCCGGTTTCCAACTCGATAAGTATCTAAATATACTCAGCAACAAAAGTTCCTGTGACACCATTATTTTAGTGTATTTTTCAAACAAATAAAGTTTGGTTTTCAATATTGTAGTACATGTATGGAATCAAGTCACAAGAACGCAACTGTTACAGAAAAGCATGTATTCCATGCAAAAGTTGACTTTTGTGCAAGCCCCATGCATTTCACTACCCAGGAATGGGTGTAAAAACATGAAAGAGTGGATTCCATATGCATTGTTTAGCATCGTGCTGACAACAACCACTCAGGAAAACGAAACAATTACGCAATTATTCAACATTACGAAATGCCACGCCTGTCCGAAAATGAGCGTCTGCGAGCCATTGGTATGATTGAAGCAGGATCGAGTCAACGTGATGTTGCAAGACAATTTAACGTCCACAGAAACACCATTTGGTGTTTATGGCAACATTGGCAACAGACGAATGCAGAGACCATCCTCGGATTGGCAGGCCACGCGTAACCAATAATCGACAAGACAACTGCATTGGAACAACACACCTGCGAAATCGATTCCAGCCAGCAACAGTGACTGCAAGAAGCATCCCTGGCCCCTGACGAATATCTTCACAAACCGTACGTCGCCGCCTCAGATGTGCAGGGATTGTCGCCAAAATACCCGCCAGGCGTCCCATTTTGACAGGAAACCACCGTCAAGCACGTCTACAGTGGTGCAGACAGCGTCTACGCTGCACGGCCATGCATAGGGGACAAGTTCTATTCACTGACGAGTATCGTTTTGACCTCAGCCACATGGATGGACGGGTTCGAGTGTACCGACGTCGAGGTGAACGCTACGTCAATCATTGTGTCATTGACGAAGATCAGTTCGGGGGCGGCAGCGTTATGGTATGGGGTGGGACAGAGGACCCGTTTGATAGTGGTAGAGGGAAATCTCAATGGACAGCGCTACCGCGACGAGATCATCGGCCCTGTTGTTCTACCGTTTTTGCGTCGTCATGGCCCAGGCATTACCTTTCAACATGACAACGCCCGGCCTCATATTGCTCGACTTGTTCAGGATTCTCTTAAAACAAACCATGCATGTCATCCCCTGGCTGGCTCGCTCCCCTGAGCTCTCACCAATCGAGCACATGTGGGATGAGATGGATCGGCGCCTTCGACGTCAACCACGTGTTCCACAGACACTCCAGGAACTTCGAAACATGCTCCAGCAGATATGGACAGATATCCCACAGGACTTTGTGCGACGCCTGGTCCAGTCCATGAGACGAAGATGTGTTGCTTGCATCGCAACCAGAGGTGGCCACACACGCTATTGATTGTGGCATGTTCATGGTTTATTTTTAAGAAATCACGCATTTTCTGAAGTCAGAATGGCAAATTGAACCATTTGAACACTTACAGGAGTCTGTTATCTTTTGCAAACCGAAATTGTTTCAGATTTGGTAAACAACATAACTTTGCATTAAATCTTATTCAATGTCACAGGGATTTTTGTTGTTCAGTATATCTAAATATAAATATTCGTATGTGAAGGCAAGTGTTTTAGGAAGAGAATCATGTTGCATTTAACGATAGTGCACGACTCAGACGCTTTGTTAACGCTTTTAAAGTCCGATGCAGATTTGGATCGGGGATCTTGTAGAAAAACATGTTCGACAGTCAGTAACAAAGTCAAAATCGCTTATAGGAAGCAACGGTTACCGCAGCTATCAAATACCCCGATAGATAACCATATCTTGTAATTGAACTGGGGTGTTCTGAAGGGGCCAACACTGATTCGCTGTATTTGGCAGATATTTCTTGTGATTATGGAAATGGTCTTGTCACTTTTCTTTGTACATTTGTTTGTGTAAATTGTAATGAATGTTTTGCTTTGGGCAGATATAGGTGAATGTGTAGGCATCTATACAAACCTGATGACGATGTGATCTGCTTGACCACATGGCTCTGTTTGTCCGAACTGTCAATAACAACAAAGTGTTCTCCTCTGGACGTACAGTCAGCAAGACCATCGTCGTACGGGAGCTTGTCGTGATGAAGCTTGTAGCAGAAGTTGAGGCGGCGGTTATGGACGTAGCCAGATGGACAAGCACCTGCGGTAGACCAGAACAGTTATCATCTATATTTTAGAAAATGAGTGAGTGAGTGAGTTAGGTTTGACGCCACTTTGAACAATATTCCGATATATCACGGCGTGTCAGCTTGTTGAGGGACGACAGACCAAAGTGATGCGGGTCTAAGACGTTGACCAATTCGGTAAAACCTCAAGCAAGAATATGGTACATAAATCCTGGAAACATAATCCTATAAGATAAAGATACAAACCTACACACTGTTTCTGACAAATCGAAGAACAATTGAATGAACTATACACTGCAGAAAAGAAACGCAAAATTGATTTTAGATGTATATGTTGTATATAATATAAATAAGCAACAGATGATAATCGATAATTCTCATTGACCCAGGTTCCATATGGCCCACAGGTCATCTGTTCTCAATATCTTCTGTGGTCACGTCGTCCAATGGAGACGATCAGATCCTGAATTGTGGCCTGGGGAATGTTCATCCACTCTTCCTGCAATGCCTGTGACAGTCGTTGATGAAATAAGTAACTCAGAGAAAAAAAACCAACCCAATGAGAACCATTGCAGTATGCACATAGCCTCTTTTGGCGTATGTTATGTTGGCAGACACAGCTAAAATTTGGTTTTAGGCATAAATTAAGCTTTATTTTGACCAACCTGTGAAAAGCCCAAGCGTCTAGTGCCTCTGAACCAAAGATGGCAAACTATTGGTGTGCACCAGACTGGCATGTCATGTCGTGCTATTGGAGCACAACTGAACATCAATCACACTGTCATCAGCAGGCTAATACGTAAGCATACTGCTTTGGTGAAGTAAAGGATGCACCGAGGTCTGGACGTCCAAGAAAAAACCAATGACAGGGAAGATCGTGCTCTCGTATGCAAAACCAGACGAAGCCCAAAGTCTACTTGTACACAGCTGCGACATGGATGGCATCCATACAACAGAGTGTCCATCAGCACCACCAGACGACGCCTAAATTCTGCAGGATTGAGAGCAAGACGACCAATCAGACGTCCACTCCTCACAAATCAGCACCTCCATGCCCGTTTAGCTCGCTGGAACTTGAGGACATGGAGAAGGATCCACTGGTCCGATGAAAGCAGATTTTTACTGCATCATACAGACGGGAGGGCACGAGTTTGGAGGCAGAGAGGTACAGCATATGATCAGAGGAACATTCAAGCTGATGTTCCATTTGGGGGTGGATCCGTCATGGTGTTGGGTTATTGTCCCTACGATTGTAAACTTGACCTCATCACAGTTCCCGGAACACTGAATGGACAGAGGTACCAGAACTTGATCCAGGACGGTGCTGTTGTACCTCATTTCGATAACCATGCTTTCGCCACACGTCCAGTCTTCATGGACGATAATGCCAGACCACATCGTGCTCGAGCTGTTGTTCAGCATCTCCAACACAACACCATTGAGACACTACCCTGGCCTGCCAGAAGTCCAGACATTAATCCTACAAAGCATTTGTGGGACATTTTGGGACGTAGGGTGAGAGCAAGGGATCCCCCAGTTCAGAACCTTCAGGAATTGACCCATGCATTGCATGATGAGTGGCAGCAGATCCCCCCATCAGAGATTCAGACGTCTGGTGACCAGACATGTTACATGTTATCCAAGCGCGAGGAGGTTGCACAAGATACTGAGTTAGCCAGTACTACTAGTGTGTTTGATATTAATGAAATGTGAACTGCGTCGTGTGTCTGTTGTAACGACTTAGGCAGCCATACGTATTTCACCTTATTTCACGATGATCTTAGTGAACTTTAGTTTGCTACAATTAAACCCTCAGTTAGGACTCAAATTCGGTCTTGTGTTGTCAATTTTCTGACTGAACGCTCACATGAGGCAATATAAACAGTTTAATGAGCTTTTCTAAGCACCATTTTTATGAGGTTGAAGATTCAGTTTTACTTAGTGAAGAAAAGTGAGTGGTGCTTTATTTATGACGAGGTGTGTATATAAAACGACAGAGCCCTTTTCATATTCAATAGAAATCTCTACATAAATCAGAGTCGATAGTACGATTCCGACTTTATCATGAGCATGTGTTTATAAATCACTATCAAATATACTCAACAACAAAAGTTCCTGTGACACCAATGTATTTAGTGTAGTTTGGTTTTCTATATTGTTGTACATGTATGGAATCAAGGCACAAAAACGCAACTGCAACAGAAAAGCATGCATTCCATGCAAAAAATTGACTTCAATGCACGCTCCATGCATTTCATTAGCCAAGAATGGGTATAAAAACATATGCGTTAACGGGATTCCATATGCATTGTTTAGCATCGTGCTGACAACAACCACTCAGAAATACAACAAAATTACGCAATTATTCAACATTACGAAATGCCACGCCTGTCCGAAAATGAGGGTCTGCGAGCCATAGGTATGCTTGAAGCAGGATCGAGTCAACGTGATGTTGCAAGACAATTTAACGTCCACAGAAACACCATTTGGTGTTTATGGCAACGTTGGCAACAGACGAATGCAGTCAGAGACCATCCTCGGAGTGGCAATCCACGCATAACCAATAATCGACAGGACAACTGGATTGGAACAACACACCTGTGAAATCGATTCCAGCCAGCAACAGTGACTGCAAAAAACATCCCTGGCCTTCGACGAATGTCTTCACAAACCGTCCGTCGTCGCCTCAGATGTGCAGGGATTATCGCCAGAAGACCCGCCAGGCGCCCCATTTTGACAGGAAACCACAAATCAAGCACGTCTATAGTGGTGCAGACAGCGACAAGTTCTATTCACTGACGAGTCTCATTTTGACCTCAGCCACAGCGATGAACGGAATCGAGTGTACCGACGTCGAGGTGAACGCGACGTCAATCATTGTGCCATGGAAGAAGATCGGTTCGGGGGCGGCTACGTTATGGTATTGGGTGGGATTACAGCAAGACAGAGGACCCGTTTGATAGTGGTAGAGGGAAATCTCAATGGACAGCGCTACCGCGACGAGATCATCGACCCTGTTGTTCTACCGTTTTTGCGTCGTCATGGCCCAGGATTTACCTTTCAAAATGACAACGCCCGGCCTCATATTGCTCGACTTGTTCAGGATTCTCTTCAACAAAACAACGTGAATGTCATCCCCTGGCCGGTTCGCTCCCCTGATCTCTCACCAATGTATATAATGTCACGTTAAAACGTTATGGCTCCGCAGTCGGACTTGTGTTTTCAGGACGTATCGGTTGGAATTACTATGACAGGTATAACTTGGTTACTGCTTCCTAACTGTAACATTAACTTAACTTATCGCCATTTTTTTGACAAATGTCGAGTTGTCGTTGGTTAATTTTCACGCGTTTTGCATGTTTTTGTGAGGACGACAATGCGACAACGCGACAATGTCCCTTCTATGCCTAACATGCCCATTAAAAGTTTAAATGATAAAATGCATTGTTGTGGCTTCTGATTTCATAGCTCCTCAATGAGGATTACCAATAATGGGATGGGTTATGAGTTTAAATGCAGGCCGATGTCAGAGTCTAAAACGTTTTGATTAACAACTATGCGCAAATGTATGACATATTATTGATCCACGTCAATGCTTTTGACGGACAAAATGTGCCCCCCTGAGAGGGTATGTAAGACCACCTTCATTGAAAGTAAATTATCTGCCACTGTTTTAACCGCAGTATATTTGTATTTTTAATTTACGGCTAATCTGGTCAACATTCGCCAATCACTAAAGGAATGGTGTAAATCCTGTTGGGGAATCATGTAGGTAGCAAAGGTACTGTAAGTCCCCGTGGTACCTATTATGGTGGCCTAACTTTAGTTGTTGGCGATCAATAGCCTGTTTTTATAATGTGTCGTCTGTGGTGATTTAATGTTTATTTTATTGATCCAAAACTAGCTTTAAAGTTCTAAAATCTGTGATATATTGCTAGTTGTTGTAGTGCCCTTTGACGACAGTTTTTATATATGCTATTACTTGTTCAAGTCACGATATGGTTGAAATATTGCCGATCTGACTTTTAATATTAACTCACTCACTCACGTTTCGACTCTTATTGGCTGAAAAAAAGGCTTCAATAACAGGAAATTAATAGAGCCCTTCTGACAATCTGGGTAATGCAGAAGGCTGCAGCTGCTGTAATATTCCAGAAATATCACGGCAGGAGACTTAAATGGGCTTCACACATTATACCAATGGGGGGAATCGAACCCTGGTCTTCGACGTGACGAGCGAACACTTTAACCACAAGGCTACTCCACCGCTCCCCTCGATAATATGTTTGTGTACTCAGAATACTTCCTTCACGTTCTATGAACAATATCAATATCAACTCTCACCTGTCGTTAAGCTGTAGTACTCGGTGCCTTCCTCTTGGTCTCCGTCCCCGGGTGACATGAACAACACGTCATGGAACTGACACCGTCGGTGTTTCTGTATGTAAAACACAGACACACAAGCTTCATTGTGGAGACACAGAAGTAAACATAGTTTACCACTGTAAATATTTGAAATTTCAGACGTGACGCTTGTTGACACAAGAACATTGTCAAATTCTTTCCATTTAACTCCAGATCCCGTCCTTATCATAGCAGGAGCATAATGCACTAAGCAAAGGACAATTAGCTTCAGAAGCATTACGTCCTTCTCAACTAGTTGCCAGTCAGTGTGTGGCGAGAAGCTTTGAATTATGTCTGAACAGTGCACTGTGAGGCTAGCGACACAAAATCAAAGCGTGAATACATCTGTTGTTGAGCTGTTGCCATGGGTTCAGCTTCAGTGACATGAGTGGGTTTTGTTGCCTTGTTCTGGGTATACGTATAGAACCATGAGTCAGTGTGTGGGTGCTCTTCATAGCTGCTGACAGTAAAATAAAATGTCAGCCAATTGATAGGAGTTGATTGTTGAGAGAGAGAATAATTGGTTATGATAAGAACATATTTACTCCTAAAAAACTGCATTCTGTTCTGAATATATCCGATAATGGACACCTGTAATGATAATGGTAGACATTAACAAATAAACGATATATGGTTTTATTTCTCACCAAATTGATAATGTTTTACTTGGAATCATCAAAAAGTTGTATGTAAAAAAAACTAGCTTCGGATCTGCTCACTATTACTCTCCTATTCGTCAAAACCTATTGCACCGTACAATCGACCACACTGTTTCTACGAAGATTTCTACGAGCGTCATAAGACTTGCTCAAAAGTTGTTTGACCAACGTTGCAACATTTAAGGCCACAGTACGAAACCGACCATTTGATATTCTCCTGGGGCCTGGGATTTTATCGACAAAAATAAATTGTCCCCGAAAAATCTTGAAAAATGTAATCATGCTTCGGACTGTGAAAAAAAGAAATTGCCTGCCACAAAAATAACACTGTTTCAATGTGTTTTTCTTCCAAAATGATTCATGCCCAACGTTTTGAATAAAAAAATAAATCTGGTTTGGTAGCTGTTGTTGAACAAATTTCTAATCTCGATACAATATCCAAAATATCAATGGTCGGTGTTTTAAGTGACAGCTGTTTATGTGGCCTCTATGAGCAGTTTGGAGATATTTTACCTGGGCTTCAATTACTAATTCATGCTAGTCATTGTTGTCGTTTCAACTCATTCTAAATCCATTTTATATTTAATTCTACTTTTGACTAGATTCAATATGTAAAACACATGTGTTGATCCTGATCCAAGTGAACCAGATTTTAGCCATATAAATTGTTTTTGTGAACCTGAAATGACTCGTTTTCAACTGTTATTAAAACGTTCCAGAGAACCACGGAACAGATGGTCCCGCGAGTCAAATAATAGTTAAAAATAAGCGACACTCGACGAAGTAAGAGACAGCTTCGAATTCCTCAACATTTGCAGGACTATCTTCAAAGTGAACCTGATCCAAGTGAACATATTCAGGATGGTGTGAGGTCAGTGACTTCTGTTATTCCTTCCCGCTCATGTTTTTCTGATTTTTCATCTACAGCTTCCTAACATTTGTCAGAAAAACAACAAGCTGAGATTCAGAAAAGCACAGAAATTACGTTACCTGCAGAAACAACACTAAGAAATTCTTCATGATAAAATGAAAGATACGTAATGAATGCTTGAGAGAAAAGCAGAGAATTCAATCATCCCTGCAAAGACATCGTCAAATGAGGCAAGTAGAAGCCGAATTAGAAATGGCATCGTTATTCATGGTATGGTTTCTGAAAATCATGAAGACATTGTTTTACCAATTAAAACTGAAACTGACATTGATGATAAATTCAATGTTGATGTATTTGTGTCTGAAGTGTCAAAGGTCACCGGTGCTACACACATCACATACAGTATCAATGCCAGTGTTTCACCTGGTATCAAGTCTCAATGCCGATGCCAAAGAATTCAACTTACATTTTTAAGTGCCAATTTCTTCTCAGAATGTTGAATTTTCATTACCCAACATTACTTCTTTGAGTTTGAACTCAAATGTTACAGCTTTCCAAAGTGTCAACTATGCCTGTTACCATGACAACAGTCTCAACATCTCAAACCTCAGGGACAGCGTCCTGTCCTAGTACCAGGACAACTGAGCCAACCACATCTGTGTTCACATTTGCAGAGCCAATCTCTGTAAAGTCGGGGGTATTTTCATCTCACAATTCAAGTGGTGCCATTCCAAAGAAACCTCAGGTTATCATGAAACAGAAATATGAACATAAACATGCAAAGCCCCAACGTGTGTCAAATGTCACATATCCAGGTCACGTGACTAGTCTAGACTTTCCAAATGTCTCACCCTACAAGCCAGTGTTTTCACAATATGACCCAATTGTGCCTCCATATCAGACAGGGATGTCTACATTTCATACATATCTAACATACACCAGTGGTATTAATCCAATGCCAAGCATTCCACAAATAACACCTCAATCAAATGTCATGCCACAAGCCTGTACTTACTATCCACAACAACAGCATCCTATCGCAAATGCACCAAATTATGAACCACTTCTATCAGCATATGGTGCAAAAACCAAGATTACCCATGTTTATCAGTGGTAAAGAGAAAGACTTTGCTGTTTTGCAGATGGCACTTGAAAGTCTCCTTGATATTCACTCACCGCTCAGTGAAAGGTATAGATATTGAGTGCTCTCAGACCGTTCAGGAGGTAAACCACTCACCCTCGCTACAAGCTTTCTCCGTTTTCCCACACCTTACACCAAGGCTGTTGAAGCGTTGAAGGAGAATTATGGGCAAGATCATAACCTAGCTAGAGGTGAGATCTATCGCATATTAACTCTCCCCACTGTCAAACCTGGTGATTACGAAGCTTTTTTATCAATTCAGTCCCTTGTCCGATTGTTGACATCTGTAGATGGTAATGACTTCTATGCACTGAAAACGGCCTCACATGTTGATACGCTTCTTAAGGAGTTGCCAGGCTCCTTACGTGCCAACTTTGTCAAGTACTGTTTGAATAAAGGGGTGATCAGTAATACCAAATACTATGATCTTGTGTCCTTTTCACAGTGGTTGAATGTCAAGTCAAGGGCAAGAAGGATAGCAGCACATGCAGTTGCTGACAAGACAAACACAACTAAGTCAGATTGAAAAAACAATTACGTCTTACCAATCTTACTGTGCTTATTGTAACAGCAAGGACCATCACGTGAATGCATGTGAAAGTTTCAACAAGTTGGAACAAAGGATGTACTTCAATGGATAAAGGACAAAAACAGGTGCACCCGTTGTGGCAGGAATCATAAAGAGCAATACTGCAACCTTAAGAAACCATGCCGAAAGTGCAAAGGTCAACATCTAACCATACTTCATGCTATCCATGAACTGAACAATAACACCGTGAAGAAGACAACTTCATTCTATCTAGACCATCCTAACAATGTGATGTTGAAAATTGTTCCTGTAACATTACATGGCAAATGTGACATTGAAACTTTTGCCTTGCTGGATGATGGGTCCATGCGAAGCATGATATTGTCATCTGCGGTTAATGACCTTGAACTGTCAATAAAACCTGACTCCATATTATTGACAACGATCCGATCTTAACCTTTTCCTTGTGATGGTCATAGAGTGGACCTCTCTATTTCATCACCCTTTGATCCAGATACAAAGTATGAAATCAATAATGTGTTCACCTGTGAACAAATGAACCTATCCAACTACACATATCCTGTCTGTCCTGGACTCAATCCAAGCTAAACCATTTTGCCTTCACAACCCTTGAGGACAAAAAAGGTATATGGTTCTGTTGCATACCTCAAGTCAGAGATCATCTCATGTCTCCTTTGTTGCAGCACGAATCAATGCCCCGCCTTGAACTGAGCAAAAAGTCATCGTTCAGCAACTGTGGCATCAGAAACCTCAATCGGAAGGACCACTTCCAGAATGGCATCTGTGGGAATCTGAATTGAAACTTATGAACCAAGTCTCACTTCCAAGATGCATTGATCCACCTGAACCAGTCAATCAGATACAGTTACATATTTTCTGTGATGCATCAAAAAGGGAATATGGTTCTGTCGTATACCTCAAGTCAGAGACAAAAGATGGATTGTTGCAGCATGAAGCAGAGTAGCTCCTCAGAAAGCCCTCTCAATGCCCCGCCTTGAACTGTTAGCTGCTCTAACATGAGCCCAGCTTGCCAACACGCTCACCAGTGAAATGAACATTGACATTCACAAAGTGATCTTGTTGAGTGACTGTCCTAGCATGGTTGACGTCCCAATCATGTCGCTACAAAGTGTTTGTGGGAACTCGAGTAGCTGAAATTCAAACACTTACTTAGCATCATGACTGGAAATATCTCCCATCGGAGGAAAACCCAGCTGATGATATCATCAGAGGAAAGACACTGCAGTACTTGTGTGCAGAGACAAGATGGAGAAATGGCCCAGCATTTCTAAACATATCAGGAACCAAATGGCCTCTCGGTGATGCAAAACCGAAACCTGAAACTGAGACCGAAAGATTTTTGCAGTCACATCACAGTTCAACCCAAAACTGATACATCTCTACATCAATCGTGGAAAAAACTCCTTGATGCCACAATCAATACTATCGAGGATCCCAATGGGGCGGCCTCCATCAATGTTACCGATGTTGAGAAAGTTGAACTACAACTGTATCGCCAAGTTCAGGAAGAATGCTTTCCAGATGAAATGAAAGCATTATCCAAAGGTATGAAAATAGTATCTAACAGCAAGCTCTCGCAACTCAGTCCAGAGTATGATAAAGATCATCACGTCATACGTGTTGGTGGTAGACTGAGATGTGATGGATGAACTGTCAATCGATGTTAAACATCCCATCGTGCAAGATCCAAGTCATAATGTTACAAAGCTCCTCATAAAGAAATATGACTCTGACCTCCATCACTATGGTGCTGAAAGACTTCACGGGGACATCAGAAGGAAATTCTGGATTCGTCGAGGCAGTGAAGCTGTTACAAAACACCAGAGACAATACCATGATTGCCAGAAATGGAGAGCAAATCCAGAGATCCCTTTGATGGCCAACCTACACAAGGCTCGGTTAAGATTGTTCGAACCACCCTTCTATTCGACAGGAATAGATTGCTTTGTGCCTATTGTATATAGGTGCTAAAGAAACCTTCTTGCACAAGCTTGAGGGTATATTAGTAGAGCATTATGATTATATCTTACAACTAGCTAATAATAATTGTAATACAGCAGTATCTTGTATAGTCAGTTATTATCAAGAAGCTGCAGAACACACCAAAAGAACATATGGTTTAAATTCTAACTTCAGGAGAAATCAGCAGCCTCCCTGGTGGGATGATGAACTTGAATTAATTAAATATGACAAATACAAAGCCCTGAGAGCTCACAGAGATCATGGGGAAGATTTTTTCACTTAAGATAAATTTTTTAAATGCTTTTAGTAGAAAAAAAACTCATTTCTTGAAGCACAGAGAGAAAAACTGATATAGCTGCAAGAGACAACCCAAAGTTGTTCTGGAAACTGCTCAAGGATAGTAAACCATTTAATGCAGTCACTCAATCAATTAATACTGAGCAATGGACTAACCATTTTATGTCTCTTCTTTTTAGGCAGGATCTTGCACTTGATAGCAGTATGTACCATATCCCTGACAATAATGATCTAACAATTAACATTCCTATTCTAGCACATTTAACAAAATCTTTGAGAGTGGTAACTTTCCAGATGTGTGGGGGAAAAGTATCATCTGTCCTCTGTTCAAGTCTGGTGATATGAATGATGCCAACAATTATAGAGGCATATCACTCATTGATACCATATGCAAAGTATTCACATCTATTCTTAATGCCAGACTACAGAGGTGGTGTGATGATAACAATATCATTGACGAATTTCAAGCTTGATTTAGACCCAACTATTTCACGACAGATCATATATTTTCACTACAGGCCATTATCCAAAAGTATGCATGTAAAAAGAAAGGAAGGTTCTACTGCTTATTTGTAGATTTCTCAAAAGCTTTTGATAATGTGTCCCAATATGTTGTTACAGAGTTTGGCTGATATTGGTGTTTGCGGAAAGTTTTTGTCTATTATTACATCAATGTACGATAAACTGTGTGCCTGTGTTAGAACACCTACTGGGTTATCCAAATACTTTAAGTGTAATATAGGTACCCGTCAAGGATGCATCCTCAGCCCTCAGATGTTTTTAATATTCATAAATGAACTTGTTAATTTTATGGAAAATTATGGAGGACAAACCGTCTTTATTACTAAAGACTGCCCAGCAATATATACACTTATGTTTGCTGATGACGTGTCATCTATTGCTGATACACCTTTAAATTTACAAAAGAAGATCAATGCTTTGGAACATTTTTGCAATACCACAGGCATGTAGGTAAACTTGAAGAAAACTAAAGTTATGGTATTCAGAAATGGCGGACCCCTTAGACATTATGAAAAATGGAAATTTAATAGTGTATATATTGAAACCGTGTCGTTTTATAGATATTTGGGTATTGTGTTCACGCCCAAACTTGTTTGGACTAAGTCACTAAATACTCTTGCTGCACAGAGTAACAAGGCCATTATGACATTATATAGATATCAAAAGAAAGTTGGTAATATACCCTGTCAAGATTTATTTAAGATATTTGATGCTATGATTGTGCCTATTGTCTGTCACGGCGCAGAAATATGGGGCATCTCATATTGTAAAATTATTGAAGATGTACAGAACAAAATGTGTAAATGGTTTCTAAATACAGGTAAAACAACAAACAATGCAATGGTTTTAGGAGAGTGCGGAAGAGCCCCTCTCCAACTTGTGTATACCACAAGGGCCATCAAGTATTGGTGCAGGCTACTGCGTTTGGACGAGCACAGACTGCCTCGCCAATGTTATTTAATGCTCAAATCACTGGACCATTCTGGTCGCACCACATGGGTTACTCACATTAAGAATATTTTGTTTAAATTAGGTTTTGGATATGTATGGTTAACACAAGATGTTGGCAATGTGAAGGTATTTATTCATCTTTTTAAGCAAAGATTATTTGATAACTTTCAACAATCATGGTGTAGTTCTATCAATAGTATATCTAATACCTTTTATTATAAACATTTTAAATCCCTGTTAAATGTAGAAAAATATCTTACACTCCCCATACCAGTACATCTGAGAATATGTATGACTCGTTTCAGATGTAGCAAGTTTAAACTTGCAATTGACTTGGGGAGATACACAAATGTCCCATACACTGAACGATTATGTAAATATTGTATAGAAAATGGTATATCTTGTTTTACTTGTATGTAAGCGTTATTCAGCCCTATGAAATATGTATCTTAAACAGTATATCAAGTTTCAAACTGTAACATCTTTTACTGAAATTATTTCATCAGAAAACTTTGATGTTGTATATAACACATGTTTATATCTATATAAAGTCCAACGGTTAAGAGAAACTTAAATCGACTACTTCCTTGGCATGCATAGTTCATGCAATCAACCATTGTCTGTATTATGGGGCTATGACCTTACTGAATAAACTGTCTGTCTGTCTGTCTGTCTATTGTATATAAAGATTGGCAGACGCAAAGAGAAAAGGTTTGGAATCATCTTTAAATGCATGACAACCCAAGCCGTCCACATTGATATTCTTGACAGTCTGGTCCCGGCGCATTCCGAAAAGCCCTTCGCAGATTCGTCTCCAGGAGGGGTTGTCCCTATGTACTGTTGTCAGACTGTGGCACATACTTCAAAGGTGGCGAAAATGAATTGTGCTAAGCTTTTGATTCTATGAACTCTGAACTGAAAGAAAAACTCGCAAAAAGCCATATCCGATTCCATTTCAATCTGCCAGTGGTCCCTCACTTTGGTGGATTGTGGGAATGTGAAATTCGATTTATCAAGTATAGCCTTCGCAGTATACGAGGAACTGAATCCGTCAGTGAATCTGTCCTGAGAACTGTCTTGACAGAGGTAGAATCTATCCTGAACTCCAAACCTCTGGGACACACCTCATGTGACATCTCCGATACCGATCCTGTAACTCCGTACACCTTGCTGATCGGGAGATCAGACCCAGCACTTCCTCAGGTTGTCTACCTGAATGAAGACAGACTAACAAAGAAACGATTTCGTCAAAGTCAACTACTAGACGATCACTTCTGGAGGAAATTCTTCAAGCAGTACTTGCCAAATCTCCAGCCACGTGTAAAATGGACTGACGAATGACGTAACGTACAAACTGACGATGCTGTGCTAATCATTGACCCTCTTCACACTCGCAGTGAGTGGAAGATTGGACAAGTGATAGAGGCCTATGCAGGGTCCGACGGTAGAGTACGATCAACAATAGTGAAGACCAATGACAATGACTAGTTTCGACCAGTGTCGAAATTGATCAAGTTGCCAAAATATGACTGAATAAGACAATCTGCCTGGACCAATTGACAATTAATGACATTATTAACATTTTGACATCCATTGATTCCATGTTTTGTTTCAAATGTGTTTCTTTCAGGTTGGGGAAATCTTGAAATTTGATTTATTGTGAAACATTGACATGATCTTTATTTAGTTTATTTAGGCTGTTTTTAAGTGATAGCTGTTTATGTGGCCTCCATGGGCAGTTTGGAGATATTTTACCTGGGCTTCAATTACTTATTCATGCTATTCATTGTTTAAGTATCAACCCATTCTAAATCCATTTTATGTTTAATTCTACTTTTGACTAGATCCACTATGTAAAACACATGTGTTGATCCTGATCTCAAGTGAACCAGATTTGAGCCATATAAATTGTTTTTGTGAACCTGAAATGACTTGTTTTCAACTGTTATTAAAACTTTCCAAAGAACCACGCAATAGTCTGGGCCTAGAGTTTTGTGTTTGTGTTCGTGATGGGTGCAACCGTGGAGGCAGGATACGCTCAAAGTTTCGTGAAGACCTGTTATCAACACTATTGATAGTGATTCATAAACACAAACGTATGATGTGGTCGGAATCGTACAATCGGCACTTATTTGCGTCCTTTTCGTTGCCCTAATTTCACCCAAGATCATAACACTACCACTTTAATAGCGTTTGCCTTCGACGCATGTTGATGGGGATGCGTAAAGAGCACAATTTCCCTCAACACTGAAGAGGACCCAATGTAACAAATGTTTTATTTGGATTAACATTTTCTTAGTAAAGTACACAATACACAGTGCAATTTAGCAAATGGTCGGATGTAACACATGTAATATTTGAGATAACACTTTCTAAGTAAAAGTATTCTAATACTTTTGTGGGTTAGGTCCCATCCAGGATTCAAACCCACACTCCCACAGTGTACTGGCGATTAGGTGCCTCATTCTGGGAGCGTGGGTTCGAATCCCGGATTGAACATTTGACCACTTACTAAATGGCATTGTGTGTTAACTGAAGAGGACCATTCCCAACTGACATGCTGCCAACCGCAAGCGTTGTCTGCATCACTGTAGACGTCGACCTTAAAGTTTCCGCCGTCAGGATGAGCTTTCTGGTTGGGCGCCACGCCCGGGTGCCGCACACGTCTTTGGACAGTCCTCGCAGATACGCCTATGTCGCCAGGAATTGTACGGGCTGTGAGAGTTGATACCTTGAACCTGTGTAGAAGATGCGTAGTTCGAATCCATACATCTTGACGAGGGCTTGTCACGGGTGGGCGAACACTATGAAGTGTTTCTCTGATGTGTTTCTAGTGTTCATAACATCGCCATAAGTGCCGCATAGTGGATGCTGATTTGACCATTTATCATTCTGAATTAGGCATGGGATGTGAAACCTCATCAAAATGTTCAAAAATGTTTTTTTCTGAACTTCCTGAAATTGCTTAGCAATTGGATATATTGGCCTTTAAAAATAGCTTTTGAAGCTTTTTGAATATTCGTCATTTCTTGCAAAGGAAATGCAATACCAACGTAATTTGTTTCTTGCGTTTCTTTTCGAGCTTTTACATAAACGTTTTGTTCCTGGCTCAAATACAAACAAATCATATAACGGTTTATAAGTGAACTAAATCCACGTCTAAATGACGTGTTTGAGCTCAATCATTTATTCACATTATTTGTTTCCTTTAATGCAGGTCACATGCAAGTTTTCCTGGCAAAACAGGGGTTTGACTATTTCTTTGTAATGATTTGGCCCCTCCCCCCGCCCGACAATCAAATAGATGCTCCCTTACTGGCCTAGTTGATAGAGCGTCTGCCCGGAGAGCGGAAGGTCGTGGGTTCGATGCTTGGCCGAGTCATGCCAAAAGACGTTAAAGATGGTACTTGCAGTTACCCTGCGTTCGGCATTAAAACAAGGACTGGTCGACTTGGTGTCACACAACAAATTAGTACTTACTTAACCCAATCGGAGGAAAGGCATCTTTGCAATGGCATAAAGAAGTAAAATTACTCTGTCAACATCTGTCGTCAAACCATTAAGTGACTGAGGATTGTTTAAGCGCTTCTGTCCATACGAGATGACAAGTACTAGGAGGCGGAGATTGACCCAAGACTGTTTGACAAGTGAAATGATTTCAACTGTCAAAAAGTCAACTTTCTTCGAAGATTTTAAAGGGAGTTGTCATACGACTTTTGCTCGAAAGGCCCCAGCAAAGCTTTCAGATATGTAATGGAAATCATTCCAAATTCGGCGCATAAGTGACAAATGTTTGTCCGATACAGTTCCCTATTTTGACTTGTACGATATGTTCCCATGTTTTCTTAGGGGAACACTATTGTCGCAGCTCCAGCTTCTGGTGTTCTCTGTAAAGCTTTCAAATAGTTTGTGTTTGTGACGTGTGGGGCAGGATACGCTCACTTTTTCGCGAATACCAGGTATCTTCACAATTTGATAGTAATTCATAAACACTTGCTCATGCTATGGTAGAATCTTGTCAGCTTATATTAACGATTTCTTCTGAAAATGGTAAGGACTTTGTCGCTTTTATTTAAATATGGTTACAACATAGCTTTAAAAATATTTTATGGTGAACATGTGGAGGACATGTACAAATGTAAAGTTTCAGGGACAAAAATGATGTCCTTGCAATTCTATATTTTGACATGTACCGTATATTCCCGTTGTTTTTCAGGTGACACTTGACTTGCCTTTGTTTATGTTTTTGACAGGTGTCCCTTGGGGAGGGATACTTCACCTTTTCGCAAACACATGTCATGGTCACTATTATATAGTTATCCATAAATATAAAACATTAACGCAAGATTACATTGTACTTAAGAGGCAATGAATAACGGTGGAAACTGTATACATATATCACTGAAAATCAGTATTGAAACAAGGTGATCGCGAAAACGCATGCTCATGACAAAGTCGGAATCGTTTAATTGTCACTACGTTTGGTATAGATTTCTTATGATTATAGCATTTGTTTTGGTCGCCTTTGTTTAATCGCCTTGATCATCACGTACACACAGCAAACGCCCTAATTTATATGTACTCGTAAATTCACAATAGAAGTCTGGTTAAGAAGCTATAAACAATTCATTCCATCCGATCAAAAGTGGTGAAAATACCCACAGTTGGAAGGCTGTGTACATGTGTTGCAGTACTTACCAGCCATGACAGATTAACCACGGGCATATGAAAAAAAGATTGAGTGTGCTTTAACCTCTTTTGAGTTTGATATTACAACCAGGACAAATGCTACCCGTGAAGATCCGGGTTAGAATAGGTCTTCAGCAACCCATGCTTGCCGTAAAAGGCGACTAACTATGATCGGGTGAACAGGCTCGCTCACTTGGTTCATGCATGTCATCGTATCCCAGTTGAGTGGATCGATGCTAATGATATCGATTACTAAAATGTCTGGTCCAGATTGGTTACAGACCGCCGTCAAAAAGCTGGAATATTGCCGAGTGCGTCGTTTATTTACAAACAAACAAACAGAGCTGGACAAATTCATAAACATGATTCAAACTCATTTGCCTTCGCACTGTCGTAAAAGTAAACTATTACATATTTATTTGACAAGAATACTTCGCACCTACATGCCACGAACTCTTTCTTATTGTCTATTCCCCGGAGATATTCTGCGGCATAATATGTCCCCAATTCCACTAGCTGTCACATAATCCGATTGACATGAGAATCGAGTGTTTAGGAGAGGTTCAAAAGGGTGATCCAGTCGTCTAAGGCGACTAAGTTGCATCCCTTTGACACGTTAGAAGCCTGTGTTTGCGGGTTCGAATCCAGGTATCCCCGATTATGTTTCTAGGTTTTTCAGCACCGTACCCATGCTCGTGGGTTTCACCGAAGTGGTAAACGTCTGAGACCTGTAACACTTCGGGCTTTCCTCCCGAGCTGACACGCCGCGATATAACTGGAACACTGACTGTTAAAAGCGGCGTTAAACCCAACTCACTCACTCACAATCACTCATATTGCTTCTTTAGTATATAACGTCAACAGTAGACAAAAATTAGTCGCGTTATCTGCCGATCTGCAGAAACAGGTTCAATGGGGCTTATAATGCAAAATAGCGGTGAAAAATAGATGAATGTAAAAAATCATTGAAGACGCAAGGTGTTCGCGAAGACGCATGCTTATGATATTGTCAGAATCGTACAATGGACTACTCTAGATAGAGATCTCTTTTGATTACGGAATGGTTTTTGTCATTATATTTAATCATCCTGATATGCAGAAATTTCCAGTAGAATGCTGGTAAATAAGATTGACACAGTTTATTATAAAAGTTGCCAATGAGCACAGGATGATATTAACTCCATCTGATATATTACAAACAACATAAAGTTCATGAAAAGGGCTATATGTCTTCGCACTGTGGTTAAAATGTTAATTTACATCATAATTTTATACTTGACACGTGTCTTTAATTGACAACGTTCAGATATCTTTCAGATTCAACCTTATCATATTCTCTGTGGGTATCGTATTCAGTACTATTATTAAGTGATGGCCTTCAGTTTTAACAAAATACATTTTTAGTCATGGTAAAAAATAACCTAATAAAATATATCTCGTCTCCAACAGAATGATTTAATCATATAAACCCAAATCCATGGTAAGACTGATTTGATCATATGAACCCAAATCCATGTGAAAACAAATTGCGATCCATGTTTGTTTGCTTTGATGTTCATTCGACACATTTGGGTAACGGGGAACATATTGTGTTATGTTACGGTTAGCTGGTAACAATGGCTTCTGAATATGAAATGTTTGTTTCTTTGTTTCTTGTGTCACGCCGAAGGTCAACAATATTCCAGCTATATGACGGTGGTCTGTAAAGAGTCGAGTCTGGACCAGACAATCAGGTGATTGACATCATGAACATCAATCAACGCAATTAGATGACAGCTACCCATGTATGTTCATCCGTGTTGTCAAGAATCAACCAGATTTTATAACCCTATTTAGGAATTCAAATTTCCGTGCATCTGGTCAGTGTTATTGAATTATAACATTGACATTTGTCTAATCGTCACCAAACCTTTGATAAGCCACCCTGCAGAAGAAATACATAAAGTTGAATAATAAATGTGTGAAAACGTTTTGAGAAAATGTAACGACACATCTTCTTCTGAGTTTTGCCTCTCGGGGTGTTGACCTTTGGTCTTTTATGACACTGGCCGCAATAATTCGAATTGATAAATTGGTAAGACATAAAAAACATAACTGGCCAAATTCAAGCGTCTAAGGCGCCGCGATTCGCTGTGCAGAGTTGCGTCCCTTGGGCACGCCAGAAACCTATGATCAGGGGTTCGAATCCCGGTTCGCCCCGATTATGTTTCTAGGTTTGTCAGCACCATACCCGTGCTCGTGGGTTTCACCGAAGTGGTAAACGTCTGAGACCTGCATCACTTCGGGCTTTCCTCCCACATTAAGCTGACACGCCGCGATATAACTGGAATACTGTTCAAAGCGGCGTTAAACCCAACTCACTCACTCACTCATATTTGTGTCATATCAACACGGGTCAACACGAGTCTACATGCAATACTGTTCACATTCTGAACTCGGATCATCATAGTTTATTCCACTACATAGTGTACACGCATACGTTATACCTATGGCAGCACCGAAAAAGTTGCTATTATATGATTTTAATCCATATAGGGGCATATACCGCCGCATAAAGTTCGTATAACATGCTGGCTCATGCACAGGAGACTACCGATAAGTGATGCTTTAGCATGAGATAGTCACGCGCACATATATAGTTCCAATGTGGATGTATCCAACAAAGAACGAGGGGATCTCTTGTGTTGCCTGTTTTAATCTTTAGCAAAAGAAAATATTTGCTGACTGCTGATTTCAAAGGTCTTTTTGGCAGATGTAGTACTTTGTTTCTCCCTTCTCCCTGTCTTTCCAAGTAAATGCATTGCTACCTTTGTTGGCTACGATGTAATCATGCTCAGCCTTTTCATTAGCCGGGCGGCCTGGAATCCAGGCAAAATAGGTCATGGGTCGGCCATCATGGAAAACCCACTCTCCTTCATTTGCCGCATCTGAACCATCGAAATAGTAGCTACTGGTCATAGTTGCTGAAAGTTTAATAAAGGAACCATCATTTTGTTATCCATTGAAAAGTGAGAAGCAATTATTATTGATAAATAAATTGAAGTGGAGCAAAAGGGAAGATTATATGATTGATAGTGTCGGCACTGATCCAGTTTGCAGGATTTCAATGCAAATTTATTAACTATTATATGTTAAGGGAAGATTGTTGGGCTATGAGTTTGGGTTGTTGAAATGCGGCTTCGATTCCCAATAAGGGTATATTGTGAGATATCCATTCTTGTTGTCTCACACAGTGATATTGCTCGAATGTGGCATATGATCATACACATAGATACGGTCTGTTATAGGATGGTTTCCAGATAGATGCCCGATTCGAAACACACCACACCCTGCCACAGTGTACATGAATAATGAAAACTGCAACACGATTCGCTTCCTATACCACTTGCCTTCAAATATTGAGTGAGTGAGTGAGTGAGTTTGGTTTAGCGCCGCTTTTATCAATTTTCAAGTTATATCACGGCGTGCAAGCTTAATGTGGGAGAAAGCCTGAAGTGATGCAGGTCTCAGACGTTTACCACTTCTGTGAAACCCACGAGTACGGATGTGGTGCTGACAAACCTTAAAACAAAATTGGGGCGAACCGGGATTCGAACCCACATAATAGGTTTCTGGCGTGCCAAAGGGACGCACAGTGAATCGCGGCGCCTTAGACGACATGGCCACCCGTGCCCCCTCCTTCAAATACGTGTACTTATATTGCCGATGTTTCTGTATACATGTGAGGTTAGAATCATCGAGAGGGTACTGATTTTTTTCCTCCATCGCGCAATTGCGGAGAAAATCTTTACTTGTCCGGTTTCCAACTCGATGACTTAATACATTTTTGCACTAATCTATATATCTAAATACATGTACTCGTATGTGAAGGCAAGTGCTTTAGGAACTAGAGAATCATGTTGCATTTAACGATAGCGCACGACTCAGACGCTTTTTTAACGCTTTTAAAGTCCGTTGCAGATTTGGATCGGGAATCTTGTAGGAAAACATGTTCGACAGTCAGTAACAAAGTCAAAATCGTTGATAGGAAGCAACGGTTACCGCAGCTATCAAATACCCCGAGACATAACCATATCTTGTAATGGAACTGGTTTGTTCTGAAAGGGCTAACACTGATTCGCTATATTTGGCAGAGATTTCTTGTGATTATGGAAATGGTCTTGTCACTTTTCTTTGTACATTTGTTTGTGTAAATTGTAATGAATGTTTTGCTTTGGGCAGATATAGGTGAATGTGTAGGCATCTTTACAAACCTGATGACGACATGATCTGCTTGACCACGTGGTTCTGCTTGTCCGCACTGTCAATAGCAACAAAGTGTTCTCCTCTGGACGTACAGTCAGCAAGACCAACGTCGTACGGGAGCTTGTCGGGATGAAGCTGATAGCAGAAATTGAGGAGGCGGTTGTGGACGTAGCCAGATGGACAAGCACCTGAGGTAGACAAGAACAGTTATCATCTATAGTTTAGAAAATGAGTGAGTGAGTGAGTTAGGTTTGTCGTCACTTTGAACAGTATTCCGGTATATGACGGCGTGTCAGCTTGTTGAGGGACGACAGACCAAAGTGATGCGGGTCTAAGACGTTTACCAATTCGGTAAAACCTCAAGCAAGAATAGGGTACATAAATCCTGGAAACATAATCCTGTAAGATTAAGAAACAAACCTACACACTGTTTCTGACAAATCGAAGAACAATGGAATGAACTATACTCTGCATGCAAAAAAGAAACGCAAAATTGATGTTAGATGTGTATTTTGTATATAATATAAATAATCAACAGATGATAATCGATCGTTCAATATTGGCACACATAATTCTCATTGATCCAGGTTCCATATGGCCCACAGGTCATCTGTTCTCAATATCTTGTATGGTCACGTCGTCACATGGAGGCGATGAGATCCCAAGTTGTGGCCTGGGGAATGTTTACCCACTTTTCCTGCAATGCTTGTGACAGTCGTTGCTGAAATAATTAACTCAGAGAAAAGAAAACACCAAATGAGAACCACTGGTTGCTTTATATGGCAGACCACATCGTCCGAACACACATTGAAGGCAGGGACACAGGCTTGATACCACTAATTGCACGTTTAAACAATACACTGATGACTAGGGAATTGACGAAAACCACAGGTGATATGGTTATCCTGTGGGATCTTGACGACATAAAGCTGTAACATAAATACTTCTTGCATAATATGTAATTAGGATCCTTGAAAAATGTTATTATTACACAAGTATGCATAAGAAACTGACTGACTGACTGCCATTCCGTAATCAGTACGATGTTCAAGTATATGTTTTTAAAGCGACAAAACCCTTTTCATATCCACTAGAAATCTCTACATAAATCAGAGTCAATAGTACGTATCCGACTTTATCATGAGCATGTGTTTATGAATCTCTATCAAATAGTTCTAATGCCAGATGTTCGCGAAAAGGTGAGCGTTTCCTGCCACACCAGTGGCACCCGTCACAAACACATGAAAAGGCAAGTCGCTTGTTACAAGTCAAAATAGGGATTTGCATCGGACAAATTTGGAAATGTCCTCCACATGTCTACCATAAATCTTTTTGAAAGCTTTACTGAGGCCTTGAACGTTGTAACCTTGATCAAACAACGTCTGAGCAAGAGCCGTAAGACGCTCTTTGAAATCTTGATAGAGAGAGCATGCTCGATTGTATCTCAAAAGTTTCGAAATATAAACACCAACGGCTGGAGCTGCTGGAATATTGCTCGACATGCAAGCAAAGATCTGTTCACTGAATTGTTTTCGCACACGGATGCATCAACAATAAATCATTTATCAACTTTATCTGTACGTGAAACCGAGAGACCACAGAGTGTTTATGGCGGACAGGGTTACCGCAGGTGTCAATGTAGTAGCAACTGCTTGACAAACAGGTACTCCTGTTTTAAATCGGGGTTGAGATGCAATAGTGCATGACATAGCCACAACTCCTGTGCAAACTGTGGCTGAACTGAGCGGTGATGTGATTCAGAGATTCTTAATATGCAGATAACGCTGCTTAGAAAATAGAAAATTAAGTTTCTTAAGATCACATATTTATTCACTTAAAAATAGAGTTTACTTTATTAAACACAAAGCATACGAAACAATACCAATTTCAATTGCGTTCTTTGGGAAGGACAATCACCTGCTAATTGCGTGAAATGAGCAAGCTGTTTGCCCATATTGTGAAATATTTGGAGAATTATTTTTTATTCACAACTATTGCCCATTCCTTGCACTGATCCGTGAGAAGATAATTATTAGCACATTGCGTGCATTGCCGAATGCACGCAATGGGCAGTTGCACAGATTGGGTGTTAGATATATACACTTAAAAATAACCAGGTGTTAACTATGATGACGCTAGAGAGACAAATAAACGCAGATCGGTTAAATATTATTTCCTTGTTTTCAGTTAATATTTAATTATAAGATGACATTTTTAAAACAGTTTTTCATAATATGAAAGAAACAGACTAGCAATCAACACTATAACCGCGATGCAATTGCGTTACTCAATACAAACATATAAGGCGCCGTTTTTAACTATTTATTCCTTATTTTATGATATCAGTAATTCATTTATTGATTCCAAAGAATGAATTTATATCAGATATTTCATTTTATGATATCATGAAATATTTATTGTTATCGCAAAATATCGATTTTTCCATATCAGTGAAAGAATCTTTTATATCAAATAATGTATCACGATAAAAATTGTGATTTTTGAAAAATCAAAAGTAGATTATGATATCACAAATAGTGAGGATAACATTCGCTCAATTGTTTTGTCAATGGGTTCCAGCGTATTGGTAGATATATATTCATTTGCCCATCTCTTACTCTACTGGGTGAATGATTAGTTTTTCGGGGTATCCTTCTCAATTAAATGAAGCAATAATGGCCACATGGATTGTTCCTGATGGTATTTATATCTTTAGCCTTCATCTCCTTCGGCCTATTTTTGAATAATTCATGGGTATAGTTGTCGTAACATTAACGTATATTTGTCATATTTAGATGATGTATACAATTACAAACTTCTCCTCTTATTTAATCAGTTTTGTATTTTAAAACGATTTGAAAATTACTAATTACAATCTTATTTTACCACATGCTTTACATGAGACGTGTTATGTGTACATGTCGCCATTAATTATAATTATCGCTTGTAAGCTCAACACAACTGACAAATACCCTACAATACATGATAGTAAAATAGTAATGTACGTTGAAAAGAATATATATACCACAATGATGTATCAAGGATAGAGGAGATGCTATATTGACAGTAGCGCTTGAGTTTATTCAACGGAACTGTGAAAACAGCACTATTTTATCCCTTTTAACTGACACAGTCAAAGTTCTATTTTTACTTCTGGCAGCCATTATGCAACCGCCATCTTGTACACAACCCCGCGCTCACGTCTACACGTCTCTTACTGCGGTATGGCAATTAGTAGAACCTCTCTCTCAAATGTCAACAGTTACCTGCCCTTGGATGGTCTCTCGAATTCACCAGAAAAATAAAAAGCAATCTCCGTTTACCGGTAATATTATCTGATATTATAAATATATGTGCTGACAAAATGCTCTGTAACATTTGAACATGATATATATGAAATTTTATTTGTAGGATCATTTGTAGAAGCTGTTATGTCGCAGCCCATGGTCGCAGAGTGTAATGAGCTCGCCGTCAGCGGCGTAAAGAACATGAATATGTAACAACACAGACAGATCAGATGTGTTGAGTGAAAGTGAACTTTTTAAATATTTTTGTTATTCAGTCAAGAGGGTATATAACATTATGTTCATAGTCACCGTATCATAAGAGGCATCAAACTACATGGTAAATATCAATAGAAAAGTGTACAGTATGTGATTGACAGTAAGTTCATCTTTAATACATTGTAGTAAGTATAAGATATATCGATTAAGTAAGCTAATCCGCCTGCGTTATGGTTTTCCCCATTAAACTCCATTTTTTAGTGAAAGAAATTATTGTTCCGTTTGTTTTTGCAAGGAACAAATCGACATGGTAAATGTCTTTAAGCATATTTCTATATGATTTAAAACATGGTTTTATTCCGTTAATATGTAGTACGTAAATGTGTCGTTTTCCTAATGTCAGTAAGTGATTTAATAAGAAGTTGTTTGTACCTCCAACATAGATATCTTGTTTTGTAATAATGTACTGAAAGTACAACCACATGCTATTGAAGTACTTTTAAATGATTTAAACTTATGCCAACTTTGTTGAAATAGTTGAAATACAATAATAAGGTGTCCAAACTTTCAAAATCTCTCTCAGACAACCAGTCTTAACCACACACGGAAATGAGAGCTAAAAGGGCCACAATCTAGCAAAGTGTCTTTGGCCCTTTCGGAACTTGACTTTGGCCCTTAATAGATTTATAAGTAGCCTCTCGTATATGTAAAAAACGCATCATTGAAAACATACAATAATTTTTCTTATTTCTTCATCTAGTATCTTCATCAAAGTTTGAGTGGTAATTTCTTTTAAACAATCAAAACCTTCAACGTCAATATCGTCTATCGACTTGCATAATTTTTCCTAAAGGTTTTTCTGTTCGTTTATTATTAAAGAACCATCTGTTATTTCCTCACCTTTTATCAGTAATAATAGTCTTGGTGAGTTTATTCGTATAGCTCCTGTTTTCTAACTAGCAAAAGTAATTAGTTGGTTTCTCTCCTTCATTATACCTCTGTATTCTAATATGGATTTGAATTCCTCTCATTTCTTCTTTTTTAATTGTTTCGAGCTCTGATTTTCGTTCTGATAGTTTGGATAACAATGTTTCGCTAACGTTTTGAAAGTCGTTTCTTACTCGTGTTTCTTATTACAATATATCATTTTCTATTATTTCTTTGTATTTTTTCTCATTTATGTTATTCACGTGTGTAAAATATGAGGTAGTTTTTCCTCTTACTTTCATCCAAAATGTCTCCTTGTTGACGAGGGTTGTTTTACCCTCAAGTAAATGTATTGATGTTCGTCTTTAGTTCTCTCCATGCATCTATTAGGCTTAATGATTCAATTTTATCTAAGACTAATTTTCTTGCATTATGATAGTTTTGTAAGTCTATTGAATGATCAAGAACAAAGTTCCAATCTCTACATATTACTAAAGAGTCAGGCACTCGTGAAGAGCAACCTCCTCGTGGTGAGTGCTGGGTGGCGCTAATAGCTCTTCCCCCGTGTGGACTCGGGGTAGAATTTGTCCACAGCACCCCATTGCTGGTCGTACAAGGCGACGAAATTGGGCAACCTGTTTGCCGTGGGTTGCGCCCCTGTGTCGGTGGAGGAAGGGATTCTGGTGGTTGAGGGCACTGGTTCCAGGAACAGTGTTCCTTTGCCCAACACACCACTTTGACCCTAACTTCACCTAGACGGGTGGTAGAATGGGCCCGGTTCTATCAATCGGCTGGTCATGCCATGCCCTGTGTATGGTACACATTCATGTTAATTATGTTCTGTATTTTTGAATACTGTAAATGAATGTTTTCATTGAAAATTATATGTACAAATTTGCCTAGAGTCCCATGCCTGAAGGCGGTGGCTCATGGGCCAATCTGGTAATGTTGACCTCCAAACTCAGTATGTATCCAATTTCTTGTCATGGGCAGAACCAGCCTGGCATCTATTTTGGTATACAGATATTGCTGTTTGTGTCATATTTTCTGGAGTATAACAACCCTGTAGCCCTGGTGTATGCATCTTGGAGATCCGGTGCTTTGCAACACTGTCTATTATGATACTCCGTGGTGGGTGGGGAGCAGGGTTGCTGAATCACTTCAACATAATCATGGCTAACTCACACTCTGGTTCAAAAAGACGTCATTTGGACTCTAGTTCTTCTGATGAAGCTGATACTCTTCCTGATTCCTGGGCTCGATTCCTTGTGATCGAAGCCACAGATCATGAACCACTAAAACTAAATCCCTTTGCTGTATCCAAAGCAATTCATGGATGTTGTGGAGAAGTCAAAAATGTCACACGACTGCGTACTGGATCTCTTCTGGTTGAATGCTTGAGGAAACAGCAATCTCTAAATTTATTATCAATCACACACTTTGCTAATGTTGAGGTTGCTGTTTCTAAGCATAGAACATTGAACTCTTGTCGTGGCATTGTTCGCGACAGGACACGTTCACTTTCAGACATGTCTGAAGATGAGATTGTTTCGGAACTCAAACATCAAGGAGTACTATCTGTCAAACGTTTTACCCGTAAGGATGACAAGTCAAATATCATTCAAACAAACACCTATTTGTTCACCTTTGCCCGTCCATCGGTTCCACAATCAATAAAAGCAGGTTATGTCAACATCGGAGTGGATGTGTATGTCCCCAATCCACTCCGATGCTACAAGTGTCAAAAGTTTGGTCACGGTTCGAAAACATGTAGACGCCCCATGGTTTGTCATCGTTGTGGTGGCAACCATGAGAGTATGGATTGTACTAAGGATCTAAAGTGTTCAAACTGTGCAGGCCAACACATGGCCTCTTCTAAATCCTGCCCTGTATATCAAACAGAAACCCAAATACTAAAACTGAAATGTGAAAAAAACATCTCTTTTGCAGAGGCTAGGGAGCTTGTTGCCAGTCAATCAACATCTCCTTCAACTCTGAATTATTCTGCTGCAGTGACCAAATCTGCTAAAAAATTCTCATCTGTACTGTGTCAGACTGATTTGACATGGGTCAATTCAAATCGACCTGTTCCAAGTACTTCTGTCACTGCTATCACTGAACGTAACTCCACATCAATATCATATGGTGTTCAGGCTGAAACTCAGACTTCGTCTGAAGCATCTCCTGAAGCTGCTACTGAAACTTCTCCTGCAGCATTGCCTGAAACATCTCCTGAAGAACCATCTTCTCTGGAACGAAAATCATCTAAAAAACAAAGAAAAAAGTTAAATAGAAATCAATCACCCAGTACCCCCTCTTCTTCGGAAGTAACTACTCACAACTCCTTTAGTGCTTTAGACATGGAGGTGACTCCATCGTCAGACAGTAGCGAAAGGAGTTCTTCTTCCTCACGTTCACGTGAGAGATCTCCCATTGAGCCACCGTGAATCAATCATCACATTTAATACAATGGAACTGTAGAGGACTTAAGACTAATTATAATGATTTACAACTTTTAATTCAGGATTTCAAACCATCGGCGATATGTCTTCAAGAAACATATTACAAAGACACTGATCAATTCGATATAAGAGGTTATACCTCCTACAATGTCTTTTCACCTCCAGGGGCAAAAGCCACTGGAGGTTCTTCAATATTCATGAAAAACGGCGTTATCCATAGCCCTGTTCAACTTGCTACTCCTCTTCAAGCTATTGCCGTCCGTGTAACCTTACACATAGTTTTTACTTTGTGTTCGCTCTATATTCCACCATCTTCTTCCCTTCGACAGTCTGAACTTCAGGCTCTTTATGATCAACTCCCCAAGCCCTGTATTATTATGGGTGATTTAAATGGGCACAATCCACTCTGGGGTAGTGTTCAGACAAATAACAAGGGTAAACTTTTGGAAGATTTCATTTCAAACAACGACTTGTGTATACATAATGATGGTTCAAACACATATCTTCATCCCGGTACAGGTACCTACTCTGCTCTTGATTTATCACTCACTCACTCTGATTTATTAAACGAATTTGAATGGTCCGTCCACGACGACCTCTGTGGCAGTGATCATTTCCCTACCATTTTAAAACCTGTCTTACCTTCAGATGTTCCACCTTCAACAAGATGGAACTTCACTAAGGCCAACTGGCCTTTATTTGAAATGCTCGCATCCAAAAAATTGAAGACTGACCTATTTATTGACGTGACTGATCCTGTGCAATTATTTTCTGATGAATTAAACAAAATCGCTGATGAATGTATTCCTAAGTCCTCTACAAATCCACACATCCGTAAACCATGGTTCAACAATGACTGCAAACAAGCTAGGAAGGCACGGAAAAAGGCTGAACACTATTTCCGTCGCCATCCAATGGTCCATAATTTGAATAAATATAAAATCTTAAATGCTAAAGCCAGGCGTACGTTTAAACAAAATAAACGGCAATCTTGGCAACATTATGTTTCCAAAATAAACTCACGAACGCCCATGTCCAAGGTATGGAACATGATACAGAAAATTAAAGGTAAGGGTTCTAAAAGTAGTGTCCACCATCTTAAGTCTGGGGATGACCTTATAACAAATAAATCGGATATTGCTAATAAACTCGGTGAAACGTTAGCAAAACATTCTTCTTCCTCAAATTATGTCCCTCAATTCCAAAAATTTCAAAAACAGCAGGAAAAGAAAACTATAACTTTTAAATCTGATAATGGGGAAGATTATAATGAAATATTTTCGATCCATGAACTTCATACTGCTCTTGGACAAGCTCATGATACTGCTACAGGAGCTGATAATGTACACTACCAACTCCTGAAGCACTTGCCAGAACCGTGTTTAGAAACCCTTTTGTTGATTTTTGATGATATATGGACAACAGGTAAGTTTCCTTCTTCCTGGCGTGATGCCATAGTAATACCCATACCGAAACCTGGACGGGATCACAGTGATCCCTCAAATTATAGACCCATTTCATTGACCAGTTGCGTTTGCAAAACCATGGAACGCATGGTCAACAATAGATTAACATGGTACTTGGAATCAAATAATTTAATTACAAATATTCAGTGTGGCTTTCGAAAGAATCGAAGTACCGTTGACCATTTAGTACGGTTAGAATCATTTGTGAAAAATGCAATCATTACTAACCAGCATGCAGTGTCTATCTTTTTCGATCTAGAAAAAGCGTATGACACAACGTGGAAACACGGGATTTTAAAGGATTTACATGATTTTGGATTGAGAGGCCGTTTGCCTGAATTTATATCCAAGTTTTTAACTGGCAGACAATTTCAGATCCGCGTGGGCTCCACCCTGTCTGATCATTATCATCAGGATCAGGGTGTCCCACAAGGCAGTATTTTGTCTGTCACTTTATTTAGTATAAAAATAAATAGTCTTTCAAAGGTTTTAAGTGATTCAGTAGATGGATCACTTTTCGTGGATGATTTAAATGTTTCTTGTCGAGGAAAAAATATGCATACAATAGAGAGGCAGTTACAAATCTGTCTCAATAAAATTCATAAATGGTCCCTCGAAAACGGGTTTAAATTTTCGAAATCAAAAACTAATTGTATACATTTCTGCAGAAAATATAAGCCGCATAAGGACCCTGAGCTCTATTTAGATGGCACCCATATCAAAATTGTTAAAGAGGCCAAGTTCTTGGGCCTTATTTTTGATAGTCATTTAACTTTCCTTCCGCATATTAATTACCTTAAAGCTAAATGCCTGAAGGCACTCGATTTGTTGAAAGTAGTTTCAAATTCTAAGTGGGGAGGTGATCAAACAACCCTCCTACACTTGTACAGGTCATTGATCCGTTCAAAACTCGATTATGGCTCCATCGTCTACGGTGGAGCCTGCAAAAGTAACTTAAAAAAACTCGATACTATCCATCATCAGGGCCTAAGGCTTTGCCTTGGAGCCTTTAGGACGTCACCAATTCACAGTCTATATGTAGAAGCGGATGAACCTTCTCTTAAACAACGCCGTCTGAAATTAGCATTACAATATGTCACTAAATTATATTCAAATCAGTCAAATCCAGCTTTTAATTGCATCTTTAATCCTCTTTACCAAGATATTTATAATAAAAAAACGTCTCTTGTTCCACCACTTGGAATCAGAATCCAGTCTGCCATGTCTGCCGCTAATATTAAACTGCAATATATAGCTCCCTTTCAACTGTTTTCATCACCTCCTTGGCAAATGGTAAGGCCAGTAGTTGATCTCACATTAACCAAATTAAAAAAATCTGAAACAAATCAACTAATTTATCAACAACAATATAATGAATTAAGGAGCACTTATGATACTTACAATTCCATATTTACAGATGGATCCAAGGATGGTGACGCTGTTGCCAGCGCCACTGTCATTGGATCCAGAACCATATCAACTAGATTACCGAATGACAGTTCCATTTTTACAGCAGAATCGGATGCAATATTAACTGCTCTCAAATATATCAATAATAAATCTAAACATAAACGGTTCATTATCTTTTCTGATTCACTTTCCTGTCTTCAGGCAATTAAGAATATATCTTGTAAACATCCACTTTTACGTGAAATTATAGAACTACATAATGATCTTGCTACTGGCCAATACGACATCGTCTTTTGTTGGTTACCAAGCCATGTTGGTATCACTGGTAACACAATGGCTGATGCTGCTGCTAAAGCAGCACTCACCAAATCTGTGACACCACTTCTCATCCCCTATAGTGATTATAAACCTATCATTAGATCTTACATCCGTGATCGGATGCAAAAAAAGTGGGACACCCAAGTCGGTATCAATAAATTACATGCAATTAAACCAAATATCGGTTACACCTACTTGGGTTGTCAGTCCAGATTTGAGGAGGTCATAATACGACGATGTCGTATTGGCCATAGCAGGTATACAACTGAATTTTTATTAAAAGGTGAGGATCCTCCATTTTGTATCCCTTGTGATGAGAGAATCACCGTCAAGCATGTCCTGCTTGATTGTGTTGATTTTTCCATCACAAGGGATAAATATTTCAAAGTTTCATCCTTAAAGGATCTTTTTAGTATCAATGCTCGTTTAATTATTGCCTTTTTAAAAGAAATTGAATTGTTACATAAATTTTGATTGATATGTTTTGTATATAATATAGTTTTTATACTTGGTAAAATAAATTTGATGACTGAGATGACTGACTGGCTGTATCCTTGAAGGGGGTTGAAGTAACGTAAAATTATTGTCCCCCTGAGAGGATATGTAAGACCACATCATTCAAAGTACATTTATTCTTGCCACAGTTTTAGACGTAGAATATTTGTTTATTTTAAGTGTTGGCTAAATTGCATATAATCACCAGCGGCTGAAGGGATGGTGTAAATCCTGCTGGGGAGTCGTGCAGGTAGCAAAAGTATTGTAAGTCCCCACGGTCCCCAGTAAGGTGGCCTAACTTTGGTTGCTGGTGATCTATAGCCCATTTTTATATTGTATTGTTGATTGAAAATGTATTCTTTTAAATGTTCTCAACTAGTTTTAAAATCCAAACTGTGATACTCTAGTTATTTTTACTGTCCTTCGATGACAGATATTTAATCCATTCAAATCTTTGTATTTTATATCAGTTCTCGTCACGATATGGCTGAAATACTGCCGATGTGACGTTAAATATTAACTCACTCACTCACTCACTAAAGAGTCATAACCCATATCATCAAATTTTCGAATAATGTTTTGTAAAATAAAGGGTGATCGGAGTTGTGATACACTGTGGTGAGTGCAAACTTTATACCGTCAACCGTAATGTCTAAAATAATATAATTACCATTATCGTCAACACAAGCCTTGTGTATTTTATAATAAAAATTGTTGTTGAAGAGGATTGCTACACCTCGTGCATTTGACTTGTATGGTTCGATAACACTTTCAAGACCCCATTAATTTTTCACGAGATTTTTATTATCTTTGGAATTATGAAAATCTTGCAAACAAATGATAGATCATTTCTTTTTTCAATATAAATTCATGACTTCTTTTCGTTTGGTCTTTGTGGCTAGGCCTCTACAATTAGCTGAGACTATATGTATTTTATCACTTACTCCCATGTACTATTAATCCATCTTTCTTTTGAAATATAGTGTTATGTACCCACTGGAATGGAGTGAACGTCAACTTGATAATAGCTGTGTTTGTTACAACAATGCAAGAATAAAAAACAATCTATTGGTAATGCTGAGATTCTGGCTGCAATGGACAGAATAAACTGTTTTTCAACAAACAATTTAGTGCGAAAGAAGCGAGAATGACTAAGATTTTGACCGCTGTGCTGAAACAAGAGACAGAAAATATAGAAGAAATTCAAGGCACAAACAATGATGCTTACAGATAAAGTTAAACAACTTGAGAAATCACAACTAGGAAATGTGATGTTCCACCTCTCTGTTACACATCTCTGTTCAACATAATAGTATTGCTGTTTTTGGTTAATTCTTGTCATTGTTGTATATATGGAATTAGATAAGGTTGGTAGTTTGCCAGAAAAACCTAGAACTTCCAGCGGTAAGTATTTGTTAAAAGCCTTATTCGAATGATGCACTGCAGTCCCTCTGGGATGTGGTTACTGAGTGCAAACGGAAGTGGTTAAAATGTAATTCTCCTCTCAGTAAAAAAAAAGCAAAAGTATGTTTTTGAAAGAAAGTTTTGGGATAAGCTCTGGAGAAAGTCAAAACGCTCTTATCAAACGTAAGAACAACAGCGCCTTTTAGACAAATACCAGCATAAAGATTCTCGTGAGTCTTGGAAAGCAATTGTTAAATTTGGTATTGCCAATGATCGACGTGGTTCTATACCATGGGAGGTAATTACGGATGGCGTGATTGCAACTGACAAGTATGTTGTCCTGGAGAAATGGCAATCAGACTATTTTTCACTGTACAATACCGCCCCTGCTGGTTTGTTTGAGGAACAATTCCTTGAGAATATTACGGAAGAAGGTAATACGTTTTCTGTCAAATCCGATATTAATGACATCAGTTGCCTCAATGCACCGATAACCCGTTTCATGTTATGACTGTTATCTACCGGGCCTAAACGCGGTAAAGCTTGGGTTTAGATCGTATTCCTGCTGAAGCTCTGAAAAAACAATTATTTTGTTACTTTAAAGTTCAACATTTTACATATTGATTTAATAATAACATCTGTCCAGAAAAGTGTCGTGATAGTTCAATTTCTCTCATCAGAAAGCCCGATACTAACGTAAGAAATCCTTTGGGTTATCGTGGTATATCATTGATATCTATTCCATATAAACTATATTCTGATTTAATGAATCTCCGTTTTGACTCTAATGCGATATTGGCTGAAGAACAGAAAGGCTTTCGCGTCGTCTTCAATACCAGGAAATTATAATTAATACAACCCTTCTGGCAATCTGGGTAATGCAGGAGGCTGCAGTGATGGGGAGTCTGCACATTCTCTAAAATGTTCTGGGTTGTTTTGACAAGGCAGCCCTTCCTGGGAGAAGTCCCATTCGCTGTCTAGGCTGCGTGTAGAGGGGGTAAGGACCCTGAGCTGATGACGAGCCTAACCAGCCTGACTGTGCCAGGGTCACCCAGATCTTCTTTGCTGCATTTATTTATTTAAATATGCATTCTAGTAATATATTAACATATTATATTATTAGCATGTGTTTAGGAATCACTGTCACTTGGTGATGAGGTGTTCGTGAAAACGTGTATGTCCAAGATAAATAGTGAGAGAGTGAGTATGGTATTATTCCAGCAACGTAAATGGGCTTCACACATTGTACCCATTGTGTGGGGAACCGAACTCGGGTCACCGACGTGACGAGCGAAAGCTTTAACCACAAGGCTACCCCACCGCTCCCAAAAATAAATATGTTTTGTGTACTCAGAGTACTTCTTTCACGTTCTATGAACAATATCAACCCTCACCTGTCGTTAAGCTGTAGTACTCGGTGCCTTCCTCTTGGTCTCCGTCCCCGGGTGACATGAACAACACGTCATGGAACTGACACCGTCGGTGTTTCTGTATGTAAAACACAGACACACAAGCTTCATTTTGGAGACACAGAAGTAAACATAGTTTACCACTGTAAATATTTGAAATTTCAGACGTGACGCTTGTTGACACAAGAACATTGTCAAAATCTTTCCATTTAACTCCAGATCCCGTCCTTATCATAGCAGGAGTATAATGCACTAAGCAAAGGACAATTAGCTTCAGAATCATTACGTCCATCTCAAATAGTTGCCAGTCAGTGTGTGGCGAGAAGCTTTGAATTAGATCTGAACAGTGTGAGGTTAGCGACACAAAATCAAAGCGTGAATACATCTGTTGTTGAGCTGTTGCCATGGGTTCAGCTTCAGTGACATCAGCGGGTTTTGTTGCTTTGTTCTGGGTATACGTATAGAAACATGAGTCAGTGTGTGGATGTTGTTCAATGCTGCTGACAGTGAAATATAATGTCAGTCAATGGATAGGAGTTGATTGTTCTTAGTGACTGTGCCACGCATGCTTCTGCCCCACCATTACTGGTCGGACAGACACTAATATAGCAGCAGGCCGCGCGCTTGTGCGTAAAGTTATGTGGCTGCACCGGCCATACGAATATGTTAATAAATATAAATAAATATATATATATATTGAGAGAGAGAGAGAGAGAGAGAGAGAGAGAGAGAGAGAGAGAGAGAGAGAGAGAGAGAGAGAGGGAGGCTATGATTAGAACATATTTACTCCTAAAAACTGCGTTCTGTTCTAAACATATCCGATAATGGACACCTGTAATGATATACATGTATGCTAGACATTAACAGATAAATGTTATGTGAACCTTTTTTTTATTTCTTACCACAAATTGATAATGTTTTACTTGAAATCATCAAAAGGTATTTTTAAAAAAATAGCTTCGGATCTGCTCACTTTTACTCTCTTCGTCAACACCTACAAGTGTATTACACCGTACAATCGAACACGCTCTTCCTACGAGCGTCATAAGACTTGATCAAAAGTTGTTTGACCAACGTTGCAACATTTATGGCCTCAGTACGAAACCGACCATTTTGATATTCTCCGGGGCCTGGGATTTTTTCGACCAAAATATATTGTCCCCGAAAATTCTCGAAAAATGTAATCATGCTTCAGGCTGTGACAAAAAGAAATTGCCTGCCCCCAAAATACTATTGTTTCAAGGTGTTTTTCTTAAAAAAAAGATTCATGCTCAAAGTTTTAAATAAAAAAAATAAATCTGGTTTTGTAACTGTAGCTGAACAAATATCTAATCTCAATACAAAATCCCAGGTCCCCACCGGAATGTCAATGGTCGGTTCCTAAAGCTTTGTGTTTGTGACGAGTGCAACCGGTGTGGCAGGATACGCTCAACGTTTCAAAAAGACCTGTTACCAACACTATTAATAGTGATTCATTGTGTGTTCACTGAAGAGCACGGCTCTGTATCTGCAGAACAAAGGCTTGAATAGACTTTCTGTGCTGGTCTCTGTGAATAAAGCAAACACTGATTAATTGACTCTGGATGCCTTGTATGACTAAAAGGTTTAGGTTTTTAATCAAAGGGGTACCTGCTTAACCTAATCGGAGGATAAAGTGACTAAGGTTTATTTAAGCGCTTCTGTCAAAACGAGATGACAAGTACTAGGAGGCGGGAATTGATCCAGATATCGAACCTGGCTATACCCACTAGGGTCCTGTGACACCACACTCGCAGTGATTTGGTATTTACAGAGTGATATCTTTGTTTAATGCATGTGGTATAGCACGTTTTAAATTCGTTTCTTTAGATATATGCCCACAAATTCAAACCTCTCTCCACAGGGTCTTTGAAAGGCATTTAGAAGTGATACACATAAGGAAGAGAATATATGGATGTCAACTTCTTTATTATTAGGAACACAACGTTTCGGAGTATATGCTTACTCCTTCATCAGGTGAATGAATGCCATGAGGCAGAGAACATATATATATATACAAAATGTCACTCAGTGTACACTGAAGAGCTGTCATGAGACAGCGAAAGTACTATGTATGAAACTGATATAAAGAAGATGGACTAACGTGGACTTTATTATTTTATTATATATATATATATATATATATAAAACGACAACACAATTAAAAGATAACAAAAGGTGGAAAATAACAAAGAGTGAAGCTAACAAAGGAAGCCAACAGATGATTGGCGCTGATAGGTGACTAGCAATAGACAATGGAAGACAACACTTAAGTTATCATAGCTAAGTAACTGGTAATGGACACTGGGCATACAAGGTAATTAGCACTGATAGGTAAAAGAATGGACATGATGTTATTGTTTTCGTTCTTCAGGATGTGTTCGGAAATAGCGGATTTTCAGGTCGAGTTCGTTCTTGGTCCGATGTTCTTTGAGACTTGTGTTGAGGGGTCTAAGGGTTTCTCCAATGAACTGGTGGCCTCAGTTGCAGGGTATCTGGTATATACATCCTCGGGGGTTGGGACTTGGGCTGCTTGTGCCTCTGCCATTTGCTTGTAGATGGGTCTTGATGAACTTGCCGCTATAGTGAAGGAGACATCTATGTTGGGTTTGTTCATGATAAGGCGGGAAATCTGATGAGTGACGGGGCCTTGGTAGGGAATGGTTCTGGTTTGGGCCTGGAGTCGGAGTTCTTGAGGGTCTTGCGGGTGGGTTTTGAGACAAGGTGGGCAGGATAGCTGTTGAGGGAAGTGAAGTGTTCCTTGAGATGGTCCAGTTCACTGCACAGGGTATCAGGATGGCAAATTGATTTGGCACGTTGGGTGAGGGTGGCGATGAGGGCTTGTTTTATCTGGGGATGGTGGCAGGAGTTGTAGAGGATGTTCTGGTCTGTGTGTGGAGGCTTGCGGTACACTGATGTTCTTAGTCCATCATCTGTGGTTTGGATGGACACGTCAAGGAAAGGAAGGTGTTAATTAGTTTCGGTCTCCATGGTGAACTGGATTCTCTGATTCTGGGCGTTGAGATGTTTAGGGAGCTCTTTGGGGTCGTTCTGGTGGACTATGGTGGTGAATGTGTCGCCTACTTTTCGGTACCATCATAGGGGTTGGAATGGTGGGCTGGTTCGTCAAGCTACCTACCTAGCTGGCTTCAATGTTCCCTCTGCAGGGTGAACAGGCTCACTGACTTGCTTCATGCATGTCATCATATCTCATTTGAGGGGATTGATGCTTATAATATCGATCACTGGATTGCCTGGTCCAGATTATTTACAGACCGCCGTCATATAGCTGGAATATTGCCGAGTGCGTCGTTAAACAACAAACAAACAAACACAGTTGGACAAATTCATAAACATGTTTCAATTGAATGCCATATCTGCCGTCGCACTGTCGTTTCAGTAAACATTTACATATTTATTTGACAAGAATACTACGCACATTTATTTCATTGATAAGGTTCAAATATCGACGCAAGAGGATAACGACGCCACAGGACGATCCAAGCTTGTGCACAGGGACGGAAATGACACAAAACAGCTTCACGACACCACATCAATCGACGCACTGTGATACGTCTTCGTGTAGCAGGTATTCAACCCTACCGCCCCTTCAGTAGATTGGCCTTGACCCTTAACAAAGTTGAAGACGGCACTTGTCAAGGGCATTGCAAAGCTGGCAGATCCGTGACTAGCAAAGAGTTCCTTTTTGTGACGAAAGGAGAGTACAAAACATGTTATAAGTTAACAGGGAAAAGGAGAGATTTTACGTGGATAAAGGGTCACTTTAGAAGTTGCAAATATCATATAGTCTGGATATCACAGATATTTGGAACAGTTCTTGATCCTCACCGGACAGGGAAATAGGAGGCTGACAGGACAGTAGACTTCAGACAAAATCAGTTTCGGATCTATCTTGGAGTTGGACCCTGAGACACAGGGCCAATGTTGATGATGTGACACCACAGCATGTCTCGATGCTAAACGTCAGATTTGTGACACGTGCGTTGTATACATGACCACGTGCCACCACTTCATAACATTTGCCTGATTTACGCCCGAAGTCAGACAGGAAGCCGAATGTCATATCCTTGGCATAGAGAGGAAATACCGCAAACGTTATGGCGTCTTCTAAGCAATCCACAGGTCGATCAAACCTAATATCAAGATGCCATATTCTATAAATGCGATACTGATTACACATGAACGGCAACTTCATGAAACCCCCCCCCCCCCGGAAAAAAAATAAAAAACAACAATAAAAAACAAAGGAAAAACAAACAAATAACAACAAACCCCCTTCCTCCCGGAATTACAGCATTGTCTTTCCATACAAAACACACTTTGTTCCGCCATGATATTGTTTTCCACAGTAAAAAAAAAGTTTATGATGATAATAAACATATTGTCAGCAAAGAAAGAAACCATTCTTGAACAAATATTTTCGGTAACCGTCAAGAGTCTGAAGTTCCCAAATTTAACATTACATTATACACTATAAACAAAACGTATATTGCGCTATTGTGATTATTATTTGGCATCAGTAGCTCTTCCATTTCGCATTCACTTAAACAAAATTAAGTTTTAATGATAGCTGCACGAAATGTTGGCAGAGTCAACAATAAAACTCGAAAGAAGAATGCAGATAACGCTCAGATTGGAATTAGACTGTGGCAATCTCTAACAAAGTCAACACAAACACCAGACACGCCAAAGCAGTTTTTATAGCAGCTCCACAGGTTAGGATACTTATTCTTTTGCGACAACACCTTGACCAAGAATTTTGTCTGACTAAAACACACACAATAATTAATGTAAAGAGCACAGAAATTTCAAGGGAGTTTTTTAACTGTATTTTTAGCCTTAAAGTAAACTTTTAGTTTGACAAATGAAATACCTTCAAACAATAAGAGAGGTAATATGATGAGTAAGATGATGATCACTGTCCTTTTTTGAGAATATATCTTTGTTTAGAAAATGCCCCACCAAACCAAAATATTTATTGAGTATTAGATATGAGAATTACCCTGGAGTTAAAAGGTGTTTGTCACCATATATACGATATAAGAAGAGACAACGAGGAGGGTTGGATATACGTACACTTTCCATGGATATTTTTGCAAACCCCTGGATAAATATATATAAATTAAAGAGTTTGCTGTCTACATCTCAAGATGATTATAAGTGACAAAAAAATCAAAATGAAAATAAATGCGACAAAACCCTTTCCATGTTCATTAGACATCTCCCCCAAAAGCATTTGCCACCACTCGCCCCTTTCCGTAACCCGCAAGAAGACTCTTCCCCCTCTCGATGAATGTTATGTGCGAAAATACGACAAACCAATCATAATTCGTGTATGAGTTCAAGTTCTTCGTCAAAGAATCCCTCAGAAATAGTTTTTTTTATTTTATATATGTCTTGCATCTAAAAATATACCCAAGACACAATTAAATGTGTTCAATCATACTGTATAATTCCGCATGTCCCGATGTGCTTTAACTTGCATCTGAAATATAAACTGACGTCCAAAAGAAACTTTACCAGAGTTTGAAATCACTCTTTGTAAAAAAACAACAAAACATACATGCATGAAGTAAAGTATATTGAGAAAATCAATATATCAATATAATTAACACGGAAAATGACAATCATACCGCGACCGAGAATGACGTCAGAGCCCCCCCAAAGTTGGGTGTGGTACAAAACTCGAGCTTTCAGAATCATGGACAATAGGCAGAGTACATAAACAATCGCTCACGTTCAATAACAACTCATTAGTAGCGTGGGTGACCACCAAATGCCTCAATACAAGCAAAAACTCTTCGACCCACAGAAAAAGTCAGTCGTCTGATGAGGTCACGTAAGATTTGACGCCATTCTTCTTGGAGGGCCAAGATCAGTTCTTGCTGGTTTGCTGGAGAGTGTGGTCGTTGTCGAACACGAAGATCCATCAAATCCCAGAGGTGTTCTATGGGGGACATGTCGGGTGAGCGTGCAGGCCACGACAGGGCGTTGACGTTGTTGGCTGCGAGGAAGTTAGTGACAATTCTGGCTGTATGGGCTCTAGCGTTGTCCTGCTGATAAATGACACCACGTGGCTGCTGTTGGAGAAATTGTAGGACAACTGGACGAAGAATGTTATCCATGTAACGCTGAGCTGTCAAGTTTCCGTCAACGATGACCAGCGGTGTCCTCTCCTGCCCACAGATCCCTCCCCACACCATGACACTCCCTGCACGCAACACGCCGCCGTTCGGCCCTTCGGCGGTAAACACGTTGTCTTCCATCAGCCCTAAACATACAGAATCGACTTTCGTCAGTGAAGACAACCCTCTGCCAGTCACGTCGTTGCCAACGTCGTACAGTCCGGGCCCATCTCAATCGCAGACGACGATGTTGCGCTGTCAATAAGTGTCCTCTGTATGGTCTAAAAGCCCTGATTCAATGAGCTCTGAGTCTCCTGGCCAGTGTCTGTCGACTAACCCTGTGACCTAAGGCATTTGTCGCCGATGACGTCACTGTCAGGAAGCGATTTCGGAGGTGCAAGGTACGCAAGTACCGGTCATCATGGGGCACGGTCACCCTGGGTCTGCCTGTTCTTGGCCTGTCAGCGGTCCGCCCTGTCTGTCTGTAACGTTGCATCAAGTTGGTGACGGCAACACGGGAGCAACCGAAGGTTCGTGCAATATGGGCGTGAGTGGCTCCCATCTGTACCATACCCAAGGCTCGTTTACGGTGTTCGACTGTGAGTCGTGGCATTTCTTTTGTGTTTTTTTATCACTGTGGATGTCTGACTTGCCGTTGCAATCGTTTTATACCCTTACGCGCACGTGAATTTGCAGTTGTCCGTGGTGCACGTGTTTTTCACTTTTTCACGTGTTATCTCGCAAACATGAAACAGACGATTAACATTTTCTACATACACTATTGTATTTCGGTTATGTGTTTTAGATAGACTTCATCGAAAAAAAATTTATACTTTGTCTGAAATTTATATTTTCAGTTTGCGTTTGCGCTAAGAAGGATCCTGGTCGCAAATGAGAAGGGCACGAGTCTCTATTCGGCTTGTCCCGGAATAACACGAGTTGGTCACGAATGCCCCAAAAGTGGAGTCCATTGTTCGATTCTGCCTATATCATAAGCATGTTACATGTTAAACCCACTGTCATCACTGATTTTCAGTGATCCATTCATGTGTTTGTTACCGCTACCTTGCGTTTTAAGCCCTATGGAATTTTGTTGAGGCAGAAACTCGATCGGCAAGTCACTAGTTCAGCCGAAAAGACACGGTGAAATATAACACGATGCAAATAGGGATTTACATATGTCATGATTTTTATCACTGATGCGTCAATTTGTTTAATGACCTCCATGTCTACTTTTGACGTAGGCATGTTTTGAAATAATTACGAAGGCCTTGATTGTTGTAACCCTGATCGAACAACTTCTGAGCAAGTGTGGCATGCCTTATTTGGAATCCTCTCGGAAAATGTATGCTCGAATGTACCTCTAAAGTTGCGTAAAAGTAGACACCAAAGGCTGGAGCTGCTCTAATATTGCTCGACGTTAAGGGGAAGTTGTCTGTTGGAAAAGTGAAGTCATACAGTCGGTTCATCCAGGCAAGTCCGCTGCCTGCTGCGATATTAAAGTGTGTGGGCGACCTGTATTTTAGGGCTAGATGTGAGATAAGGTGTGTGTGTGTGTGTGTGTGTGTGTGTGTGTGTGTGTGTGTGTCATTCCAGACCAATGTCATTTTTTATCATGCTATCCCACTGAGATGCCATTCCGCAGTTGAACATCAATATCCCACTCAGACACAGCATTCTGACTCCGTACAGATCGACCAGTCCTTGTTTAAGCCCCCTAATGACGAGCGCCAGTCAGGGTCACAACGTCTTTTGGTAGGACGCGGTCGTTTGCCCATTGTCCATAGCCATTAACCTATCAGTGATAATTAAGTCCTGTTGTCCATAACTATCATCGCTAATTACTGTACAGTGTTGTCTATTGCTAATCGCCTATCAGTGCCAATTGTCTGTTGGCTTCCTTTGTTAAGTTTCCACCTTTCGTTATCGTATTACTCTTGCTCTTCTAACGTGTACATAAACACTCTTCAAAAAGAGAAACGCACAGGTGGTATGCAGTTCATTCAACCTGACTTCACAAAAAATTCGGGATATAAATTGGATATATATTACTGGGAAATGTTAGTGGCCTGATATTCGACAAACGGTGCTTCAAAACACAGCCATTGTCGATTTGCAATGTCTTAAACGGCATTGTTGTCACACTTGTTCAAAAATGTCATGGAGGAAAACAGTAAAGCAAAATGTACCTGCAAGTAATTCATGTCATTCGTAACTCGTGGTAGAGGGTATAAAAAGGCAAGCATAAGCCAATAATTTGTCATTCAGTTGTCAACATGTTTCAAGTTCGGAATGCCGAGACTCAGCGCTGCCGATCGGAACCTCGCAATAGGACGTATCCAAAGAGGGGAATCGCAGTCTTCTGTTGCACGCCACTTCAACGTACACATAGTTCAATTCCACTGCAGACCGTCCGACCAAGAGTTACCACCCCTGCACAGGATCGCTACATTCGACTGCTCCACCTGTCATCGCAATGCCACAGCTACCGGAACTGCAGGACGCATCCCTGGTTTGAGGAGAATATCGGACCAGACTGTCAGGAAGCATCTTCGCAAGGCTGGAATCCGACCCAGAAGACCAGTTATCGTCCCTGTTTTGCAACAGAACCATCGACAGCGAAGAAGTAGCTGCTGACCATAGTTGCTGAAGTTTAAAAAAAGGTACCATCATTTTATTATCCATTGAAAAGTGAGAAGCAATTATTATTTCATAAATGAATTGAAGTGGAGCAAAAGGAAAGATTTTCAGATTGATAGTTTCGGCACTGATCCAGTTTACAGGAGTTCAATGACATGTAATTAACAATTATACAGTTGAGGGAGTACAGTTGGGCTATGAGGTTGAGTTGTTGAATTCAATTCAATTCTCAATATGGGTACATTGTTGATAAATCCATTCCATGCAACACGATTCGCTTCCTACAACAGTTGCCTTTAAATATGTGTACTTATATTGTCAATGATTCTGTGTACTTGTCAGGTTAGAATCATCGAGAGGGTACGGATGTATGGCAGCCATCGACAAGCGCAATGGCGGATAAAAAATATTTACCTGTCCGTTTCAAACACGATAAGTATACTGTTGCATTAATCTAAAAATCTAACATATAAGTAATCGTATGTGAAGGCAAGTGTTTTTGGAAATGAATCTGTTGCATGTGACGCTAGATCACGACGCATTCGCTTTGCTGAAGTTTATAAAATGCGATGGAGATTTGGATCAGGGATCTCGCAGGAAAACACTGTGGGTCCGTAGCTCTGTGTAGCAATGTCCAAACCTTTCATAGAGAGCTACACAGAGATACGGTTACCACAGATACCAAATACCTTGAGATTACCATATCTTGTAATTGAACTGGCGTGTTCTGATAGGGTCAACACGGATTCGTTGTTTTGGGCACAGATTTCTTGTGAATATGGAAAGGGTCTTGTCGCTTTATATGCACATTGTAGGTTACAAAAGCAAACACATATATCTGACATAATGTACACGATTCCTTGTTCTGATGATGGTGCGACGTCAATAAGATGTTGAAGACAGAGTGAATAGAATTCTTCATACTGTACTGCTGCCAGCCTCGATGCCTTGGTTTGCACCGAGTTTAATGGCTATGTTATAATTCTTTGGGCAGAATGTCTTGACACCACGCGAAATAAGGTTTCCCCCTTCTTCAGCAACCCATGCTTCCCGTAAAAGGCGACTATGCTTGTCGTAAATGGCGACTAACGGGATCGGGTGGTCAGGCTCGCTGACTTGGTTGATGCATGTCATCGGTCCCAATTGCGTGGATCGATGCTCATTATGTCAGTCACTGGATTGTCGGGCCCAGACTAGATTATTTACAGACCGCCGTCATATAGCAGGAATATTGCTGATTGCGGCGTAAAACAACAAACACAATCATCTTATAAATGGAATGCATGCGATCACGATATCATATACTGAACAACAAAAGTTCCCGTGACATTGAATAAGATTTAATGCAAAGATATGTTTTTTATCAAATCTGAAACAATTTCGGTTTGCAACAGATAAAAGATTCCCGTAAGTGTTCAAATGGTTTAATTTACCATACTGACACGTGATTTCATAAAAAAAACATGACCATGCCAAAATGTCAACTTACAAATCAATAGCGTGTGTGTCCACCTCTGGTTGCGATGCAAGCAACACATCTTCGTCTCATGGTCGAGCATGTTTCGAAGTTCCTGGAGTGTCTGTGGAACACGTGGTTTACGTCGAAGGCGCCGATCCATCTCATCCCACATGAGCTCGATTGGTGGAGATCAGGGGAGCGAACCGGCCAGGGGATGACATTCACGTTGTATTGTTGAAGAGAATCCTGAACAAGTCCAGTAATAGGAGGCCGGGCGGTGTCATGTTGAAAGGTAATACCTTGGCCATGACGACGCAAAAACGGTAGAACAACAGGGCCGATGATTTCGTTGCGGTAGCGCTGTCCATTGATATTTCCCTTTACCACTATCAAACAGGTCCTCTGTCTTGCTGTAATCCCACCCCTTACCATAACGCTGCCGCCCCCCACCGATCTTCTTCCATGACACAATGATTGACGTAACGTTCACATCGACGTCGGTACACTCGAATCCGTCCATCGCTGTGGCTGAGGTGAAAACGAGACTCGTCAGTGAATAGAACTTGTCCCCACTGCATGGCCGTCCAGCGTAGACGCTGTCTGCACCACTGTAGACGTGCTTGGCGATGGTCTCCTGTCAAAATGGGACGTCTGGCGGGTCTTCTGGCGACAATCCCTGCACATCTGAGCCGACGACGTACGGTTTGTGAAGATATTCGTCGAAGGCTTCTTGCAGTCACTGTTTCTGGCTGGAATCGATTTCGTAGGTGTGTTGTTCGAATCCAGTTGTCTTGTCGATTATTGGTTACGCGTGGCCTGCCACTCCGAGGAAAGTCTCTGGCTGTATTCGTTTGTTTCCAACGTTGCCATAAACACCAAATGGTGTTTCTGTGGACGTTAAATTGTCTTGCAACATCACGTTGATTCGATCCTGCTTCAAGCATACCAATAGCTCGCAGACACTCATTTTCGGACAGGCGTGGCATTTCGTAATGATAAATATTTTCGTAATTTTGTTGTTTTTCTGAGTGGTTGTTGTCAGCACGATGCTAAACAATGCATATGGAATCAAGTTAACGCACATGTTTTTATACCCATTCTTGGGTAGTGAAATGCATGGGGCTTGCAATGTATACAGCTACCGATCGATAGATCGAGGATACCTATTTGTTTGTTGATTTTAACGTCTTCAGTATCGGGTCGTACAGTTAACACGAATGTCTTCGGCGAGCACTCTGATTTCTCTCTCCCAAAATGGTACGGACAGGATATAAATTCAGCTGATAGATCAAGGAAACCGCAAAATTTTGATTGCACAGCCTGGAACTCCGACAGTACCATTGACGAACTGTTTGCCCGATATTCAAAGCGCGGCGCTAATTGACTCTTTAGATTTTCTGATAGGTGTCGTGCGTACTACCAACAATGCGCTTGAATTGCCATAAGTTGAATAAAATCTTTAAAATATATTGAGCGTTGATGCCGTCATGTTTGCACACACAACAGCAGGGACATGTTGTTAATTCGTATGCATAGAAATGTCAACAATGCCCAAATTTGGGCAAATATCAATATTCATTTGCAACCAGATTTGCAACCGGTTTCAGTTTCATCTGTCAACGAAAGAATGTTTTTAGGTATTTACACTTAAATACATATTTTGACATGTGTAATAAATATAATACCACACTTATTCTCGTCAGATACCATTTTTACGAAACTCGTGAACTTTCTATTGTACCTAACGAGAATGAGTGTAGTATTCTCTATATCTCACCCATGCAATATCTCCTGTGGTGGCCAGTTTTGGATGTTAAATATAATCATGCTTCAGACGGTGAAACAAATTGCCTTCCACAAAAATAACATTGTCGTAAGGTGTATTTTCTAAAAAACAATTTCAGGTTCAAAGTTATAAATATAAAAATATCTGGTTCTGTAGCTGTAGCTGATCATTCAGACCAGCATATCAAATGGTCGGGACTTGAAGTTTTGTGCTTGTGACGGGTGTCACCGGTGAGCCAGGATACGCTCAACGTTTTGTGAAGACCTGTTATCAACACTGATACCGATTCATAAACACAAGCGTATGAAGTGGTCAGAATCGTACATATTACAGTAATGTGATTTTTTTGTGGCCCTATTTCACCCTAGATCTTAACACTACCACCTCAAAGCGATTGGCTCGACGCATTTAGATCCGTCAAGAGCAACAGTTCAATCATCACTGAAGAGGATCATTCCCAACAAACGGACTTCGCACGTACAAATGTCGTCTGTATCATTGTCGATTTTAAGTTTCCGCCTCTGTGATCGAATGGCTAGAGCATTTGCCCGGAGTGCGGAAGATCGTTAGTTCGATGCCCGGCCGTGTCACACTGTAAGACCATAAAATATGGTATCTCTTGTTGCCATGTCCCACGCTTGGCATTAAGGGGCTAAAACAAGGACTTGTCGGCTTAGAGTCAGTATACTGTGTCTAAGTGGAGTATTAATGTTTAACTGCGGTATGGTGTCTCAGTGGGCTGGCACTATAAACCAAGTATATAGTTTATATATGCATGCACGTCACTTTACAAGTACAATAATCTTGGACACGACGTTAAACCCAATTTCACCTCACCAACTGGTATAAGTTCAACGTGTCTGTGAACAGTTACAGGGTGCATATATGGTCATTACAGGGTCATTACAGGTTCATTTCTCGTGAAAAAGGTGTTATCATTTTTCGTGCTATTAATCATGGCTACGGTACCGGTAATCATTATAAAGTGTTAAAGGGGCACTGATCTAACGCAATTCCCCGGACTGGTTGTTGCCTTTGTTATTGTTTTTTCCCCCGTGAGTACCCGGATGATACGCAACGCAACTGAGCGTGACCAGAGACTGGGCTACCGTCTGCAAGGACAGTTAAATAAACTTGGAGGCTGGAGGCAATATTTGTTTTACGCATTTTTGCATAAACACTGATTTGTTAACTGTGATCTATAAAGATTTCGACAAAGGGCGCATGTTAAATAATTTCTTCAGCCCAAACAAACAGACAAAAAGAACGGCGGAGCTCATCGGATGTCGTCATTTGGAAATACCCCAGATGGTTATAGTTTATACTAAAAAAAGTATCCATGCATTTTCGGATTTCGGATTGCGTCGATAATACGATTACTACTCCCTTGTCATCCACGTTTTCTCGTATAACCCCTACACTAGTGTATTTGTCGTCATTCACTTGATGCTCAGTTAATGAATTTTTTAAAGGTACAATTAGTGGTAGCATCACTTAGATTACCTGACAAAGGTTCCCATTTGGCATTTATTGTGTCTAGGGTAATTATTCAATCTAAATCCAGGTTTGAAGTGAGGTGAAATGTGTGTTATGTAATATGCACGTGGCAGCCCAGCAAGAGATGAATGATCAGTTGATTTACTTTTTTTTGTATATCAACGGATCGTTCCTAGTCATCAAAGGATTAACAGAAAATACGTTGATTGATTAATCACTGTTATCTTGCACAGTGGATATGTCAAAAGTGAGTGTTTACATGTCTAGGTTTACTAAAACAAAGGGAATACACTCATATCATGGCGTGAAGTGCCCATGTAAAAACAACATACTTTGTTCAAAGGGTTAACTGATAATACGTTGATTGATTGATCATTGTTATCTATCACTCAATGGATGTTTTAGGAACCGTGGACGTTGTGAAAATAGTTGTCACGTGGGCTTTCTCAGCCGACCCTTGAGACTTGACACCTATGTGAAACACCTGAAACAATTCAAGTGATCAGTTGAGAAACGAACACGGGTTATAATATCCCTAAACGATATATATCTTTTAAAATATTTGATTGTTACAGAGGCACGTGACATCGAATAAGTTTCTTTGTACAGCTGCAGACGAGTGGGATATTGTTCCTTTGTGTGGATATTCACGGATACATTCCTCGAACAAGGAAGCTGCCTAAAATTTATACAAATAAATTTGGTAGGTTGTAATTATGGTATTTGCATTTTGTTTTCCTTCATTTGAACCGATAATTCGTTCTTGTTGCTCTACGTCTTGGTTGGGAAATTCTTCAATGCGGGATAGACGTTGTTTTCACAGGTCTTTTCCTTTGTAAGCGTGTATATATTACCGTCAATTTGTAAAATGTGATTCTCTCAGGCAATTTATAAAATGTGTAAATATTTCAGTCCTTTATTCCAAATTTAAAAATTCCAAAAATTCAATACAAGCAACCCCTAAAAGCCCCCTCTCGGGTTGCACACACACCACTTTCACCCTTTTCGGAATACACTACATGGTCCGTCCAGGGCCGTGTGCGAAATACGCTACAGTCGGAAAGCGCACGTTAAATCTTCTATATCAGTCAGTCAGTCATTTTGACTAAAAAATCTGTCCCGATTGATTAAGACTATCAAAAGGGCCTACAAACATCACAACAGATTATATTATTATGTAGGATTAGAAGCCAAACAACATAGAAATGTACTTTTCAACGTAACATTTTCAGTCGCTTGGTGATGACATTAAACATCAAAATGTTTGGAATTCGTTATCATAATAATACAGATGGAAATGTTTTCCAGTCAATTTGTAAAATAACTGAATATTTAGACGTTTAATAAATATGTTACACATTTTGACAGTAAAATAATATACACACTATAAAAAAAGCAATGCTCAGGTGAAATACTTTACTTTATGTTGCAAGTAAAAATAGTGTAAACGAAAATCGCAAAATTACCAAGCAAGTGACTTATCAAAACTTCGTTACCATTACCGATGCTACCCACAAAGATACCTACATTTCCTTATTATCTCGAAAACTGTATTTCATTTTGTTGATCAATGTACCATACGCCCTTATTACTACCGGTATCCATAAAAGTGACTAATGCGCTTACGAATGGCGCAGCAGAGGTCGCGAACTAGTCTAGATTTCTGCTATACATCCGGGTACTCACTGGGAAAAAACAATAACAAAGCCAACAACCAGTCCCGGGGAATTGCGTTAGATCAGTGCCCCTTTAAGTTCAACAATCAGAATTTCAGCTTGGTTAAAACATTTGAGGAAATGGCAAACGCAGTGATATGAATGGCGAATGTAAACAAAGAAAACCCTATTTCAAACTGTCTTCTCCACATAAAGACAAATATTTATTCATGCTGACATAGTTTCATAGTGTCTCATTGATGTAGCCGGATCTGCATCTGCAGAACAAAGGGTTGAATTGACTGTCTGTTGTGGTCTCTGATAACAAGGCAAAAACTGAATTGTTGGCTCTGGATGCTTTGTATGCCTAAAGGAAGAAGGTAGTTAAACAAAGGAGTACCTATTTACCTGATCGTTGGAAAGGCGTCTTGACAATGGCCTACAGAAGTAAAACCAGAAATTGACAAAGGATTATTGAAACGCTTCTGTCCACAAAGCAGAAGGCCAGACCACAAAACACAGTTCTATAATTTGACACATATCAAGTGGTATTTACAGAGTAATATATTTGTTAAATGCATGTTGTATAACAAATTTTGCATTCGTTTGTTTCAGAGTGATCGTAACACCGGCCAATGGATCAGTGTGCTCTTATATGCCATCCATCTCCTTGGGAAGTCTACAACCCATGCGCTTGAATGGTACCCAAAGTCCTTTGCCTCAGAAGGAGAAGCCACGTACAACATGCGTTAACGTTTCAGGTTACACACAACCAAATGTTTTCCCATAGACTTCTATAGTAACGTTATATTTTTTTTAAAAATAACTAAGCATTCAACAGCCATTACCTGTACGTAACATTATACAGTCGGTGACTTCTTGATCTGCCCGTTTATTGATCTGTCTGTAGTTTTGATTACATATTTGTTGAAACAGGTAAACTATTTCCATGTATTCCACAACTAATAAATCGATGCCAAAGTAAAGTGTGATTTACGCAGTCAAAGGCTTTTGAGAAGTCTATGAAGTAACATAAAATCTCCCCCTGTTGATTCAGAGAGGTATTTTCTAATCATACCATAAAGTAAAAACATGTAGAGACCAATTTTGGAGTCTCTGGTTTAATATTTTGGTGAAAACCTTCATAATCACTGGTAAAAGAGAGAAAAAATCGGGATATTCCCAGTTTTCATTATTTCATTTAACAAATGCATTAATACCGGAGATATTTGTATTGTGGAATGTTAAAGTAATTACGATGGAATAATCATTTCCAAAAATATGATAAGGAACTTGGATCGGTTTCAACAGCATGGGTCAACACATGCTCAGATAAGGTCGGGACTACCAAGAGTAACCACCCACGCCCATGATCGCTAAATCCGACTGCACCACCTGCACGAAAGGACGACCACAGCCACCTCAACCGCATCCCAAATACCCGGACTGCGCAGAATCTCCGACCATACCGTACGAAACCGTTTAAGAGCAGCAGGTCTACGAACAAGACGTCCTGTTCAACGCGTCATATTGAGTCGACAACATCGTCAACAACGACTGCGTTGGTGTCGTCAACACAAGGTATGACCTCAACTGCGATGGAGAGATGTCTGGTTCAGCGACGAATCAAGATTTCTCCTCCGTCGAGGGGATGGAAGAGCATGGGTCTACAGACCCATTGGGAGAACGTTACGCCGGAAACTGCGTACAGGAAGTGACAAGTTTGGTAGGGGTAGCGTTATGATGTGGGCGGCTATCTCTCATCATGGCAGGACAGGTTTGGTCCATATCCAGGGCAATCTTACGGCTCAACGATACATCAACGTAGTTCTCCTACCACACGTCCTCCCAATTGCAGCCAACGGCAACGGTGTAATCCAGCAGGATCACAAGAGCCCGTCTACAAAACACCAACGTTGATGTTCTCTCCCTGGTACATTTGACACCCGATAGAGCATTTGTGGGATGAATTGGATAGACGGCTACGCCGACGTCAAACACAACCCAAGACGTCGCAGCAGTTGGCTTTTGCGTTGCAGGCCGCGTGGGATACCATTCCCTTGGATGTGATTCGCATACTCGTCTCTTCCATTGGCTGCTATCGAATCCAACGGGGCACAACTTGTTATTGATGGTAGCTTCACCTTGAACCTTTCCTATGTACCGATAACTGAGATGACTACAATCACCAAGTGTTCTCTCCACAACATTAAGGCTCAATACCTTGTAATCGTATGTATATATTTTCCTACCTCACACAAATCTGGCTTTGCGTTTCTGTTTTGAAGAATTTATTATACAGAGGAACCTTAATAACTCGTACAAATCGTCCTCATACATGCAATCTTACAGGATTTGTAAAGATTCACACCTGAGTGAGAGAGTGAGTTAAAATGAGTCACATCATCAATATTTTAGGCGTATTGTGACTATCAAGGGTTAAATATAATACATGTAAATACAATTAAACTTATATAAAAACCTAGTTATCATATAAGAAAATAACACTATACATAACAATAACATCGCCAGCCACTGAAGGTAGATCACAAAACTAGGGACCATGGGGGCTTACAGTACTTTTGCTACCTGCATGGACCCCAGCAGGATTTACATCATCCCGTTAGGTGTTGGCGATTATTAACACATTTTATCTTATTAAAACAATACATATTTAACGATTAAAGGCTGTGGATTAATCAATCATTCCGGTTTGATGACTACCCCCCCCCGTCCCCCCCCCCCCCCCCCCCAAATCCCCACCCCCGTGAATATTTCTGGTGACGAAAATGCCCCATGTTCCTGGAAATCACGTTAAAGAGAATCACAAAATGCTTTCCAACTTCCAATGACCACCCCGTTCAAGATGAATGTTCTGACATATTATACCCATCAATCCGAACCTACTCACAAACACACACACACACACACACACACACACACACACGCATTTGCACACACACCAGTCCCCGAGTATTAATGAAGCTTCAAATCTCTTAATTTCAGTTCTGTTAATGGGATGAAAACAGACTGCTTTACCGTTATACCAAACACAACAACTAACTAAATATTTTATATCAAGAACCAGGACGTCATTATGAATAGGCGTTGAAACCTTCTCCAGTTATTTATCTATCCCTTTTGTATTCTCTCTCTTTTTTCCCTCTTCTGATAAGGATATTATTTAGTACTGACATTAATAAGTGAATCTTATCTGTTATTCGAGTCAGACAAACCAGTGGTTCATATCATGTTACTGCCATCCTAGGAGAGGATGTGTATTTGCCATCATACACTTGTGAGCTGCTTGTTGTGTTCACGGAGAAACATTCAGGACGAACAGCCCAAGAACAAGTTTGTCCCTTTGGCCTGAGCTGCCGCTGCGATGCCGCTCGTTATCGCAGCTGACTCTCTCTAGTAGACAAGGACCAAATCAGTGAGTGGTCTTTTATCCTCCTTATTCGACTACTTGACCATGTTCAAGATTGATATCGCACCTCGCAGCTAGTATGTATCTCTCTCTCTCTCTCTCTCTCTCTCTCTCTCTCTCTCTATATATATATATATATATATATGTGTGTTTTCTGCTGATTATTTGAAACAGAGTGAGTGAGTTGGTTTGACGACAAATGTGTATGGTCCCTATTTATAATGGCTACAGCGCTCCAGTTTAAAAAAACCCCGTTTGTTCTGTTTCACACCGCACTCAGCAATATTCCAGCTTTATGATCGCGGTCTGTAAGTAATAGAGTCTGGGCTACGATGGTACGTACTATCAACAATGATCCACGCCGTCAGGGAACGTTGGCACGCCCTCAACCCGATTCATACGATGGCCTCGCAACACAAGCATAGTTTGCTTTGCTTTGAACCAGTTCGAACCCAGGTGACCCATGGATTCCCCAAATTAATCACTTCTTGGTATCAATGGTGGTGCTGAGTTTGAAAATAAATTTGTCAATATTGACAACATGTTGGTAAGTAAGTAAGTGTTCCTCAGTTTGCTCGTGTTATTATACAATTAATGCACTGAATGCGATGCTTTGTGTTTTTAGTATAGCGTTTGTTTTGCTGTATTATTGTAGACTTAATTTCTTATAATCATTAACTTGCGTCCGACAATTAACGGATCAGAGTACAATCTTGAACCTCACTATATTCAGAGATACTCCCATGTTCCACAATGCATATTGATAACTTGGTAACATGGTAAAATTTGACTTCTGATCGCGTGTCTGAATTCAACTGAAAGGTTAAATATCCTGAAATCCGACTTATCGGCAAATATTGCTGCACTTAACAGCACAGATCCTAAAGCAAGGCATACAGAAACTCGACACCTACTGCTTCCTAGAGAAAGCCTCGAGCATCACGTGCGAATGGAAAACATCGCCAAGTTATTGGCCGTCAACATTTGTACAGGGCATCGTTTGATAAACTCAAACTTTTCCGGACACTTTCTGAACGCTCGCCATTTGACCAATTTTAATGGAAATTCCGACATGTTTCCGTCCAAAGGCCATACAGGGAAAATAAACCGACGGTTTTGTGTTTGCAGTGTAAACAGTTCACATATTTATGTACTGGTGCGCTTGTTGCACGCACATCTCGCGTCAAAACCAGTCGGACCACCCACTTTGAAGGAGCATAGGCATATATTCATAATGCATGCACTTGTCCCATGTTGGAAATTGTCGCAATGGGTATGTTCCTTTTTAATCAGGTCTTTGGAAGGCATTTAGAAGTGATACACATAAGGAAGAGAATATATGGATGTCAACGTCTTTATTGTGAGGGACACAACGTTTCGGAGTATATGCTTACTCCTTCATCAGGCCAATGAATGCATTCATAATAAAGAAGTTGACATCCATGTATTCTCTTCCTTATGTTAGGTTCAATATAGTTGCATATTGATACACATATATAAACACTCCAAGTCAAATAGATCATGTTGACAATAACTTAATGTTTGCTTCACAAATTGATCAATCTATTTAGTTTGTATGCTACAAAACACTTCACAGGGTAGAACAGGGTCGATTTATGGTATTTCAAATGTGATAGAAATGTTATTGACAAATGAAAATGAATTTTAATGATTTTGATGGACATGTTTGCTTCAAAGATTGATTAATCTTCAGAGTGAGTATACAACACAGCCTTCTTCGCGGTTCACAGGATCGATTCATGTTGGTTTAAGGAGTAAAATAAAAGAAAGAAAGACACACCTCAAAGTGTCTTTCTTTGTCTTTCAACCTCTATACAAAGAAATTAAAAGAAAACACAAACATGTTTCATAAATGGTGTTGGCTCAGAAGGCTGAATTAGAATTTTTAATTTGAAACACAAATTATCTTAGAAAGCCTATACCATCTTTATTTCGACATCAATTAAACCCCTGTATACATACATCATATCTTCAAAGAAAAACACAACAGTTGAGAGTAAACAATTACAACATGATACTGAGAACATAAATATATTTTTGTTTTATTGCAGAATAGATTTTGAAATATAAATTTGCATTGATGACTCACATGCGAAAATATCAACTTGGTCTCGTCTATATAGCTGAAATAATGCCGATGCGACGTTAAATTGTAACTCACTCACTCATAACAGAATAGTGAGTGAGTGAGTGAGTGAGTGAGTGAGTAGGTTTTACGCCGTTTATAGCAAGAAATAAGCATCACACATTGTACCCATGTGGGGAATCGAATCCGGGTCTTCGGCATGACAAGCGAACGCCCCATTACAGAATAAATCTCGTGGGATTCGGAGTCGGACCCAGAACAAGTAGTGCCGGTTGGTTGGTTGGTTGGTGCGTGATCGGTGCACAAGCGTATAACACCTGATTCTACATCCTTCACATGTGAGGGCCGACTATTTCAAATATTTAGGAATGAAGACATCCGGCGAAAAAGTTATTGTAAGACCTGAGGACATTTTTTTACATGGTTTTCTTGTTTTTTTAAATCCCATTTTTAATTTTTTTAGCCTCTTGACATGTTTACCGGGTGTGTACCGGTGTTAGCCATTATCTGATAGTGAACTCGTGAAGATACGGGTTAGAATAGGTCTTCAGCAACCCATGCTTGCCGTAAATGGCGACTGTGCTCGTCGTAAGAGGCGCCTAAAGGGATAGGGTGGTCAGCCTCGCTGATTTTGTAGATGCATGTCATCGTATCCCAATTGCACGGATCGTTGCTCATGATGTCGATCACTGGATTGTCTGGTCCAGACTCGATTATTTACAGACCGCCGTCATATAACTGGAATATTGCTGGGTGTGGCGTTAAACAACAAACAAATAAACAAACATTATCTGACAGTGACCCATTAACGAGTTGCAGGCGTTCCCACTTCATTTTGAGAAGAAGCATTTCTTAGAGCACAATTAGCGATGTTATATTCCAAGTTTGTGCAGGTGTTTTTGTCATTCAAAATAAAATGCCAATAATAGCATGGATGTGAAAATGGTTACACAAATAAAATCTGATATGATCAGTTTTCAGCCACTTTTTTAAAACTGGGTACTTCTTATACATTAACAAGAAATCCATATTTCAAGCAAGCATATTCCCCTTCAGACACTATACGCACCGACAGCACTGTATTCGTCATGCAACAGGACTTCATTGTTATCCAATGTCCTTGAAGACAAATACATGAATTATTAACAGAAAGTATTCAAAACTGAACATATATAAAAAAGTTCACAGCTACTACTAGGCTTTTGTGTCATTTTTGCCATTTTGTCATTTTTTGGGGTGAGCGGAGTGTTCTGTTTGATAAATATTCTTTTGAAGAAGGAAATAATACCTGGCTGCCAGTAATCTCATATTTGTGTTCCTGGCCTCCTGTCTTCCCACATGTATAGATGTTCAGGGCTAAATTGATTTTGCTGGCGATGACGTAATTGTCCCTAACCGATGAATTCGCCGGAAATCCTGGACAAAGTAGGCAATAGGTCGGCCATCATGGAATATCCACTGCCCTTTATTTGCCGCATCTGAACCATCGATATAGTAGCCATGTGCCAAAGCTGACACGCCGCGATATAACTGTAATACTGTTAAAAGCGGCGTTAAACCCACTTGTATCGGACTGATCAACTTTTGGCTTCTAAGAAGATGACAGTAGTCAGTACAATGATGTGATATTAATATCAATATAAGCTGCATTGGTGTTGTGCTGTGATCCTCACATCAAGTGGTGCAAACGGCTGGCGTTTACTGTGAAACTGATCCTTGAAGAGAGGACTGAATATGAGTGGTTTGACTGCTTAGAATGCAATGATATGTTGCAGAGATAAACTAATGTGGCGTCATGTGAGGGAAGTTTCGACAGCTTGGACATGCAAACTCTCAACAAAAGAGGTCCTAACAGATCCACGAGTCAAAGGGTTTGATAATTGAGAGCATCCAATGCTTTTGAAAGCTTCACAGTAAATGCAATCGCCAAAAACCATTCCATAATCATAAATGCAAAATGCAGAGTCGATTATGCGATTCCGACATACGTGTCTGCCATAACATTGTATATAAGATAGCTACGTGATAAATCGCAAAGAACAATAAAGAACGAAGTGTGTTTTATTTCTGGAGATTCGAACATTTGTAACTTGATGACGTCGTATTTTGGACGACGTTATATTTGATAGGGGGTGTCTAGTGAGTTGTTTCCCTCAGTTGGTTGGTTTGTTTGTTGTTTAACGCCCCTCAGCAATATTCCAGCTATATGACGGTGGTCTGTAAATAATCGAGTCTGGACCAGACAATCCAGTGATTAACCCCTCAGATGAAGGTGGACAACACAGACAAAGGCGATGACCGAAAGATCGCATCCAAAAGCAGGAGAGATATGACAATCGGTATTGGCAGAAAAGGTACAGGTAATCGACGTGAATATGCGTTAAATACCCACCTGTGCATGAAATGGATTCGTCTGTTGTGTTTCAATGATCAGTCTGCTCAAATGCCGCGATCATAGTGTCTGTGTGACATTCTTGCCTTACATGCAATAATTTTCTTTGACTTTGACTTTGACTTGATTCTATGATGTTTCAGAAGCGTGCATGGCAGTCACTTAAGCACAAATGGGTCAGGGTTGCAATACCTGCAAAATGTATCGCATTCCTGCGAAACACCTGCACTCCTTTATTTACATATGCAGGGATACCAAGAAATCTGCGACAGAATCCGATCATTAATAATACTGATTATCATGTGACTTCACTAAGGACGTACCCATGGCATCAGATCAACAATTGATGCAGTCACATGTTGAATTTACGTCATTACCATTACGGTCAACATAATATACCTGCAAAATGTATCGCAACTGTGATTCAGTTTCAGAATATTGCTTTACACGATACCTGCACTCGTTTATTTACATATGCAGGGATACCAAACAAACTGTCACCGAATCCGATAATTTATAATCATGATTGTCATGTGACTTCACTGCAGACGGACTCATGGCAACAGATCAACAATTGATGCGGTCACATGTTGACATTTCGTCATTCCCAGAACAGTCACTTAATATAATTCAGCACCTCTATTCAATCACCACACCTTGTCGAGCGACCAGCTAAGACGAAAGCAATGTTTCGCAAACTAATTTTCTGTTTTTTAGTGAGCTATGCCACTGCGTTGTTAAAGATGGGACTTGGATATAAATGGAACGATTTTGATAACGTGCTTATGTCAACAAGCGTCATATTTGAAGTTTCAAATATTCACAGTGGTAACTGGTGTGTACTTCTGTGTCTCCAGAACGAGGCTTGTGTGTCCGTATTTCATAGACGGCAATACCGACGGTGTCAGATCCATGACGTGCTGTTCATGTCGCCTGAGGACGGAGAACAAGAGACAGGCACCGAGTACTACAGCTTAACAACAGGTGAGTGAGTGAGTGAGTGAGTGAGTGAGTGAGTGAGTGAGTTAATATTTAACATCGGCAGTATTTCAGCCATATCATGACGAGAAGTTATATATTAATGATACATATATTTAGACTAAATAAAGTGCTGTCAACGATGGACAGTACAACAACTAGTATATCACAGATCTGTTTTAAAACTAGTTGAGAATATTAAAAGCAGAAAGTGTTAGTGAACAACACAATATAAAAATGGGCTAGAGATTGTCTTTCACTGAATGGTGATCACCATACTATGGGGACTTATAGTACCTTTGCTTCCTTCATTGACCCAAGCAGGATTTATATCACGCTTCGGTCACTGGCGATAGTTTACCAATTAGGCCTAAGATAATAATGACGAAAATACTATGTTTAAAAGTCTGGCATGCATAAAAATACTTCAAATGATGTGGAACGTACATACCCTCTTAGGAGGGACAATAATTTAACGCTACTTCACCCCCCTCGAGGGTACAGCCACTAACAATCTAAGTTATTATTTAGCACTACCAGAAAACAAAAAACACATTATGTTCATCAAAATTTCTGAATTATTTCCATTTCTTTAAGAAGCACAATATTAAATGAGGATAAACATGACTAAACGCCGCCAGAGTTGCGTCCCTTGGGCACGCCAGAAACCTATGATTGTGGGTTCGAATCCCGGTTCGACCCGATTATGTTTCTAGGTTTGTCAGCAACATACCCGTGCTCGTGGGTTTCACCGAAGTGGTAAACGTCTGAGACCTGCATCACTTCAGTCTTTCCTCCCACATTAAGCTGACACGCCGCGATGTAACTGGAATAATGTTAAAAGCGGCGTTAAATCCAACTCACTCACTCACACTCACTCAGATTTCTTAGGTCTAGTTAATGTGAGGTCTACATTTGGCCTTACCATTTGCCAAGGAGGCGATGAAAATAGTTGTATGGGAGCTATATCCTGAAAGTTACTCTTAGCAGCGGAAACGACTTATTTAATTCTTTTATCAAGTGGTGGACACAGGAGATGTTTTCTTATTGTAAATATCTTCGTAAAGAGGATTAAATACGCAATTAAAAGCTGGGTTTGACTGATTAGAAAATAATTTAATGAAGTATTGTAAAGATAAATTCAGATGGCATTGTTTAAGAGGAAAAGGAAGAGTGTGAAAGGCTCCAAGGCAAAGCCTCAGGCCTTGGTGATGGATAGTATCTAGTTTTTGTAAAGCACTTTGACATGCTCCATTATAGACGATGGAGCCGTAATTAAGTTTAGAACGGATAAGTGAAAGAGGGTTGTCTGATCTCCTCCCCACTTTGAATTAGATACAACTTTCAACAAATCGAGTGCCTTCAGACATTCACCTTTAAGTGATTTAATACGTGGTAAGAAAGTTAAATGTTTATCAAAGATAAGTCCCAAGAATTTGGCCTCCTTTCAAACTTAATCAGGTGCCATTCAAAAATAATTCCGGGCCTTTACGGGGCTTATATTTTATGCAGAAATGTATACAGTTAGTTTTAGATTTAGGAAATTTAAACCCTTTTTAGAGAGACCACTTGTGAATTTTATGTTGACAGATTTGTAACTGCCTCTCTATTGTATGCATATTTTTACGACGAAAAGATAGATTAAAATCATCCACAAAAAGTGATCCATCTACTGAATCATTTAAATCGATTTAAATGGGCATAACACTCTATGGGGAAGTGCAAGTACAGACAATAACGGGTAGGTCATTGAAGATTTTGCTTCTGATAATAACTTGACGATTCAAGCACCTATTTACATCCTGCCACTGGATCTTATTCTGCACTTGATCTGTCTCTCACTGATTCAGATATTTACAATGAATTTGAATGGTCCGTACATGACGACCTTTCTGGAAGTGATTATTTCCCTACTGTTCTACTGTCCCTATATCTTTAACCAGTTGTGTTTGCAAAACTATGGAATGAATGGTGAATAATAGATTAGTTTGGTATCTGGAAACCAAAACCTTCTTACACATATTCAGTGTCGTTTCCGAAAAAATAGAAGGACTATTGATCAACTTTGATTTGCGTCAGTACACGTCTTATCATTCATTTTCTCCACCGGGAAAAATACCTACTGGAGGATCTACGATTTTGGTGAAGCAGGGAGTGATCCACAGCCCTGTTTCCCTTCATACTTATCTCCATGCCTGTGCAGAAAGATTAACTTTGCACATAACATTTACTTTGTGCTCTTTGTACATTTCACCTTCATCTGCTCTTCAACAGTCTGATATTCAGAAGCTATATGATCTGCTCCCAAAGCCCTGCATCATCATTGGCGAATTAAATGGGCATAACACTCTATTGGGAAGTGCAAGTACACACAATAAGGGGACCCTTTTAATGTTGTCAACGAGGCAAAGTTCTTGGGTATAATTCTTGACAGACAAATAAAATAGATGCCTGAAAGTTGCTGCCAATTCAAAGTGGGATGGGGATACGAAAACTCTACTCCACTTGTACCGATCGCTGATTCGCTCTAAGATAGATTATGGCTCCATCGTCTATGGTGGAACCTCTAACAGGTAATTTAAAATTACTGGATACCATTCATCATCACAGTCTGGGGCTTTGCCTTGGTGTCTTCAGAACTTCTCCCATCAATAGTCTGTACGTGGAGAATCGGCGATTAAAATTAGCATTGCAATAGGTTACAAAACTTTATTCCAATCCATCTAATCCTGCATATGAATGTGATTTTCACCCTTCTCATGAGGATCTGTATGACAAAATAACAGGGCTTATTACACCACTTTGAATTAATATAAAAGAAAGATATAGAGATGATATTTCAACTCCACTTCAACAATATGTCCTTCTGCATACAAATGCAGCTATTCAGCATACATACGAGGGGTGTTCATTAAAGATTTCCCCCGACCCACTTCCGATGGACCTAGTGGAATGAAACTTGGCATAGGTATTAGTCTTTCTCCACATAGGAACCACCAAGAGTTACACACTTCTCCCATCGTTTAATCCAACTATGGAGACCTGGCTTGTAAAAGCCCTCATTTTGCGTATCAAACCAGGACTTGTCTTCAGAAATCAGTGTTTCATCATCTGTGAAACGTTTTCCCTTCAAAAATGACTTCATGGTTGGAAAGAGGTGGAAGTCAGATGGTAAGTCAGAGTAAGGAGGATGTGGAAGGATTTCATAGCCACAGGACCACGCTTCTGTCTGGGCAACATGAGAGTTGTGTACTGGAGCATTGTCTTGCAGGAGACGGACACCCTTGGTCAGCATGCCACGCCTATAAGCTTTATAGCGTCCCGCAATTTCCGCAGCAGTGAAGCATAATAAGCTCCTGTAATTGTGGTACCCTTTGCCAAGAAATCCATCATCACTACTCCGTGCTGGTCCCAAAACACCGTGAGCATGACCTTGCCTGCAGAGGGTAGGATACGTGCCTTCTTTAGGGGGAGGGGGAACTCCCCATGCTTCCATTGCATCGACTGAACTTGAGTCTAGGATCATAGTGATGGACCCATGTTTCATCCTGTGTGATAAGTCTGTCAAAAAAGATTGCCTGGTTTTTTTTGGCACATGTCCAAAAGATCCTTTTAGCAATTGATTCATTCCTGCTTTTGGAGGGTGTGAGCAACCTGGGAATCCATCGTGCAGACACCTTATGCATGTTCAAATTGTCATGGATGATTTTTTCCACAGACCCTACACTGATCTTGACATGTTGTGCTAACTGGGGAACATTTTTACGTCGGTCTGCTAAAATGGCGGTCTCCACTTTATGGATAGTGTCCTCATCAATGGCTGAATGGGGGCGACCAGGAATGGCAGCTGTTTCCACAGATGTCCGACCACACTTGAACTGGCGATGCCAGTGTTAAACAACGTCATATGATGGGGCATCTTCCCCATAAGTTGCTTTCATTTCATCGAACGTTTCTTTTGGTGTGCGACCTTTCAAATATAAAACCTAATCACTGCTCGGTATTCTACTGGCTCTATTGTCACACCCTACTCGATCATAACACCTGTAAAAGTGGTAAGATTGATAGTTCGATGCTGCAAATTCAGACATACCCCATAGATACATGTATCATTACACATGTGAAGTTTCAACCAAATATGATAACCCTAAGTGGTTTAGGGGAAACACCCTTCGTAAAATTTCAACTGAACACCTCGAGCTTGTTTCATCTAAACACGTCGGTCACTTTCCAACTAAACTCCTCGGCCATGTTCAATGAAACACCTACGTCTTGTTCCAAATAAACACCTCGGCTCGTTTCAACTACACAGCTCAGTCACGTTCCAACTAAACACCTCGTCCATGTTCCAAATAAACACCTCGGTCACATTTTACCTAAACACGTCGGTCATGTTCAACTAAACACGTCGGTCATGTTCAACTAAACACCTTGGCCACGTTCCAACTAAACACTTCGGTCACTTTCAACTAAACACCTCGGTCACATTCCAACTAAACACGTCGGTCATGTTCAACTAAACACCTCGGTCACGTTCCAACTAAACACCTCGGCCATGTTCAACTTAACACCTCGGTCACGTTCCAACTAAACACCATGGCCATGTTCAACTAAACACCTCGGTCACGTTCCATCTAAACACCTCAGTCACATTCCAACTAAACACCTCGAGCTTGTTTCAACTAAACACGTTGGTCACTTTCCAACTTAACTCCTCGTCCATGTTCAACAAACACCTTCGTCTTGTTCCAAATAAACACTTCGGTCACATTTCAACTAAACACCTCGGTCACATTCCAACTAAACACGTCGGTCATGTTCAACTAAACACCTCGGTCACGTTCCAACTAAACACCTCGGCCATGTTCAACTTAACACCTTAGTCACGTTCCAACTAAACACCATGGCCATGTTCAACTAAACACGTTGGTCACTTTTCAACTAAACTCCTCGGCCATGTTCAACGAAACACCTACGTCTTGTTCCAAATAAACACCTCGGTTCGTTTCAACTACACACCTCAGTCATGTTCCAACTTAACACCTCAGTCACGTTCCAACTAAACACCATGGCCATGTTCAACTAAACACCTCGGTCACGTTCCATCTAAACACCTCAGTCACATTCCAACTAAACACCTCGAGCTTGTTTTAACTAAACACGTTGGTCACTTTTCAACTAAACTCCTCGGCCATGTTCAACGAAACACCTACGTCTTGTTCCAAATAAACACCTCGGTTCGTTTCAACTACACACCTCAGTCATGTTCCAACTAAACACCTCGGTCACGTTCCAACTAAACACCTCGGCCATGCTCCAAATAAACACCTCGGTCATGTTTCAACTAAACACCTTGGCCACGTTCTAACTAAATACCTCGGTCACATTCCAACTAAACACCTCGGTCACGTTCCCACTAAACACCTCGGTCACGTTCCCACTTAACACCTGGGCCATGTTCCAACGAAACACCTGGGCCATGTTCCAACTAAACACCTCGGCCATGTTCAACTAAACACCTTGGCCACGTTCCAACTAAACATCTTGGCCACGTTCCAACTAAACACCTTGGCCACGTTCTAACTAAACACCTCGGTCACATTTTACCTAAACACCTCGGTCATGTTCCAACTAAACACCTTGGCCACGTTCTAACTAAATACCTCGGTCACATTCCAACTAAACACCTCGGTCACGTTCCCACTAAACACCTCGGTCACGTTCCCACTTAACACCTGGGCCATGTTCCCACTAAACACCTGGGCCATGTTCCAACTAAACACCTCGGCCATGTTCAACTAAACACCTCGGTCACGTTCCAACTAAACACCTCGGCCATGTTCAACTTAACACCTCGGTCACGTTCCAACTAAACACCATGGCCATGTTCAACTAAACACCTCGGTCACGTTCCATCTAAACACCTCAGTCACATTCCAACTAAACACCTCGAGCTTGTTTCAACTAAACACGTTGGTCACTTTCCAACTTAACTCCTCGTCCATGTTCAACAAACACCTTCGTCTTGTTCCAAATAAACACTTCGGTCACATTTCAACTAAACACCTCGGTCACATTCCAACTAAACACGTCGGTCATGTTCAACTAAACACCTCGGTCACGTTCCAACTAAACACCTCGGCCATGTTCAACTTAACACCTTAGTCACGTTCCAACTAAACACCATGGCCATGTTCAACTAAACACGTTGGTCACTTTTCAACTAAACTCCTCGGCCATGTTCAACGAAACACCTACGTCTTGTTCCAAATAAACACCTCGGTTCGTTTCAACTACACACCTCAGTCATGTTCCAACTTAACACCTCAGTCACGTTCCAACTAAACACCATGGCCATGTTCAACTAAACACCTCGGTCACGTTCCATCTAAACACCTCAGTCACATTCCAACTAAACACCTCGAGCTTGTTTTAACTAAACACGTTGGTCACTTTTCAACTAAACTCCTCGGCCATGTTCAACGAAACACCTACGTCTTGTTCCAAATAAACACCTCGGTTCGTTTCAACTACACACCTCAGTCATGTTCCAACTAAACACCTCGGTCACGTTCCAACTAAACACCTCGGCCATGTTCCAAATAAACACCTCGGTCATGTTTCAACTAAACACCTTGGCCACGTTCTAACTAAATACCTCGGTCACATTCCAACTAAACACCTCGGTCACGTTCCCACTAAACACCTCGGTCACGTTCCCACTTAACACCTGGGCCATGTTCCAACGAAACACCTGGGCCATGTTCCAACTAAACACCTCGGCCATGTTCAACTAAACACCTTGGCCACGTTCCAACTAAACATCTTGGCCACGTTCCAACTAAACACCTTGGCCACGTTCTAACTAAACACCTCGGTCACATTTTACCTAAACACCTCGGTCATGTTCCAACTAAACACCTTGGCCACGTTCTAACTAAATACCTCGGTCACATTCCAACTAAACACCTCGGTCACGTTCCCACTAAACACCTCGGTCACGTTCCCACTTAACACCTGGGCCATGTTCCCACTAAACACCTGGGCCATGTTCCAACTAAACACCTCGGCCATGTTCAACTAAACACCTTGGCCACGTTCCAACTAAACACCTTGGCCACGTTCTAACTAAACACCTCGGTCACGTTCCAACTAAACACCTCGGCCATGTTCAACTTAACACCTCGGTCACGTTCCAACTAAACACCTCGGCCATGTTCAACTAAACACCTTGGCCACGTTCCAACTTAACATCTTGGCCACGTTCCAACTAATCACCTCGGTCACGTTCCAACTAAACACCTCGAGCTTGTTTCAACTAAACACGTTGGTCACTTTCCAACTTAACTCCTCGGCCATGTTCAACGAAACACCTACGTCTTGTTCCAAATAAACACTTCGGTCACATTTCAACTAAACACCTCGGTCACATTCCAACTAAACACGTCGGTCATGTTCAACTAAACACCTCGGTCACGTTCCAACTAAACACCTCGGCCATGTTCAACTTAACACCTCAGTCACGTTCCAACTAAACACCATGGCCATGTTCAACTAAACACCTCGGTCACGTTCCATCTAAACACCTCAGTCACATTCCAACTAAACACCTCGAGCTTGTTTCAACTAAACACGTTGGTCACTTTTCAACTAAACTCCTCGGCCATGTTCAACGAAACACCTACGTCTTGTTCCAAATAAACACCTTGGCCACGTTCCAACTAAACATCTTGGCCACGTTCCAACTAAACACCTTGGCCACGTTCCAACTAAACACCTCGGTCACATTCCAACTAAACACCTTGGCCACGTTCCATCTAAACACCTCCGTCACATTCCAACTAAACACCTTAGCCATGTTCCAACTAAACACCTTGGCCACGTTCCAACTAAACACCTCGGTCACATTCCAACTAAACACCTTGGCCACGTTCCATCTAAACACCTCGGTCACATTCCAACAAAACACCTCGGCCATGTTCCAAATAAACACTTCGGCAAAGATCAACTAAACACCTCGGCCATGTTCAACTAAACACCTTGGAAACTCGTAATTATTGATCATCTGTCCCTCGTGAATGACTGTTGTAATGGATTAACACTGTTAATTCACTCGTGACAGAAAATCCGAAATTCATTGTTGTTCGTTGGTTATTCTTTAGTTCTTAAACAAATCAGATTTTTATAGCCAAACGTCTTCTTAGAACTTTGGGACGACATCACGAAAGATAACACTGTGTCGGTATACCTGTACGGTGGTTCATTTCAAGACGTAGCGATGTATAACTGTCCTTGTCCATTCCAGGTGCATGTCCATCTGGCTACGTCCACAACCGCCCCCTCAACTTCTGCTACCAGCTTCATACTGACCGTATCCCCCATAAGAAGGCGCTTGCTGACTGTGCGTCCAGAGGAGAACACTTTGTTGTTATTGACAGTGCGGACAAGCAGAACCACGTCGTCAAGCAGGTCAACTCGTCATCAGGTTCGTATACATGCCTTCATATCCACCCATCAATCACATTCAACAATATATTCATTCTGCCACAAGTACTCCGAGGGACTGAATTACACTGCTCTGACGTCGCAACATCACAAAACCTTATTATCCTGGCAAAATATTTATTCTATTTTGCATATATAATATAATTTCTCCCTCGCATTTTATATGTGTAGGGTAAAACACGTCAGAGGGTTTTTACGAAATATAAAATCCGAAGCTAAGGGATAAACCAGGGGGAAGGTTTTAAATCTCATTTTAACCTCCGGTGACGTCATCCCATTGTTCTTCAGTAGGGTTAATATAAATCTCATAAAGAGGGACGTTGTAATGTCCCCTGGAATTTTATAGGATATTCAAGTCATATTTGCTATATAATGTGTTATAATATCCCAGGGATTTATATTATGTCCTGGGTATTTTATTAATATAACTTCCGTTCAGATTGAACACGTAATCAAATGTAAAATCAAATGACAAATGGTTTCTTCATATTCCCGAGGATCGAACTCGCAAGCCGCGCTGTTTTTTAGAATGTCTTTTTCAAGATTCGTTCACCAGCATCATATATTTTACGCCCGTTTCCTAAGGTTCATGGAAAGTATGTTCGAAACATAAAAAAATGTTGATAAATGTTGTTTTAAGGTTCAAAATCGATTTATAAGTAAAATAAAACACTTCCCCTCGGGTTATTACGGACGTGTTTTATCCTATACTAAGAACCCGTTAAAAAAAGTATTTTATCTAACTTATTAACCAACAAAAGGGACTTAAAACAACATTTACAAGGTTTTTATGTTCCCAACTACTTTCCGTGAATCTCAGGAAATGGGCGTCAAATAGTTCTTGCTGGCGTATGGGTTCTTGAAAAATATATTTTTAAAAGCATTCTGATTTATCATTGCGTCTGTTGTCTAATGGTACTCTACTAGGCTACAGATACGAAGGTTGCATGTTCGAACCTCGGGGAATACAACGAAAACAATTGTCATTTTATTTTACATTTCATTTATTTGTTCAAATAGAAAACAGAACCATTCTAATGTTACAATGTAAACGGAAGTTGTATTTATTAAATCCCTGGTATATTATGTAAAATCCCGGGGATATTACAGCATTTTTGTTTTTGAGATTTTAACCAGACTGGTGAACAATAGGTTGGCGTCCATTGGGCGTAATCAGGTACTGAACACGTCAAAGTGTTTGCCGTATAAAGAATAATTTCCTTGTAACCTGAAAAGTACAGTATCAAAGCAATGGATTCATGGCAGGAGTATTGCTATTCGGTGTTTTGTAACAAACAAATACTGTTTTTTATACAAATGGTGTGAGTATTATCTGAAGAACCGGTCATGTTTAACCTTCTCGCAAACACCTGGTGTCATCAAGGAGTTTTGTGCAAAGTGGTTTTACCTTTTACGTCCACTGACATCTGTTTTAGCAGATTATCTTTCGAAACAGATTATATTCAAGGCAGTACAGTAAGTGTCTTAATTAATCACATCTCGTCAGTCCTCGCTGTTTCTCATCCCAGTGTACTTTATTCTCGCGGCGACTAATATGAATGTTCTGGTACACTCACAATAGTTTTAGAGTAAGACTGAAATTCAGCTGTGAGTCAGAATGGGATCGATTCAGTGAAATATGTTGTGTTAGGCCACACTCGAACAATAGCACAGTGATTGTGTGTGTGTGTGTGTGTGTGTGTGTGTGGGGGGGGGGGGGGGGGGGGGGGGCACCAAGATTGGGTTTCACACAATTAACCTATATTGAGAATCAATGCTGCATTTCGGTAGACAGCAAGCGAATGGACAGCAAACCATCCTGACAAGTGAGTGAGTGAGTTGGGTTTAACGCCGCTTTAAACAGTATTCCAGTTATGTCGCGGCATGTCAGCTTAATGTGGGAGGAAAGCCCGAAGTGATGCAGGTCTCTGACGTTTACCACTTCGGCGACACCAACGAGCACGGGTATGGTGCTGACAAACCTAAAAACATAATCGGGGCGAACCTGGATTCGAACCCTAAATCATAGGTTTCTGGCGTGCAATACTGAGAATCATTGCTGCATTTAGGAAGACAGAAAAGGCATAGGTACCCAACCATCCTCAGTAAACTGTAACATTAATTGTAGTCAATAAAATGCCATTCAAATCCTCCTCATTGCAGTATACGAATTTACCAGCTACACTTAAATTCATTGATCAATATTAATATCTTCTTACTTAAAGTGCATTTTTAAAATTTTCAGAAAGCAGACAAAAGAATTTCTTCATCGATGGTTCAGATGTGGCAGAAGAAGGGAAATGGGTATATCACGACGGCCGACTTATGACCTACTTTGCCTGGCGCCCAGGCTACCCGCTTAATGCTAATGATGATCAGGATTACATCGTGGTCCAAAAATCAAGCGAAACTGGCAGTGTATTTATGTGGCAAGACAGGCGGCCGAATAGCACATTCTACTATACCTGTCAAAAGGACCTTTGAATCCATGAACTCGTGACTATCACGGAACAAAGCATCACCAAACGGGAGCTGTGAACCTTGCAAGAATGTTCAATATGATTCTATTTACTCCTCTGTATGAGGATCTATATCATAAGAAATAGTCCCTTATAAACCCCTTGGATTAAGAATCAACCCTGATCTTTCTTCCTCCAAATTTATACTCAAAAGCATATCTCCCACCCAAATTCTGTCGTCTCCTCCGTGTCAAATGGTAAAGACACAGGTAGATCTCTCGTTAACTAAACTAAAGAAATCAGACAACACTGAAATAATAATAATGTTTCAGCAAGAATATAATCAGTTAAGAAACAACTACCATACACACAACTCTGATCCAGAACCATATCATCCAGATTACCAAATGACAGTACTATTTTTACAGCAGAATCAAAGGCAATCTCAATAGCTCTCAAATATATAAATACTCAATCTAAGCACACATAGTTCATTATATTTTCTGATTCCCTTTCCTGTCTTCAGGCCATAAAGAATATTTCCTGTCAACATCCACTTGTACATGACATCATAGAACTTTATGTTTCTAGGTTTGTCAGCACCATACCCGTGCTCGTGGGTTTCACCGAAGTGGTAAACGTCTGAGACCTGCATCACTTTGGATTTCCCTCCCATTTTAAGCTGACACACCGTGATATAACTGGAATACTGTTAAAAGCGGCGTTAAACCCATATTAGTCACTAAGATGTTGGGCTTAACAGTCAGTCTAGATTTGAAGAGGTCATAATACGACGATGTCGTGTTGGCCATAGCAGGTATACAAATGATTATTTATTGAAAGGTGAGGATCCTCCATTTTGTATCCCTTGTAATGAGAAAATCACTGTCAAGCATGTTCTGCTTGACTGTGTTGATTTTACCATCACAAGGATTAACTATTTCAAATCATCATCAATAACGGATCATTTTTGATAGAATCAATTATCTTTTAATTAAAAGTTTTTAAAAGAAATTGAACACATTGATAAATTTTGAATTGTGTTAATAGCTATATTTTATATTGGTAATGTATAATTTGTAACTTAGATTGTAAGTGGCTTTTTCCTCAAAGGGTGTTAAAGTAGAATAAAAGTATTGCCCCATGAGAGGATATGTAAGACCACACCATTCAAAGTATATTTATTCTTACCTCAGTTGTAAACGCAGTATATTTGTTTATTTTAATTGTTGGCTTAATTGCAAACCATCACCAGCAGCTGAAAGGATGGTGTAGATAGTGTTAGTACTGCTGGAGAGCCGTGCAGGTAGCAGAAATATTGTAAGTCCTCACGGTCCCCAGTAAGGTGGCCTAACTTTGGTTGCTGGCGATCAATAGCCCGTTTTTATAATGAATTTTAGAATCATAGGCTATTCTTTCAATTGTTCTCAACCAGTTTTACTTCTAAACTGTGATATACTAGTTACTATACTGTCCGTCGATGACAAGTTTTAATTCGTCTAAATTTAAGTATTATTAATGTTCTCGTCACGATATGGCTGAAATATTGCCGATGTGACGTTAAATTTTAACTCACTCACTGATGCATTCCCCTATTTTGACTTGTACCATATGTTCCCGTATTTTGTCAGGTGAACAATTGACTTGCCTTTGCAAGTGTTTGTAAAAGGTGCCACCGATGGGGCACGATACGCTAACCTTTTCGCGAACACCTGGTATCCTTACTATTTGGCAGTGATTCATAAACACATGCTCATGATTTAGTCGGAATCGTACAATCGACTCTTCTTTATGTAGAAATCTCTATTTGGTATGGAAAGGGTTTTGTCACTTTATTTACGGAACAGTATGTATATTGAGACAGCTCCATGGTTACGTTTTTAAACAGTTTTTTTTTTAAATACTGATATTAAGATATCAATATCGCCATTTGATTGATCGGATTTATTGAAACCGACTCTATTCATCATCTGACTATATAAGCAAAGTAACAAAGACTCATTTTACATAACAGCCTGTTAACATATTCAAAACAATTAAACATGCATGAACAATGCGAAAGGGAAGGCACGTGTAAAGAGTATCAGCAAATAATTCAATTTGACGTTAAGCGTTTTAATTGCCCATGATGCTTTTGACCAAGATGCTGCTGCAACAACACCGAATGTGCTGATCAATAAGGTAGGAATGACGTCGGCTGTGGGTAATTAATTCCCACCTTACAACGAGAATGTGAAATTGCTCAAAGGACATTCGATCTCTGACAACCTTGTACACTGGGAATACCCTGACAGAAAACCCAGTAGATGAAATTAACTCGCGAAAAAGCATTTCTTTCCCTTACTCTCATGCTTAGAATTATTGAGTTATTTGATTCCTATTCCGAAATACGAAGTGTCCCGTAGTAAAGGTATGTTGGCTTGTAATTGGTATTTTACCGTATCTGTCCATACCCATACATTTTATCGTGAAAGTGGCATATGCTATTTTTTCGTTGTTTCCCTTCTGACAACTCGATTGTCTGGTCCAGACTCGATTGTTAACCGTCTTAAATCAGGAATATTGCTGATTACGGCGTTAAACAACAAACAAACTATTAAATTTGGTTTATTTGGTGGAAAGTCCTCGAGAAAATTCTTGAAATACATATCATTTGTATTGAAGGTCAAACACCCAAGCATGTATTAAGTTCATGATAACTCAAAGAAGTGTTATCAGGCAACAGAATAAATTTGAGAATATCATTCGCTGAGTGGGGCATTTGGTTGGTTGGATGGTTGTTATGTTGTTTAACGCCGCACTCAGCAATATTCCAGCTATATGACGGTGGTTTGTAAATTATCAAGTCTAGACCAGGCAATCCAGTGGTTGACATCATGAGCATCGATCCACGTTATTCGGATACGATGGTACACTACTGCCTAGAAGTTCATTCCCCTAACACGCGTTGAGAACGCGTGTAACACGCATGTGACACGGGTGCTCAACGGGTTGCACACGGGTTGAGCACCCGTTGAACACGCGTGTGCAACACGTTAAGCACGCCTTGGTCACTCGTTGCAAACGCGTGTGCCATGCATGTAACACGGGACCAGGTTTCAGTTGAATTTAACAAATGTATCAAATGAATAGTGAGATCAAACAAAACAGTGAGATGTGAATCTTGAGTTAATGAGGAGCCATGAACCTGTGTTCACCAGACCATAAACACAAGGTCGCCCCGGCTTAATTAGTTTTCGGTTGCTGGACTTTTATGGCATGGCCCATTCCACGAGGGTCCAGTCTTGCCATTGGGGCTAGCCGACAGTAGAACAGTATAATTTAGATGCGAGTTTATTTATATTGCTAGGGGAACCACCGAGTTAACACAATTGTCGCGGGTTGGTAAATGTTCGCCATTAATGAAGTCATTGTTTGTGGATTGCGGACACATTCGTTTTAAGTTTTGCCAACATGAGTCATTCCAGGTGATTGCAAATATTACGCTTTTCGTGCGCCACATTTGTGCTTTATATAATTCAATTATGATAGAGATGTCACCACTACTAATGTCTTATTTTTTTCACGTAGGGATATGTCCCATTTCCCCACTCTTCACTTTCTGTTTTGTATTTTGTAAGAATTAATAAGAGAAAGTTTTGTGTTGTATTCTAACATTCATAGCAAATTCTAAGAGAAGATTTGTAATGAATATGAACAGCCATGTTGTCTGACTGTTGATAGAAATTGAGATCTTCACAATCAAGGGTGTGACCATGTACACAGAATCTCGTCAGGGTTTGTGATGTTAACATTTGCCCAATGACTATATATGAATATTGCAAGGGATACCAAAGGTAACAGTTTATTATTACAGGAAATTGGTTGTGGGTAATCCTTTCACTTTGATTCAAGGAAGCCAGGTGGTGACAATGGTTATGCGCAAGGCTCGGAATCGCGAAAAGATCACTAGAGATATTGATAGTGGCTGGACATGCAGCATACATCATTTCCATTGTATGCAGGCACCTCGTCTTTGTTTCACTCGGTATTTGAAACTTTGATATACAAGGCTATGGCCACCACGCCATTCACAGGTGCATATGTCTATTTATAATGAAGTTGTTTGGCGTTCCCAGTATTTATATACTATCTCACTGATTACTTGTTAACTGGTCACTGCAAGTGCTTTAATTCTTAAATTTCAGTGAACTGAGTTTATTCACATGCTAGCTTTCATAGATTCAAGCTTAGTTAGAATCCTTGTTTATCTGTGAACTGGTCTTCCAACTGGTGATATTTTAGTGATGGATGAAGTTGAATACTTTTGGACTACATGTAACATGGCTGCTTTTACATTTCTTATACAGATGCTTGACTGCCTCAGTAGTTCATGATCAATTACATTTCTTATTGTGTAAACAAATCAGTCACGTTTGCAACAATAGATTAATAAGTTGATAAATTTGGACTGCAATTACCGATTAACAACTTAAGACACAGAGACAGGGAGTTGATATATAACCACAGTTATGGTCATGTTGAGACGCTTGACGTTGGAGTAAATGACAGCAACTAATTTGAACATTCCCCAGTAATATTATACAATACGTCATTACCCATAACCGTGCGAGAGACAATTCCCAGCTATATATTGTAGGGTCAATCGCTTTTGGCATGTTAAAGAATAAACTCACTTTAAGGCACTTAGGAAGTCAAAACTGGCCGCCCTGGTGATGGTTTTAGGTTTGACAACAATTATGCCCGTGGGTTTCAGAAATAATTATTATTTGTTACCTAGATGTAATTACAATAAGCAAAAATGTCCACAGTTTGTTTACAAAAAGGGGTGTTAGAAAGCTTGAATAAGCGTTATACAAGTGTTGATAAACCACACTGACGCAAGCGTTATACAAGTGTTGATAAACCACACTGACGCAATTAAGCACAAACATATTTGGTGTGGGCAAATACCTGGCTTGTAGATATGAAACATTCTAGTTAATTGTGGATACACTGGGCTACACATACATAACAAAACCCCAATGACAGATGAATTGGTGCCTTGATATGCAACAAGAGAGAATCTTGTTTATTTCCAGGCCATCCCGATCATCTTTTACTTCAACTACATGCATGGTTGGAGGCGAGATCAAAGGCGCCGCCCAGCATTTATTAGACAACAGACCGAACCACCACCCCACCCTGTCGGTAGGGATTATATAATCGGTGCGCACATAACTGTGTCCAGTCTACCGTGGGGTTTGATGCGGTGTCAGTGTCTAATGATTTTGTGATAAATGTGAAAAAAAATCGTTGTTTATCGTATTTGTGTGTTACTAACTATCCCTTTATTTGCTAAAAGAAAACGGATATTACCAAAAGTAAGACAGAAAACTGAAAGATCCACTGACTGCTACATTCCTTTTATAGGCTAAACGGTCCTGTTTGTGTGTACAAGACGTAACATTCGAAGGCTAATAAAGTCGATTTTAAGACAGTGCAGGCCATGGAACCGAAAAGTAATATGTCCAGAACGCATATGTTGTGTAAAAGACGATGTCTATGCCCTGAAATGTTATTACGTTAGATCGCGAGGGCGAAACATTAAAGTAGATACACGAGAGTTGGGACACTGGCTGTGTAACACCACGACATGCCGTTTGAAATCAGTCTCTCACATGAGAGATTGGGTTAATTAAACACAAAATTTTGCTTTCATATAAAGTATTGTGAGAACTGGGGAGCCAATATGCAAGTATAACACGCATTCACACACGAAAGCATATTATAGTTGATATAGTATATGTTTTCATTAATCTGAACACATGCATATCAACAATAAGCAAATTAACAAGTCCAATAAAAATTCTTTGTTGCTTGTTAATGTTTTTGTTTTCACTTTGACATAATATATCATAACAGAGTAAGAAAAGGTTTGGGATTCCTCTTGAAAGTACTAAAAAAAACAACTGTTGTTTTTACTGAACAGAAAGTTTTAATGATAAAAAACATTGACTATCAATTTCTTCTCTCATTTTCCAATGTCTTTTTCTAAACTGTTAAGAAAAACGCTAACGTAATCACAAGGTAATAGACCTTTCGAATGTCACCCTGTGAGATCTGTCACATCTGTCACGGATTTGATGTTTTCTACAGGTTCAACCATTTGCAATTTCCGCCATTAGTTATTGGAAACTCTCTCCCTTAATCCCATCTTTCATGCACGCAAAATGTACAACATATACTTAGATACAATCTTTATATAATCCATACAATAAATACTGTTTATTAATTAAGATATGGATGGGTGTAGGGAACAGTCCCTTTGAATATTTATGATTTAAACACAAATTTATGTACAATTTGACAGGTTATAATAATATAATTTTTTAATTTGACGTTTACACGATATACGGCTTTTCCATTGGACGAGAGGTCGGTCACATGACCGCGAAGTTGACGTTCCTAAGTGTATGAACGACACAATTTGACGTTCATACGTTTTTCACGAGACCGTGTTCTTGAAATGACGTAAACACTGACGGACTACTTCCACATTCCTGGGGAAACCCCTGGGAATTCCCTAGCACGAAAACATACATAAGCATTATCTCTGATCATTTAGAACCTTTTATCTTGGTCTCAGCATTTCAGTATACATTGAGAAACGTAAGAGAGCTTGACTGCATGATTGTTCACGAATTTCCTCGCTACGGCCCATCCTAATGAACAAACGAAAGAATGCACATCCAAACTATCGTCAGCAATCTACGAATTTACCTTGGTGTCTGTTTGACGCATCTTTAATCACCTTTCAATAATCGGTCAGTTGATCAATGATGACTAACACATGTAACCGCCACAGGTTCATTAACAACTTCGGAAATCCTCCCGTCACGTTTATCGTGTCGGCCATTTTGACGTCTTGTACTTGATGTAATTAATGTATTACGACGCGCTGTCATTGTGACTGACTTACTGAGGTAGTTCATTACAGACCTTTCCCATCTAAAGGGGATATTATATGAACACATGTGTTGCGTAAGATGTTTCTGAAGCGCAAGTTCTGCATCCATACGCTCATGTCACCTCTCTTTTTGGGGATCTATTTTATTCCGCGATATAGCTGGTTGTTGTTTGGCTGTCAGTGTAAACATGAAGTCACACGTACTAAATAAAATTGTGTTTAGATCTTGGCCTACGTCCTTTGAGGAAAGAAATTGTGATAAAAAATTATAAGAATTGACTTTCACTTTGTCAATAGAGTGAGGGCCAAACATTGTATGAACTGTTCATACTGTTTGGCCCTCACTCTATGCAGGTTCATACTCCAATGAACTCACACAAAGTGAAGGTCAATTCTTAAATGAATATCAAAATCCACCACCACCTGCCAAGTTCACTGAAATGTCACCAGTTGGAAGTTGTTACAGATAAACACGGATTTTAACCAAGTCTGATCTTCTTTTACATAGAATGCATGAGTGACTTCTTTCCATCAGAATTACACACAGTGGAAGAAAAGGGCTAAAAATCCTCAATATATCCTATATACATGGTATTACGTTCTTACTATCAATTTTTGTCCTAACGAGTTACACTTCTTTTTTGAATACCCCTGTGGGCCTTCTGTTATAAGAAATACATCTTTTTGTAGACCTTTCAATGTCAAGTGTTTATATACAAAGTCTACTAACGTTTAAATGTATCTAATTTTACCGTTTCAAAAGGTGTTGAAACATGTTACTGTGTCCAACGTATGCCCCCCCCCCCCCCCCCCCCCCCCCCAAACACACACACACACTTTAGCTCAATGTTTACCTCTCCTGCCGGCCATTATCTTACACACAACCCCGCGCTCACGTCTCCAGGTCTCTTCCTGTGGTACGGTAATTAGTAGAACCCTCTCCCTCAAGTGTATATTCCATTAAGTAAATGCTGCTCTTTTCCAGCGTCACGGCTATGAAGCTGAGACAAAGAGACCCAACTACCATAAAATAATTAGGGTCCAATAAAAACAATGCCCCGCCGAACCTCATAAACATTATCACTGAAAGTCATACTACAGACATTTAATGTTAAATCAGAAAAAAAACCCATTTGAATGGCAATAACATTTACTAGGATCATGTATTCTCTCGACACCATCGCAAAACACCATGTAGAAGCCACACCAGTACTCATATTTTCCTTCAAAATCACACATCTAAAAATGAGACATCAGCAAGTTAAAAAAATAACATGTGTATTAGCATTTTTCGTCAGGATATCAAAAATGTCTCTCCTTGTTACCACCACCAAGTTCAGCTTAACATGGGTCCTCCTTTGGTCAAAAGTTAGTTCCCCCCTCTAATGAGTGTGTCACGCGTTGCACACGAGTGACGAACGGGGTGCACACCCTTGTTCAGCGCGCTGCACACGGGTATCACACGCGTGGCGGACGGGTTCCACACGAGTGACCATCGGGGTGCACACGGTTTGCGCAACGCGGTGCCCATACGTGTAAGGGGAATGAACCTCTAGGCAGTAGTGAAGCTGGAACATAATGTCACCCCTAGTTCAAAAGGCTAATATTATCAGATAACACTTATTTTTTAAAGATACCTCATATTGCCTAAACGTATTTGTATGCCAGTGTTAACGATTAGAGCTTCTAACCACTATCAGCAGATATCATTGAAAACCGACCTATGCAAATTAAAGTAATACCATTATTTCCATAATCATAACTAATCTCTGCTTATTCACTATATGGAGGGAATTTCCAAAGTTGACGCATCAGTGACAAAAATGATGTCCGATGCAATTCCCTTTATTGTATTGTACCATATGTTCCTGTGTCTTTTCAGGTGAACTATTGACTTGAATTTGCATGTGCTTGTGACGGTTAGGCACGATACGCTCACTTTTTCATGAACACCTGTTGGAATCACTATTTGACAGTGATTTATAAACGTAAGTTGATGGTCGAAATCGTACGGGTATGATGCTGACAAACCTAGAAACATAATCGGGACGAACCGGAATTCGAACCCATCATGAATGTTTCTGGCGTACCCAAAGGAAGCAACTTCTGCACAACGAATTGCGGCGCCTTTGACGACTTGGCAAACCGTGCCCCCGTGTCGGTGACGTAGCTAGCCTAGTGGTTAAAGCGTTCGCTCGTCACGCCGAAGACCCTGGTTCAATTCCCCACATGGGCACAATGTGTAAAGCCCATTTCTGGTGTCCCCCGCCGTGATAGTTCTGGAATATTGCCAAAAGCGGCGTAAAACAATACCGACGCACTCACTCATTGTTATGATGTGATGCAAGAGATTTGGGTTCAGATTTGTTCATGCATTTGAAAATACCCAAGAACATGATTTTCTTCTGAGAAACCACCAAGCCCAGAGAGATGTGAGAGGCAAAACCTTCAAATGAATTGGTTCACGTCTTGGAAATGAAACTGAAAACATATTGGCATAATTTAGCAGTATATGCAGTCCCACAATAGGGTTCATATCATTTAGATTTAGAGAAAACAACAGATCTTTTAAACGAAAACCATTTATGTGTTATCATTCAGCAGCACTTAATGTTGCAAAACTGAAATGTTTTACACTTATCATAAACAGCCACCGGTGGAGGGATACGCTCATCTTTTCGCGAACACTATTTGATAGTTGTTCATAACCACACGATAAAGTCGGAATCGTACAATGCACTCTGATTTAGCAGATATTTCTTATGAAAATGAAAAGCGTTAAGTTTATTTACTACATATGATATTAACTACTATATTAACAGCCCATTACTGTAGTATGTGTGGCATACATGATGATGTTCCTGTTTTCACTTCCTTAATGCTAAAGTGTAAGGAACCTCACTCTGCTTGGTAGTTCATGTCGATGTTCTTTGCTTGTTGCTTATGTATTTGTGAAATTTAAATAGTATTGGGATTTCTTGCCAGATTCTTCTTAACAAGGAAGACCGGCCTCTTGTGACACAGTATACATTCACAAGGATCCGTGGAAACGTTTTTAAAGAGGTTTTTCAAATGCTGATATTTTGATATCACTATAACTGTTTCATCAGATTGATCGGATGGATTGATACAAGATACATATAACTCCAAGTATGTGTAAATTACATACTACATATGCAAAGTAACGAACGCTATAACATGTAACAGCTTATTGAAATATTCAAGAAATTGAGCATACATGAACGTGGCGGATGGGTTCCACACGAGTGACCAACGCGGTGCACGCGTTGCCCAGTCGTGTAAGGGGAATGAACTTATGGGCAGTAGTGTATTTAGTTTGTCGATTATATCATTTATGGAGACAAACATCGATGCTGCGTTTCAGCAAAACAGATTAAGAGAAACAAAGAAAGAAAACTTTTTTTTCTTGTTATTGAATCTAAATGCCTCTCATGAAAATTAGAATATTCTTGAAGCCATCTATATGGGTTTACGCGATATTTTACTTTTTGACTTTTATTTCACTTTTGTACGTACCTCACTGTAAACATCATCTTCTTGGATAACCACAAGACAAATGAAGCTGCAATTCCACATGCTTGTTCTGATCTGGTTTTGATGCTTGTCATAATTAGATTTGTTTGTGGCGGAAGTTGAGTTAAAATTGTAAGTCACGACGGCATAATTATTCTGAAAGTCCGAATATTTCACAAGTATGAAAGACAGAAGGCTAGTTGTTAACCATTGGAACATGTCCGATATATTACACACCAATATTTCTGTCAAGTGAGGTAAGATTGTAACTGTTGTCTGATGCGAGGTGACACAGGCGCTGGGTCGTGGTTGTTATGGTCAGGTTCGACAACTGGAACAATTTCTACCTCTCATTATTGATAATTATGAAGGCTTCTTTGATCGATGTTGAACTGCATTAATCTGTAATACTTACAAAGCATCCAGTGCGAATTAATCGATTCTTGCAATTGCCTCAATAAATGATTCCAGCCCAGAAGGTGAACTCAACCTGTTCTGCATCACCAACATCTCTACTTTTCTTAACAAGTTAGGACTCGGATCAGAAAACACGTATGTCTTCAGGGCCTTAGTGAAAGAGGACACAATTGACCGGGTTGTTAGACTCTGACTCAGCCAATGGTGTGTCATCGTGTGCCGATGTCGTAAATCGTTTCTGTGCTTTCCATCGCTAGCTTTTGTGGTCGAAATGAGGATTATTTACTGGCCGCCGTAATGTCATTGTAACATTGATGACTGCTTGTTATGTTAAAGAAAACAATACCACTCACTCTAATTTTCTAAAACGGCCAAACGGACTGGGGGTTTCCTTTCTTAGATTGTTAACACTCAATCGTGTATCTTCTTCGGAACGTAAATGAGTTTTGGATAGAATGAAAACCATAAAACAAGAGACGTCGAGGTAATTAACTTCAAGAGCGGAGGATCAGGTGTATTTCTCAATACCTTTTTGAGCAAGGTGGTTGCATTTCATGCAAAAACAGAGGCAGTTCCATCTCCGTCTTGTCCTGAATACCAAACCCTTTCCGCCAGGAACATGTACATCATGACAAACGTTTCACTCAATCAATCAGGTGACAGCTGACCTCGACGATATATGTTTACCGTGAATATTTCTGTTTGATCCCAGTTGTTGTCAAACAACTCATACCTTTGCTTCTAGTTTCTTAAAATCAAGGAATAAACACCTCTGATCTAATGACATCACTAGCAGATTTAGGAAAACACAAGAAAATAGGTCCTCAGCAACCCACGTGCATCCAGTGGAAACTGGTCTTTTATTGTCAGTTAACTCCCTTGCCTCGGTACGATGTCCTTGCATGTCGTAAGAGGCGACTAACGGGATCGGGTGGTGAGGCTCGCTAACTTAGTTGATGTATGTCGTCGTATCCCAATTGGACCCGTGAAGATCCGGGGTAGAATAGGTCTTCAGCAACCCATGCTTGCCGTAAATGGCGACTATGCTTGTCGTAAAAGGCGACTAACGGGATCGGGTGGTCAGACTCGCTGACTTGGTTGATGCATGTCATCGATCCCACTTGCTAGGATCGATGCTCATGATATCAATCACTGGATTGTCTGGTCCAGACTCGATTATTTACAGACCGCCGTCATATAGCTGGAATATTGCGGAGTGCGGCGTTAAACAACAAACCAACCAACAACCCAATTGCGTAGATAGATGCTCATGATCACTGGATTGTCTGGTCACGATTCGATTATTTACACACAGGAATATTTTGCTTTTTGCGGCGCTAAACAACAAACAAATAACACTAAACATGCCCGTTTAGCACACCCTTAAAGCAGAACGTTCAGAGCTTCTTAGTACCTTAATAAAACAGTTATATCCACTTCCTCGAAGTGGAACGTTCCATGATTGACTACATCAATAACAAAATAGGAACCACTGGTATGTATATTTCAACACTGTATTTTGGAACTTGTAGACTGGCCACAATATTCAAACCAGATTGTGGTTATCCTACGCGTTACAATTAAGGGTTGCGTTACCTCGGCATTTCAACTAGCGTCAGGTCAAGAGGTTGACAGTGAAGCTGGAGAGAAGATTTATAGCATCTTCGTAGGATGAGTGGATCACACTTATTGCTATGTAGTGTTTTTTAGTCTGTGATTTGTAAAGGTGTTCACACAAGCACGCACGCACGCACGCACACGCACACACATTCATATAGATGATTGTAGTAACCAGCTTGGTTGGAGTATGGTTTTACGCCGCTTTTAGCAATATCACAGCGGGGGACACCAGAAATTGGCTTCACTCATTGTACCCATGTCGGGAATCGAACCCGGATCTTCTGCGTGACGAAGCTTCACCTTCACTTTCCACCGTGCATACAGGTCATAACTTAGGAAGACTACAGTCTAATCCAACATGAAGGGACTCTTTCGATTTATCTGCCCATATTTTCATACTATAAAGTTTACACTGTTTCTTTCATGCTGATTGGCTGAAGGGGTAGTCACGTGATCTGATATTTGGAGTTCACACAACTATGAACGGACAGAAAAGTACACACGATGTGAACAATTTCTTTTGTGAAATTGACCGTGTGAGCTTTTGCCGGAACTACTGTCCGGGGTTTCCTCCGAATTCTCGGTCGGTGTACAATCAACTCGTTTTTCTATTTTCATTTGAAGCCCTGCATTTATCAGCAATATAATTTATTTAGTATTTTTGCCTGGTATTGTAACATTTCATCTGACTAAAAATAAATAAATGCTTTGGTTCTGGTGTTTAATGTCCTCTCGCTGCTCAATGAAACAAAATGGATTGTCCTGACGGTGATTTGGATATGGAATGGCTAGCTATCAATACCAATAACGCAAGTAAAGAAAATGATGTAAAATTACTGTGGTCAACGAACTTGATTTTTTGAGCGATATTGACTTTGATGCCTTTTTTTCGGAAATGACAGGAATCGAGCACCAAGTCAAAATGCGAACGATGTTGTACCTTGTCAGATGTGGCTGCGACTGCTCCTAATCAATCCCAAACTAAAACCTGGTTCACTCTATTGTATCGGGAAAAAATCCAAGATTTTGAGAAACCGTAAAATATAAAAAGGTAGGCCTAAGGAACGAAATTTACATTAAAAAAACAAAAAACAACAACTTGCCAACCTGTTTTACGGACTGGTCACTGGAGACTGTTTATCGGAGACCTACAGATCAATACATACACTATGCCTCCAACCATCCACCTCAAGTCAAGAAAGGAATTGTTTCAACCCCAGCAAGACGAGCTCACAACATCTGTTCACCGAAGCAACATCTAACTACTGAACTAAGCCACCTCAAACAAGTATTTACACAGTATAACCTCTATCCTGAGCAACTAGTACAACAGACGATAAAGAACATCACCAAGAAATCTCAGAAATCCCCACGTCAACAGTCTGCACTGTGATCAGCCTCCCCTACTGTGGAACAGTTAGCCACAAAATCCAGAGACTCTTAAAGAAACAGGCCAACATTGATGTAGTTTTCAAGAAAAGTCATACCATTCAGAACACAATTAAAGCCACAGGGAAACCACCATCCAGCTACAAGCTAGAACCACCAGGAGCAGCGTACCACATTCCATGCAATTGTTGACAAGCTTACATAGGAGAAACATCTAGGCCCCTCAAAACCAGAATAAAAGAACATCAAAGCTCAGTCTCCAAAGATGACTCTAAATCAGCTCTATCAGACCACATCCGTGACAACCAGCGCCACAGCATTCAGTGGGAGAGTGTCACAACCCTCGCCACCAACCTCAAAGACTTTAAGATCAGGCTCACTTTTCCTGTTACCTATTTTTAAGATTTGATATATCCCAAATATTGTTTGTCAATTTGTTCAGGGAATCCCGACAAAATAACATTGTTGCAATGTTCCTTGGCGAAATCAGAGGACTTCAAACCTTTAGCAAACATTGTTACGATATTTTTCAGCGACACCAGTAAACTACAAAGTATGAAATTATAAGAAGTGAACGTCAGCTTGGATGGGTTCATTGAAGTGTGAACCATTTAAAAGCGCTGGTAAAACTGTGTGAACCTCAGAGCTTGCGAATATTTTGCATCATCATAATTATACTGATACCTAGACGCGGCTATATTTCTTAACCAAGGCATGTGTTAGCCACCAGGCACATTTCTGTGTGCTTGTCGAGTTGGAATCATGGAGTGGGTACAAAGTCTTGGTGAGATTTACGCTCATGACTGGTCTCGTTTCCAACACGATTAAGTAAATATATGGTTGAACGATCTGATATACAAGTACTCGTATTTGAAGGCAAGTGTCGTTGAAAATTAATGATGTGTGGCGTTTGTCGTTTGATCACGACGCATGCACTTTGCTGGTGCATATAAAGTGAAATGGATATTTGGTTCGGGAATGTATTGGGACATCAGCACAAAGCTATATAAAACAAGGTTTAAGGCATACAAATAGTATTATGATTGCCAGTTCACCATCACAACAAAACAAAAAGAGTCGTTGTAACGTATGAATAGGTTATGTGGAAACATGTCTGCATTACACAGAATACACAAAGTCCTGTGTAATCTTGTAGTTCCGGCAATGGTGCACCTTACAACTATATGTATTTTCGCATTTTGCAAGAAATTGGTAAGCAGTAATAGCATTGTGTATCTTCGTGGTCATGGTGGTGACGCGGTGTTTCAGGTGGTCCTGTCACTGTTTAAGCAGATAAGAGGCAATTTGTATCTGTATGATGGGCCAGGGAGGGAATACTAGGTTTGACTGATACATCATATAAAGTGAATTGCGTAATATTTGATTAGTGATTTTTTTGTTTGTCCATCACAAAGAGACATAAATGTATATCCACAAACATTTGAGTCAAACGTCAGTAAAATATGTAGGTGCCTGTGATCTTTTAAAATGGACTTAAAGGGCGTAATACCATATATCATCTATAATGGTACAAAACTACGGAACGACGCCTCTTCGTATGACACCAAAAGTTAAACCATGGCCACTATCCAGGAAGGCTTGTCATGTCAGCAACACTAGAAATGATCCAGAGAATCAACGATATGGAGATGACCGTCTCACTTCGGTGACTGAGCGTCTTATTGCTTGTTCGGTAGACATTTCCAAGAAGAGGGTAGATTTCACTATCACCTTAACTTTGTAGTGATATCGCGATTCACCCGCACACCGGTGAATCGTCAGCAAACTTTGCATGATAAGATACCTGATACACAACTCATTTGGATTGATTCACATTTAACCCCATCTCGATTGTCAATGTTGATCTCGAATCGATATCAAAAAGCAAGTACAAACTATTTTTTTAATCCTCATAACCTTATTGGTCGTCTTTCTTATACAAGACAGAAAACCTTTTCCTTGCTGTCTGTACTAATACAGTACGAAAACTTTTTTTTAATTATTTTCTCTTACAAAATAGTTGACTTGACTAATGTATCATGTTGATGGGTATTAGTCAGTTGTCAGATGTCCTTCTTCACCTTTATGAGCGAGTCTATGAACTATTCTCAGTCTAATGACTGGGGTTTCTGCACAAAACCAGTATCAAGATATATATCGTATTGTGGCATCTGAATCGAGATAATGTATCGTATCGTGGTATCTGTAACAAAATATGTATCATATCGTGGCATCTCTATCGAGATATGTATCGTATCGTGGCATCTGTATCGAGATATGTATTGTATTGTGGCATCTGTATCGAGATATGTATCATATCGTGGTATCTGTATCGAGATATGTATCGTATTGTGGCATCTGTATCGAGATGTGTATCGTATAATGTATCGGGATATGTATTGTATTGTGGTATCTGTATCGAGATTATGTATCGTATTGTGGCATCTGTATCGAGATATGTATCGTATCGTGTGACACCCCTAAAACTTTGGCAATGAAAGTATCAGCTGAGAAAAGGTTTGCTCTTCCATCACGGAAATCCTCCAGTCAACAACTCAGTCATTGCACTGGCTACAATCCATGAATGTGGCATTGCACTCCTTAGGCCCCACATTATCCTTGTGATCCTGTCTCATCAGAGTTCCAATCCTGGCACCAGTCATTAAGCCCAATCACGGCAGGATTACTTTTCTCGCAAAATGTATTCCGCCATGATAAAACTTGGACATTGCATTAAACAACATCAACATGCACCTATGGACAAGTACGTGTAGGTTTACCCAACATAACAAGTGCTTGAAGTTTTTTACAAAGCATATCGTGACATAACTCGGTCATATGTTAGTTGCTATTGGACCACTTTGAAGGCGGACGCATGGTAACAAATCAACAATTGATGCAGTCGATTTTGCATTACCAACTGAACAGTCACCAAATATAATCCAGCGTCGAGCGACCAGTTGAGACAGAAGCAATGATTATGAAGCTAATTTACCTTTGTTTAGTGAGCGATGTTACTGCTATGCTGAAGACGGGATCTGGAGTTAAATGGACAAAATTTGACAATGTGATAATGTCATCACACATTATGTCTGAAGTTTCAAATATTTACAGGGGTATATGGTGTGTATTTCTGTGCCTTCAGAACAAAGCTTTTGTGTCTGTGTTCTTTAGAGGGCAACACCGGCGGTGTCAGTTTCATGACGTGCTGTTCATGTCGCCTGAGGACGGAGAAGAAGAGATAGGTACCAAATACTACAGCTTCACAACAGGTGAGGGATGACATCATTATTCACAGGAGGCTAAGAAGGTGTCTCAGAGATATTTTCTATTATTATTTTAATATGATTTATGTGGCCTATCCTCAATTTATCATTGTCGATCATATACAACGGAAAAATGTAATTATGTTTCATATAATGTTCTGACAGACAGAAACACCGACAGACAGACTATATTTTGTAATTTAGGATAAAATAAATAAACGTACATGCTGAGTAAACGACTGGAGAAAGTACAATTTATGTTACAGGAAAAGATGATTTGCTTCTTATCTTTAGTACTTGACACAGGAATTTAATCAAACAAGTTATAGTACTAAGTATGGATTAGATTTATTGATGAACAAAGAAGTTGTTCATCCATAAATCATATACTTACTTATAGATAATGTAGGTTGACATGTCTTACACAGGTGTCAGTTATTGGTGGATTTATGAGATGGTTAGCAAAAGATTCGCTTCTCGGTTTGGAATAGCTGTCACATATCAACAATACATGTAATTCATCCTCGACATAATTAGAGCCTCTGGCATGGCAGAGGATCACAAGTTAAATAGGCTTCTACATTAAGTAAAGAATAAAAAGATATAAATTGAGAATAATAATTACATTGAGATGAAACGTCGAGTGAGTGATGCCAAATTTAAAAGAAGCAGTCAGAAAATGAAAGATGCCGTCGTTAAGTCTCTGTTTAAAAACTAAGTCTCTGTTTGAAATTTACCATATATGATGAAAGTTTTAATCATTTTATCTGCTTGTTGGGAAAATCTATGCTGTGGTAACTGGAGCAGCCTGCTCCAGTGTTTAACTGCTCTGGATATACAATAATATTGCACTCTGCCACACTCTCTGAAGACCATATTGGTATAAGTGTACTTGTTTACTCTCAGAAATGATCTACAGGAAGTCGTGTGCACACTATCGATGATGTTACAGTAAGTGGTTCCCCATATCTCAGATACATAGCACAGAATATGTGTGATCAAAGCATCAAATATGTTAATAAAATCATTATGACTAAGATATCCAAAATGTTTCTGATAGTTGTTAATTGGGAATGCTGCTTTCCTCGCTTGTGCTGAACACGTTTTGAGCCTTTGTCCATGACAATTATGGTGAAAAAACAATACCAAGATAATTATCTGCTTATGTTGACAACTTCTTTTTCTTCTCCATTTAGAAGCCATTTTTCATTTATAAATACCATAATTTTAGTTTTGTTGAGATTAACTTTCGTTCCAGTTTCTCCACAAAAACGTTCCAAAACATAATTTTCTTTTGAAGCTGTAAAACAGTGTCAGATACAGACATCATCGGGAAATAATAATAAAAACACATCAGACGTGTGTCTCCCACCTTCCTCCTCCAACATTACAGCAAGCTGGTTTATGAAGATTTGTGGACTCAGGATACAACCCTGACGGGTGCCAATGCTACATGTCAAGTATTGTGATAAACCAGAATCAGTTCTCACATAAAGCACACTGTGATGAATACACGGTTGCAACATTTACCTCTAACACCAAGCTTTAAGGGATTTTTAAACAATACTCCATGATTTATGTCATCAAAAACTTTGGAGAAGTCATTAAAGAGACAATAAAACCTTCCATTTTTCTTTGATAAATATTTGTTGATCATAGCTTGCAATGTAAATATATGTTCTGTGGAGGAATAGTTTTGTCTAATCCAGCTTGTGATTCTGTCATTATATTGTCATTATCACACCAATGTCACAGTCTATTATTTATGACTAATCATGCACATGGAGTTGATCAATGAGATTCCTCTAAAATTGTTTGGGTCAAGGTTACTACCATATTTTTATATAGGGGAATAATGCTTCTTCCCCACCTTTCAGGGAATATGCCAACGTTATACAGTTTATTAAACAACATGGTTAATACAGGGGCTATATAAATCCTTGTTGATTTAACAAAATCGCTTGCTAATCCATCTGGGCCGGATGATTTGCCACTTTTTTATATTCTCACACTGGAAAACACGTTTTCCTGTGTGAAAGGTTTGTTAAATTCACCCATTTAGTAATTATTGTCTGCATTAATAACTGTATCATCCCATATCTCATGAGAGTAATCATATATACAATCAAGATTCAAAAGGCTTTCAAAGTGGTCATACAATTTGTCCACTGATACCTGGAGTGACTGTGTGAATTCACTTTTCGAGATTTTAATACTTTCCAATATGCGTTTGGATCATTCCTTGACTCGTGGAGTTTTACTCTTTCTGTTTGGAAATATTCATATGTTTTCAAACGTCTTTTTAAAGCATAAATATGTGCTAATAATCTTCCCATAAGCCCATATTTTATTTGCTTAATGTCTTCCCAGTCATGGTCCGACCAAGGTGGTTGTACTGAGGTTGACGATAACTGGCTATTTTCACGTACTCTCTTGAACTGGTCAGCTGCATTATGATAAAGTTTGATAATAGTATCTAAACTTTGTTCAACATATGCCTCAATTTGCTTGTTAATAGCACCACGACAAGATGAGAACTTTTCTTGAAAGTTAATCATGAATATATTGCTTACGTCTGGAGACCAGTTGTGTTTAAACCGGACACTACGTCATCAAAGTCCTTCGGGTGTCTCGCAAATGTTCTCACCGAGTCAAATAATGTCATATTTTGAATAAAAACTTCCTGCACTCGTTGTGTAAGGTGCTCTTATACCCTGTGTGGTTGGCTTTCCTGGCCTTTGAACTTACTTTGAATATAAAGGATGATGTTCTTGTCACTTGTGAGAACAAACTTTACAAGAATTGGGGGGTTCTGTTTCCCATTGTGTTGTCAATGGGCCCTAGTGATCAAAATATCGCCTTCTACAGGAATGTCAAGTGTGTTTCTAATGAATTCTCCGACTTTATGTTCTGATTTATCCCAGGTTCCCCCCTTGTCTTCCTCAATACCATTGAATAGAAGGTTGTTTTGTCTTGAGCAGGATTCATAATCATCAAGATAACCCCGCATTGCGCTTAGTTGTTCGTCCATTCTCTTATTTTCAGAACAGAGTCGGGTGATTTCTTCTATCTGCTCGCTGACCAGTGTCGCCATTTTGTCGACCTTTGTATCCAAAGTGGAGACCCTATCTTTCACTGTTTATATATCCCCTTTCAAATCCAAAATTGCAAGCATTATGTCGTCATTTGAATATTTTGTACTTGTGATACCCACTGTATTTGTATCATCTTGTGATAGTGTTGATTGCCTGCTCGTCTTCGGGCCGGGATTTGACTCCGCGACACCACACCCAATCAGGGGTGGTCAGGTAGCCTAGTGGTTAAAGCGTTCGCACGTCAAGCCAAAAACCCGGGTTCAATTCCCGACATGGGTACAATGTGTGAAGCCAATTTCTGGTGTTCCCTTGCCATGATATTGCTGGAATATTGCTAAAAGCGGCGTAAAACCATACTCACTCACTAACTCACACCCAATCAGGATTGTAAACAACGTCATAACTGGATTGTCTGGTCCAGACTGGATTTACAGACTGCCGTCATATAGCTGGAATATTGCTGAGTGCGGCGTAAAACAACAAACCAACAAACCAACCAATCATAACTTGTCACAGAGTCGTCGAAACATGTATTTTTATCCTGATCGATATTCCATGCATTGTGTTTTTGGACTTATTGGGATGTGAAAAAGCTCCTATTTTCGCCCTATATTGTTCTAAACATATACCCATCTCGGGAGCGATGTAAACACGTCTGCACACCTACATTACCCAGGATGCCATGCCATATAAAGTTCTAAAATGAAATAATGCTTGATTAATTAAATATTCATGAAAACAGCTCCTCGTATTTAAGGTCATGATTCACAATTTGCACGTGGATGTTATTGCCCTGCGCACATTTTGGATGTTTTCGTGTTTCAATTTACAATGACTGTTTTGATGGTAGACCGAAAGATAGAAGTCATTTGTCTCAGAAAATAACGTTCAGTGGGTCTGAAAGCTGAGGATCTTTGTTTGAGCGGGGTTATACTTGGAAGTACCTGCTGAAATAATGCGGGGTTTAACTGTACCCATTTTGTTACTCTTCCACAATTTGGTGATTCTGTGCACACATCTTTCTACGATATGATGTGAAGCAACTAACTAAGATTCAGATTTGTTCATGCCTTTGAAAACACCGTAGAATATACTGTTCTTCTGGGAAAGGCCAAAGAAGATGTGGAGAACAATAATTTGAGACGAATTTGTTCACGACAAGGACAAGAAATAAAATAAACTGAAACAAAATATTTGCTTCTATTGAAGAAACATTTCTTTTGTTTTGAACATCATCTTTTCAGAAGCTAAAATAACTTTTTTGGCAGTATATGTAGTACTACAATGAGGTTCAGATTAGCTCATGTCGATTTAGACAACTTTTTTTCCTCAACGAATATCGATGTGCAGATGATAATGATTACAATGGTCGTTTTGCCACCATCTACACTCAATCTTGGTAACTGTTGCAAAATTGTTTATTTGTTCAGTAATGTTCCAGCTATATGACAGCCGGCTGTAAATAATTGATTCTGGATCAGACAATCCAGTGATTGATCTCATGCGCATCGATCCACCCGATTGAGATACGGTGAATGTTGCAAAATTGAAATGGATTTTATAAACTGCTATACTCAATATGTTATTAAGTTATTATATTAACAGTGACAATCTCCTCACTTTACATATTTATGACTATATATTCACTATAATTTTTTATTTTTTATTATATAACAGCATGATCATGTTGGCTTCATGGTCAAGCATGCTCAAGGCTTCATGACAGACACGGGATTCCACAGTATATTCACAGAAGTAATAACACCTCGGTGATGTTGTTCGCATTACCCACTACTCTACTTACATTTAACATATGATTATCCTACACGTTCTTCGTATTTAGGGGCTGCACTGTAATAATGGCACCTGAAACAGTTAGGCACTGCTATCTAGTAAAACAAAAGGCCCATAGGGCCTGTATCGCTCACCTGGATATTTACACAATCATGACAAAATATACATTTGCATTGTACATGTATATAATACTGCAAGTATTTCGTAATTTTGACTCTGTCAGCATTAAAAATGGGTGTATGGCAAATCTGACAGCATGAACGTGTATTTCTCTAGATACAAATGAAACATAAAGATCTGAACCGTTTCCATGTTATCATCAAGGATAAATCATATTAAAGGTATTATTCTCTTCATATTAAACAAATGTATACAATTGCAATGGATCTGTTGAATATAGGATGGGGATAATATCAGTTTGCATGTTATGGTCAAGGTTCTAACTCCTTTGGGAGTGCCGGACAGATGAACAGAAAGGCCTGTCCTGGTAGCATATGTGCATTCCTCTCATTATACATGTACTCCCAGTTGTACATATGGTTATACGGTGGGGATTTTAACTGTGTCCAAGTTATGAACTCTTTTCAGCCCCGCCCCTTAGTCCCCGGGGTTGGGGGTAGGGTTCAGCCCTTCCATTTGTACAATTTTGAATTTTCACCACCGGAGAATGGTTGATATCTATCTCTTAGTTCCAGAGAAGAAGTCGTTTTAAGAAATATAGCCAAATTACCCGTATTTGGCCCCGCCCCTCAGCCCCAGTGGCTTCGTAATGAGAATGGGGCGGTCGGGTAGCCTAATGGTTAAAGCGTTCGCTCGTCACGCCGAAGACCCGGTTTCGAATTCCGACATGGGTACAATGCGTGAAGCCCATTTTTGGTGTCCCCCGCCGTGATATTGCTGGAATATTGCGAAAAGCGGCGTAAAACCAAATTCGCTCACTCACTCACTCTTAATGAGGATGACATGACTCACATATAACAGTATGCATATTGACAACGATCCGTGGGTTCGTTTTTAAAGAAGTGTTTAAATGCTGATATGTTGATATCGATAAAACTGTTCAGTTAGATTGTTTGGATTGATTTATATCAACTCTTAGTATGTGTAAAAACGTAACCACTTAAATAAAGTAGCAAAACCTGTAACATTTTAAAGCTTTAGTTAGTAGTAACCACGAACTCTTTGTTTCTAATGCATTTGTGAATTTAAAGTAGTGGGGATAAATGGGCTTATTTAACAGATTGTATATTTATAACGATACCATGGTTACGTTTTTTTAAAAAGTTTTATCAAATGCTGATACTTTTGAATAGATAACTGTTCAGTTGGATTGATCGTATCGATTTATACCAACTCTCTAAGTGACTACTTAACCAAAGTTACAAAAACTGTAATATATAGGACACGCTGTGTGAAGGAGGCCTGTAAGCAAAGTAGACAATTAAGTGATCAATGGACTAAAAAATCCAGTTACCCGATTGTGCACTCGACTGAATTTGAGAGCAGTGTCAAAACATAAATTATCAATAAAGACGAAACGCATTTGTTGAACCTCACTACTCACTACACTTGTTCCAGAGTAAGGTATGATAAGGGCTTTATAAGGTCTCTTCTTGGCCCGACCCGTGAAGATTCCGGGATAGAATAGGTCTTCAAGCAAAAAAGCGACTATGCTTGTGGTGAGAAGCGACTAACGGGATCAGGTGGTCAGGCTCGCTGACTTGGTCACAATTAGATTTGTTTTTGACGTAAGTTGAATCGTTTGATTTCAAATTACGCCAGTAATATTTCAGCCACAATCGTGTTTCACTTACACGATACACTGCTTCAATATCAACGATACGGTTTGCACAGTTCATGCACGGAGTAGGACTCATTAAATTGTTTTATTTATTTCCTGACTGAAAATAGACACACGTAACTATTACCTGCATAGCGGTGTATGTATTCACGGGGGAACGTGGTGGATACAAATCCATGTAGTTTTGAAGATGTATAAGGCTTCGTCGTACATGCATTTTACAGGACATGTGTTTGATTATGATTATGATTCTAAGTTTGACAGACTCTTACAAATGCTCTTGGACTTCACCAATGTCGCCAACTTGTATTGGTTTGTTTTATTACTTTTGTGATATTCTTTAATATTTGATTTAAATCATTTGAGTTTGTTATCGATCACATTTTATTTTGATTAGATATATATTTTTCTAACATTAAGATGGCACTCCCTGATATAACAAAAATACCGTCCAAAGCATCATCAAAATCCTACACTCATTCACAGTGACCTTCGGGGAAGGGGCAAACTAGATATATTTTTCTGATGAAAGCAATAAAAATACACTGAATTCTGCTGAATCAAAGTAGGTCTGCAAGCAAACTCCCTTAAAAACATCCTAAATTATGAAATTTGGAAAATTCAACATCTGTGTAGACATTCATGACAATCTCTAGAATACTCAGAAGCGATCATCCTTGACAACTGTTTCACCATCTGTGCACTTGCCGGGTGGCTTGTTGCTATGGCTACGTTCGTTTGTTATAAAAACTTATCAACTTTTGGAGGAATATGTAAGTTCTCCTGAAAGCTAACTAAAGTAACAGATGATCTTTCAGCTCCACTTCAACAATATGTCCTTCTGCATACAAATGCAGCTACTCGGCTACATCAAGTTCCAACTAAGCACCTCGAGCTTGTTTGAACTTAACACCTCAGTCACTTTCCAACTAAAGGCCTCGGTCACGTTCCAACAAAACACCTCGGCCATCTTCAACTAAACACCTACGTCTTGTTCCAACTAAACACCTCGGTCACGTTCCAACACAACACCTCGGCCATCTTCAACTAAACACCTACGTCATGTTCCAACTAAACACCTCGGTCACGTTCCAACTTAACATCTCTGCCATATTCCTAATAAACACCTCGGTCACTTTCAAAATAAACACCTCGGCCACGTTCGAACTAAACATCTCGGCCATGTTCCAACACAACGCCGCGGTCACGTTCCAACTAAACATCTCGGTTACATTCCAACTAAACACCTCGGCCATGTTCAACTAAACATCTTCGTCTTGTTCTAACTAAACACAATGGCTATGTTCCAACCAAATATAAACACATCGGTCATGTTCAACTAAACACCTCGGCCATGTTCCTTCTAAACACCTCGGTCATGTTCCAACTAAACACCTCGATCACGTTCCAAATAAACACCTAGGCCACGTTCCAACTAAACACCTCGGCCATGTTCTACTAAACACCATGGAAACTCGTAATTACAGATCATCTGTCCTTCGTGAATGAATGCTGTAATGGATTAACAATGTTATTTCACTCGTGACAGAAAATCCATAATTCATTGTTGTTCGTTGGTTATTCTTTAGTTCTTAAAGAAATCAGATTTTATAGCCTTTGGGACGACAAAACGAAAGATAACAATGTGCTGATATATCTGTCCTTTTTGTTCATTTCTATTCATAGCGTTGTATAACTGTCCTTGTCTATTTCAGATGCATGTCCATCTGGCTACGTCCACAACCGCCTCCTCAACTTCTGCTACCAGGTTCATACTGACCGTACCCCCCATAAGAAGGCGCTTGCTGACTGTGCGTCCAGAGGAGAACACTTTGTTGTAATTGACAGTGCGGACAAGCAGAACCACGTCGTCAAGCAGGTCAACTCGTCATCAGGTTCGTATTCCTGCCTTCATATCCACCCATCAATCACATTCAACATCATATTCCTGCTGTCATAAGTACTCTGGGTGACTGAATTACCCTCCACTGACGTCGCAACATCACAAAACCTTATTATCATGGGCATCATATTTGTTCTATATTACATATAATTTCTCCCTCGCATTTTATATGTGTAGGGTAAAACACGTCAGAGAGTTTTTTTTACAAAATATAAAATTCGTAGCTAAGTGATAAAACCGAGGGAGGGTTTTAAATCCCATAAGAACCCGAGGGAAACTATGAACCCGCAAATCGGACCTAAAACAACAATTACAACGTTTTTATGTTCAAACCAAATTTTCCAGGAACCTTAGGTTGTTGGTTGGTTTGTTGTTTTACGCCGTACTCAGCAATATTCCAGCTTTATGACGGCGGTCTGTAAATAATCGAGTCTGGACCAGACAATCCAGTGATTAATATCATGAGCATCGATCCACGCAATTGGGATCGATGACATGCATCAACCAAGTCAGCGAGCCTGACCACCCGATCCCGTTAGTCGCCTCTTACGGCAAGCATGGGTTGCTGGAGACCTATTCTACCCCGGAATCTTCACGGGTCTGGGAACCTTAGGAGACGGGCGTCAAATATCTGTTGCTGACATAGGGGTACTTGAAAAAGACATTCTTAAAAGCATTGTGATTTATCAGCGCGCCTGTTGTCTGATGGTACTTAATTGGGCTACAGATACGAAGGTTGCATGTTCGAACCTCGGGGAATATAAAGAATACATTTAGCATTTCATTTAATATTTCATTATATTGCGTTCAAATGTAAACGGAAGTTGAATTTATCAAATCCCTGGTATATTATGTAAAATACCAGGGATATCACAACATTTCTGTTTTTGAGATTTTAACCAGACTGGAGTACAATAGAATGACGTCCCTTGAGGTTTATCAGGAATGAACACGTCACAGTGTTTGTCGTATAAAGAATAATTTCTTTGTAACCTGAAAAGTACAATATCAAAGCAAAGGATTCATGGCAGGAGTATTGCTATTCGGTGTTTTTCAAAAAACAAATACTGATTTGTATACAAATGGTGTGAGTATTACCTGTAGAACCGGACATGTTTAACCTTTACGCGAACTCCTGGTGTCATCACTGAGTTTTGTGAAAAGTGATTTGGCCTTTTACGTCCACTCAAATCTGTTTTTGCAGATTATCTGTCGAAACAGATTATATTCAGGGCAGTAAGTGTCTTGGTAAGTCTCATGGCAATGTACTTTATTCTCGCGGCGAGTAATATGAAAGTTCTGGTACACTCACAATAGTTTAAGAGTATGACTGAAATTCAGCTGTGAGTCAGAATGCGATCGATACAGTGAAAATATGTTGTTTTAGGCCACACTCGAACGATAGCATAGAGGGGAGGGGTTGGGTGGGAGGACACCAAGAATGGGTTTCATAACCTATATTGAGAATCCATGCTGCATTTTGGTAGACAGCAAACACATAGGCACCCAACCATCCTCACTTAACTGTTACATTGTAGTTGATAACATGCCATTTAAGTCATATTATCTATGATTTTACCAGCTACACTTAAATTCATTGATCAATAATAATTGCTTCTCACTTTTCAATGGACAAAAATGATATTTCAAGTGCCTTGTTAAAATTTCAGAAAACAGAAAAATTAACTTCTTCATTGATGGTTCAGATCTGGCAGAAGAAGGGAAATGGGTATACCATGACGGCCGACCTATGACCTACTTTGCCTGGCGCCCAGGCTACCCGCTTAATGGAATTCCTGAGCAGGATTTCATCATCATCCACAAATCAAGCAACACTGGCAGTGCATTTATGTGGCGAGACAGGAAGAAGAATAACGCAAACCGCTACATCTGTCAAAAAGACCTTTGAATCAAGGAACATAAATGGGAGCCAGTTACGTACACGTGACTATCACGTTACACAGCATCACCAAACGGGAGCTGTGAACCTTGCAAGAATGTTCAATATGATTCTAGTCACTCTTTTTAACAAAGTGTTCGAATAATTTATGTTCCTGATTCATATATTTGTCTTGTAAAATCGCAGTCGAATTTTAAAAGGCGTTAAATGGTTGTTCATTGCTAAAATTGAAGTGAACTTGCATTGACGCCTAGAGCGCTGCTCCAGGTGTTGGTGGTTGGTTTGTTGTTTAACGCCGCACTCACTAATATTCCAGCTATATGACGGCAGTCTGAAAATAATCGAGTCTGGACCAGACAATCCAGTGATTACTATCATGAGCATCGATCCACGCAATTGGGATCGCTGATATGCATAACCAAATTAGCGAGCCTGACCACCCGATCCCGTTAGTCGCCTTTTACGACAAGCATAGTCAACTTTTACGGCAGGCATGGGTTGCTGAAGACTTATTCTACCCCGGAACCTCGAGCTGTACGTAGTGGAATAGGGACAAGAAATATTACATTCATATATATTCCCTTTTGAACAACACACGTGTCAACTGGAAGTGCTGCAACTGCAACCTGACGATGCATGTCCATATGTAGAGATGTCCATCCAAATACCACTGGATACACAAAGCTACCTTGAGTTTGATAATGTCGCCCAAAGCCCGCCATTTCGGTTTGAAATAGGAAATTACCTTTACAAAAAGTGTTGTTTTGTTATCAAAGCTAGGCCTAAACCAGTTGTCATAAATAAGTGTATGTCATGTTTTCTTTGTCGCCTGTGTTTAATCGATTCTGGACCAGACATTCAAACAACCTAACAATCAAACAATCAACAAGTCCCTTCTTAATGCCAGGATATGTTAAAAAATAAAAACCCAAAAAAACGAAAATTCCATAGCAATAACAATTATTTGATTAGCCATATAATTACATCCCCTGCTTGTCGTAAGAGGCGAGAAACGGGATCGGGTGGTCTTGTTCGCTGACTTGGTTGATGCATGTCAGTAACCAACTGTTACATTAGATAATCAAAACAAAACTTGGGGAAACATTGATTAAAAAATCGTCCTCGTCCTCGTCCTCGTCCTCAGTTAACTCTGATAATTGGGAAGATCATAACGAAGTATTTTCTCAAAATACTGCCCTTGGGCAAGTTTGTGATATCAGCTCCTGAAGCATTTTCCTAAATCATGTCTCGAAACTCTTTTAGATACATTTGCGCCACTTGTTTATGTATATTTTCTCTTCTTTTTTATCGCATTTGAATCGCATTTCGTTTATAATAGATTCGCGTAAATAGCATTTCGTTTACGCTGTAATCCTAGTTTTGTATTTTGTATCTAATCTGAATAAACTCGTTTGAGTTTGGAGAGTCGGATTTGTGATTTATTGGCGTGGTGGCAGCGGTTAATCCTACCAATACGCCTTCGACACACAGGATTGAAAACCTAAATACCTCCAAGTAAGAATAAACACAATAAGCCAGTTTACTTTCTGAGAAGGCATTTTCACTCGCCGTGAAACAATCGAAAATAAATATTCAAGTCAGTCGTAATTTGAATCGGCTACCAGTGTTCTGTGAAAATCAATCAACTCGGCCCAAAGTCAACTTTTTTTTAACCATTGACTAATCATGGCTACTCCTGGCGCTCCAAAACAATAGCAATTAACCAAATATGAGACAATAACATATTTTGGAAACTGGCGTCAAAATCTAGTATACATTCTCTCACTTGATGTCAATTTTGCTCCAGTTTTGGCTGATGATTTTTCATGGGAGAAGAAAACAATTACCCATCCGAATAGGGGGCCTACAAGATGATGGTAAAGATATACCTGAAGCCAGATGCAAAACAGCAGCCCAGAAAAATGTACATCTTGATCTAATGTTGAGTCAAATATGCAACTTTTGCAATGTGATGAGCTGGCAACACAATTATAAAGAATTCAACATCAGGGAGAGACATTTGGCAGAAAATCCGCCAACATTATGGCTTCCAGCCAACCGGTGCAAATTTCCTTAACCTCTCTGACATTAAATTCCTGCCTGAGGAACGCCATGAGAACCTTTTCAAGCGTCTCTCACAGCAATTTGGAGGACAATCTTCTCACCAGCCAAGGCGGTATAACACATCACGGTCAAGTTCCAGATGTAGATGAATATTTGACCACAACACTTGAAAATACCATTGTTGTGCTTTGGTCCATCCACAATATCCCAGTCTTGTAAAACAAAAGTATGGTGCTGGATTGCGTAACCAAACAATATCATCAATCAAGCCAGAAATATCTCAGCCTTTGCTCTCTCTCCTGGATGAACTGAAAAGCAATGAAGACTCAAAGGTTCTGCGTTCAGCTGCCTATTCTATCCCACTGCCTGAAAACCTGCAGTGTCTTCCGGACACTGACAAACGCCCACTGTTTTTAGCAATTCAAGATTGGCCGATACTGAGGAAGAACCTGACATGCAAGTGGACGATGAGATTGCAGCCATATCTGACAGTGACTTTACTTTAAACCCATTACTATTACTTGATACATTAACCCCCAGCCGTGTTGACGTTCTTCAGTCTCCTTTCCTCAATACCTTTTATGAACAACATCCAGTGAGGTTAACCCTTGATACCGCAGCAACTTCAAACATGGTAAAAGCGTCATTTGCCCAAGCTATTCACTTACCAATAACACATGTATCTCAGATAGCTCGCCAGGCTGATGGAACAACACCCCTTGATATCATTGGGGAAGTCCATTGTACCCTTACAAGAGAAAATGACACATTCACACTTGATGCTCTCGTTTTTAAACAGTTAGACGTCGATGTACTTGCTGGTTATCTTTTCCATGTCACAAATGACATCGCAACCCGTCCTGCGACAAATCGTCATCAGAGGTCAAAAGGTCATCCTTTATGGTCCACAACCAAATCATCATGCTACCATACGTCACACTCAGGCATACCTTCTCAGAGGTCCTCCAGTTCAAACTTCCATTCTCCCGGGCAAGTTCATCGGTCGCCTTACACCTGAGTGTGCAGATCCCGATACCAGTTGGGACTTAGAGCCCAGATTTGACTGTCCTAGTAATCGAGACAGAAAACCCGAACAAGCTTGGCCAGAGGTACAAGAGGTAGATTCTGGTTCTCAAACGTAATGAAAACCTTTGTCAGATTCGTCCGATTGTAAGTCCAGAAACACCACAAGGCACCCCACGTCCTGCTGTGACTCACAATCAAGCTGCTGGTCCACACTCTGCTGCTGTGTGTCTCAATCTTGATGGGTGTCTATCTTCTGACATATGTGATAAGTTTGCTACCCTGCATCGGGAGTTTGATGATGTTTTCAACCCAAAGGTGTCGAAGTCCAACGGTGCAAGTGGAAAGCTAGAGGCTGTTGTCTGCATGGCCCCTTCTCTCCCACCAAAACGTAAGGGAAGGTTTCCTCACTATAACACAAATATGCCCTCCAAGACAAGTTTGATGAACTTGAACGGCTTGGGGTTGGTGTATCAAGTAATGGGTTTAAAGTAAGGTCAGTGTCAGATATGGCTGCAATCTCATTGCCACTTGCAAGTCAGGTTCTTCCTCAGTATCGGCCAATCTTGAATTGCTAAAAACAGTGGGCGTTTGTCAGTGTCCGGAAGATAACGGCAGGTTTTCAGGCAGTGGGTATTGTAGGATGGCCTACCTGCTGTCTTGCATAGGTTGCAACTTTTGACAACTGGTTTGTTCTTTGAACAGTTCTGCTTCTGAAAAGAGGAATAGAATAGGCAGCTAAAAAGCAGAACCTTTGAGTGTTCATTGCTTTTCAGTTCATCCAGGAGAGAGAGCAAAGGCTGAGATATTTCTGGCTTGATTGATGATATTGTTTGGTTACGCAATCCAGCACCATACTTTTGTTTTACAAGACTGGGCAATTGTAGATCAATTGACTGTGATGTGTTATACCCCCTTGGCTGGTGAGAAGATTGTCCTCAAAAAAGGCTGTGAGGTCCTCATGGCTTTCCTCAGGCATGAATTTAATGTCAGAGAGGTTAAGGAAATTAGCACCGGTTGACTGGAAGCCATAATTTTGGCGGATTTTCTGCCAAATGTCTCTCCCTGATGTTGAATTCTTTATGATTGTGTTGCGGCTCATCACATTGCAAAAGTTGCATATTTGACCCAACATTAGATCAAGATGTACATTTTTCTGGGCTGCTGTTTTGCATCTGGCTTCAGGTATATCTTTACCATCATCTTGAAGGCCCCCTATTTGGATGGGTAATTGTAAATCATTAGCCAAAACTGGAGCAAAATTGACATCAAGTGAGAGAATGTATACTAGATTTTGACGCCAGTTTCCAAGATATGTTATTGTCTTAATTTTTGTTAATTGCTTTTGTTTTTGAGCGCGAGGAGTAGACATGATTACAATCAATGTTTAAAAAAAGTTAACTTTGGGCCGAGTTGACTGATTTTCGATTCAAATTACAACCAACTTGAATAATTTATTTTCGATTGTTTCATGGCGAGTGAAAATGCCTTGTCAGAAAGTAAACTGGCTTATTGTGTTTATTATCCCCCCGGCATATAATGCGGGGGGATATAGCGATCAGCCAATCTGTCTGTCCGTCCGTCCGTTCGTAATCATTTCCTTTTCCGGGGCAGAACTCGAAAACAATTCAGTGTATTTGATCGAAACTTGGCATATCTATCAGTCACATACTTAAGTTGTGCCTTTTGCTATTTAGGAATTTTAGAATTATTTATTTTTTGACGTTTCCATGGTAATAAGTTGGACTTAGGTTCCATGAGGGTGGTGTTCGTTTCCGGAGCATAACTCAAAACCGATTCAAAACTTTCTAACAAAACTTTCCATGTCTATCAGACTCATGCTGAATTGGTGCCTTTTGTAATTAAGGAATTTTAGAAAATTTTAATTTTTACGTTTACATGGCAACAAGTTGGACTTAGGTTCTATGAGGGTGGTGTTCGTTTCCGGAGCATAACTCAAGCACTGTTAATTACTTGTTACAAAACTTGACATGTCTACCAGGCACATACTGAACTGGTGTCTTTTGCTATTTAGGAATTTTATATTTTTTTATTTCTTACGTTTCCATGGCGACAAGTTGGATTTAAGTTTTCATATAGGGTGGGTTCACTTATGGAGTATAACAACTAAACTGTTAAATATTTCCTTGCCAAACATGCATGTCTATATATAAAGTACTTACTGAACAGGTGCCATTTGATATTAAGAAGTTTTAGAAATGTTTATTTTAGAATTTCCTTTGCAGCTATTTTGACATGGGCAAAGAGAAATGTTGGGTCAGTTACCTGGTTTGGGACCATAACGTGTTAAAATGGGCTGGGGTTATAGATGACTTCGTTGACTATACGCTTGTTTAGTTATTGTTTCTTGTAATTTGTCGTTTGTGTGCATAAAAAACCCCACAGATACACACATGTTTTACTTTCCATTTCATATGGATGCGACCATGGTGGATCTTTTGTTGGTAAACAATGTATGCTCTTCAACTCTTGACTCATTACATACAAAACTGCACATTTACTTGTGGTTACTTTACAGACAGCTGCCGGGGATATGTCATCTTTCTGATGACTCTTGTTCTTACTTGGAGGTATTTAGGTTTTCAATGCTTCTTTGTGTCGAAGGCGTATTGGGTGGATTGATTGCTGCCACCACGCCAATAAATCACAAACCCGACTGTCCAAACTCACACGAGTTTATTCAGATTAGGAACCAAATACAAAACAAGGATTACAGTGTAAACGAAATGCTATTTACGCGAATCCATTCAAAACGAAATGTGATTCAAATGCGATAAAAAAAGAAGAGAAAATAGACATAAACAAGTGGCGCAAATGTATCTAACAGAGCTTCGAGACATGATTTGGGAAAATGCTTCAGGAGCTGATATTACAAGCTTGCCCAAGGGCAGTATTTTGAGAAAATACTTCATTATGATCTTCCGAATTATCAAAGTTAACTGATAATTCGGTGGACATACCAAGACGAGGACGAGGACGATTTTATCAAAGAAAAGAAAAAAACACAGTAAAGTCCGAAAGTTGAAAGCGCTAGCCTATTAAAACTGTGTTCTCTCTTACTCCACTTATTTAAATATATATATTTCTTGTTCCTATTCCGATATATACACCTCGAAGTTCTGTGGTAGAATATGTCTTCAGCAACCCATGCCTGCCGTAAAAGGTGACCATGCTTGTCGTAAAAGGCGACTAACGGGATCGGGTGGTCAGGCTCGCTGGCTTGGGAAATGCATATTAGCGATCCCCGTTGCGTGGATCGATGCTCATGATTATAATCACTGGATTGTATGGTCCAGACTCAATTATTTTCAGACTGCCGTCATATAGCTCGAATACTGAGTGCAGCGTTAAACAACAAACCAACCAACCACCAACACCTGGAGCAGCGCTCTAGGCGTCAATGCAAGTTCACTTCAATTTTAACAATGAACAACCATTTAACGCCTTTTAAAATTCGACTAACCTATTAGCAAGACAAATTTTAACAATGAACACCCATTTAACGCCTTTTAAAATTCGACTAACCTATTAGCAAGACAAATATATGAACCAGGAACATAAGTTATTCGAAAACTTTGTTAAAAAGAGTGAATAGAATCCTATTGAACATTCTTGCAAGGTTCACAGCTCCAGTTTGGTGATTCTTTGTTACGTGATAGTCACGTGTACGTAACTGGCTCCCATTTATGTTCCTGGATTCAAAGGTCTTTTTGACAGATGTAGCGGTATGCGTTATTCTTCTTCCTGTCTTGCCACATAAATGCACTGCCAGTGTTGCTTGATTGGTGGATGATGATGAAATCCTGCTCAGGATATATGTCAAGCGGGTAGCCTGGGCGCCAGGCAAAGTACGTCATAGGTCGGCCGTCATGGTATACCCATTTCCCTTCTTCTGCCAGATCTGAACCATCAATGAAGAAGTTAATTTTTCTGTTTTCTGAAATTTTAACAAGGCACTTGAAATATCATTTTTGTCCATTGGGAAGTGAGAAGCAATTATTATTGATCAATGAATTTAAGTGTAGCTGGTAAAATCATAGATAATATGACTTGAATGGCATGTTATCAACAACAATGTTACAGTTAAGTGAGGATGGTTGGGTGCCAATGTGTTTGCTGTCTACCGAAATGCAGCATGGATTCTCAATATAGGTTAAAAAACCCATTCTTGGTGTCCTCCCACGCAACCCCTCCCCTCTATGCTATTGTTCGAGTGTGGCCTAAAACAACATATTTTCACTGAATCGATCGCATTCTGACTCGCAGCTGAATTTCAGTTTCTAAAACTAGTGTGAGTGTACCAGAACTTTCACATTACGAGAATAAAGTACATTGCGATGAGAGAAAACGATGACTGTCACTTACTAAGACACTTTCTGTCTTGAATATAATCTGTTTCGACAGATAATCTGCTAAAACAGATTTGAGTGGACGTAAAAGGCAAATTACTTTGCACAAAACTCAGTGATGACACCAGGGGTTCGCGTAAAGGTTAAACATGTCTTGTTTTATAGGTAATACTCACACCATTTGTATACAAAAAGTATTTGTTTGTTGCAAAATACCGAATAGCAATACTCCTGCCATGAATCCTTTGCTTTGATATTGTACTTTTCAGGTTACAAAGAAATTATTCTTTATACGGCAAACACTGTGACGTGTTCATTCCTGATAAACATCAAGGGGCGTCATTCTATTGTTCTCCAGTCTGGTTAAAATCTCAAAAACGGAAATGTTGTGATATCCCTTGGATTTTACATAATATACCAGGGGTTTAATAAATTCAACTTCCGTTTACATTTGAAATAAAATATCAAATGAAAGGCAAATGTATTCTTTATATTCCCCGAGGTTCGAACATGCAACCTTCGTATCTGTAGCCCAGGTAGGTACCATTAGACAACAGGCACGCTGATAAATCACAATGCTTTTAAGAATGTCTTTTTCAAGTACCCATACGTCAGCAACAGATATCTGTCGCCCGTCTCCTAAAGTTTATGGAAAATTTGTTTTGAACATAAAAACGTTGTAAATGTTGTCTTAGGTCCCCTTTGTGGGTTCATAAGTTAGACAAAACACTTTCCCTCGGGTTCTTAATTATGAGATTTAAAACCCTCCCTCGGTTTTATCCCTCAGCTTCGGATTTTAAATTTTGTAAAAAAACAACTCTTACGTGTTAAACCCTACACATATAAAATGCGAGGAGACGTTATATGTAATATAGAACAAATGTGATGCCCATGATAATAAGGTTTTGTGATATTGCGACGTCAGTGGAGGGTAATTCAGCCACCTAGAGTACTTATGACAGCAGGAATATGATGTTGAATGTGATTGATGGGTGGATATGAAGGCAGGAATACGAACCTGATGACGAGTTGACCTGCCTGACGACGTGGTTCTGCTTGTCCGCACTGTCAATTACAACAAAGTGTTCTCCTCTGGACGCACAGTCAGCAAGCGCCTTCTTATGGGGGGTACGGTCAGTATGAACCTGGTAGCAGAAGTTGAGGAGGCGATTGTGGACGTAGCCAGATGGACATGCATCTGAAATAGACAAGGACAGTCATACATTGCTATGAATATAAATGAACCATAGAACAGATATATCGACACATTGTTATCTTTCGTTATGTCGTCCCAAAGTTCTTAGAAGACTTTTGGCTATAAAATCTGATTTGTTTAAGAACTAAAGAAAAACCAACGAACCACAATGAATTACGGATTTTCTGTCATGGGTGAATTAACATTGTTAATCCATTACAGCATTCATTCACGATGGACAGATGATCGATAATTACGAGTTTCCAATTTATTTAGTTGAACATGGCCGAGGTGTTTAGTTGGAACAAGACGTATTTGTTTAGTTGAACATGGCCGAGGTGTTCATTTGGAAAGTGACCGAGGTGTTTAGTTGGAACATGGCCGAGGTGTTTAGTTGGAAAGTGACCGAGGTGTTTATTTGGAACATGTCCGAGGTGTGTAGTTGAACATGGCAGAGGTGTTTAGTTTGAACGTGTCAAGGATGATCGCTTCTGAGTATTCTAGAGATTGTCATGAATGTCTACACAGATGTTGAATTTTCCAAATTTCATAATTTAGGATGTTTCTAAGGGAGTTTGTTGGCAGACGTACTTTCATTCAGTAGAATTCATAAATGTGTATTTCATTGCTTTCATCAGAAAAAAATATATCTGGTTTGCACCTTCCCCGATGGTCTTTGTGAATGAGTTTAGGATTTGGATGATGCTTTGGACGATATTTTAGCTAGGGAGTGTCATCTTAATGGGATCGATAACAAACTGAAATGATTAAAATCAAATATATTTAAGAATATCACAAAAGTAATAAATCGAACCAATAAACGTTGGCGACATTGGTTAGGTCCAAGAGCATTTGTGTGAGACTGACAAAATTAGAATCATAATCAGGGCAAATATTGGATTCGAACCCACAATGAAAGGATTCCAGTCATCATTGTGAATTGCAGCTGACTTCACGAGTCGTGTCTGTAACCGATCAACTTTGAGGTTCATGCGGATGGAATCAACACATGTCCTGTAAAATTCAGGTACGACGATGCCTTATACATCTTCAAAACTACATGGGTTTGTATCCACCACGTTCCCCCATGAATTCATGCACCGCTATGCAGGTAATAGTGGTGTGTGTCTATTTGCAGTCAGGAAATGCAATTGGGCCAAGTATAAATAAATGAAAAACAATGAAATGAGTCCTGCTCCGTGCATGAACTGTGCAAACCGTATCGTTGTTATTGAAGGAGTGTATCGTGTACGTGAAACACGATTCTGGCTAAATTTTAAGTACAACGACTCAACTCAGGTCATTAACAAATCTTATTCTGAGCAATAGTCCGTAATAAAAGAGTATTGCTCATTACATCTATCACTGCATCGTCTGTCGAAATAATTACAGATATCCGTCATATACATGTAGATGTAATAATGCCGTCTGCATCGACACAAAACACATAAAAACACGTCTGATGTTTTTCATAATGATTTCGTAACGTTTTGCTCATGTAATAAATTATGCGTAATCGATAGGCCAAGAAGAGACCTTATCATACCTTGCCCTGGAATTAGTGCAGTTAGTAGTGAGGTTCAACACAAACGTTTCGTCTTTTTCGATAATTTATATTTTTACACCGCTCTCTTGTTCAAATTCAGTCGAGTGCATAATCGGGTCACTGGAGTTTTAAGTCCATTGATCACGCAACATTGCTTACAGGCCTCCTTCGTAGAGCGTGTGCTCTATGTTACAGTTTTTGTTACTTTGCTTAAGTAGTCTGTCCTTTACACACACTTAGAGAGTCTGTATAAATCGATACGACCAATCCAACTAAACAGTTATCTATTCAAAATTATCAGCATTTCATAAACCTTTTAAAAGGAATGTAACCATTTTATCGTTGTAAATATACATAGACCATTTATCCTCATAATGAAGAAATTGGAAGTATAGTCCAATACTACTTTTAATTCACAAATGCATGAGAAACAAAGAGTTCGTGGTTACCACTAAGCTGTAAAATGTTTTGCTACTTTAATTTAAGTGGTCTCTTCTTTACACATGCTTAGATTTGGTATAAATCAATCCAAACAATCTAACTGAACAGTTTTATCGATATCAACATATCAGCATTTAAACACTTCTTGACTGTATCGTGCCAGGTTACGAGATGTGACAAAGATTTTTCATGCATATATGTTTGCATTAAACATCGTGTCTGAGCCGAGAATTCAATGCGACGCAAGTTGACCTCCATTACACGCGATCGCCCGAAAAGATTGAAATAATAACTTAGATGTAAGTTTGGAAACTTTTAGATATATGTTTGTTGGTTTTATGTATTACTTTGTATAATATATGTAAAGATATGCTTGAAACGTCTTTATTTTGCTCTTTGACATGTTGTCAAAGTGTGTGTCCGAGAGTTATATTTTCAATAACATTGCGGGAAATAGTGAATATTTTTTTAATGCATCGAGGAAAAATGATAAATTGAATTGGAATACGTATTTCAGATGTTGTGTCTGGGGACTCGTTGCTTCTTGGCCGGTATACCAGCCTACGGTGTTGAAAGAGTTAAAACAGTCATTGTAAATTGACTAGCGTAACACACGTGTTTAAATTGTTTATCACCCCATCCCCAAAACCATTTTTAAAAGACATGAGAAACACAAATCTGTAATTTTATACTTGCACTTCCTAAACACATAAAGATAGCTATGAAATCTGAGATTTGTATTACAAAACCACTTGTCTGTCAATAAATGACATAAAATTGTTGATAAAAAAGATCGTTGATAATTTTCAAAATGACACATAGACATTGCTGTGCGGTATTGGCGTAACAAACCAAATACCCATGGTATGCCATATTGTAAGATAGATCACAATGATTCAGCTTTAAGTCACTGTGATATTACTATAAGATTAAGATAATTTCCTAAACCCATATATAACAAACTTTTTGACTTATATTTATGAAATCTCACGATGGCCAACTGTTATGGTATATTATTTTCGATTATATTTTATGTGATTTTACACAGAATGCCCAATAAGGTTATACTTCACACATTGAACAGCGTATTGAATGGCTGGAAGGGTCGTTGTAGATAACGTCTCTAAAGAAATAATATTGTGTCTTGATGAACATTAAAATGTCTGTCAACTTCGTTTAGCACCATTCCTGTTTGCATCATACCCAGGGTACGTAGACTTTGATTTCAAGCAAGCGGTTGCAGTGTGCAAGCATTATATCCACTTTCCAAATGCGCGATGATACGTGGCTGAAATTAGTTTAGCCCGATGCAGTTTCGTATTTTGACTTATATATACCCTTTGTTCCCGTATTTCTTTAGATGAACAATTGACTTGCTTTAATAAGTGTTACTGACGGGTGCTACATCCGGCATCATCGCTTCTTATGGTGATTCTTAGCCACATGCTCGTGGTGTTGTCAAGGTGGAGCAGTCGACTTTGCTTTTGGCAGAGAATTGTTATGAATATGGAAAGGGCTTTGTCGCTTTTAATTAATTAACGGTTGAACAAAAGTGTTTTTTCTGAGCTCTTGATGGCTAAACAAGCATTGTGTGCTGTTCACATTAAACAAACATGCGTATCATACTCCAAACAAACATGAAAACACGTGCAAATTGTGAATCATGACCTTAAAGACGAGGAGGTGTCTTCATGAATATTTAATGATGCATTATTTCATTTCAGAACTTTATATGTCATGGCATGCTGGGTAATGTAGGTGTACAGACGTGTTTGCACAGCTCCCGAGATGGGTATATGTTAAGAACAATATAGGGCGAAAATAGGAGCTTTTTAACATCCGAAAATGTCCAAAAAGACAATGCATGGAATATCGATCAGGATAAAAATACATGTTTCGACGACCCTGTGACTAGTTTTGATGTTGTTTACACTCCTGATTGGGTGTGGTGTCGTTGAATCAAATCCCAGGCCGAAGACGAGCAGGCAATCAACACTATCACAAGAGGATACAGGTACTGTGGGTATCACAAGTACAAAATATTCAAATGACGACATAATGCTTGCAATATTGGACTTGAAAGGGGATATATAAACAGTGAACGATCGGGTCTCCACTTTGGATAGAAAATCCGACAAAATGGCGACACAGATCAGAGAGCAGAGAGAAGAAACCACCCGATTCCGCCTGAAAATAAGACCATGGACGAACAACTAAGCGCAATGCGGGATTGTCTTGATCATTATGAATCCCGCTCAAGACAAAACAACCTTCTATTCAATGGTATTGAGGAAGAAAAGGGGTAAACACGGGATAAATTAGAACATAAAGTCAGAATTCATCAGAAACACACTTAACATTCCCGAAGAAGACATTTTGATCACCAGGGCCCACTGACTACGCAATTGGAAACAGAACCCCACAATTCTTGTAAAGTTTGTTCTCACAAGTGACAAGAACAACATTCTTTATGCAGCATAAGGAAGTTCAAAGGCCAGGAAAGCCCACCACACAGGGTATCAGAGTACCTTACACAACGAGTGCGGGAAGTGTTTGTTCAAAATATGACATTATTTGACTCGGTGAGAACATTTGCGAGACACCCGACAATCTCATTAAAATCAGATCTTAGTTCTCGCTACCGCTAAACAAAGATCCGACGACATCCTATTACGGGTCACGTCAGACCGACCTTGCGCGAACTTTGACAGACCAATGGAATGACCAATCAGAAGGCAGTTTTCTCGTGCTTTAAGGCACTATTTACAAATTGGCGACAACGCTTCAAAACCTTTTTGACAAATTCTCGATTAAAAATTTGAAACCTAAACAAAAGAACATTCTGGAATTGCTAATAGATGGTCTAGATTGTATGGATTCAGTCGTTTAACCCGTAACTATCGTTCGAAAAACCCTGTGTTAAAGTTTTCGAGGATGCATGATTATAAATCACATTCCAACTGTCACTTTCATGATCTGATCTTTCTTAGATTATATTCCATGTGATGATTGGCATTATATACAAGATAACAGTGATGATTATCCAACTGATCCTTTTAGTATGCCAAGAAATACAAAGGATACCATAACATACAACAAATATGGTGTAAAACTATCAGATAATGTTGTATATATGGATTACATGCTCTCAATGGAAGACTGTTTGATGATATAGATGGGAACTATACTTGCTTTACGCATACTGGTACCAGCATAGTGGACTATTTTCTGGCAAGCGCCGCACTTCAGTGCTTTTGGTGTTCATGGAAGGGATGAGTCTAACCATTTCTCTCTCTACTGTACTACTGAGTTCAAGAAAGATATGTCTGTGGCATCTGGCCATACTCAACTGCAACCTCAAGTTCCAGCACAAACAACTAATCTCAAATGATTAAAAATCATGGATTTACCACAACTGGTCTCCAGATGTAAGCAATTTATTCATGATTAACTTTCAAGAAAAGTTCTCATCTTGTTGTTATGCTATCAACAAGCAAATTGAGGCATATGTTGAACAAAGTTTAGATACTATTATCAAACTTTATCATAATGCAGCTGATCAGTTCAAGAGAGTACGTAAAAATAGCCAGTTATCGTCAACCTCAGTACAACCACCGTGGTCGGACCATGACTGGGAAGACATTAAGCAAAGAAAATATGGGTTTATGGAAAGATTATTAGCACATATTTATGCTTTGAAAAGACGTTTGAAAACATATGAATATTTTCAAACACAAAGAGTGAAACTCCAGGGCTCAGTGGACAAATTGTATGACCCATTTGAAAACCTTTTGAATCGTGATTGTATATATGATTACTCTCATGAGATAAGGGGTGATACAGTTATTGATGCAGACAATAATTACTATATGGATGAATTAAACAAACCTTTCACACAGGAAAAAGTGTTTTCCATTTGAGAATATTAAAAAGTGGCAAATCATCCGGCCCAGATGGATTACAAGTGATTTTGTTAAATCAACAAGGATTTGTATAGCCCCTGTATTAACCAAGTTGTTTCATAAACTGTATAACGTTGGCATATTCCCTGAACGGTGGGGAAGAAGTATTATTCCCCTATAAAAAAAACATTGGTAGTAACCTTGACCCAAACAATTTCAGAGGAAACACATTGAAGTGCATGATAAGCCATAAATAATAAACTGTGACATTGGTGTGATAATAACAATATATATGAGAGAATCACAAGCGGGATTAGACAAAAATATTCCTCCACAGAACATATATTTACATTGCAAACAATGATGAACGAATATTTATCAAATAAAAATGGAACGTTTTATGTCTCTTTTATGACTTCTCCAAGGCTTTTGAAGACATAAATCATGAAGTATTGTTTTAAAATCTCTGAAAGCTTGGTGTTAGAGGTAAATGTTGCGACCATGTATTCATCACAGTACTAGTTTGCTTGTGTGAGAACTGATTCTGGCTTATCACCATACTTGACATGTAGCATTGGCACCCGTCAAGGTTGTATCCCGAGTCCACAAAACTTCATAAACCAGCTTGCTGTAATGTTGGAGGAGGAAGGTGGGAGACACATGTCTGATGTGTTTTCATTATTATTTGCCGATGATGTCTTATCTGTATCTGACACTGTTTTACAGCTTCAAAAGAAAAAATTATGTTTTGGAACGTTTTTTTGTGGAGAAAGCAGAACAAAAGTAAGTCTCAACAAAACTAAAATTATGGTATTTATACATTGAGGTCCCCTCCACAGAAATGAAAAATAGCTTCTAAATGGAGAAGAAAAAAAAGTTGTCAACATGTACAGATAATTATTTTGGTATTGTTTTTTCACCACAATTGTCATGGACAAAGGCTCAAACGTGTTCAGCACAAGCGAGGAAAGCAGTATTCCCAATTAACAACTATAAGAAACATTTTGGATATCTTAGTCATAATGATTTTATAAACATATTTGATGCCTTGATCACACATAGTCCGTGTTATGGATATGAGAAATGGGGAACCACTTACTGTAACATCATCGATAGTGTGCACACGAGTTCCTGTAGATCATTGCTGAGAGTAAACAAGTATACTTATTCCAATATGGTCCTGGGAGAGTGTGGCAGAGTCTCCATGCAATATTATTGTATATCCAGAGCAGTTAAGTACTGGAGCAGGCTGCTCCAGTTACCACAGCATAGATTTTCCCGACAAGCAGATAAAATGATTAAAACTCTTGATGATAATGCTAAAACAACTTGGGTATCTCGTATAAGAAATATTGTTTTTCGATATGGTTTTGGATTTATATTGCTGTCTCAGGACATTAGTTGCTTTTCATCGTTAATGGCAATGTTCAGACAGAGACTTAATGACGGCATCTTTCATTTTCTGACTGTTTCTTTTTAATTTGGCATCACTCACTCGACGTTTCATCTAAATGTAATTATTATTCTCGATTTAGATCTTTACTTACTGTAGAAGCCTATTTTACTTGTGATCTTCTCTCTTAGCAACGGAAAATATTAACCATGTTCCAGTGAAGTAATAAAAGAAAACCTCTCTGAGACACCTTCTTAGCCTCCTGTCAAAAATGATGTCATCCCTCACCTGCTGTAAAGCTGTAGTATTTGGTACCTATTTCTTCTTCTCCGTCCTCAGGCGTCATGAACAGCACGTCATGAAACTGACATCGCCGGTGTTGCCCTCTATAGAACACAGACACACAAGCTTTGTTCTGAAGACACAGAAATACACACAATATACCCCTGTGAATATTTGAAACTTCAGACATGATGTGTGATGACATGATCACGTTGTCAAATTTCGTCCATTTAACTCCAGATCCAGTCATCAGCATTGCAGTAACATCGCTCACTAAACAAAGGTAAATTAGCTTCATAATCATTGCTTCTGTCTCAACTGGTCGCTCGACGCTGGATTATGTTTGCTGACTGTTGAGGTAGTGATGCAAAATCGACTGCATCAACTGTTGATTTGTTACCATGGGTCCGTCTACAAAGCAGCCCAAAAGCAACTAACATATGAAATGATCGAGTTATGTCACGATATGTTGGGTAAACCTACACGTACTTGTCCATAGGTGCATGTTGACGTTGTTTAATGCAATGTCCAAGTTTTGTCATGGCGGAATACATTTTGCGAGAAAAGCAATCCTGCCGTGATAGGGCTTGGTGACTGACGCCAGGATTGGAACTCTGAACTCACCATGACCACGAAGATACACAATGTTATTACTGCTTACCAATTTCTTGCAAAATGCGAAAATACATATAGTTGTAAGGTGCACCATTGCCGGAACTACAAGATTACACAGGACTTTGTGTGTAATGTGTGTAATGCAGACATGTTTCCACATAACCACCAATTCATACGTTACCACGACTCTTTTTGGTGATGGTGAACTAGCAATCATTGTACTATTTGTATGCCTTAAACCTTATTTTATATAACTTTGTGCCGATGTCCCAATATATTCCCTAACCAAATATGCATTTCACTTTATATGCACCAGCAAAGTGCATTGCGTCGTGATCAAACAACAAATGCCACACATCATTAAATTTCTACGACACTTTCCTTTAAATACGAGTACTTGTATATCAGATCGCTCAACCATATATTTACTTATCGAGTTGGAAACGAGACCAGTGATGAACGTAAAGGCCACCAAGACTTTGAACCCACTCCATGATTCCAACTCGACAAGCACACATAAATGTGCCTGGTGTCTAAAACGTTAACATGCCTTGGTTAAGAAATATAGCCGCATCTAGGCATCAGTATAATTATGATGATGCATAATATTTAGAATACTCAAGAATTGAACGTCAGTTTGGATGGGTTCATTGAAGTGTGAACCATTCGCAAGCTGTGAGGTTGACACAGCTTAACCAGCGCTTTTAAATGGTTCACACTTCAATGAACCCATCGAAGCTGACGTTGAATTCTTCTAAACTTTGTAGATTACTGGTCTCGCTGAACAATATCGTAACAATGTTTGCTTAAGTTTTAAAGTCCTTTGATTTCGCTGAGGAACATTGCAACAACGTTATTTTGTCGGGATTTGCTGTCACATACATTTCCCCTTTCATACTCAGTTACATACAAAAAATAGTTCTTTGAATATTTACAACATAATCTGAAAATATGTAAACATCAACATAATTTCTTTCCCTGAACAAATTGACGAAATATTTGGGATATATCAAATCTTAAAAATAGGTAACAGGAAAGTGAGCACAAATATAAACATGACCTCGATGGACCGTGGCGAGGTCAACCTTCAAGCGCGGATGGAACAGTTATTGAAAACACCCATGGCACAAGCAAATTGGGAATATCACTGATTTATGAATGAGTTGCTTGTGTTTGGATAATCGCAAACCAATTTGGAGGATATGGAATTGACTGGTGGGGATTGAACGGGGTGCTTTGAAACTTGGGTGTTTTGTGATTATTGTCATCGTCAGGGTTTGCTATATTTGGAGTTTTTGATTTGTCGCTTGTGCTGTAATACTTTGCTCAGCTGGTGTTTCTTGTTACCTGAGACTGACCCACTGTATGACCTGATGCCAGCTCCATTTCTGTGCCCCGTCATTCCTCAAGTGCCGCCGCTTCTCTGCCATAGAATGCACGGAGAAGGTCGGCCAACCCAGAAACCGGAATAGTAATTCCGTCTACATATATTTTCTCGTCTCCAGTGACCAGTCGGTAAAACAGGTAGCAAGTGTGTGTGTGTGTTTTTTTTAATAATATAAGTTTCTTTCCTTAGGCCTACCTTTTTATATATTACGGTTTCTAAAAATCTTGGATTTTTTCCCCGATACAATAGAGTGAACCGGGTTTTAGTTTCGGATTGATCAGGGGCAGTCGCTTGGAACTGTGTTGACAGCCACATCGTTTTCATTCCCATATTGTCTTGGTGCTCGATTCCTGTCATTTCCGAAAAAAAGGCAACAAATTCAATATCGTCCAAAAATTCGATTTTGTTGACCATAGTAATTTTACGGAATTCATTTTCTTTATTTGCTTTATTAGTATTGATAGATAGCCATTCCATATCCAAATCACTGTAAGGACCATCCATTTTGTTTCATCGAGCAGTGAGACGACATTTAACACCAGAACCAGAACACTGTTTTTAGTCAGATGAAATGTTACAAAGTTATATTGCTGATGAATGCAGGGTTTAAAAAAAAATAAACGAGTTGATTGTACACCAACCGAGAATTCGGGGAAACCCCGGAAAGTAGTTCCGGCAAAAGTTAACACGGTCGTTTTCACGAAAAGAGTGTTCACATTGTGTGAACTTTTCTGTCCGTTCACAGTTGTGTGAACTCAAAATATCAGTTAACGTAACTACCCCTTCAGCCAGTCAGATTGAAAGAAACAGTTAAACTTTATAGGATAAAAATATAGGGAGATAAATCGAAAGAGTCCTTTCATGTTGGATTAGACTGTAGTCTTCAGAAGTTATGACCTGTATACGCAGTGGAAAGTGAAGTAGAGGTCAGAAGCTCCAACCAAGCTGGTTACTACTATGAAATCATCCATATGAATGTGCGTGCGTGCGTGCTTGTGTGCGTGCTTGTGTGAACACCTTTACAAGTCACAGACGAGAAAAACTACCTGGCAATAAGTGTGATCCACTCATCCTACGAAGATGCTATAGATCTTCTCTCCAGCTTCACTGTCAACCTCTTGGCCTGACGCTAGTTGAAATGCCGAGGTAACACAACCCTTGACTGTAACGCGTACGATAACCACAATCTGGTTTGAATGCTGTGGCCAGTCTACAAGTTCCAAAATACAGTGTTGAAATATACATACCAGTGGTTCTCATTTTGTTATTAATGTAGTCATGGAACTACGTAGGGCATGTGTGATGATGGCATTGGAAGTTGATATAACTGTTTTATTAAGGTACTGAGAAGCTCTGAACGTTCTGCTTTAAGGGTGTGCTACACGGGCATGTTTCGTTTTGTTTGTTTCTTGGTTGGCGCCGCACAAAGCAGAATATTCCTATGTGTAAATAATCGAATCGTGACCAGACAATCCTGTGATTGACATCATGAGCATCTATTTTCGCAAATGGGATACGACGACATACATCAACCAAGTCAGCGAGCCTCACCACCCGATCCCGTTAGTCGCCTCTTACGACATGCAAGGGCATTATCCCGACAACTGACAATAACGACCGGTTTCCGCTGGATGCGCATTGGTTGCTAAGGACCTTCTTTCTTGTGTTTTCCTTAATCTGCTAGTGATGTCATTGGATCAGAGGTGCTTATTCCTTGATTTTAAGAATCTAGGAGCACAGGTATGAGTTGTTTGACAACAATTGGGATCAAACAGAAATATTCACGGCAGACAGTGTCTCTTGTTTTATGGTTTTCATTCTGTGCAAAACCCATTTAAATTCCGAAGAAGATACATGACTGAGTCCCTTCATAGTGTCAACAATCGAAGAAAGGAAACACCCAGTCTGTTTGGCCGTTTTAGAAAATTAGAGTGAGTGGTTTTGTGTTTTTTAACATAACACGCAGTCATCAATGTTACAATGACATTACGGCGGCCTGTAAATAATCAACATTTCGACCACAAAAACTAGCGGTACAAAAACGATTTACGACATCGGCACACGATGACACACCATTGGCTGAATCAGAGTCTAACAACCCGGTCAATTGTGGTCTCTTTCAGTCATCACTAAGGCCCTGAAGACATACGTGTATTCTGATCCGAGTCCTAACTTGTTAAGAAAAGTAGAGATGTTGGTGATGCAGAACAAAGGGTTGAGTTCACCTTCTGGGCTGGAATCTTTTAAGGAGGCAATAGAAAGAATCGATTAATTCGCACTGGATGCTTTGTAATTAAGTATTACAGATTAATGCAGTTCAACATCGATCAAAGAAGCCTTCATGCATGTAAAAGCCTCCACAAATATAATGACTATGTCAACATTACTCAACAAAGGAATTTATCAACAATAATGAGAGGTGGAAATTGTTCCAGTTGTCGAACCTGACAATAACCACAACGACCTAGCGCCTGTGTCACGAAACGATACTCGTAGTGCTACTGCAGCAGGCTGCTGCACCTCGCATCAGACAACAGTTACAATTTTACCTCACTTGACAGAAATATTGGTGTGTAATATATCAGACATGTTCCAATGGTTAACAACTAGCCTTCTGTCTTTCATACTTGTGAAAGTTTCGGACTTTCGGAATAATTATGCTGTCGTGACATACAATTTTAACTCAACTTCCGTCACAAACAAAGCATCAAAACCAGATCAGATCAAGCGTGGAATTGCAGCTTCATTTGTATTGTGGTTATCTAAGAAGATGATGTTTACAGTGAGGAAATTTCAAAAGTGAAATAAAAGTCAAGATGTAAAATATCGCGGAAACCCATATAGATGCCTTCAACAATATTCTAATTTTCATGAGAGGCATTTAGATTCAATAACAAGAAAAAAGGTTTTCCTTCTTTGTTTCTCTGAATCTGTTTTGCTGAAACTCAGCATCGATGTTTGTCTCCATAAATGATATAATCGACAAACTAAATACACTACTGCCCATAAGTTCATTCCCCTTGCACGACTGGGCAACGCGTGCACCGCGTTGGTCACTCGTGTGGAACCCACCCGCCACGTTCATGTATGCTCAATTTCTTGAATATTTCAATAATCTGTTACATGTTACAGCGTTCGTTACTTTGCTTATGTTGTATGTAATTTACATATACTTGGAGTTATATGTATCATGTATCAATCCATCCGATCAATCTAATGATCCTTGTGAATGTATACTGTGTCACAAGCGGCTGGTCTCCCTTGTTAAGAAGAATCTAGCAAGAAATCCCAATACTATTTAAATTTGACAAATATATAAGCAACAAGCAAAGAACATCGACATGAACTACCAAGCAGAGTGAGGTTCCATACACTTTAGCATTAAGGAAGTGAAAACAGGAACATAATCACGTATGCCACACATACTACAGTAATGGGCTGTTAATATAGTAGTTAATATCATATGTAGTGGGCTTCACACATTGTGCCCATGTGGGGAATTGAACCAGGGTCTTCGGCGTGACCACTAGGCTATGTCACCGACCCTCACATCAGGGGCACGGGTGCCCCAGTCGTCTAAGGCGCCGCAGTTCGTTGTCCAGAAGTTGCTTCTCTTGGGTATGCCAGAAACAACTATGATGGGTTCGAATTCCCGTTCGTCCCGATTATGTTTCTAGGTTTGTCAGCACCATACCCGTACGATTTTGACTATATCATCAACATGCCTTTATAAATCACTGTCAAATAGTGATTCCAACGGGTGTTCATGAAAAAGTGAGCGTATCGCGCCTAACCGGTAGCACCGTCACAAGCACATGCAAAGTCAAGTCAATAGTTCTACTGAAAAGACACAGGAACTCATGGTACAATACAATAAAGGGAATTGCATCGGACATTTTTTTTGTCTCTGATGCGTCAACTTTTGAAATGCCCTCCATATAGTGAATAAGCAGAGGTTAGTTATGATTATGGAAATAATGGTATTACTTTAATTTGCATAGGTCGGTTTTCAATGATATCGGCTGACAGTGGTTGCAAGCTCTAATCTTTAACATTGGCATACATATACGTTTAGGCAGCATGAGGTATCTTTAAAAAATAAGTGTTATCTTATAATATTAACCTTTTGAACTAGGGGTGACATTATATTCCAGCTATGTGGCGGTCTGTAAAAGATCGAGTATGGACCTGACAATTCAGTGAATGACATCATGAGCATCGACCACGCAATTTGGACACGATGACACATCAACCAAGTTATGTGTTATGTATGTTAGTCCGCTGTTGTTAAGTAGTTTGCGACATGATATAACATGCATTATTGTAATCACCATACAAGGTCTCCATTTACATAAATTTCATTATATTCAGTGAGGTTTTAATTGAGTGGCTGGCATGTTTTTTTTAGTCAGAACTGAATGTCTTTTGACATCTGCATAGAAATTCGACCGCCGGTTGATAATTACACTGCCATGTTTGACACAGTCAATAGTGTCAATTGCTCGGAGACAAATTGGACATATATATTTCGAGCTTTTCTTAATAGCTCAAACATCACCTTTTATACGTGTTTATCTGTGCATAACGGAGGTATATGAAATGTCAATAACTTGTTAACAAGGTTGTGTTTGACTTCTTGGCGCGTGGTTGAATTCCACTGAGAGTTTAAATTTTCTAAAACTGACTGATCATCAAATCCCGCTGCACAATATACAAGAGAAAAGTATGATACCACAGCAAGACATACGAAACCTACTGCCCCTGACGGAAGCGTCGGGCATCATGTGCACCAGGGGACCGGCGGAGCAAAAAGCATCGTTTTCTGTCAACTGCACGCTTGACAAATTCGACGTTTTTCCTGACACAAATTGGTCAATTTTAATAAATTGTCAGTCGTTATTCCGACCATTGCCCATGGCCGAAAATACCCGTCATTCTCGCGCTTGCAGTGGCTGGTTACTGTGAATTGATTATGTTTCAAGATTACGTCAAGATTAGCTTTCAATGACAATAATTCTAAGATAGGTATAAGTATCTACTATGTCAATAATATTATTTCCGAGGTAATTTTCATATTCTGTTTGATGCTGGCCCGGAGCTAAATAATAATATTTTAGTTTTGTCAATCTGAACTTCGATTTTCCAGTTCGATTAGTGCTCATTAAATACTAGTATATGCAACTCGTGAACTTTCTATCGTATCTAACCAGGCTTTCACTCGGTCAGATACCATAGAAAGTCCACCCGCTTCATAAAATTGGTATCTTACGCGAATGAGTGTAGCATTCTCTATAGATTCTATTCGTCATGAGGGCCTGAGACTTTAGAACTTCTCCAAGACGAAATCTGTATGTGGAGGCTGATGAACGTCACATTACATTATCTTTACAGTGCATTCTAAATTACTGTCTTCTAATTCCAATCCAGCGTATGACTGGTTTTAATCCCCTTCATGAAGAACCTTACAATAAAATAGCATCCATTATTCAACCTCTTGGAATAAGAGTACAAGCTCATACATCTGCTGCTAAAATACATCTTGATATTATAGCGCCACTGCGCTTTTGACTTCTCCACCATGGCAGTAATGAAAACCAGAGGTGAATCTATCCTTAAAAAACAAACAAAAACATATCAACTTATTTATCGACAAGAATATAATCAATTACGACACACATATGATGCTTACAAATCTATATTTACAGATGGATCCAAGGATGGTGACGCAATTGCCAGATCCACCATCATTGGAACCAGGACGATATCATCAAGATTACCAGATAACTGTTCATTTTTACGACCAAGTCAAAGATAATTTTCACAGCACTAGCACGTAAACAATCAAAACAGAAACAATTTATTACATTTTCAGACTCTCTGCCCTGTCTTCAGGCACCTATTTATCAGTCTTGCAAACATCCAATTTTAATCGAAATTATTGAATAATTCTGATCTTGCTACTTGCCAATACGACATCATCTTGGTTACCAAACCATGTTGGAATCATTGGTAACACAATGGCTGATGACTTTGCTAAAGCAGAACTCAACAAATATGTGACACCACTTCTAATTCCATACAGTGATTATAAACCTGTAATCAGATGTTATATCAGATATCTAATGCAACTGAAGTGGCATACCCAGGTGGGTATCAATAAATAACATCAAATTAAACCAAGCATCGGTTGCACCTACTTAGGTTGTCAATCCAGATTTGAAGAGGTCGTAAAAGCGTCGATGTCGTATAGGCCATAGCAGATATACTTATGACTATGTTTTGAAAGGTTAGGATCCTCAATTTTGTATCGCTTGTATCCCATATTCTGCATCCCAAAAAGGGATTAGTCCTCATTTGATTATTATTCTTTTCTTAAAGGAAAAAAAATTGTTTAAAAAAACTGTTTATGAAAATAAATTAATGAAGTTTTGATTTTGTTGTATTAAATGGAGGAATGGCGTAAATCCTGCTGGGGCCCATGCATGTAGCCAAGGTTCTATTAATCCTCATTGTCCAAAGTATAGCGATCTTCCATCAGTTGCTGGCGATCTTTAGCCGTTTATTTAATATTTTTGTTTGTTTAGTAATATCTTTTTTTGGTAACATACTAGTTTTAAATATATATCTGTGATAAGTCAAGCTATTTTACTGTCCTTTGTCGGCAGGTTTTATATAGTCTGAACTGATGTTTTCATAATGTTTAAATTGTTTTAGTCACGATATGACTGAATAATGCTGTTGTGATTATAAATCGTAACTCACTCACTCACACACTTTCCAAACAGATTAGACTTGTTCCTACGTTCTCTGAACGTGATGTTAAGAAGTTTTTCTCACATTTTGAAAAGGTGGCTTTCAGTTTGAAATGGCTTCAATATCAGTGTACCTTGTTGGTGCAAAATGTGTTAATCGTCTCGAGGCAAGGGAGTTAACTAACTATAAAAGTCGAGTTTCCACCCTTGCCGAAGTAGTAGGCTGGTATTTTGGCTGAACTGACGAGTCAATGCAAAGTCCAATCAAAATCGCGTAACGAACGCCATGGATTTCAACGTGCAGATTTCGGCAGACTGCAGCATTTGCAAAGCATGTGTACCGCCAACTTGGCGTCGACAGATATTTAACTTTTTCATGTTTTTAATCAAGGTGCTCAAGTGAGCAGGGTAAGACCCGTTATATTACAATATAGATCTTGATTTTGGATCAGATCGACTGACTGGGCGCCGCCATTTCGTTTGAAGCAAATTTATGTAATATGAGAGATACCTCATAATAGCCAATGGTGGTGCTACGATCAAGCCTGGAAATTCCAGCCGGCAGTTCGGCAAGGGTGGAAACTGGACTTGTTAACGCCTTGGCTCGGGGATATGAGTGTGTTTAGAGGAAGAGCTGAAAGTGTATTCTGCCTTACTTATTGAAAGGAGTTCTGATTAACAGGTTGTAAAAGCTGAAGTTTTGAAGACTGATGAATTGGTTCTTGAAGCTTTCATGAAGGTCTGCTAAGAAAAGGGATGGTTCTACTTTTATTGAGTTTGCAAAGGTGACGGAAACTCTGTTTGGTAGGTGGTTCACTTCAAAGGAAGTCAATGGTGATTTTAATAGTTTGTAGCACTTGGTTTTGCTGGAGGAAAACAGTGTGGAAATGATCAATAAGTCAGCGATGAGCTGCATGTAGGCGATTTCAAGTTGACTGACCCGAAACTCGTACGACAGTAGCCTGATGAAAAGTTCCTACTGACTAGCGAGGATGTATTAAATAAAGCGTTCACGCCAATTTCACTCTCATCCCCTTTTCTACTCTGGCAGCCTTTACACGTCCATTTTCCAGCCCTGGTGCAGTTTCTGATTCTAGTTTTAATGCATCCTTATACTCGAGGATTGGTGGCTTAATATTGTTGTACGAACCTCTACTGAACTAGGCATAAACCACCATGAGGGTCATGGCTTGATATTGTTGCCAGTGCATGCTACCGTTCTCGCGAACCTTTCCAACAATTATGGATTTTTTATAACGTTTTCGCAACTGTCAGTAGGTTTACTCGACTTAGCCAGTTTGCGAAAAAACACATGGATAACAGTTCTTGCACAAGGCGAAATTCCAATATATACAAAATATACAATTTTGTATATATGGTATATCCAAAAATATACAATTTTGTATATTTGGTATTTCCAAAAATAAACAATTTGTATATATGGATTGATTTTACCTCTGCTTTATTCAGTTTCTTTACATTGCAGACATTAATGCTCACAATATTTGGTTGCTATTGAATATATTACTAAGAATACCGGACAGTATTATTGTATGTGACAAGTGTATACTATTGGCATTATGACAACTCCATTTGGAGTGTTATGAAATAATTTGTATTTATTTATGTTGACAGCATTTTACGTAATAAAGAAATAGAACACTTGAGCAGACAGTTATATCAATAATATATCTAATAAGTGCGTCATCTGTTTACAAATAAGAAGATCTATACATAAAAGTCGTTCAGAGTAGTTTCAAACAATGACGGTAAAAATAATATATCATGAATATCGGCAAATATGAATATATACAATTTAATATATATGTTTCTGTTATGTCATGGTATGGTGATTCTAAATCTAAAATGTTGCTTGATATTGTTTTGACAAACAGTTGTATGCACTGTCCAATGTGATACTCCTTCGTAAGTATATAAAAAAGGATGTTCGTTTAGTCAATTGACATATTAGTGGGATTAGTGTGACAGGATAACTAAGTTTGTCATCTGGTATAATGCACTTCCTCGATTAGCATAATTAGAACAGAGTTTGTAAATAGTTATATGCGGACTCCAGTTAGCTAAGGCAGCCAGCATCAGTGGAGAGTGTGAGCAGCTCGAGAAGAGGCGAGCAACTCAATGTGATTTATGAACTTGTGGAATTTTAATAAATAAACGAACGCCTGTCACAAAAATGCAGTTGAACATAGAACACACAGAATCGCAGATTTTTCTATCGTACATTTGAGGGTGAACGTGAACGAAGCCGTGCTGGGTGCCTTACATCGATTTTACTTCAGAACACACAGTGAGCTCAGGTAAGTGTATTAATGATGATATTTTCATTCATTCGTGCAATAGATATGGCAATCATGAGCGCTGACTCTGTATGTGTTTGCAATAGAACATTTGGAAGAAATAAAAAAAATGACTTACAAGTCTAGTACACAACAAAGCCATTAAGTGAATATCAAATAAATTGATTCACAATGTGACAACCTCTCATCCAAAATTTGTTTAATGCAACAGGTTTAAAGCATTCAGAATTGTACAATCATTATTATAAAATACAGCATGTTTATATATATGTGTCGCTACCTCTCTCATGTTAAATAGTATGATTACATAAATGTATAAAAATGTTTTAATATAATTTGATAATACTATTAGTTTTACATTATAAGTAACATTATGGACCCTAGCATGTCGAGCCAAGAAACAATTGTATATATTATTCACCTTGGAATGTCTGTTTACTGTGTTTGCGGCGGGGTCCAGGCAATTCCCTAAGTGGACAATTCCAACTACTACTGTGTAAAATATTAATGCCGATTTGGAAAAAATTACCAAAAGGATGAAAGCAAGTAAAGTATAATCCAAAGAAAACAGAAACTATTCAATTTCACGTTAAAGTCAATCTAAATGCAATACCTAACCGTAAAATGAAAAGATTTTTTATCAATGACTTTTGGTTAAATGTTTCAGTCAGATTGTTAATAGCATTCTGATATTGTCGATTAGTTAAAAAGATTGTGGGTATATGTGTAGGTAATTCTCTCACGCTGATGGCAGAAAGTCACTCAACCAGTTCACGTATTCTGTCACTTTCAGTGTTGATTATGTTGATATATTGATCTTCTCCATACACTTTACTTCATGCATGTATGTTTTGTTGTTTTTGAGCAAGAGTGATTTCCAACTCTGGTAAAGTTTCTTTTGGACGTCAGTTTATTTAATCATACACAATATATCTCATTTAAAATCTTGAAGCTGCCAATGAAAGCATGAACTCATTTACTGTGCAAATATAAGAGTTCATTTTGTATAAGTATAAATATGAAGTTATCATTTTTTAACTTCAAAAACTACGATGTGCCCACTGATACCGTCATTATGTTGACGGTCTGATTGTTAACAACCATGAGTTGCAATATGTTATTTGAAATCATTGCTTTGTATAACATCGGGTCATGGATGCTGTTCACTTTCATTGGTACTGGATTCTTCTTTGCGCAATAACCAGAGTATCTCATTGATTGATTATTTGTTTTAGATTTAAGCAAGTTTTGTGCCTTGTGGAATTGTAGATGAAGAAACAAACAAACAAAAAATTCGCATTGACATAAGTAAAGAAAATATCAATTAAATCTGAATACGTCAATGTGTCAATTTCTTTTCCTAAAAAGTACAGGTATTAGTATTCATATTCCACTTGTTAATAATTTGTATTTGTAACATTTTTTTTATTTTCTTGCATCGGTTGTACAATACATTTACAGTCGTAGTCTGTTGACTTTGCAAACGATATTAGGCTGAGCCCCCAGACATTTTTTAAACATTGCATATTTAGCAATTTCGTGCCGTTTGGACAATATTCATACCAACAAATGTAACAAGTCAGTGGCAAAAGTAAATAAGTCAAATATGGCGGATGCAGTAAAATTTCAAAGTTAAATCAGTACTTTCAAAAAATTTGGAATAGCTTCAGCGCACCCGCCAGGTCTGGGAGCAATACTGCTACAAACGTGCAATGTCTGACTCTTTTCCCATGTTGAAGCATATTGAGAAAAGCTTACCTTGTACTTACTTACCTTTTGTAAAACATAAGACATTATTTGCAACATATATCCCCGTGTTATGAGTTTTCGGATGCTGAATAAACATTCATGGTGTTTTCATATGAACAACTGTAAAACATCTCATTGACTTATAAAAGACAACGTTATCATAAAAACAAGCCATCATCGGAATACTTCTGTGTGATGCCACACCCCTCGTTATAGTGCAAGTATTCGTGATAGAAAATGTATGATGTCCAAAAACTTAAGATCAGACAATAATAGTATTGTGTTATGAATAATAATAAATGCATGTTTGATGCTGAAAGCTCTGATCGCAAAACAGGACAATCCGCGACGGTTGTCCGGAAACACGATATTTTTCGGAGTATTTTCTTTTAAATCTTTGATTATATTTTTACGCGGAAGATGATTTTTCCAAGGACTACTGTTTTAAAAAACGCGATTTTCCGCGTTTCCGCGGATATTTCACATCATTTCAATGTATACCGTTCAATTCAACCGTACAAACCAAATTCAACACTTTTAAGTAATAATGATTAGCTTTCATCCTCTGTGCAATCTGTTGGCTAATCTGCTATGCGCACGAGAGCATGTTACAAATCACATCGCGGCATCCCGTACAAACCAATCCAAGCTCAGCACAAATCGATTTCAACACTTTCAGGTGATTATGATAAAGAAGTCACCGCCAATGCAATCACCTCCGACTGCTAATCCGCACTGTATATTTGACAATAAAGTCTACCCAAATACCAGACGCCTCAATCGTTTACCCGTTAATATCATTGCAGGTAGAGTATGTACTCCCGCTAACAGTGTGGAGTACTAATTAAACATCCCAATAATGTTACACGCCACTATATCAGTTTTATTTGTAACTTGCTAATAATATTGATCGGCATTTTGCACATACAAAACAATTATAGAACAATACCCAGCAGTTACCCCCCTTTATCAACATTAACAAAGAAACACAGTGCTCAACTTAAAATACTTCATTTTCCACATATACAATGATTATACACGAATACATTACAATTATCTCCCTTTACTAATATATACAAAGAAAAACAATTTTGGATACATCATTCATACAAAATTGTATATTTTTTGTATATGTCATAAATACAAACTTGTATATTTTGTATATCTCATCATTCCAAAGTTGTATATGCTTTGGATATACCATCTTTCCAAAGCATATACAAGCTTGTATATGTGGATTTTTTTTGCAGTGTTGTACTCATATTGGTGAAACTAATATATGTGATGATGATTATTAGTTGTTGATGTATATTCCGTAATGAGGCCCCCGGCCCATTATACAAGTATATGCTCACACACATATATATTTGACTGAGAGCGCCAAAATGTTTTCCTTATACAATAGCGTACAGTATTACTACTTAGGATAATTAATGACATCTCTGAAATATCTGTTGCATTTCTTAAGTGCTAAGAAAAAAATCCCTAGACTGTTAAGTAAAGGCGGATTCGAGCTTTAGAATATCATTTTAAGTTTTTGGAAGGACACGATAATACTTTGGCAAAATGCTGTCTCTTAAATCTGCACAGAATGGACATTGGAGGCAGAAATGGTATTGTGATCCTACAATTAGGACTATGCAAAATGGACATAATTTCTGTTAATATTGTATTGTCGACCTATTTCTATCATTAAATTATGACTACAGCATCTAAATTTAGCTAATGCTTTAAGATATATCATATTGTGAATGCAAAAAACATAATCCTCCAAACCATATTCTATTTTACAATGTCTGTAAGTCTAACTTTGGAGAAGCTGTGTTGCTATGACGTGCATATTGGTTTTTCACGGTCTGTATGACAGACCAGTCAGGTAGGGTTACCGGGTAGTGCTGCGTGTATATGTGAAAACAAGGTTATTGAAATGAAGAAGTAACTGATGAATGTTACATATGATTGCGTTTAAGTGTTTATTGCAAAGTAATAATAATAATTGAATGTCTTTATGCTTGTTGTCAGTATTCCCATTCAAATACATGATCTTTATAACAGCAGAATTGTTGTAATCTAAATTTCTTCTCTTGATGTCGACAGTTTACAGGTTATATGAGAAAATGACGTCAGACCGGTAACATCCGTTCATATAACATCTAAAATCAATTTATTACTCCCTACTTATAGATCGCCAGCCAAACACATGTTGTGTCAAACGCAGTAACGGAGTTGCTACAATCCCAGTTTGTTGTCATTTCAAGCCCACAAGGAACTCCAATTTTGTGCTTTTCTTTGTTTCATCAGTATGACTATATTTGCTATATATTTCCACTTGAACATGAGAACATCCAGACTATCACAGTATGTCACTGTATTGTTTGTTGATTCCGATCACAGTAATTCCCTTGTTAGTTGATTTTATCTCACCAGGACTGACTGTCCAAGTGAGCTTTCCTTCTTTCAGTCGTTGTCATTATCATCCACATATCGTTATTTAGGCACCAGCACATTTCAAATAAGCGTAGAAACACAGTACCAAAACCAATTTTGGGTTATGTTGATTATTATAGAAAAAGCCATATCTGAAATTGCGTTTTGGAATCTTTTCAGACACCTCAAGGTCTAGGATTGTGACACGTTGATACACTTAAATAAACCAATAATATCATTTGAAACAAGCGTAGCAGTACAGTAACAAAAACAACTTGGGTTATTTTGAATATTATAGAAAAAACAATTTCTGAAAATGCGTTTTGGAATCTTTTCAGACACCTCAAGGTCTTGGATTGGGAACCAAAACCAAAAGATAATATCATTTGAAACAAGCGTAGCAGCAAAGTACCAAAAACAATTTGGTTTATTTTGATTATTATAGAAAAGGCAGTTTCTAAAATTGCGTTTTGGAATCTTTTCAGACACCTCAAGGTCTAGGATTGTGAAACATTGATACACTTCAAATGAATTCGAAATGAATTCCGTCCTTACCTGGAGGACATAACAGAGAAAAATGAAAAACGTATCGACTCAGTGCCAAAACTGACAGTACATATATAGCATATATTAGTTAGCAATAAAATTACTTCAGCACCTATTCTTCAATTTGATTTAAGGTTTCGGCTAATTCACCAATGTTGAATAACATTCAAATGTCACACGTGCAAGGACAAGACCTATCGCGTTGTTTGTGTCGGCCGATTTGACCTGGTGTCCACGTAGCACAACGCGCTGTCACTGTACCTAACTAAGGTATTTCTTAATTGTTAACACGAACATAACACAATGTTGCATCAACAATATAGACATAATATTTTGATTAAACAAATATTCTCTCATCCTATTTTCATGTTGTCAATCCATATTTTTAACCTCGATCTTAACATCTAATAATGTTTTCAGATTGCACAGTATGTTTAATTGGGCGTTCAACAGAACTCGACATTTGGAAACCTGGGGCACATTCAGCGTTTCCTTTTTGAAGTACATTAGAAATAAAAGTGACATAATCCATATCATAAGAAATCTCTGCCAAAAGCAGAGTCGATTGTACGATTTCGACTATATCCTGAGCATGGGTTTATGAATCACTATCAAGTAACAAGGTAAACGGAATAACTCAAAGTTCATGTCGCGGTCTATCGATCAAGGTGAAAGTCGGGGGTGGATTAATTCACATGGGAATGTTTGATTAAAGTGTACTTGCTGACAAGAGTGAGGTTTAATATTCATACACATTAACGTATTCTCTTGTTTTACCGGCACTTAAAAAAACATGTTCATGTACACTACTGCCTAGAAGTTCACGTTTCACGTCACGTGTTCGACACCCCGTTCGCCACTCAGGCGCAACGCGTGACACACTCATTGGTTCGATGCTAAAATTCATCGGTTCGATGCTAAAAAGGTGCGATTTTAGGGTGTGTAAGAAACAGATTACTGCACTCGTGCCTGTCGTTGTTACAAAGCGTATCTAACTCGCTTTCGCTCGTTAGATACGTTTTGAAACAACTCCTTGTAAGATCAATGGTATCTGACAGACACTCGTGTAGTAATCTCTATGTCATTGAACTTTTACAATACTACTGCGATATAATGATACCTGTCTTTTCTATCTCTTTCATAATATTGTAACCAGTGGCAATTTCCCAGATGGATTGTGCAAGTATTAGTATTATTACCCACACTTTCCGATGTGTGTCGGTCAATATCCCTACAGTTTTGGTGGTGGCACCTCTGAGCAAGTGTGTTTAAATGTCTTATACCCCACTTCATACGAGTGAATACAATGTACAATGTATGTTTGTTGCACAAATACATCGTTATGAAAATCACAAATTGCTTAAAGCGTCCATAAAAGTGTATTCAAGTGGTTAAAATTTAGAGCTATTACCAGCTTTAAAATTCTGCAAGCACGTGTGCAACGTGTCTGCCCTAAGGGCCGAAAAACAGATAGGTTATCCTCAGAGGATGAGTTTAAGTCCAACTCATTTTGTAACTGTGAAATGCTTGATCTTATATGTTCGAGAGATATGACCTCAACTCAACACCCAGTTGTCTCATGTTGGCCGTGTCAGAAAAGTTTATGTCGTCGTTCCGGAAGTGGGGTAAAAGGTTCTGTTAATGACTCGAGACTTCTCCAAAGCGTCGGAGTGTCCAGTGTCGGAGATGACTGCACACATCATCGCACTACCACCACCAAATCTGTCCTCTTCCTGTATGCAGTTATTTGCATAACGTTCCCTGTGACGCCTGTACACTCGACGGCGACGCATAAAACGTAACTCGTTACTAAACCAAACTTGTCTCCATCGCAGTTGTGGCCACTCTCTGTGACATTGACACCATTGACGTCGCTGCCGATGATGCAGGTCCGTCAAAATGAGACCTGAAACTGGTTGTCTAGCGCGAATACCTTCAGAGCGTAAACGCTTGCTCACTGTTTGGGCTGATATCTTACGCAATCCTGGTATTGCCATAGTTGTAGAGAGTTGGGCTGAAGATGATTCTCCTGTTCGCAGTCGGCCAATGGCGTTGTTACGTTTGTCTTCCATCAGTCGTGGCCCGTTTTCGCTGTTCACTTGAGGTAGGATTGTGATGCATGGCATACAAATGAAAACCCAACAATTTTATAGCACAAGAGTGAGTGAGTGCGTGAGTATGGTTTTACGCCGCTTCTAGCAATATTCCAGCAATATCACGGCGGGGGACACCAGAAATGGGCTTCACACATTGTACCCATGTCGGGAATCGAACCCGGGTCTTCGGCGTGACGAGCGAACGCTTTAACCACAAGGCTACCCGACCGCCCCTTATAGCACAAGAAGTGATGTTGCTCGTGCATGTCATGTTGGTGTTTTTCGGCGTCAGGGTCTCACGTGTTTGTGTTTGTTATGTGATTGTCCATCTTTTCACCAAATTTCTGCAGTGCCTCTCATTTTATCCAAAAATAATCAATCAGTTTATGCAGAAATGGCCAATTCATTTTTGGTATTAATTTTGTATGGATGTCTGCATCATTTTAATACGTTTGCGTTTCTCTTTTTGTATGTTATGTTTACAGGCCACCGTCACATGAGCATTGCTCTGCGTCGCCAGGCAATACATACTTACCTTTTATGTATTTTGTGTAAATGGCGGGTTCTACTGTTATAAGGTTATAAAGGCGTAACAAAATCGGAGTCCCAAATCAATAGAGAGATGAGCACTCTGGCACGAAGGCTTCTGTATTTATCCGATTACGACACACATGAGTTCATGGTCAGATCTAACGTTTAACGTATGAAAATGAGGTATAGTGACATGTGACAAAAACAGGCCAGGCCCGAACACTATAAAATGATACCTTCAACATTAGCAGAGGAGAGCGTGGTTTGCAATCGATCGAGTCGAATCCCGATCGTTCTAACTTTTCCCCAGTTAGTGACGGGTCTGGCCGGTCTGATCCTGTCCTGTATTGATAGATGGGCTGAGAGTAAGTAAAACTAGGTGAGTATAAAGCTGGAGTTGCGTTTCTTTATTATGCAGATATAAATGCTGATAGAGACAATTTGGAGTAAGCGTCGTTAGACCAATTACTCCTTGACGGAGCCAAGCCACTGCGGACAAGGCGAATTGCAAAGTCATGGCGTAATTGACCATGATCCCCAGGAACGGCAATACTTTCAGTAACTGTAGAAGGGTTGCACTTGACGCCCGAAAGCAGTTACGACACTACCGATAAGGCAGGACATGCTTCCCCTTTCCGCGAGCGCTTGGTGTTATCACTGATTTTTACTGGCCATTCACATATTTTTTACTGCTATTTCGGCCTTTACGCCAAATTGAATCTGTTTCGGCGGATAATCAAGACTAGTTAATCCTTTGCATTGTCATTTTATATTTTCTTGAACTAGGTGTTTCTACTGGTGGACTGAAGTCCCCAGATTTCATCATAAGCTCAGTAACCATTATCTGAGTAAACAAGAAAATACATGTTAGGGACGAGACATTTAGTTAACCTCGTACTGTTTGGCAAAACGAATATATTTCTCAAACGCATTTCTTTACGGATTGCGTTGACATTTCATATTTGAAGAAACTGAGTAACTAAAATGAGTAACATGAGGAGAATGGCTCTGGAGACAGGAGATTGACTTTTGAAATCCGATCATGTTTTTGCGTGCAGTGTCCTTGTTGATCACTGTTGGTAAAATCGCCATCAACAACTGTATGTTATATACCGTAGATATGTGTAAGGTGGGTTTGGCTGTTAATATATACTAACGGACAAATATATCCGTGCTTCATGTAAAGTTCAATATAAATGCATATATTTTGAAATTAAATAATGCATCCCCTCGACTTGTGTTTGTTTGAAGCATAATACTAACACATGTGTTTTTGTAATGTGAACTCCACGCAATGACTGTACATCCGCTTGCACTTCGTTACGTTATGACAGGACAGGTACCTATGTCAACACTAACTACTCTATAAAAATCTGACACAAACCAATTGGTCTATCAACAGGAATATGCCTCATTAAGGTCAAAATATGACTCTCGTCGCACTATTTTTACCGATTGTTCCAAGGATGGTGGCAAAGTATCAAGTGCCATCGCATTGGATCTAACACTGTGTCTTCGAGAATCCGAGGTAATAGTTCTATTTTTACAGCTGAGGTCAATTATATTCTTATAGAATTGGACTACATTCAAAACCAACCATCTTAACAGTTCATCATCTGTTCTGATTCCTTGTAGATCCGGGTTAGAATAGGTCTTTAGCAACCCATGCTTGCCGAAAAAGGCTCGCTGACTTGGTTGATGCATGTCATCGATCCCAATTGGTCCAATTGTCTGGTCCAGACTCGATAAATTTACAGACCGCCGCCATATAGCTGGACTATTGCTGAGTGCGGCGTTGAACAACAAACCAACCAATCTGATTCCTTGTCATGAATTCAGACAATACATAATTGTTCTTCAAATCATCCGTTGATACTTGATATTTTTGAATTGAATAATGTTCCCGCCACTGCCCAATACGGCATCGTCTATTGTTGGTCATGTTGGAATCACTGGTGACACTATGGCTGCTACTGGTGCAAAGGCGGCACTCAACAAATCAGTAACACCACTTCTTTCACCATACAGTGATTACAAGCGAATAATTAGATGCTACATCAACGATCTAAGTGGAACACCCAAGTAGGTATAAACAAACTTCATAGTATAAAACCAACCCTAGGTTATACCTACTAGGATTGCCATTCGAGACATGACGAAGTTGTTTTTCGACGAGGTCGTATTGGCCACAGTCACTATACCCACTATTATTCCTTGAAAAGTGAGGATCCTCCGTTTTGTGTCCCTTGTGATGAGAGAATCACAGTGAAGCATGTTTTGCTTGACTGTGTTGATTTTCCTCTCACAAGGGATAACTATTATCATTCGGCAAATAGAAGTATTTGATCATTTTTTGATTGTTTTAGAATAATGGGATATTAATGTCAACAGAGATTAATGAAGGCGGTGCCACTTAGGGGGTTAAAGTACTACTACCCTACTTAGTAGGGCAAAATTATTGTCCCCCTGACAATGATACGTGAGTCCATCTACATTGAAGTATTGCATATCAACTAGTGTTTTAATTCCTTGATTGTGCTTTGATTTTTAAATATTGGTTAACATTGCGTACAACCGTGGGACAAGGTGATGGCATAAATCCAGCTGGGAATCATGCAGGGAGCAAAAGCACGGTACGTTCCCATGATCCCCAGTTAGGAGTTCTAGCATTGTTGCCAGTGGTCTATAGCCTGTTTTTTCTTTCTATTAACTAATTGACTGAAAAGTTTTTTGTTTTAATATTACTCAGGTTTGTGTTATACCTAAACTATGATATCTACCTTACTGTTTTACTGTCCTTTGTCGACAGGAATTTTATAATTATAAACTTGTTCTCATCTCGATGTGGCTGCAACATTGCCGATGCGATATAAAATTATAACTCACTCACTCTGACGTCAAATATATTAATGCTCACATTCCAGGAAAACTTGCAATATTTAGGTAAAATATTTGTGAGAGTTGGGAAGAGATTTTTCGAGCAAAGAATTGAAGAATGTCTGTATATGACAGAGGTTATCATTCGAGTCTGTTTGGGAATGGTTAATATCATGTATTATGAATAAATATTGCATTGAGGAAGTCTTGACGAGATAAAAAGATGGTGTTAATTCTCTTCCCATATTTATTCAAGAAAAAAACGACTTGTGGTCGTTGTTTATCGTACAGTCAAACACTACTGGGAGAGAGAATAAACGATGAGGGACGCATGGCAAATTTCATTTTGCAATGTTCATTACTATTTCAAACCAAAATGGTGAGCTTGAAGCGTGATTATTAAACTCAAGGTTGCTTGTTTGTGTATTCAGAAATGTGTATTCCGCTTCTCAAACTCTATACCTCGGGCAGCAGGGTAGGCAACATGATTTCATTGTTATACATGTACAACCAGGTAACGCCATATGAAATTCTAATACAAGTAACTGTTGGTCGTCTTTGGGACAAAAATGAATCATTAACAGAAATTATGTAAACGCTTTTTTCAGAAAGCAAGGAAACATATGTATATTCACTATTTATACCGCTAGGTGATGCTTTGTCAAGTGATAGAAACACGCAAGCCAATAGTTGATATCGTATGGTGGTGGTGCTGAGTACTCTTCTTGTGTTCTCCGTTCTAAGTTTTCTTTTGAACTTGGAAATTCCGAGTAATGCCAGTATTCTGACATTTGAGGAATTTCAAATGTCTCTTTGACAGATGTAGTATTTTTCCAATGTCCGCGGCCTGTCATTCCACAGGAATTCTTTGTGGTCTCGCTTGGCGAAAATGTAATGTCTGTCCGAGCCATTATGCGGTGCTCCTGGACCCGAGGCAAAGTAGGTCATAGGTCGGCCATCATGGAATACCCATTGTCCCTCATTTGCCGCATCTCAACCATCGAAATAGTAGCTACTGGCCACAGTTGCTGAAAGTTTCAAACAGGCACTTTGAGTATTGAAAAGTGTGAAGCAATAATTACAATATATGAATTTGAGTGAAATTGGCAAAAGCATCGATGATAAAACAATAGCGCGACCCCTCTTGATAACCAACATTATGAAACTAATGATCAAAATATCGTTCGTCGTTTTGCGTCTGTTGAACATTATATGTTTAACTAAATGATGTGTAGAATAATACATTCCTTAGGTCCACATACGCACCTATTTTTGTTTTGTTTTCAATATAAATGTCCTGACTTTTCTTTAAATTGGAATATACAATTGTGTAGAAAGCACAAGAGAACTCACTTCTAACAACATTGCAAAACTAGGTCATGGACTCAACAGTTGTTCATTTTATGGAACAAGCTTCTGGAAACCTTGTCCCATTCAAGTTTTGTCACAATTGTCTTGTTCATATGGCCCATGACGTTTATGACAAGACTGATTTGTATTATAAGAAAAAGGCAGAGTTGTTGCCTCTCGAAATATAATTTGTATATATATTTTTTCAAACCCCATCTATCGAATGAGGGTGATCAATAGATGACGTTCTGTTCAAACTTCATAAAGTTTGTGTATCGTGGAGGTCACGTCACACTCAATAATAAATACATTTCCCATCATTATAGCAAAACGAGAATAACATCTGTATCTATACAACCATAAAAACACATTAAAATGTTGGACCCACGACACCAACTAAGCAGCTTGTGTTAACTACAAGGGAATTGGACCCGTGAAAATCCGGGGTAGAATAGGTCTTCAGCAACCCATGCTTGCCGTAAAAGGCGACTGTACATGGTGGATCGATGCTCATGATATGAATCACTGGATTGTCTGGTCCAGACTATTATTCACAGACCGCCGTCACATAGATGGAATATTGCCGAGTGCGGCGTTAAATAACAAACCAAAAAACAATTGTGTGGATCGATGTTCATGATGTCAATCACTAGATTGTCTGGTCAAGACTCGATTATTTACAGACAGCCGTCATTTAGCTGGAATATTTCTGAGTGCGGCATTAAACAACAAGCAAGCAAACAAACAAACAAGGGAAATGATTCTGGGACATTCAAAGTGTACTTTTACCATCCCCGTCAGGTCTAGTACGGTGTTCTTGCATTAATTCAGTCACTTTGGCAGTATGAATATGATTTTTACAGTGGTTAATAGATATGAAGGCATCTATTCGAACCTGATGACGAGGTGATCTGTTTCACCACGTGGTTCTGCTTGTCCGCACTGTCAATAGCAACAAAGTGTTCTCCTCTTGACATACAGTCAGCAAGACCATCGTCGTACGGGAGATTGTCGGGATAAAGCTTGTAGCAGAAGTTGAGGATTCGGTTGTGGATGTAGCCAGATGGACAAGCGCCTGAGACAGAAAAGAATACTTGTCATGTATATGTAAAGAAAATGAACGAGAGGACAGATACATACAACCATGCACACTTTTTGTGAGTGAGTCAGTTAAGATTTAACGTCACATCGGCAGTATTTCAGCCATATCGTGACGAGAAGTACATTCATGATACACATATTTAGACTAAGTAAAACGCTGTCAACGATGGACAGTACAATAACTAGAATATCACAGATTCGATTTAAAACTAGTTGAGAATAAATAAAAGTCATAAGTATTAGTGAACAACACAATATAAAAATCGGCAAGATATCGTCAGTAACTAAAGGGAGATCATCATTCTTCGGACCATGGGGGCGTACAGTGCCTTTGAGTATGGACCCTGGCAGGATTTATATCATCCCTTCAGTCACTGGCGATATTTTTTCAGTTAAGCCTTACAAGTAAACTGGGCGGCAAAAGAAAGTATAGGTCGAGTTCCATGATCGATAAAAAAATAACAAGAAGAGGTCTTGTTGTGAATTATAATATAATCGAGGGAGGGGTAATACATGATTGATCAACCACAGTTTGAATGAAATTGTGCAATCACAGGTAATGTAAGCTCAAGGGAAACAATGGTGGGGTAAGACATTTCATTTCAAAAGTTGTCTGAAATGTCACCAAAACATTGTCAGACACACTACAAGTTCATTGTCGACACAGTTGCCTTCAATAGCGTGTATGACCTCCAGCTGCCTCAATGCATGCTGTGATACGCCGCCTCATCGATGACGTCAGTCTTCTGATGATGTGGACTGGAATCCACTCGTCTCTCAGGTCCTGCTGCAATTCTTATCTGTTGACGGGAGGCTGATGGCGTGCTCTAATCTCTCTGTCAAGATGGTCCTACAGATGTTCAATAGGATTCATATCGGGTGAGTGGGCAGGCCAGGGCAAAACGTCAACGTTCTGCTGGTTTAGAAAGTTCCGAGTCAGTCTTGCAGTATGGTACCTGGCATTGTCGTGTTGAAACAATGTCCACTGCTGTTGGTTTTGTAAGAACGGAAGCACAACTGGCTGCAACACTTGGTCTCTGTACTGCACAGCGTTCAGGTTTCCCTGTATTATCACCAAATCAGTCTTCTGATCTCCACAAATACCGCCCCACACCATGACACCTCCCCAGCCGAATGGATGGACCTCTCAAACACGAAATGGGGTAGTGTTTAGACACATAACAAGGGGAAGTTTCCAACAATGACTTCTGTATCTAAAACGATGGTTTAAACACATATCTACATCCCGGTACAGGTACCTACTCTGCCTTGGATTTATCAGTTACAGATTCTGATGTATTAAACGAATTTGAATGGTCAGTCCATTAAGACCCCTATGGCAGTGATCATTTTCCAACCATAAACCTGTCTTACCTTCAGATGTTCCTCCTTCAACAAGATGGAACTTTATTAAGGCCAACTAGCCTTTATTTAAATTACTTGCATCCAATAAATTAAAACCTGATCTGTTTCTTGACGCTTCTGACCCTGTACAATTAGTTTCTAATGAATTGAACAACATCGCTGATGACTGTATTCCTAAGTCCTCTACAAATCGATACATCCGTAAACCATGGTTTAACAATGACTGCAAACAAGCTAGGAAGGCACGGAAAAAGGCTGAGCACTATCTCTGTAGCCATCCCATGGTCTATAATTTTAAAATCTTAATGCTAAAGCCAGGCGTACGTTTAAACAAAATAAACGCCAATCTTGGCAACATTATGTTTCCAAACTTAATTCACGAACGCCTGTGTCCAAGGTATGGAACATGATACATACAATTAAAGGTTAGGGTTCAAAATCTAGCATCCACCATCTTAAGAATGGGGATGAACTATAACCTAATAAATCAGATATTGCAAATAAACTAGGTGAAACGTTAGCAAAACATTCTTCTTCCTCAATTATGTCACTTTATTCCAAAAAAAGCAAGAAAAGAAAACTATTAATTTTAAATCAGATAATGGGGAAGATTATAGTGAAATATCTTCGACCCATGAGCTTCATACTGCTCTTGGACAAGCACATGCTACTGCTACAGGAACTGATGATATACACTATCAACTCCTGAAGCACTTACCAGAACCGTGTTTAGAAACCCTTTTGTTAAGTTTTGATGATATATGGAGATCAGGTAAGTTTCCTTCTTCTTGGCGTAATGCCATACTTGTACCCATACCGAAACCTGGACGGGATCATAGTGATCCCTCAAATTATAGACCCATTTCATTGACCAGTTGCATTTGCAAAACCATGGAACGCATGGTCAACAATAGATTAACATGGTAATTGTAATCAAATAATTTAATTACAAATATTCAGTGTGGCTTTCGAAAGAATCGAAGTACCGTTGACCATTTAGTTCAGTTAGAATCATTTGTGAAAAATGCAATAATTCATAACCAGCATACAGTGTCTATCCGTGAAGATTTCGGGGTAGAATATAGGTCTTCAGCCACCCATGCTTGCCGTAAAAGGTGACTATGCTTGTCGTAATAGGCGACTTACGGGGTAGGGGGGTCAGGCTCGCTGACTTGGTTGACGCATGTCATCGATCCCAATTGCGTGGATCGATGCTCATGATATGAATCACTGGATTGTCTGGTCCAGACTCGATAATTTACAGACCGCCGTCATATAGCTGGAATATTGCTGAGTGCGGCGTTAAACAACAATCCAACCAACTACAGTGTCTGTCTTTTTCGATTTAGAATAGCGTATGACACAACATGGAAACACGGGATTTTAAAGGATTTACATGATTTTGGATTGAGAGGCTGTTGGCATCAATTTATATCCAAGTTTTTAACTGACAGACAATTTCAGGTCCGCGTGGGTTCTACCCTGTCTGATCATTATCATCAGGATCAAGGCAGTGATTTGTCTGTCACTTTATTTAGTATAAAAATAAATAGTCTTTTAAAGATTTTAAGTGATTCAGTAGATGGATCACTTTTTGTGAATGATTTTAATTTTTCTTGTCGTGGAAAAAATATGCATACAATAGAGAGGCAGTTACAAATCTGTCTCAATACAATTCATAAATGGTCACTTGAAAACGAATTTAAATTTTCCATATCAAAAACAAACTGTCTACGTACATTTCTGCAGAAAATATAAGCCACATAAGGACCCTGAACTATTTTCATATGGCAATCCCTATGAAAGTTGTGAAAGAGGCCAAGTATAACTCGTAAATTTGAGAATTGTTTAGTGTTCTTGACACAACTGTGGAATTAGAAACTGGCAGAGTTTGTTTTTGACTAGCTTTGTACAAACTTCTTGCAATCAGGGTAGGATACTTTTCTTTTCCACGAAGTGGAAGGGGGATATAGGAATGGGTGCCGTCCGTCACATTTCGTTTCCGGAGCAGATCTTGAAAACCGTACCATATTTCTTTAGCAAACTTGGCACATAGATAGGTCTCGTGGTGAACTGGTGCCTTTTGATAGTTTGTGGGTTTTTTTAAATAATATTTTTCGAGTTTTCATTGCAACGACTTTGGCTTAAACTGAAAATAGCGGTAGTCCTCGTTTCTAGAGCAGATCTTGAAAACCGTACAATATTTCTTCACCAAACTTGGCACATAGATAGGTCTAGTGGTGAACTGGTGCCTTTTGATAATTTGGGATTTTTAAAGAAATATTTTTCGAGTTTCCATGGGAACGACTTTGACTTAGACTGAATATGGCGGTAGTCCTCGTTTCCAGAGCAGATCTTGAAAACCGTACTTATTCCTTCACCAAACTTGGCACATAATGTCATCTCGCAGTTTTAAATACATTTCCTTTCTTGTTGGTAAGTTCTGCATTGCTTGTGTGTACATGTATGTTCCTCCAAATGTGTCATGGACACGGTTGTTGCATTCACTGACTAACTTCATGCAGAAACACAACTCATTACAAATACAACAGTGTAACTGATCTTAAACCTACTCAACTGTATAAACACTGCCTCCAATCCTGTATATATTCTTGTCAACCATACTCTGTACTTCACTTGCTTGATAACCTACACCGAACCTACACCGAAACCATCGCTCCTAATTGTAAAAAAGAAGTTGTTCGTCCATATGTCTCATCCTTACTCATTACAAATACAGTTACATATTCTATCATAAACTGCAGATGGCAAAACAATACCAGTAATAACTTATTTTAATGCTGCAATTAGGCCATTTACATAAAGGCCCAGTGAACATAGTTCACAGGAGCTAATGCATTGCACACAACCGGACATGTCATATTGGCGGGGGATGTGAGTATTTCATGCTTGTTTTTAATTACTTTGTGTTCTGTTTGAAAAACAGGACACTTCTGAGGAGGACAGTTTACATACATGTACTTTGGTTTGCGAGTGCAGTCATAGCTGTCATCAGTTTGTCTTTGTACATGATTGAGAGCCATGTAAAAAAAACTGTGGCATGTGTAACAACTGAGAGAATTCGGAAAAAAATATTTCCACTCCGATGTTAATTTCCTGTTATTGCTTTTGGAGGAATGTGAACATTTGAGAAATTTTAAAGTCAACAAGGTAAGTAATTTGACCAATAACCCCAAAATGTAAGTAACACATCAAATTGTGAAAATGAAATATAATGCACAGCGCTTGGCATGACCAGCTGATTGATCGAACCGAGTCCATTCTACCACCTGTCAAGGTGAAGTCAGGGTCAAAGTGGTGTATTGGTCAAAGGAACGCTATTCCTGGAACCAGTGACCTCAACCACCAGACTCCCGTCCTCTACCGACACAGGGGCGCAACACACGGCAAACAAGTTGCCAAATTCGGTTGCTTCTAAATAACAGCAATGGGGTGCTGGAGACACATACTACCCCGGGTCCCCAAGGGGCGGTAAAAAGAAAATAAAGACAGTGAGTTTATGCTATGTTAATATTATTTACTATCTGCCAATTAAACGCAGTGGTGTAAGTCTGAACAATTTAGAATCATAATCAGGGCGCATTTGGGAATCAAATCCACATTAACAGGATTCCGGCCCGCTGAAGGGACGCAACTTGCATTATGCATTGCGGCGCTCAAGTCAACTGGGCCCTGTGAAAAATCATCATTCCAGGTTGGAACCTCTAATGTCCTGTAATATGTGAGGTAGGAACATGCCTTGTGCAAGGTCAATAATTCTTGTCCCAGTTTATTCATGATGATACCAGAGCACCAGGTGCTGAGATCGTATCCCGCTAGTGACCGGGTTGTTAATCATCCTTTGGACCAACAGGTTTACAGGTTTTACAGTGTTGCCACTCCCCCTAGTGTTCAGTTCATTCACCCTGTGCACTCATAAGAACCCACTCGTCCGATGGACCTATGAAGATCCGAGGTAGAATATAGGTCTACCCATGCTTGCCGTAAAAGGTGACTATGCTTGTCGTAAAAGGCGACTAACGGGATCGGGTGGTCAGGCTCGCTGACGTGGTTGATGCATGTCATCGATCCCAATTGCGTGGATCGATGCTAATGATATAAATCACTGAATTGTCTGGTCCAGACTCGATTTTTTACAGACCGCCGTCATATAGCTGGAATATTGCTGAGTGCGGAGTTAAACAACCAACCAACCAGCCAGCCAACCAACCGAGGTAGAATATGTCTTCAGCAGCCTATGCTTATTGTAAGAGGCGACTAAGGGGATCGGGTGGGCAGGTTCGCTGACTTGGTTGATGCATGTCATCGTATCCCAATTGCGTGGATCGATGCTCATGATGTCAATAACTGGATTGTCTGGTCCAGACTCGATTATTTACAGACAGCCGTCATATATAGCTGGAATATTGCTGCGTGCGGCGTTAAACAACAAACAAACAGCCATCCGATGGTAGATGAACAGATGGTGGAAACACGAATTCTTACAATCACCCGACAAACAAGTGTCAAAACTTGAGTTGTCACCCTGGGGAAGTAATTTAGTTCAAATGTGCCTCTGTTCAACCAGCAGGGAATGGGTACCTGATATGTCAGGTGGATGTAAAAAAACTCGAGCGTAGTGTGGTCATACCACGATGGCAGACATAACACAAGGCGTTTAATATGATGATAGTAATGATATCAAGTGCTCAGAGATGATTACATCAGCTTTTCGACCCGTGAAGATCCGGGGTAGAATAGGTCTTTAGCAACCCAGGCTTGCCGTAACGGGCTCCTAAGGGGATCGGGTGGTCAGGCTCGCTGACTTGGTTGATGCATGTCATCGATCCCAATTGCGTGGATTGATGCTCATGATGTGTATCACTGGATTGTCTGGTACAGACTCGATTATTTACAGACCGCCGTCATATAGCTGGAACATTGCTGAGTGCGGCGTTAAACAACAAACAAACAAGCAAAAGATAATAAAGCATTCGAATAGACATTGATGACTGGTAACAAACGAATCTTTACGCAATAATCGACATACTTTCTTAGCATTCTATGAATAATGATGTCAAACCTCACCTGTTGTTAAGCTGTAGTACTCGGTGCCTGTCTCTTCTTCTCCATCCTCAGGCGACATGAACAACACGTCATGGAACTGACACCGTCGGTGTTGACGTCTATGAAATACGGACACACAAGCTTCGTTCTGGAGACACAGAAGTACACACCATTTACCACTGTGAATATCTGAAACTTCAAATATGACGCTTGTTGACATGAGCACGTTATCAAAATCGTTCCATTTATATCAAAGTCCCATCTTTAACAACGCAGTGGCATAGCTCACTAAAAAAATGAAAATTAGTTTCCGAAACATTGCGTCCGTCTTAGCTGGTCGCTCGACAAGGTGTGGTGATTGAATAGAGGTGCTGAATTATATTGAGTGACTGTTCTGGTAATGACGAAATGTCAACATGTGACCGCATCAATTGTTGATCTGTTGCCATGGGTCCGTCTTCAGTGAAGTCACGTGACAATCATGATTATAAATGATCGGATTCGGTCGCAGCTTAGCTTGTTATCCCTGTATATGCAAATAAACGAATGCAGGTATCGTGTAGGGCTATATATTGAAACTAAATCACGGCTGCGATACATGTGGTTGCAGGAATAGCAACCCTGTCCTGTTTGTGCTTAAGTGACTGCCATAATGCTTCTGACATGCCCTAGTAGGTCACACAGACACTATAATCGCAGCATTTGAGTAGATTGATCATGATGTATCTGCTAGCGGAATACATACACACGACACAATTTTACTGAGTCATAAGGTTAGAATCTTAAGAGATTAAGATAATTTGCTTCGTATTTAATTGCTACCTTCAGCAAAATGGCATCCCCAAAATGAAATAAATGCACGTTAGGGGCGTGGATTAACAGATCTACTGATTGACGAATTATTGTTTCAGAATACCATTCGTGTTTACATCATACGTGTCTTCTCCCAAACTGGGGGTGATGTAATTAAACCTGACGTGCCTATCAATGTCAAGTTTCTGACAAGCTAGAAAAACAAAATCAAGTCAGATAACATGTATAATAAAGTTGGAGCCTGTTGTATCTAACTCAAAGGAGCCAAATAATAAGTTCAGTTATCTGGGATTCAACGAAACCATATGATTGGCATTTGTGAAACAAATTGGTATCGAAACAACCAAGAGTTCGACTTATCCGTGTTCAGCAGGATGTTTAACTATGTCCTTACAGTCTTCACCAAACCATGCTTGCCGTAAGAGGCGACTAACGGGATCGGGTAGTCAGGCTCGCTGACTTGGTTGATGCATGTTATCGTATCCCAATTGCGTGGACCGATGCTCATGATGTCAATCACTGGGTTGTCTGGTCCAGACACGATTATTTACAGACCGCCGTCTTATAGCTGTAATATTGCTGAGTGCGGCGTTAAATAACAAATAAACAGAAAATTGAAGAGCCGACGAAGCAGCTTAAGCAGCTTTTGCCAACCAACATGTCTGAAAGATCTGCTTCGTGGTTGGTTTGGTTGGTTTGTTGTTTAACGCCGCCCTAAGCAATATCCAGCTATTTGACGGCGGTCTGTAAATAATCGAGTCTTGACCAGACAATCCAGTGATTAATATCATGAGCATCGATCCACGCAATTGGGATCGATAACATGCATCAACCAAGTCAGCGAGCCTGACCACCCGATCCCGTTAGTCGCATTTTACGACAAGCATAGTCGCCTTTTACGGCAAGCATGGGTTGCTGAAGACCTTTTCTACCCCGGACTCTTCACGGGTCCTACATTTCAGCAAGGTATTTGTTTTTGAATGTATGAAATTACATGCCTTCATTGTAGTTCACGTTGTCTGTATACGTTTTACTCTTAACCATATAGTTTGTGTTATATTGCATCTGTGATATTTGCCTTGTTGTTTTAATCAGCATGCTCTTCATGAATGTATATTTTGCTATCGTGGCTGTATGGCCTGCCGACATTTTTTTATCACTCGCTCCACGAAGACCTTCACGACGCTCGACGGAAACACAGGTCACGACAAAAGCTCACTTGTCTTACAGTGTGATGCCAAATGGGACATCCCATTAAACGATCGTAGCACTACGACCATCCTTTGGTGGCTCGGGCGCTGGGTCCACGTGGCTGTTATCAGGTTTCGTATTTCCGCATCTCATTAAGGGTGATAAACAGATTTGTTAAGGGATGTTGACAATCGTTTTACTTGTGCAGGCTATTATAAGGACGTGTTTGCATTGAGAGGACAAACAGGTACTCCGATGTTGAACTATATTAATCTATCAGACTTGCAAAGAATCAAGAGCTAAGTAACCAGTTCTTGCCTCGGTCAGCCCAGATGACAAACAACCCTTTGTTCTGCATCTCCAGCAGCCAACCACATTACAAAGACGATCCTCTACAGTACTGAGTCAACTCGAAAATCAATCAGTTTGAAAGGAATATGTAGTACAAGTATGCTCAGTGTGAATATAGCAGCGTTGGAAATAAAAGTTTTCTTTGCGTTTGTTATTCATGCACTTGTGATCTGGTGTAGTTATTATCGATTAGACACACTTTTGAAACGCAGTCATATATAGAGATGCAACCTTTTGAACACTTATTTAAGATGCTAGCATCAATATATGTACGTTTCGGCTTGGACTTTTTCTAAATCTCAGAATAAGCGGGAATCCATGCTGGCCGTAAGAAGTGGATGGAGAGATCAAATTTGACCGATTGAATGTCATCATGTCGGTGTCGTTGCTTCTTTTTCGTCATTGGTGTTCCTGGTCGAAATGGGGCGGTCGGGTAGCCTAGTGGTTAAAGCGTTCCCTCGTCACGCCGAAGACCCGGGTTCGATTCCCCACATGGGTACAATGTATAAAGCACATTTCTGGTGTCCCACGCCGTGATATTGCTGGAATATTGCTAAAAGCCACGTAAAACAATACTCAATTGCTCACTCTTTCGGTGATAAGTTTTTTCAAACGTAAGTGTCACAAGACTCACGAAACATACTGAATATAAACTCGGCAATTATTGGAACACTCGACTTTTTAACTATGATCTCAGGCAATTAATTCACTCTGCAATGCGTTGTCCTTTAGTTATACAAGGACCCATTGATGTGGGTTCGATCCCAGATTAAACCAGATTGTGACTATTGATCTGGCGGCGCCATACCAATGGTGTCAGATTTTGTCAAGATGATAAAATGTTAAACGTCCCCCACTTCACGCCCTGGTGTACCAGAAAAATTCTCGCAACAAAAATAGTACTCTAAAGACAATCAATACGGCTTCAGATAGTGAAGGAAATTTATTAATCATTCTAGAAAAGAAAAGACAAACTTATCATCCATACAGTGGAACCCTGCTTATCCGGACTTATTTGAATCGCCTATTACTGTATATTCGGACTGACATTATCCCCATGCCTCCATACTTTACGACCACAACATCAAGACCAAACGCCAGACCAATGTACATATTAGTAATGAACCCTATTTGGTCGATTCAATTTCTATACCTTGTACTTTGACAATGATCACTGGTGATCAGCGGGTGTTATTCTCAAAGAGACAGCAAGTTATGTTTTCAAATTATAGCATTTGCAAATATTGTTCGATTGAAAAAATATGACAACAAATCCAGTAAATCAAATAATGATGCAATTCCAGTATTTAGGATTGTATTTAATACCAGGACATTATGAGCTTTTTTCCTGAAAATGGCCATCTTTACTCAACACAGTCGCTGGGGCAGTTAGCGTCCTGACTAAAGCATGGCATCTCCCAGGGGCTACCAAACACACAGAAAATATATTTGTTGCATTTGCGTCCAGGGTGGGGCATACTCCTGACCCCGGTTGGGGCACAGATCTTGACACAGCGGCTCTCATCAGTCTTGTAGTATTCCCGGCTCGGACACTGTGCCTTGGCCATCTGTCCGTCGTTATTACAGCGGTAGAAGGCTGTGTATTCTCCCTTGTAGGCGTAAGTCACAGAACGATCGTCACAGATGCCTGTATTGGAAATATAGTTTTTAATCATAGCAGTAGTGTCGTTCCGGAATAGTGCTATGTGTTGCTTGTAATATTTTTACAATGTCTTTAACATCGTTTTGTGTATGGACTTATACACTATGACATGTCAACCAGGATGGAGTTATTACACTCTTGTCCTGTATATATCTACCCCAAAATTCACACCATTGTCCCGTATGTTTCTATCCCAAAATCCCCACCCTTGTCCCGTATATTTCTATTCCCAGATCCCCACCCTTGTCCCGTATATTTCTATTCCCAGATCCCCAGCCTTGTCCCGTATATTTCTACCCCAAGATCCCCACCCTTGTCCCGTATATTTCTATTCCCAGATCCCAACCCTTGTCCCGTATATTTCTATTCCCAGATCCCCACCCTTGTCCCGTATGTTTCTATCTCCACATCCCCACCCTTGTCCCGTATATTTCTATCCCCACATCCCCAGCCTTGTCCCGTATATTTCCATCCCCAGATCCCCACCCTTGTCCCGTATATTTCTATCCCAGGAGACCCAGCCTTGTCCCGTATATTTCTATCCCTAGATCCCCACCCTTGTCCCGTATATTTCTAACTCCAGATACCAAACATTGTCCCGTATATTTCTATCCCAAGATCCCCACCCTTGTCCCGTATATTTCTGTCCCAAGCCTTGTCCCGTATATTTCTATCCCAAGATCCCCAGCCTTGTCCCGTATATTTCTTTCCCCAGATCCCCAACCTTGTCCCGTATATTTCTACCCCAAGATCCCCACCCTTGTCCCGTATATTTCTACCCCAAGATCCCCACCCTTGTCCCGTATATTTCTATCCCAAGATCCCCACTCTTGTCCCGTAAATTTCTACCCCCAGATCCCCAGCCTTGTCCCGTATATTTCTATCCCAAAATCCCCACCCTTGTCCCGCATATTTCTATCCCAAGATCCCCAGCCTTGTCCCGTATATTTCTATCTCAAGATCCCCACCCTTGTCCCGTAAATTTCTATTCCACTGAGCATATGGCAAACCATTGATTGCGGATATTAGCCCTCTAACATTTGATCTCTCTGATTCGTTGTCCATAATTGTTCGGTTACTTATACTACTCAAAACAATGTAAGGTTAAAAAAATATTTCGATATGAGTTTTGGCATACAGTTTGAGTGCGCAGTCTAATATTTTTCGTGTTATTTGAACATGATAGCACAATGATTGGAAACACTCAGGAACATCAAACATCTCTGCAACGTTACATTTTTGGAATGGTATTGCAATAGTGTTTTACCAATAATGGTACAATAGTTAAACTGTCCAAATAATGCATTTTGCAGCCCATTCATATGGCTTCTGGTGTCAGAATAGGGTCCCACCTTACAAATGTTGAGTGTGTGCTCTGGAGATTTGACTTGTGGTAGACCTCAGACATTGTTTGCCTCGTCCCGATTCCACTCTTTAAATGTCACCGCAATATAGCTGAATATTGCTGACTGCGGCGTAAAACAACAATCGCTCACTCACCCTGACACTGTGTAACCTGGCAGGAGGCCTGGGTGTATTCCTTGCTTGGGCCCTCGCACTCGCTGCCGTCGAATTGCGGGACAGGGTTAGTGCAGGTTCGATCGTGGGTCATCCTTGCTGTGCCGATGTGTCCAGTCACAGTGTATTTGCCGTCAACTCTCCAGTCGGACCAGTCGGACCACCCACCATCCACTGATAGATCGGACAGAATAAGGTTAGAATGTTAATATACTAACACAAGTGCAAGTACCTGATCACATACATTCAATTAGTACCCGTGAAGATCCGGGATAGAATAGGTCTTCAGCAACCCATGCTTGCCGTAAAAAGCGACTATGCTTGTCGTAGCGAACGGATTTGGTGGTCAGGCTCGCGTCCTTGGTGGATGCATGTCATCGTATCCTAATTGCGAAGATCGATGCTCAGGATGTCAATCACTGGATTGTCTGGTCCAGACTTGATTATTTACCGACATCCGTCATATAGCTGGAATATTGCTGAGTGCGGCGTTAAAAACAAACAAACAAAACATTCAATTAGTAACTTAAAACTAATAGTGATATCGACGGCGATATCCTTTCCTGTATACGAGGGCTTCAACGGGTCCCAATTGTTCGACTCGTGTACGAATTTGACTCATGACCGATAATAGGAACCTTTTGATAACGTAAATATCTTTGTAAATAAGAGTTCATCGTGTGGGCGTTTGAAGCTTTCTTTCTCTGGCGAATAAAACCAAATTATATATACCTTAACTTATATACAACGTAAATAAACCAACGTGTGTTAGATTTCCATAATCGTAACTTTCTTGGACATGTTGACCTGTACAAGTCGTACAAGGCAATGACACTGTAGCGTAAATTGTTTGACGAAATTAATGAGACGTCTTTCTGTCATCATATACAACATGTGTATTGAAAATGACGTGAATGAGAGTGTCATCCCCTTAGCAAGTACTCTAGTCGACTGTAACGGTATCTGAAACCCACCCGGTCCCAAGTACCCGATTCCGCGTTGGCTCCCTACTGTATAGACAGCAATTCACTTGTCAAGATGAACCTGGCTACATGTAGCTCGATGTAATTTTAATGTGAATTAAGGTTAAAAAGAATATCAGCATTAACGTTAATACAGACATTATACTTTGACTTTCCCAAACGGCACCATAGCAATCCAAAACAGTTGGAAGCAATCCACATCTTGGAAAATACTCGGGTGAGACTCGAAGTCATTCGAGTCTTCAAAAGTTTCGAATAAGCGGTCTATCCACGATTGTAAAGATATTTTTTTCTTATCTTCCAATAATATTTTAAGCTTTCATAAGTGTCAAAAACGACGCCACAAAAGGTTAAAGAATGGTGTTTCATACTTAATCACGATAAGCTCGTCGATTTTCATAAGGAGCACTCGGCTTAATAACTATGATCAAATTTAATGTTTGTTTTACCCGCCTCCATGGGATATGGGTGCTGTTCCTGTAACCTGATACCGAATACCCAAAGTTAATTAGAATTGGAATACGTTTGACCTTTTCAATACTTTCGTACTACTTTAAGTTTGAAATACATAGCACTAGAAGAAGTATTTCGTGAACCAGTGGCTTTTTAATGTTACGATAATGAGGAAACGCAACGACAAGTATATTTTATTTGTTATTTTACGCCATAATTAGCGATATTTTAACTAAATTCCCGCAGCCCGTAAATAACCCCTCCACGTCAGCCAAGCCAGTCACTGACAGAATTATCAATCGGCATACGATAACAGTCAATCATGATTGTCACCAAGCCGATTTATATACATTAGTCGCATCAAGCAATAGCGTTTATTCTAACTATTCTAGCCTAACCTATTCTATCCAGGGTCTGTACGGGGGAATCAGGACGCATGACATCCTACCTGGGCACTTTTGGGTGTTGCACTCGGCCTCTCTTGTGTTCACATCATCGCCGTCACATTCCTCCCCGCCATGAGCAGGTGCAGGGGTGTCACATCGTCGATGTTGACTCTCGATGATGTTGCCACCGCCGCACGAAGCTGAGCATTGGCCGTCTTGGGACCAGTCCGACCATTCACTCCATCCTCCATTCACTAAAAGTATACACGTGTTTATGCTACTACTGCAGTTGCTGCACTATTACATTGCATCTGGTATCTGTGGACTAGAGCAATAATTGGCTTTGGCTGTAGTCAGCCAAAGGATCTGTCTGTATTACCATCGCCCAAATACCGTGTAAAGTAACAATACCAGCTCGGGCAATTTAGCTCATTGATAAATTAACGCCTTCGGCGATTATACATTTGCAAACTGTTATAAAGTTAAAGAACCAGGAAAAGAAGTAGTTTTTTGGCAGACAGTACATTAATATAGAACTCCATTTGAGTTTGGCACGCCAGAAACCTATGATTGTGGGTTCGTAACCCGGTTCGCCCCGATTGTGTTTCTAGGTTTGTCAGCACCATACCCGTGCTCGTGGGTTTCACCGAACTGGTAAGCGTCTAAGACCTGCATCACCTCGGGTTTCCTCCAACATTAAGCTGACACGCCGCGATATAACGGGAATACTGTTAAAAGCGGCGTTAAACCCAACTCAATCACTCACTACGTGGTCTAGTGTATAGAGTGTCCGCCAGGAGAGCGGAAGGTCGGGGACTCGACCCCCGGACGCGTCTTATCAAAAGACGTCAACAGACGGTACTTGCTGTTACCCTGCCTGGCGCTCGGCAATATGGGGCCAAAGAAGGAGTAGTCAGCTTGGAGTCCGTATATTGTGTATGAGTATCTCAAACTACGGCATGGTATCTCAGTGGGACTAATCCGGACTTGTACAAGCAGTCACACTAAACACACAGACACACACACACACACACACACACACACACACACACACACACACACACACACACACACACACACACACACACATACAAACGCATACTACGTTTGTGAGTGCAACAGTCTTGAACACGACATTAAACCCCATTTCTTCTCACAACCTCACCGCCTCAAGTTGTATATGGACGAGATGGTACATACTACTGCATTTATTGAAGAACTAATGTACCTTTAACTCATATTAGTACTCATCATAGGAATACAGGAATAATAGTGGTAGTACTATTATCACAATTTGTTTTTTAAATATTGTTCACTAAAATGCACGACACGCACATCAATTCAATTTGGAATATTTGTATAACCACATTAATGATGTAAAGTAATGTAAAGTAATGTAAAGTAATGCACGTAAATGTATGTCATACGACTCCTGCTCAGAAGTTGTTTGATCACAGTTACAACACACAGGCCTTATCAAATTTTTTAAAAGTGTGTAAACACGTGGAGGACATATTCCCTATTTTGACTTGTACCAATTGTTCCCTTGTTGGCGTTGGTGTTTACTTGCCTTTGCATGTGTTTGTGACGGGTGCCCACGTTGTGACAGTATACGTTCACTGTTTCGCGAACAGCTGGTATCATCACTATTTGATACTGATTTATTAACAACGCTCAATATTAAAGTCGCAATCGTACAATGGACTCTGTTTTAGAAGAGATTTCTAATGCTTATGGAAACGTTTTTTCCCCGCTTTGATGTATATGTAAACTATTCCCAAACTTAGTTCAGAATTGTAAATCTTGTCAATTTGTGTAGTAACATATGGCTATTGGTTGACCGATCTGACCTGGGCATGGGTTGTTGTTGCATACGCCTGGCCTGCTTTCAGTCGCGGAACCCTCGCAGTCTTCACCCCCGTGAGCAGGAGCCGGGGCATCACATGACCTTGACCTTGACTCCATGATCGGACTTCCGCCACAAGTCACAGGGCACTCATCGTCGTGAGTCCAGTCAGAATACTCAGACCAGCCGCCATGAACTGAAACAATTCACCTTATGCATTAGTATTGCAACGCAGGTGCATTATAATTCAATGAGGGTCTTTGGAAAAGGGGTTACTTTTACACAAGGTAACTATGACACTCAGCCTTATCCATGGGATGCCACGAGAGGATATGAATATGGACATTTGTGACTTCCAATAAGGGGTGACAACTCGTGACCAGATGATGACACAAGAAGGTCGCGGTTGTGACCATCCTTGTGTCATACCAGTAAAATTCTTTTTGAATTTTATTTAAGGGATTTAGTGGGAATTAATAAAACAGAAGGAAGAGAATTTATGGATGTCAACTTCTTCATTATGAGGAACACACTGTTTCGGAGTATATACTTACTCCTTCATCAGGTGAATGATGAAGGATAACGTATATACTCCGAAACGTTGTGTTCCTCGTAATAAAGAAGTTGACATCCATAAATACTCTTCCTTATGTGTATCACTTCTAAATTATACCTTTCAAATATTATATAAACACATATTGTTTATCCGCATCTTTGACACACGTAACAAAACAGCCACTTAACAGTTAATTAACTAACGCATAATTTCGAACGCAAAGCCATGCAATGATTTATTATTCCATATTGGCTGTGATACGACATATATGGTTACCTGGGCACTCGTGTGTATTGCAGGGAACCACGCTGGTCTGGGTGCTGTTCCCCTCACACTGCCGACCCCCATGTTCCGGAGTGGGGGTGTTACAGTCCCTGTTCCGCTTCTGCTGCAAGTCACCACCCCCGCAAGGTACAGAACACTCTCCCTCGTCGGCAAACTCCGTCCAGTCAGACCATCCACCGTGGACTGCGACACAAATACCACAAACATTTACAGGCTGTGTGCGTTCAAAAGCACATTGATATTCTGTGGTATTTTATATAGCGAGCTTTTACTCTCTTTTTTTACTCAGCTTTTGCTGATTTACTGAGCAACAATGACATTTCTGAGATGAATTAAGCTATATTTAGTACTTGGACACGCGTGGGTGTTGCAGTCAACAGTCTGTTCTTCTTCCGGTTCGCCGTCGCAGTCAGCTCCATCGTATTGGGGGGCAGGGTTGGTGCAGGTTCGGTCGTGGGTCTGGACCTTGGTTCCTCCGCCACACAAGACTGTACAGTCTCCGGCATCTGTCCAGCTTGACCATGGTGTCCACCCTCCGTCAACTTGATGAATACAAAATGTACCATTCCATAAGTGGTGACACGTGGTCCTGTGTGTAGGGTTCAGGTCACAAATCAGCGAAATTAGGCAGCGCTAGGGGAACAGCGAGGGAGTATTGTTTTACGCTGCTTTTAGCAATATTCCAGCAATATCATGGCCCACCAGAAATGGGCTTCACGCACTGTACGTATGTGGGGAATCGAACTCGGGTCTTCAGCGTGACGAGTTGACACTTTAACTACAAGGCTACCCCAGAGGGGAAAGAGTAGTTTGGGGAAGACCGCGATTGGCAACATTGATTCCTGAATTTGGTCATGCACCACTCTGTAACTCGGTTACATTTGGTGTCTTCCCAGGTAAATGGCGTTGGTCAATACTTTCCTCTATTCACCCAGCAGCCATTGGGTTGGTACCACGCTCAGTCACATGTTTATGTGAATGTAAATATTCTAGCGTCTTACAGACAGGGTGGGCCGTATACCGTCACAGGAGTTGAGAAATAAATTCGAATTCACACTGATCCTTTCCTCGGTGTAATAATATCATGTCTGTAATGTTGAATTTATAACCATATAAGCCAGAATATAGCGGCAGTATTTCTAAGTGTGGTCAAAAACAACATCCACCCACAATTGACACACGAAGTGCGAAATTAGCTTCCGCTAGAAGAGCCCGTTATATCTTGGCTCAGATGCCGAATTGGAATAATACCATCTCGTGCTGTGTTAGGGTTATGACGTCGCCGGAACGTACCTGGGCAGTTGTGGGTGTTGCAAGCGACGCTCTGTGCACGTGTGCTGTCACCGCTGCACTCCGCTCCTCCGTGTTCCGGGGCGGGGTTGTTGCACGTTCGCTCCTGAGTTTGGCGCTGCATTCCTCCCCCACATGTTGCACTACACATGCCTTCGTCAACCCAGTTGGACCAAACCGTCCACCCACCGTCAACTAGATAACGGAAATATTGCCGCATGATAACATAGGAAGATGACAACAGCAACTTTTGTGTTTCAATGACTGACATGCAATTTCAATGTTTATTTGGTTCGACACTGAAAGAAGAATCGCCTCGTGGACAATAGGTGTCCCAAGTGGATCGTTGACCATTCTATCAAGCACTGGTGCCCTTGGCTCAGATTCTACTATGAACCGGCAGGAATATAGCTGTAATTTGGCTGATTTCGGTGTAAAACAAGATCTATCTATCAATGGTCCGACCAGTGCGAAATCATTTTTTCTCGAAGCGCCCATAACATCTAAAATCAGATGCCAAATTTGAATAAGAAAATGGAATAAGACCATCTCGAGCTGAGTGAGGGTTATGACGTCGCCGGAACGTACCTGGGCAGTTGTGGGTGTTGCAAGCGACGCTCTGTGCACGTGTGCTGTCACCGCTGCACTCCGCTCCTCCGTGTTCCGGGGCGGGGTTGGTGCACATTCGCTCCTGAGTTTGGCGCTGCATTCCTCCCCCACATGTTGCACTACACATGCCTTCGTCAACCCAGTTGGACCAAACCGTCCACCCACCGTCAACTAGAAAACGGAAATATTGCCGCATGATACCATAGCAAAATGGCAACAGTAACTTTTTGTGTTTCAAAGACTGAGATGCAATGTCAATGTTTATTTGGTTCGACACTTAAAGAAGAATCGCCTCGTGGACTCGTTTTTTTCTCATAAGTTGTCCATTCGTTATGTTGAAATTTAAAAAAATACTAAATAATACAATTTTCTTCTTTTTTTTTGTAGGTGAAAGAAACCATGGAAAGAGTCAAGGAACTTGCGTCCGTGTCAACCTCATCCCTGCCGGCACTATTCCGAGAAGATGTTGAAATATAACAAACGAGTAAATGCTTCTTTGGTGTAGAATTGTGTTTGTTGTCTTATTTAAAGTTCTTCCATAAGAGATGATCAGCTATCTTCTCCATATGATTGCCAATGATTATGTTGTTTCACAGCCGAGCATGAAGTGGGAGGTTGTTTAATTAACGCAAATTTCAATTGGTTGGGTCCTTCGTTACCATAATCCGTATGTAATTGCATTGTTAGTCAGTTTCACGTGAGGCCGACTTACCAAATCTACCCTTTTACCAAATGTCTGCCTCGAGTGTATAAACCCAATAGGTGTCCCAAGTGGATCGTTGACCATTCTATCAAGCACTAGTGCCCTTGGCTCAGATTCTACTATGAACCGGCAGGAATATAGCTGTAATTTGGCTGATTTCGGTGTAAAACAAAATCTATCTATTAACGACCCGACAAGTGCGAAATCATTTTTGCTCGAAGCGCCAATAAAATCTAAAATCAGATGCCGAATTGGAATATGACCATCTCAAGCTGTGTGAGGGTTATGACGTCGCCGGAACGTACCTGGGCAGTTGTGGGTGTTGCAAGCGACGCTCTGTGCACGTGTGCTGTCACCGCTGCACTCCGCTCCTCCGTGTTCCGGGGCGGGGTTGGTGCACATTCGCTCCTGAGTTTGGCGCTGCATACCTCCCCCACATGTTGCACTGCACATGCCTTCGTCAACCCAGTTGGACCAAACCGTCCACCCACCGTCAACTATAAACCGAAATATTGTTGCTATTGTCTCGCGTCAGTGTTGCAATGGGTGCATGCAATATCGATTATATATCCACGTGCAAATATAACCATATAATTTAATCGATCATATAATTATATCGATAACTAATACTTGTCAAGCTTTATGTCGGTTTGATTAATATAATTTAAGGAAAACTGAAAGCCCCACCCACTTTTTCTTTTACCTCGACCTCATCCAAATTGTCTTTGCTTCCAACCTCTTTCGCGGATTTAAGATCCAGGCATTTTACCATAACTTTTGAAATAACACATATATTAAGTCTTTAAAAAACATAAGGAAGAAGATTTATGGATGTCAACTTCTTTATTATGAGGACCACAACGTTTCTGAGTAGATACTTTCTCCTTCATCACGTGATTCACCTGAGAAAGGAGTAAGTCACGAGTTCATCACTTAATTCGTTCTCATGCAATACTGGATGCTAATCAACTTGCCCATCCTCATCTGTTGTGTAAACATCAATCTATCATAATTTCACCCTGCATAAACATCAACTATCCTCAAGTATATAACGCTCCTACTTCACATCACTTGCTTGATAACGTTGTTGGTATCTACCCCGAAACGTTGTAATAAAGAAGTTGTACATCCATAGAACTATCTTCCATGTTCATTATACCTACTTCTAAATGTCACTTAAAGAAATAATCGAGTCCATTCGTTCATACTATAGGAACTATATATCTTTAGTTGAATGTCAATCAGTAGTTTTATTTCGGTAATAAGGCTGTATAACGGCTCTCTGTAAATAATCGAGTAATAACCCAGTGATTGGCATCATGATCATCGATCCACGCAATTGGGATACGATGACATGCATCAATCAAGTCAGCGAGCCTGACCACCCAACCCTGATTACGACAAGCATGGGTTGCTGAAGACTACTCCGGATCTTCACGTATCGCTGTAAACTAACGAATTAAAGGCTGATCTTTTTCAAGCAAGAGATATTTGATGCAAAACTGGGTGTTGTGTAATTAGCTTCCTGTACTCGGTAAAGGAGCTGGCTGAGCTGGTTATTTTGTATTTTATTGCTGCTCTAAGCACGAACTGTGCACACACGTACAGGTAAGAGCCGTTGAATGCTTCGTTATTTTTTTAAACGTAACGTTACTACAGGTGAGGTGAGGTGAAATTGGGTTTAACGTCGCGTCCAAGATTATTGCACTTATATAGCGACGTACATGCACGTGTGTGTGTGTGTGTGTGTGTGTGCTTGTACTAGTCCGGACTGATGCCGATTTATAGTGTTAGCTCACTGAGATACCATGCCGCAGTATAACATGAATACCCTACTCAGACACAGTATACTGACTCCGAGCCGACAAGTCCTTGTTTTAGCCCCTTAATACCGAGCGCCAGACAGGGTTACAACAAGTACCATCTTTTAACGTCTTTTGGTATGACGCGGCCGGGGATCGAACCCCGGACCTTCCGCTCCCCGGGCGGACGCTCTACCACTAGACCACGGAGGCGGTCAACGTTACTATAGAAGTCTAGGGGAAAACATTTGGTTGTGTGTAACCTCTAGGTGTATACGTACTAGGACAAGGTGTTCTGTTACAGGACGTAGAGCGGAGCTGGTATGTCGCTCCACTGCACTCGGTTCCTCCGTTGGCAGGACTTGGGTTCGTGCAGGTGCGAGTACTCCTCTGTGCTACTGTCCCGTCAGTGCCGCATGTGCTGGAACATGATCCCTGGTTCGACCAACTGGACCAGGAGCTCCAGCCGCCATTTACTATGAATGTAAAGGGTTAACGACTATAAAGCATTCCCCCCTCGTTAGGCAGGCTAAAACAATCCGCGTCAGGTATAGCTCCTTTGAGAACCTACGGAGATAACTATTAAACATGATATTAAAGATATTGAGTTTACAGAAATTATAAGGTTGGGGTTGAGGTGAGGCTTCAGATGCAAAACCATGTATTATATTTATTCATAACTATAAGCCTGATTTTTTTTTTTAAAAAGGAAAACGCCTTCAGCAATGTAATTTTTGCTGCAGGCAATGTCCTTGTTTTTCAAAGGTCTGAACCATAAGCATTCTTTTCACAAACATTTTCAAGGCCAATTTATCCCCGACTACCCAAAGGCCTTTTTCTTGAAAGCAGACTTAACATTGGTCATAAGGAAGGGTCGACAAATTGTATACAATCGTGATATTCATGTTATAGATTTTCTGCCGTGATATTGCTGGAATATTGCTAAAAGCGGCGTAAAACCACACTCACTCACTAAAGCTTAACTCATAGATATATGTGTATCTAATACACATGAAGCAATACGTACTAAACCGGTTATTTAGACTTTTCACTTATTGATTTTACAATGCCCATAAATATTAAACATTTGTCAATGTATCATGTGTAGTTGTCCTTGTCATACCCGTGTTTGTAACCCGTTAAGATCTTGGTTTGACTAGGCCTTCAGCAAACCATGCTTGCCGTAAGGGGAGATTATGTTTATCGTAAGAGGCGACTAACGGGTCAAGCTTGCTGTATCATCATATCCCAATTGTATGGATCGGTGCTCATGAAGTCAATTACTGGATTGTCTGGTCCAGACTCGATTATTTTCCGACCGCCATTATAACACTGGTCATTTGCTGAGTGCGGCCTTAAACAACAACTAAAACAACCTTACCTGGACAAGCCTTCGTGTTGCACGGTATAGTTCGTGTCTGGGTTGCCGAGCCAGTACAGTTGTTGCCATGTATAGGGGTTGGAACGGGGTTGGTGCAGGTGCGTGTTCTTCGTTGATTTTGGACCCCTCCCCCACAGGTGCGAGAACAACCCCAGGTATTAGTCCAGCTTGAGTAAGCTGACCATCCGCCGTGATCTGTAATTTACCCACGAGTAACTAAACAGGACAAATACAAATCGTATGGCATAAATCTAAACAAAGGATTTATTTCCGGAGCAGAAAAGGCCCCAAATATCCATAAATGCGTATGTCAAGAGATGGCTAAAGGAGGAGCTGGTGTTACCGCTGAGTGAGCTATCGTACCCCTACGGCGCGGATCGTCCCTCATGCTATCAATCACTGGTTTGCCTGGGCCTCATCAGCCATAATCTTGCAGTCTGTTGCGTAAAATAACACACACCAATACTATTGTTATTATTGGCAATACTTACTACATGTAGATGTGTAATACTGTATTCTGAAAGAAACAAGACCAACGTTATACATAAGCTCCTCAAAATTCGACAGAGATACTGATGGATTACACTTTACATATGCGAGTAATCAATTTGTGTGGGCAACGGAATTGGAACATCGTTATAAACAGTGGAGTCGTATAAATGGGTTGATATGTGTGGTAGATAAAGATACAAAATGTATAAGAAAGCCAGTCCATCCGTATTCAAATCACATAATAAGATTCACCTAATTTAAAAATACTACCACAATGAATAATCTTTATTCTGTCTATTGATGTGAGCGCGCTGTAGAAATGTTATCTTTGAATCCATAAGTGAGTGTGAGTGAGTGAGTTGGGTTTAACGCCGCTTTTAACAGTATTCCAGTTATATCACGGCGTGTCAGCTTAATGTGGGAGGAAATCCCGAAGTGATGCAGGTCTCAGACGTTTACCACATCGGTGAAACCCACGAGCACGGGTATGGTGCTGACAAAACCTAGAAACATAATCGGGGCGAACCGGGATTCGAACCCACAATCATAGGTTTCTGGCGTAGCCAAGGGACGCAACTCTGCATAGCGAATCGCGGCGCCTTAGACGAGTGGGCCACGCGTGCCCCCAGAATCCATAAGTGTTAACGCAGAGGTTCGGTGAGACACTCACCGGTATCTTGAGCATCGTTGCCAGCCATTCCAGCCACAATCGGTTGTATAGCTTGTTCTCCGTGAGTACCTGTAACTGCAGCTGGAATACAAAGTCACAAACACAGCGTAATGAAAATGTGCAACGACATTATTAAGCATGCATTTAAAGCAAAACAACCCTAAATCACTTGTTTGTTTATGATACAGTCGGAATCGCACAATGGACACTGCTTTCAGCAGAGATGTCTGATGGCTCTAGAAAGTTTTTTTTGTCGCTTTTAATATAAAATATAATATAGCTACACGATAAATCGCAAAGAACAATGAAGAAAAAAGCGTGGTTCATTTCACGATAAAACATTGTTCTATCATGATGTCATTTCTGGACATTCAAACAGGCGTTCGCAACTTGACGTCGTAAATTGGACGACGTTACTTTTGAAAGGGGAGTGTCAAGTGAGTTGTTTCCCATAGATGTAGCTTGACAGCACAGATGAATGCAATGGCCAAATGATCGAACCCAAAAGTGGTAGAGATAGGACGATCGGTATTGGGAGAAAAAGGTGCTGACAACCGACATGAAAGTTGTGAGAATACCCATCTTAACTCCACTGTACATAAAATCGAGTTTTCCGACATTGCCGAGGTCGGATTGTATTCAGGGAGACATCATTATTTTGAATACGGGTAAATGTTTTTAAAGCTTGTACAACATATTGACATCCTTAAGAAGGCTGTACAAAATGTTGATATCTCAAAAAAGAAATAAACGGCTCGTGGTCGTTATATTTCGTACAATAAAACACTGCAGGTAGAGTAAACCATGAGGGGCGCATCTTAATGCGGTGCCAGCGACTGCAGTTACAAGGACCAGCGTGGAATTACAGTTGTAGAGTTGGACAAATGACAAAAGGCACATGCTCACAGCTGTAAAAGTGTTTAAAAGCTTCCAACATGATTTCAGTTCTGTTACGTCTGTTTGTTTGTTATTTAACGCCGCACGCAGCAATATTCCAGCTATATGACGGTGGTCTGTAAATAATCGAGTCTGGACCAGACAATCCAGTGACTGACATCATGAGCATCGATCCCCGCAATTGGGATACGATGACATGCTTCAATTAAGTCAGCGAGCTTGACCACCCGATCCCGTTGGTTGCCTTTCACAGCAAGCATGGGTTGCTGAAGACCTATCCCCCGGATCTTCACTGATAAGTTCTGTCATGGCCTGACCTATCAACTTAATGCAGGTATTAACTGTTTATCGCTTTTGTGAACCTCACAAACAGAAATGGTGCTGACCAACCAATGACCACAATTGTGTCAAATCCGGGATTCAGATACACGATAATGTATGCTATCGCGTGCACGGGACGCAACTCAGCAACAGAGTCCTGCGTAGCCTAAGACGACTGAATCACCTGTTTTCTCTTGTATACTAAAGAGCAGATACAGAAAACTGTTCGTGAAGCCCAACATCCCACTGCTGGGATAACAGATAAAGGTCGCATAGTTGTGAGGAATGCATAGCACATCAACAGATGAAGGGCTATCAATGTTGATTGGTTGGTTTGTTGTTTTACGCCACATTCAGCAATATTCCAGCTATATGACGGCGGTCTGTATATAATCGAGTATGGACCAGACAATCCAGTGATTGATATCATGAGCATCGATCCACGCACTTGGGATCGATGACCTGCTTCAACCAAGTCAGCGAGCCTGACCATCCGATCCCTATAGTCGCCTCTTACGACAAGCATGGGTTGCTGAAGACCTCATCTACCCCGGATCTTCACGGGTCGTCTGTCAATGTACCCCTTGGTGACTTATTAGATTGTCCTAAGAGCTGCCTTAGTTATTTCCATGTGGTCACAATGTGTGACACGACTGACATCATACAACCGTAACCCAGATAGCTGATCATGTTATCAGCCATTCACAAGTCATGAGATGAAGACACCAAAGGCTAGAGCCGCTGGATTATTGCTCAACATTACAAAAGAGGAACATTGACTATTGGAAAGTCATCTTTCTTGTCATACATTCTTGTAGGTATTTCTTTGTCTGAACTTTTATGCATAGATCTAACTGTAAAACAGAAGTGGCGGTTTCAATTGATTCTTTTATTTCTAAATCAGGCTGGTAAATCAAAGGGAAATTGTTATTTGACCATTATTAAACCATATCAAATCATATCTATTACCTGCAACTTAGGTTAAACTTCTTGGCCAAATGCACTTATTTTGTGTTTGCCAATCTGAGCAGAAAGTCCGATTCCTGCGAAACAGATCAGTAGGGAGGGGAGCAGAATTAGTGCCCACAGGGATGCCCATCTTTTGCCTAAATGTCATTATCACACAGCAGCCCCCTCAATGGCTCTAGAATGATTCATTACTCACTCTTTCAAGCTTGTGAGCTACTGGAACTTAAAGATCATGCCCTACTATACACTGGCGTAAGTCTAAGGTTAACGGTTAACAGTAACAAGTACGTAGGTTGGTGCAACTGGAACTAATGTCATGGAGACCTCCTGTGTGACCTTTAACAATACAGTCCATTTAAATTGCAAATATTTTGAAACACCATTGGCAAAACCTACCGTTTCCAAGGGCATAATCGGTATGAATATTGGAACTGCTTTCTTCTAAAAAATCCAGTTTTAAAATAAATAACACTGCAAACTAGATGCATGTTGAAGTAAGACAAGTTCTATGGATGAACAACTTCTTTATTACAATAGTGCGACGTTTCGGTGTAGATCCTAACACCTTTATCAAGCAAGTGATGGATAGTGCTAAACAACATAAGTATATATAGATTATTAACATCAGTGTTTATACAGTAAATTGATTGATGGACACAGAGAGCTGATTAAGATGATTGGAAGCCAGTGGATGACTAATGGGACAGGGTAAACAACCACGGAAGCTGATTGGGATGATTGGATGATTAGATGCATGTTGGTGATACAATTCAGAAGTTGCCATTTTGCGGAGTTTGCTGAACGAACTAAAGTGTCAAAGGAAAGTCCTGACAAAAGCTTAATATGGTGTTGGTATAGTGTAACATTACATCTTACCTCGCGGCATCTGTGGCCTGCATAGCAACTGCACACAGGCAGATTGCTGCAAGGAAGATTTGTGTTGCAGTCATCTCCCTCTGCTCGGATGAGAAACTAATTTGGTCCCAAGAATCAAATCTAGCTGACCGCTCTGTCCACCTCGGAGAACCTAACTGTCACCTACAGACATGTACAGGTATATATCAATGCTCTGTACTACACATTGTGTGTATCTCTGAGACTGGTTGCCCAGTTATGGCGTTAAGCGTTTTGGAATGGTGTTAACAAGAAGGGTAAATAGTGTTCATTTTGGTCTGTATGAAAGTTGGCATTGCTGTTCAGTGGTCTTTGCTCTTTGATTATGCGGACTGGTACCTCTTACAATTTTCGAGTTGACTTGAAATTGGATGCGTCTCTTGGTCTGTAAAGGAAACTCACTGTTTATGCAATGGCTTAATGGTTTAGTGTCTCCACGTTTAATACGCAGGGAGACAAAAGTTCTGCGTTTTAGATATGTAAGTAAAGTAGAAGTAGAAGTACACGTAAGCTTACGTCTTTGTGTGTACAATTCATAAGTATTTAGAATAGTTGGAAAGGGTCGGTTTGACGCAGTATAATATTATATTTAGTACTATGTTCTTTCGTGTCTGACGTAAAGTTTATCATTGCGGGACTGTTAACAAAAATAGAGCTTAAATATATCAATCCAACTTAATTTAAATAGTTTATGAATAATTATTCTTGTCTCATTATTTTTCAAACTCGTGTGTGCTCCTCCAACCTTGCAGTGATATCTCCAGTTTCATTACCGAAATATGTAAGATAATGTTAAAGTCAAACAGAATTGTGAATGTGCCATGACTGTCAGGTAGTCTGGATGTCAAAGCGTCTGTTCGTCATTCCGGAAAACTTGGTTCAATTGCCGACATGCGTACGATGTGTTGAGTCCAAGTTTAGTGTCTCCTGACGTGATACGTATACTGTTCATCACTTTGAACTTCCTCCCTACATTGGTCCCCAGAAACCTATGCTTGTGGTATGAGGCGAAACAATGGATCAGGTGGTGTGGATTATATCAATTATTCGTCTGGTCCAGACTCAATTATTTACAGACCGCCGTCATATAGCTGGAAAATGACTGCGTACGTCGCTTAACAAACAAAACAAACATGAGTTGGTATGCATACGTACATTTTACCATAATTCTATTTTCGTGATAACCTACCTAACCATACCTTGTCCCTTTGGCATTTCAGCGTAGCGTATTCGTGTGGGACATAACAACAAACCAGAATCATGTTACATGTATGTTCGTGCGTACTGCAAATAACAAACAAAGCAGAGTTGCCAAGTCTTGTATCTGAGTGACAATATGCGATCAAATGTCTAGTATCCATACAATGCTCTGGGTAATATTAAGTTCACCATACAACTCGAGGACAGTGACTGAAAGAATCTTCAATAGTTAAGACATACAGCACTGTTGCTTAGATTACAACAAGAATCGGAAACCATGCCAAATGTAACGTACATTTTGACAACAAACGTCATGGTACTTCAGATTTTACCCGTTAGGTTCCATATCTAACTTCAGGCATCACATACTCAATAAGACCTGCAAATATCAACACATAATCTTTATCGACAATTTAAGTATTAATTTTCACTTTGTATGAGTTCATTGGAGTATGAACATTAAAGTTGGAGCTAGCGAGTGAGTGAGTTGGGTTTAACGCCGCTTTTAACAGTATTCCAGTTATATCACGCGTGTCAGCCCGAAGTGATGCAGGTATCAGACGTTTACTACTTCGGTGAAACACACGAACACGGGTGTGGTACTGACAAACATAGAAACATAATCGGGGCGAACCGGGACTCGAACCCACAATCATAGGTTTCTGGCGTGCCCAAGGGACGCAACCCATCACAGCGAATCGCGGCACCTTACACGACTGGGCCACCAGGGTAAGCCCCTATGCCCCCCGAAGCTTGCGACATTTCACCTATAAAATGTGCGTTCGTTTCCAAATTCAATTTAGCGCGGTTAGATCTTCAGGTAACCAAATGCAAGCGCTATATCTAAAACACAGTACTAGTAAGTCAGTCACAGTTCATGAAGTTCATGAAGTCAAAATGGCCGACACGACCGGAATGACCGGACAGATTTACAGTTCTCAATGAACTTGTGGCGATCAGCTGTTAGTACAATACAATACAATACAATACAATACAATATAGTTTATTAAAGTCTCACCATTTGTACAGCAGGGGTTTAAAATAAAGCATTTTAAATATCTAAAAACTTAAAAGTACAAATGCCACCCAGGGGGGTTACGAGACACTATATCTTACACAAATATAAGTGCTTTATAAAATACTGTAAAATGAGATAAAGTTATACATAATATTATAATCATAGTCATAATTTAGGAATATTAATATTAGGAATGTAAATGATAAGGTAAACAGTTAAATATATTGTTAAATTATACATAAAATAATTTTCTACGCATAAACATTTTGAAGCACATGCTTCCTAATAGTGGTAAGTTACAATGATTATTTAAAATGGTGATATCTACAGGTGTAGGATAGAACATATTCTTAAGATAAGATGTACGAATATCGTCATAAAAGGGACAGTGTAAAAGAAAGTGGGTTTCGTCTTCAACTTGGTCTGTACAATATTTACAAAAGCGTTGTGTAGCCGGGATAGGAGGGGAGCAGTATCGGCCCGTTTCAATCTCCAGTTTTAGGGAACCACATCTCAGGGAAGCAAGTATCCATCGCTGGTATCTTGGGAGTCGAGTGTAACTCTCAGTGAACAACTCAGTCTTAAAATGCTTAAAAGTTCTTAACTTTGGTGTTGACTGGACGCTGTCTTTCCATCGCTGTTTGTCAATGGAGACAAGTTTGGATAAAATGCTATTTAAAACCCATGGAGATGACTTATCGAGGTATTTAGCAAATCTGTCAACTCCAGATCACTGTAGATACGTTGTAGCTTTTTCTCCCAGGACTTTCCTCTTGCTTTTAGTCATCAATGATCAGTTTGTTGTTCATGCAAGGTGATTATAAAGATGTGTTGAAGTAAACTCATTTTCAGCTGAAAAATGTATTTGAATGCCAATGTCAGGCGTAGCTTAGGTTTGTTTGCCAGTATTGGTCGTGGTGAGGATATTCTACCACGGGCATACAGTCAAGCATTCTTGTATTACTTCATTGTATGCTAAAAAAAACGAAATCAAGATTAAAGTAGCTGACCAAGTGTTCAATGGATCAAAAACACGTTCATGTATTTATTGATGCAAGGGAATTCCAAGGGATGTCCACAGGATTATGAAAATAGTCTGTTAGTGTTGACAGGTCCGTGAATATTAAAATGTTTCGTTCATACGCAGTCATGTGACCATCCTCTCGTCCAATGGAAAACCGTATATCGTGTATACTTCACAATGTCATTAAATAATTACAGTAATATAAATTCCTCCCACATTAAGATTATGTGCCGTGATATAAATGAAATATTGTTCAAAGCGAGTTGAACCCAACTCACCCACTCAATATTTCCACCAATACTACTATTCCTACTATACACCCGAATAAAATGTTAGAATTATCTTCATCAACCATGCGACTAACGGGATCGCGTGGTCAGTCTCCCTGACTTGGTTGATGCACGTCATCGTATCCCAATTGTGTAAATCGATAGCCATGATGTCCATGAGCGGATTGTCTGGTCCGGACGTACATGTATTTACATATAGGTGGGATATTGGTAGTGCATCGTTAAACAACAAACAAACATCTCCTACCTCTACTCCTACCACAAGCACTATTACTACCATATACGTCTACGACTACAGTCAACTACTTCAGCTATTTCTACTGTTCCTATGACTACTAATATAATTTACAAAAAATACAAATCCAATTGCTTCTACAAAAACGTCTTCAAGTAGAAGTAAATAGTCACTATCATACGACCCTAAGAGAAAGAACAAGCTCCGAGAGAATTAGTCCGTCCTGGCATCATATTACACGGTACACCGGTACTCGGTGACGCGACCCGATGTGAGGGCAGGGTAACCTGGTACAAGCTCACCCGTCCTGACGTTTACAATAACAAAGCTTAACGATCTTTGCCCAACGCGGTGATATCGAGAACACACAACGAAAACAGTCGAGTATGATGAACAAATAAACAAACTGTCAAAACAGACATTGAAGTATAAGATGTGTTCTTGACGAGCATTAGGTTACAGCATTACGAGTGTAATCCGTGTTTCTTGCAGACCAGATTAAGAATTATATTTGTACAGTATATGTGCTATGCACACACATGTCATATCAGCCTTCGTTTGAACATTTATCATTTAGACATATACAGGCTTTATATGTGTATGTTCTCAATTACAGCTTATTACAAACACAAGACATGTCCTATATTTCAACACAAATATGTAATACATCCACAATAGTGTATGCAACCGTTATTCTCTCTAGATATTATACACAATCTATAACAATTGGAGACTCCAATGTGATTTTTTTAGAACTGTATAAAAATATGTGTTTTGAATAAAGCTACAAAAGCCTTTTCCATATCCAATAGAAATCTCTGCATAAAGCAGAGTCGATTGTACAATTCCGACTATACCTTGAGCATGTGTTTCTGAATCACTATCAAATAGTAATGATACTAGGTGTTCGCGAAATGTTGAGCGTATCCTGCCCCACCGGTGGCATCCGTCACAAACACATGCAAAGGCAAGTCAATTGTTCACCGGAAAGAAATATGGGAACATTGTACAAGTCAAAATATGGAATTGCATCGGACATCATTTTTGTCACTGATGCGTCTAATTTGGAAATGTCCTCCATATATCTACCATAAAACTTTTTGAAAGCTTTACCGGGGCCTTGAATGTTGTAACCTTGATCAAACAACTTTTGAGTTCTGAATAACTTCTACAGTTACCACTTTGCAAAACGTTATTCAATATGCAATAGCAAAAAAACTCCAACACTTTTGGAATATATAATGGTTTGTCAGTTGACATTATACCTGGACAAAACTGTTATGGTAAGCACTGTTTACTTCATGTGTCTCATAAAGTAAATTTCATGTATACAATAACACACAATCTAAAAACTTGCAATCTTGATTATGTATGGTCTTGACCAACGTTGGTGGTTTAATAAAATATGAATAAATGAATATGCACAACAGGGCGTTAAGATGGAAATCAGGTACAGTTCACGCTGTTCGAACATGTGTATTTTTATCACAGGTAGGCTGTATTGAATATAAGAACATTAATTATGATAATGTAACTGTGTGATGGTGGTTTCTGGTGCTTCAAGATTCGGTAAGCGTAAACAGTGAAACATCAAGGCTGCGTTCAAGATTATTGCATTTATATAGCGATATGCATGCATGCACGTGTGTGTGTGTGTGTGTGTGTGTGTGTGTGTGTGTGTGTGTGTGTGTGTGTGTGTGTGTGTGTGTGTGTGTGTGTGTGTGCGTCTGGCTGCGTATATTAGTCAGGACAAATGCCGTTTTTTAGTGCTGACCCTCTAAGATAACATGCCGCAGTTTAACATGAATACCCCATATACCCAAAGCATACCCCGAGCCGACCAGTCCCAGTTTTATCCCTTCAATGCCGAGCGCCGTACAGGTAACAACAAGTGCCATCTTTTAACGTCTTTGTGTATGACGCGTCTGTGGATCGAACCGCCAACCTTCCGTTCTCCGGACACACACTCTATCCACTAGACCACGGATAGGTCTAAATATCTCAGTGATATGGTCTAGTGTCGACCTTCAGCTTGTCTCGAAGTACGGGTGCCTTGCTACGCATCTATGTGTAATGGTCCTATTGACTTCGAGTTGATTAAGTATCAGTGTACTGTGTACGGATGATTGAGTATGTGTGGGACTGCGTTTAACGCGGTACACATGCATAACACCAGATACCTGTTGGCCGTATGTTTGATGCCTCTGATGCGGGGGCACGCGATAGCGTGTCCATTTCAAAACTAGGAGATAAAGATGAAACTACGGATAAAACATGACACCGCATGCATTTGTATGGTTTCATATGATTAAACCACAAACATGAATACAAGTATCAAAGCAATTCATAAACATCGAAAATCAGACATCACCATCAAAAAAGTCCTCGAAAGTTCCACGATGGCGTGTGGCCACCTCATGAGTTACATGGAGGAAGGAGCTTGCGAATCACTATTACCAAAATTGCAGTAGGTATCAGGTGAACTGCAATCTAGCCTTTAACGCCGATTTGATCAATGTTTCCACACGAGCGAGCTTCATATTGGAGGAAAGCCGTAAATTGAAGTGATGGATAAGCCGTTCGCTCCTCGCGATGGCGATACGGGGTCGAGTCCTCACAGGCGTGAATGTGTGGATTTTATTCCCGGAATCACCTCGATGCCGTTGTACGAATACTCCTGAAAGCAGATAGAAAACCTACTCACTCACTCAAAGAACAGAGTAATAGCCGACACATTGTCCTAATTCTGATATTATTAAGACAATAATTGAATATATCTCGTAATGCTAAGATCTGCACATAATATGTGTCACCAACACAAATATTGTCATTGGAGGTTTGCTCAGGTAGTCCGATTTCTGTTCTAATAGTTTTAATAGATGTCCCATTTTAATTTAAACGAACACGTGGTATAACCGATAAATTTTACGTAAAAAAGTTGTATGTACATATTGAGTTGCATATACTCTACAAAAATGATACCGTCTCCGTGGCCCAGTGGTAGAGCATCCGCCCGGAGAACGGAAGGTCCGGGGTTCGATCCACGGCCGCGTCATACCAAAAGACGTCAAAAGAAGATGGTACTTGGTGTTACCCTGTCTGGCGTTCGGTACTAAGGGGCTTAAGGACTGGTGAGTGAGTGAGTGAGTATGGCTTTACGCCGCTTTTAGCAATATTCCAGCAATATCACGGCGGGGGACACCAGAAATGGGCTTCACACATTGTACCCATGTCGGGAATCGAACCCGGGTCTTCGGCGTGTCGAGCCAACGCTTTAACCACTAGGCTACCCGACCGCCCCCTTAAGGACTGTGTGTCTCGGAGTCAGTATACTGTGTCTGAGTGGGGTATTCATTTTTCACTGTGGCATGGTATCTCAGTGAGCTAGCACTATAAATCGGCATCTGTCCGGACTAGTACAAGCAACCACACACACGTGCATGCACGTCGCTATATAAGTGCAATATTCTTAGACGTGACGTTAAACCCAATTTCACCTCACCTCCATGCCGAGACCATGATTTCCAGATTGTGGGCACGATGTCGGCAACATGGCACCACAGATCCTACAAGATCAGGGGGAACCCGCATCACCACATCAACATGGGATCGCTCCTTCCGGATTCTTCACCTTCGAAACAGATTCTGCAATGTACACTGCCTAAAAAATTCCTCTAAGTATGCAAAATACTAACAGGAATACACGAGAATGACGTAATACATTGTGCGTCTCGCTGTCGTGATGCTCTTTGCATGCCTTAATCATAAACACAGCGGAACAACCCAATCAAATCGTGATGTTGCAAAAATTGCAGCTCTATCTGGCGTTCTTTATCGGCCATGTTGTCCTTTAGCTTTGGTGTTCTTTTGTGACAACTGACGTTCTTGAGATCACGTTGTTCTTTCTGTCAAATGGCGTCTATTTGTTTTGTATTTTATACCAATTAGTAACAATAAATACTATATTCGTAACATTTGATTAGTTACGTCCTTGTGACCTTTATTTCAAGTGATGTATTTTTGGACCAAATAGCCGCCCATACCAGGCGCCGATTGTCAGCATTCCATTGCTAGGCCAGAACCAGCACGAGAAATGAGAACTCAAATCATAAATGTAATGTCGTTATCGTCAAGGTAGCCGGATTGTAACTCAAATGAGCATCTTTGGGTTAAGCTAGAAGATTTTAACGTCAAAGTCAAACGCCACGAAATTGGCAGCAATTACGCCAAACTCTTTGGAAAGATGCAGTTACCATTCCACAAGTAAGGTGTCAGCCGCTGGTTTCTGGGTTCCACGAGGAGGTGGCGTGTAGTCCTTCAGCTGGCCAATGGTACAAGGTGCTAAGCTTCACCACTGCCGTGCTTGAGATAGTGACGTAAACGACACATGCACATCTCTTGAAAATCTTTTTTGGAGAGTACAGAAGCCTCAAAACTACATTTAGCATGCTTAAATGTTTATGTTTTCAGCTACAGTGTTGAAAACAATTGTCAAATATTTGAAAATATATATTGCATAAATTTACCTGAGGAACACACATAACCGTTTTGTGTCATTTCATGTACTGGTATTCTTTATGTATTTCAACACATCAAAACGTCTTTGAACCCCACTAATGGCAGCTAAAGTTTATTTTTATCCGCACAAAAAGCAGATTATATTGTGGCAATGGTGATCAAGTTTTACCCGAGAACAGTCATTATCATGAATGTTTATTTTGATGTCAGTCCCTTATAGCAGAAGGAGAGACATAAATGATAATGTTTACCTAACGACTTTTGCTCATATTTCATAGATAACAGTTACCCGCCTACCTGTAATAGTCTTAGTTCTTTTGGAGGGCTGTGACAGGGTATATAAGCCCGTTGCTGTTACCCCCGTTCAATCATCAGGCAGGATTAGGCAAAATGCAAGGGCTCACTCTGGTCGTCCTCGCGGTCGTTGCAGTGGTCGCTGTGCTCCCACTTGCATCATCGGAAACGTGAGTAGACCCACATTTCAATGGGGTTGAATGGTTGAATAAGTTTGACTTAACGGCGCATTTAACAGTATTTCAGTTAAATCACGACATTTCAGCTTGTGTGACGACATGTGTCAGAAGTGAAGCAGCTCTCAGACGTTTACCATTTTGGGCAAACATAAGAGGACGGGGATGGTACTGACAAACCAAAGATCATAATTAGGGAGAATGCTGGATTCGAACTCATAATCATTTTATTCTTACAATTTTGCGGTTTGACGCGCCTTAAACAACTGCGTTGCCCTTATCCTTGTGTATCATGATATTGTTCTCTCGTTTTGTCAGTAATATTATATACTGAAATAATCTTATTTTTGAGGAAACGTTTAAGAGGGTAGGTGCCAAAATTATAATCGATCACAAAAATGCCTTTATCGTTAATTCACAATAAAATACAGTTTTTACTAATACACATAACATAGTAATTGATATAGTTTTAATGGCGTACTTGTGGTCGGCATTTTTCGATAGTCAGTGTAAGAGCCTCCGTCTACCTCTGTACTTCATATCTCAATGCCAGGATCTAGCATTGAATCGTTCACCATCTCAAACACCTGGCTATCGAAATTATATACAAAATAAGTGAATGTGAAGAAAATGTGTACTCACATGGGTAATCGAACGTTTTTTTTGCGTGGCTAGCTACAGGTTATCTTATATTAACCAATGATATATCGAGATTATATGCCGGTATATATGGCCAAAACATTACATATTAAATTGATACAATCGTTCTTATAGACAAACCCTATGCATGAATTCTTGGCGGAGGCGATGCGAATAAGGGAAGAAAGAGGAATCCGATGTATATTAATAAGGGGGCGGGCATGAATAAAAGTTACTGTCGGGTGGTCTGTGAACAAGATAAATAGTAATTTCACGGTGAAGAGATTCATTTAATTGCACCATTTTTAGAAATTATATTGTTCTTACGTCAGTGATATCCAAGTCATACATGTATAATGAGTGAGTACTTCAATAACGTCCTTCACACATTATTGCCCTTTTAAAAATCAAACCGTGGTTGTAACATCACTTGAGTTAACGTATTTACAATCATTGTCAACCAACTTGACAAAAGCCTCTTTCTTGATAGCGAACTTAACATTGATCATTAGGAAGGGTCGGAAAATTCCATATATTCTTGATATTCATGTTATATATTATCTCATAGATGCATGTGCATCTATTATACAGGAAGCAATACGTACCAACCCGGGAATTCAGATTTTTCACTAAAAGAGAATAACTTTATGATTTTACAATGCCTAAAAATATTAAACATTTGTCAATGTATCACGTGTCGTTGTCCTTATCATACCCGTAGTTCGTAACCCTTTAAGATTCGGCATCGAATAGGTCTTCAGCAAACCATGCTTGTCGTAAAATTCCGTAGATCGCTGCTCATGAGAATAATTATAATCACTCGAATGTCTGGTCCAGATTCAACTATTTACAGACCGCCGTCATCTAGCTGGACTATTGCTGCGTACGGCGTTAAACATCAAACATACCAACATGAGTTGGTATGCATACGTACTCGTCACCATAATTCTATTTACGTGATAACCCACCTAACCACACCTTGTCACTTTGATATTTCAGCGTAGCGTATTCGTGTGGGACATATTCCACCCGCTACACAACCAGCTGTGGTTGGTTTGGATGGAAACGGTGTACGAGATACAGGTATGTGGAACGTCGAATATCGGCATTGCTGCCGTCGCAAACACTTTCTACTTGCATGCTAACAGATATATATATATATATCTACCCCGCCTCTGTGAAATCCTACACACACAAATAGAGGTTATCTGTGTTGTGTATCGAAGCTCCCTATTCCATATTGATTTTGGAAGACCCAGTTTCACACAGTTTCATCGTAGCTCTAGATTACTGTGGGGGTTATATCAAGGAAACGAGAAACGACAGTCGTGTCGCTAACATCGCTTTGGAAATTTCGGGAATGGATATTGCTGTCAAGGTTGTAGCTTCTTTAGCTATATCGTTAAGGTTTAGTAGTTAAATTTCTGTGAGGTATCGCGAGTATTCGGTTTTAATGCAAGAACAATAATTCGATTCATTTTGAATATGTTTATACATTCATAAATTCAGAACAAACCTATAGCTTTTTTTTCATAATTGTGTCACATTTCTGTTTTCATGTTGAAGTGTTGGGGTGGCTGGTATGATAGATAGAGGTGGCTTCCCTAACTAATTATTCACTGTTCAGTGGAACCCTTTCACCTCATAATCATACCCACAGATGAGACAGCGGCATAGCTGTACATTCAGTCACTCCTGGGCAATAATATCCGGGTGGATGTTCTTATAGTTGTACTGGTCAGAGGTTTAACATTAATCCTTGCACTTACGGTGACAGGTGACTCTGCTTGTCGTAAAAGGCGACTAACGGGATCGGGTGGTCAGGCTCGCTGACTTGGTTGATGCATGTCATCGATCCCAATTGCGTTGATCGATGCTCATGATATTAATCACTGGATTGTCTGGTCCAGACTCGATTATTTACAGACCGCCGTCATATAGCTGGAATATTGCTGAGTGCGGCGTTAAACAACAAACAAACTTACGGTGACACTGGTCACGTACGTGATATTAACTTGTCATCCGGGTAATTGTATCCTGGTCAATAGAACCAAATCATCAAAGTTCGTTGGAGGTATTAAAGATCGCAGGAGAGACACCCCATCCAAAAGTTTCCCTGGTCAGTTATGCCCTTATTCAAAGGATGAAACTGTGATAGAGCATATCCAAATTGGAATGGGACAATTATTGGAATTAAGGCAATTAGAATATCACTGTGGCCAACTACTAGACCAGGTGCGACCCGTGAAGATCGGGGGTAGCATAGGTCTTCAGCAACCCATGCTTGCTGTAAAAGGCGAATATGCCAGTAGTAAGAGGCGACTAACGGGATCGGGTGGTCAGGCTCGCTGACTTGGTTGATGCATGTTATCGATCGCAATTGCGTGAATCGATGCTCATGATATTAATTACTGGATTGTCTGGCCGAGACTCGATTATTTACAGACCGCCTTCATATAGCTGGAATATTGCTGTGTGCGGCGTTAAACAACAAACCAACCAACGAACCAATTGCAACTAGACCAGGTGCACGGGGTTGTGGACAAGGGACCGACCGTGAGAACTATTTAATAGACCAGGCAATACACCTGTAAACTCATTTCAGTGCTGTTTTAGTTCAGACTTGGCTATCAGACGTATTGACTAAATATAGCGGTGGACCTACAGACAAACTTGTGTTGTCCTTGCTGAGCATCTAGTTGAGCATAATCGTCTTAGAGTGTGATGCTGGTAAGGCGGCTTTGGGGGTGATCATGATACGATGATTTACTCATATAAGTTTAATTACCCCAGTTGTGGTTGCATATGTTAAGTTCTCTGTTGGCACATTACAGTTTCAGACATCAATTCCGTATATTTATCGGTTTCAGGTCATCTACGAGAACCTGTTATAAGAACCGTCCAGGTGAGACTTCTTTGGTATCCATCAGCATCAAGCCTCAGTTATAACACAAACAATTAAGTGAGTGAGTGAGTGCGTGCGTAAGTGCGTAAGTGAGTGCTGCTATCGTAATCTTTGAGAATGGGCTCTCAAAACGGCCCATGTTGTCGAATCAAACCCTGTTATCGGTTTGACGGTTGCTGTAAACACAAAATTTACCAACGCCTCTGCACTTCACCACCAAAGTAAAACATACTTAGGTTAAATATATCAGATGCTAACTACATGTATATGCACATATGGTTATAAATTGGACGATAAATATGTAATTACATTTGATATGTTTTATGTGCTTAATGAGTGAGTGTTGTGTAACACCAGTCAGTAATATTCAAGCTATATCACATAAGAGAGCCTGAACCAGGCACACAATGACTGAACGCATGAGCAGCGATCCACACGCAGCCAAGTCACGGGACTTTATTGCCCGATCCTCTGATCAAAACAGCCTGAGGAAGCAGAGTCCTAGGCCTTTTTGACCCGGGTCCGGTTCCGCAAAGCGATCGTAGCGCAATGACAGTAGTAACTCTATGTTAAAGTATGTCATTCAGGATCAACTTGGATCGATTTGTGGAACGGACCCCTGGACTGTGATGTTGGGAGACATACTATGATGAAGATAGATATAAATGGTTTTAACGGCTAAATATGGTACTTTCTGAAAATAGATGCCAGTGTCTCAATAAAATGTGACTCTATTGACATGGACAAGTGACATTTATTTAACGATTAGACGAAAGTAAGGCGGGGTGTTTTGAGGCGCGTTCACGAGTTCAATAAGGACTATATAGCATTGTTCTGTCAACCACCTTCACGCCTTCTTGCACGCGTCACCGACCAAGAGTATTTGTCAACATCAAGAGACGTTTGAACTTCGCAGAAAACAATTAAACCTCTCAAGATATTTTTACTTCAAATTTTTTAGATGCGTTTAATATTGCAAGATATGTTTAGATTTCGCGAAATACTTACTATAGTATGGTACAATGATGCAATTAGTTTTATACATTCACTGTCACTGTTTTGTGTATGCAGTAAACGGCGGATGGACGGGCTATGGCGCATGGTCAGCATACAGCACGTGCACTAAATCATGTGGCGGAGGAACCATGACGAGATCTCGCACGCGCTCGTGCACCAGCCCGAGACCAGCTTACGGTGGTGCCCAGTGCTCCGGCTCCAGCCGAGCTACCCAGACTACCAGCTGTAACACACATAGCTGTCCAAGTATGTCATAAACCCAGAAATATCTACTCCATCGTAACTAGCAAAAGTGAGAGAGTATGGTTTTACGCCGCTTTTAGCATTATTCCAGCAATATCAAGGCGGGGGGCACCAGAAATTGGCTTCACACATTGTACTCATGTCGGGAATCGAACCCGGGCCTTCGGCGTGACGAGCGAACGCTTTAACCACTAGGCTACCCGATCGCCCCTTAACTAGCGAAAGGGAGAAGTTCCCTCCAATAATATGTCTCTGCCATTTAAGTTTGACTCATTTCATACATGACCCGTGAAGATTCCGAGGTAGAAGAGGTCTTCAGCAACCCATACTTGCCGTTAAAAGCGACTGAGCTTGTCGTAAAAGGCAACAAACGGGATCGGGTGGTCAGGCTCGCCGACTTGGTTGATACATGTCATCGATCCCAATTGCGTGGGTCGATGCTCATGCTGTCAATCACTGGATTGTCTGGTCCAGACTCGATTATTTACAGACCGCCGTCATATAGCTGGAACATTGCTGAGTGGGGCGTTAAACAACCAACCAACCAACCATTTCATACATACATGAATTCGGGTATGAATAACCTTTCTTTTGGATTATTTATATTTCCCTAAACAAAGAGACAGATAACGATAGATACTTATATACTGCAGAAATCTGATTCTATACACATTGACGCACCGGTTTGTCATACCGAAGATACCGTGTACGAAAGAAAGTACACACTCATGACTGATGGTGGCTTACAATGAAACAAACAAGAAATGGTTGTTCAATGAAGATGTATTTTATATGGGTATCATCGTTGTGTTTTGGACCTTACGTTTGCAGTCTTACGGCGACTGTTTCCAGCCTATTGGCGGTTAAGTAATGCTTTAGTTTTTTGGTCAAATTAAATTTTCAAGTGAATGCTTTTTTTGTCCGGTTTATGTCCCACACGTGTGAAGCTCAATTTACATCTCACTCGTCATGATAAGGCTGACTAAATCAGTGAAAACGAAACTCAGTCACCAACTGTGTGTGTGAAGGTTTGGTGCAAGTTAGGTTAACGTCTTTTGTTCAGTAACATGGCGTGTTAGCTTAATGTGGGAGGAAACACGAAGATTTTTACCACTTAGTGAAACATACAAGCGTGTGGTGCTGGCAGCCAATGATGATTGTCTCTGTGTAGTCCACGGAGCCTGGAGCAGCTATGCCACCTGGACCCCCTACACCGCTTGTACAAAGACATGTGGCGGAGGAACTCAGACCAAGGCTCGATCCCGAACCTGTACCAGCCCTCGTCCCCAATTTGGAGGCAGACAGTGTGTTGGATCGTCCTCTGAAACGTCAAGCAGGAGCTGCAATACACACAATTGTCCTGGTATGTCTCTATCACAGGAGGGCGGTCACGGGTGTCCAAGTCGTCTAAGGTGCCACTATCCCCCGTGGAGGGCCGTCTGCTTATTGTAGGCATACAAAAGGACCTGTATTTGCCCTGACCATGGTCACTGGTTTTTCAACACTCTACATGTCCCTTTGCTTTTTGCTTTCGCCAAAGTGATTAACGTCTGAGACCCGCACCACTTCGGCGTTTCCATTCACATGAAGCAGACACGTTTTGGTATAACTAAAATACAGTTGAAAACATAACCCGCGTATTCGATCAGTATATTTAGATATCATTCACACATATATCCAGGTATCCCCAAACAGATACAACGCGTAAAGCCAATTTGCGGTGTCCCCTGTCATGACGTTGGAAAACAGACACTAGAGCTCAGTTATGAATTATAATGTATCTAGGGGTGAAAGTGAATACCGAAAGTCTAATGCTGACGTAATTGGCTGTAGTGCCATGCCACAGATGACATCCTAACCACGTTAGCTTGCTGACGGGGTTGACCTCGTTGGTCGTGTGGACAAGCCGGCCGATCAGAAGGTCCATCGTCCGTGTCAGAGCATGGGGCATTGATGTGAAAACCCTGTTACTCAGCAAATGTCCTTCCGTATGTTTACTGTCGGGGGGACGATCTCCACATTCGCGACTCTTTAACCTGGATATGTATAATTGTGGACGAATGTGGAGTACTGATTAACGGCGTTGATTTTAAATATCTGGTTTTGTAGGTGGAGATTAATTGAGACTCTGTAACGGAGACATTTAGAGTCAATAAATAGGCATAACCCGTCTTCAAAAGACTGACCCGTGAAGATTCCGGGGTAGAATAGGTCTTCAGCAACCCATGCTTGCCGGAAAAGGTGACTATGCTTGTCGTAAGAGGCGACTAACGGGATCGGGTGGTCAGGCTCGCGGACTTGGTTGATGCATGTCATCGATCCCAATTGCGTGGATCGATGCTCATGATATTAATCGCTGGATTGTCTGGACCAGACTCGATTATTTACAGACCGCCTTCATATAGCTGGAATATTGCTGAGTGCGGCGTTAAAAAACAAATCAAATCATAAGACTATTATTGAAAATCCTTTTACAAATTTATTGTTGATAGTTGACGGCGGTTGGAGCATCTACAGTATGTGGTCACCCTACAGCGCGTGCTCAGTGAGTTGTGGAGGAGGCAGCCAATCGCGATCCAGAACAAGGTCATGCACTAACCCCACCCCAGCTTATGGCGGAAGTCAGTGCGCAGGGGAGGCAACTGATACCTATAGCAGGGACTGCAACACCCACCCATGTCCAAGTACGTACCAATTGATTGGTAGTAAGGGTATGCCAGAATAAGAACTATCAATATTTTCAAGGCGAAACATTGCCAGAAAAAGCAGCAGCATTTCTTTACAAATTGACGTATATTGACAGAAGGGACAACTCAGATTGCATTTAATATATATCTTGAATTGCAAAAGCTGAATTTACTGTTGAACCGTTAGAAAATGTAATTGTTGCTAAAATATATGATGATATACGATTTGTATACTACCTCATGTGACCATCAAATAGGTGGAACCTATTCTAACCTGGATTCCTCACGGGGCTGGTGAAAAAAGAACAGACAACGCTCAACATGAGAAAAGGACGTGCCCACCTCATTTGATTGTAAATATACCCCTATTGTGTTGATAATATCATGACATTTATCAGTGTTAATTATTTGTTACAGTTGATGGTGGATGGAGTGACTACAGCGCGTGGACAGACTACAGCACGTGCACTGCTACATGTGGAGGAGGATCCCAGTTCAAGACCAGAGACAGGACGTGCACCGACCCCGCCCCTGCCCACGGAGGCCAGGAGTGTGTCGGAGATGTCAGGGACAGATCTGAGAGGGACTGTAACACTCATCCCTGTCCAAGTGAGTCATCTCTTTAAAATGGATATTGGTAATGGTCATATAAAGATTAAAGTATTCGAATTTACTCACTAAGGAGAGTACTGCACAATATGAAAGCTCTTTAATATGTGAATTTCGCCGTTTGTTTAGAATGAGAAAAATATTCTAAAATATCTGAGAATGTGTCCCCAAATCAGCCTTCATACCTCAAGATGAGGTGCTTTGACCTGTGTTGCCAAGACATTGGTTAACTGATAGGACTAGATATATTTTTACAGCTTTATATCCAGATCTCTTTTAAATAGAAACTATGAGCCTAATTTTTCTTCCTCTAAAAGCACCTTGAAACAAATTAGTATTTGTGGCAGACAATTTCAAGAATCAGAAGCATAATTATTTTTTTGAAGACTTTTCTTGGACAATATTTATTTTCGAAAAAAAATCACTGCCACCATCCCAGAATTTTGGTCCCGAATCACTTGTCTAGGCATTGGTTAACTAATACTTTTTACCTCGAATACGATCGCTTGAAACTTCACAAGGATGAATTCGGCCATGTGTGCGTGTATACAGATATCAAAACAATAATGATATCATAAGATTACTCTGCACAGTCTAAAGCTTGCTCATAAACCTGTGATGTTCCAAAGTTGGTGTGGAATGAATTCACAACAACTCCAGGACCCCATGAAGGGTGGGTACCTCCTCCCGCATTTGGAAGGGTAAAATCTTCCATAACTGATGTATGCATCATGACATGCCTCAACGCGACCTTGTGATTGTTTAGGATGTGTTACAGTTGATGGTGAAAACGACCAGCACATGAAGCTGGGAACCTCTTCTAACCAGGAATCATCATGGGACTGATTAAACTGCGTACAGCATGTGTTACACCTCATTTGGTTGTAAATACATCTATATGTTATTCATAATATCTTGACATGTATCAGTGTAAATGATTTTGTAACAGTTGATGGTGGATGGAGTGACTACAGTGAGTGGACAGAATACAGCACGTGCACTACCTCATGTGGAGGAGGATCCCAGTTCAAGACCAGAGACAGGACGTGCACCAACCCCGCCCCAGCCCACGGAGGCCAGGAGTGTGACGGAGATGTCAGGGACAGATCTGAGAGGGAATGTAACACTCATCCCTGTCCAAGTCAGTAACAGAAATAGCTCTATTAATTTATGATATAAATCATTGATGGTACAATATTTGTGTGGTAAAAGTGTATGCATGTGTGTAATGCTGATATTAATTTTTTTTTAAATATATTCAACTTGATATTAAAATAATTACTTATTGTCTGTTTCAAATCTGGATCATCCCGTATCACTAAAGTAAAGCATTTAAAGTATAAAAAGAAATGAAAAAACAGTTGATTACGCAGGGAAAAACGTATGAATATCTAAACATGATCACACGCTTGCTCAGTTGACGGTGGCTGGACCGACTGGGAAGAGTGGCAGGACCTGGATGAGTGCAGTGTCCTGTGTGGAGGAGGCAACAAGGATCAGGACCGCTCCAGGACCTGTACCAACCCCACCCCGGCCTTCGGGGGAGCCGACTGTGACGGAGAGGGCTTCCAGAACAGGACCATCAACTGCAACACCGAGGAGTGTGGAGGTAGTTTCACAAATAAGAGAACAAATTGTTTTCTATAACTATCGTGTATGCTCAAAGCTTTGATGACGTTAACATCACAGCTTGTGCTGTTTGGTAACATAATTGCTTGATTTCTTGCAGATCTTTGTCCAGAAGATGAGGCCACCTACCACGCCCACGCCACCAATGAGAGGCGCTTCTTCCAGTGCAGCAATGGCGTTGCCCATCGCCATCAGTGTGCAGAGGGTACCGTGTTTGACTCCGCCATCTCCGCCTGCAAACATGCTGCCACCACTGCAGCTCCCACGACGGCGGAGTCCTGTCCCAGCACCGGTGTCGTCATGATCGCCAACGAGAGTGATTGTACCAAGTTCTACATGTGTTCCAATGGTATCAAGTACCCGATGGCCTGTCCAGCCACCACCCGGTTCGATGTCAGCTTGAAGGTCTGCACCCATGGAACATGTTAGGACAAAGACCTGTTACATCAAGCAACTGAAATACCAGTAAATGTTTCACTAACTATAACTTGTGCTCTATTTACCTTGATGTAAAGCACTGCTGTTTCGAAAGGGTTTTTAATAAATCATTTGTTGCATATTGTCAATATTGATATTGTTGTCATAACTCTGTATGATGCCTGAACGAAACATTTTCACAAGAATTGTTTGATAGGCATATCTTAGAAGTTGACAAGTTCCGGTAAGGATATTTTCCGAAACGTCGCCTTTACAGTAAATAAAGAAGTTGTTATCCATCAGTTATCTTTACTTTGATAGATAGATAATTTAAACTTGAACACAATAATAACTCGTTAAATAACCTTATCGTGGAATTTGTGAGTGAGTTAGTATTGTTTAACGCCGCTCTGAGCAGTATTTCAGTTATGTCACGGCGTTTCGGTCTGACGTGGGGGAAAAGCCTGCAGTGATGTAGGTCCAAAAAGAAACATAATCAGGATGAGTGAGTGAGTGAGTGAGTTGGGTTTAACGCCGCTTTTAACAATATTCCAGTTATATTGCGGCGTGTCAGCTTAATGTGGGAGGAAAGCCCGAAGTGATGCAAGTCTCAGACGTTTACCACTTCGGGGAAACCCACGAGCACGGGTATGGTGCTGACAAACCTAGAAACATAATCTGGGCGAACCGGGATTCGAACCCCCAATCATAGGTTTCTGGCGTGCCCAAAGGACGCAACTCTGCACAGCGAATCGCGGCGCCTTAGACGACTGGGCCACCCGTGCCCCCTAATCAGGATGAACCGGGAATTCGAACACAAGATCGTAGGGTTCTGGAACGCCTAGGAGACGCCATTCGTCACAGCGATTTCACCGATTTGAGCGAGTAAGCGAGTTTGGTTTATAATGATAATAATAATAGTCCCATTGTATGCCGCTTTTTTCCATGCTGGATGTCATATTCAAAGCGCATTATTACCCCTGTTATTCTCATCTCCAAGGGGAGTATATAACCCAAGCTGCCTGTGATGTGTTAGAATGTTCTAGCCACATTGCCATACAATCCTACCGGGTACCCATTCACTGCTTGCTTAACAGTGGCATACCTCGAACAAGTCACTTGCCAAAAGAAATTCCACATGTGATTCATGTGCTGCAGGACCCGTGAAGATTCTGGGGTAGAGTAGGTCTTCAGCAACCAATTCTTGCCGTAAAAGGTGACTTTGCTTGTCGTAAAAGGCGACTAACGGGATCGGGTGGTCAGGCTCGCGGACTTGGTTGATGCATGTCATCGATCCCAATTGCGTGGATAGATGCTCATGCTATCATTCACTGGATTGTCTGGTCCAGACTCGATTATTTACAGACCGCCGTCATATAGCTGGAATATTGCTGAGTGCGGCGTTAAACAACAAACCAACCAACCAACCAACCAATATGTGCTGCAGGGTGGAGCAGGAACGAAACTCTCAGGTTCCAAGCAGCCGAACTCGGTCACTCATCCAGTTATTCACAGCACTCAGCTTGATGTGGGAGGAAATCCCTAAGTGATGTACGTGTGTGGTACTGGTATTCGATCCCACGATCAAAGTTTTCTGTCACATGTTGGAGATGCATCTCTGCACAGCGAATTGCGCTCTCTAAAAACGACAGGGTCAGTCCTGTGTCCTCATTGATTTGAAAAGATGTCGGAGACCGGAATTAACTTAAACAGAAATGCAAAGTGTTTATTTCTTGCTGTGAAAACACGTTTGGTTTATGAAAAACGACACAGACAATAACGATATATGAATTAATTTTTTAAAGCAACGATGAAAGATATGTTTTAATATTGAGAAAAGCAACCCACATTGCCACATTGCTGCTTTGGTTTTTAGCTTACAAAGATCACTGCAGTTTGAAACGGAGTATAACCATTTCAGCGCATGCGTAGATTAATTCACTTAATCCAAAAGGGCGACAATGCAACATTATCAAGAAGTCGCGTTGTCGCGCATTAATTATAACGCCTTTTTACATATTTTTGATGGGGCGTCAATGCGACAACGCGACATATTTTGACCTAAAAAATGTCACATTGTCACATTGTCGCTCTTTAATAAAATCAAAACGAAAATGCAACAACGCAACAATGCGTATTTCAGTCATATCATGGCTTGGCAGCTTGATGTGGGCTGGAAGCCAAAAGTGATGCAGGTCTCAGATGTTTACGGCTTTGCTGAATTCCACGAGCCTGGGTATGGTGCAAACAAACATATAATAATAACAAGGGCGACTTTGGGATTTGAACCCACGCAAGTTCATATTTCTGGCACGACTAAGGGAATGCAACTCTGCACGGCAATTTGCGGAACCTTAAACGATAGGGCCACCTGTGTCTACTCTTCGCATGACATGCAACATAGAACAGACTGACACCAAATACAGACCCCAATGTTAATGGCCCATACCCGCCACTGGGAGTTTCTTAGGGAGATCATTTTTCACTGTATGCCTCTATATTTTATCTGGCGCCAGATACTTCCACTTGTGAGATCATTTCCCCCTGTAAACCTCTATATTTTATCTCACCAGTGGAAGTATCTGGCGCCAGATAAAATATAGAGGCATACAGTGAAAAATGATCTCACCAGTGGCGGGTATGGGCCACCGTACTTACTCATACCCTTGTGGAGTTTACAACCGAAGCTGCCTGCCGCGAGAAGGTTCTGACTCCAGAACTTTCCATCTCTCTCTACTGGACAGCCATTCGCTGCTTGGGTGAACATAGGTGAACAGTCCAACGGTGACACGGCGTGTTTTATAGCCTATAACTTTCATTGTGTTTCAGTATGGCTAGACAAAGACTTTCGAATATAGAGAGTCAAATATGCCGAGGTCTTAATGAATCTATTCCCAATGACACGGGCATTCATATGCAATGAGGATGGATGAATACATAACTGGCGGGCAATCTTTTGCATACATCCATGTTTGGTGGTGGCTAATAATGAAAGAAACAAGATATGTGTATTCAATGGCGATGTATTTGATACGGGTTTCAAATTACGACCTAACGTTTGCAGTGTTTTGGCGACTGTTTTCACCCAATAACCTTTTGATAATATTAGTAATATTGTTTGGTTTAATCCAATTCTTATTTGATTATGTTACACATTAGTTGGACTTTACATTTATTAAACAGAAAGATACAGTACATGTATTTTTATATGGACAGGTTAACCTTAGTTGACACTTGCCTTTACACATAATACCAGCTATGAGACATTGACTGGCTGCATTGTTACATTTGACCTTACATTATACGCACGATGTATACACGCCACTTATGGCATAATATGTTTCCTTGTTTGTCTGTTGTTTAACGCCGGCAATATTCCAGCTATAAGACGGCGGTCTGAATCCAGACAATCCAGGGATCTAGATCTTGAGCATCGATCCACGCAATTGGGTTGGTTTGTTGGTTTGTTATTTAACGCCGCACTCAGCAATATTCCAGCTATATGACGGCGGTCTGTAAATAATCGGGTCTGGACCAGACATTCCAGTGATTGACATCATGACCATCGATCCACGCAATTGGGATCGATGACATGCATCAACCAAGTCAGCGAGCCTGACCACCCGATCCCGTTAGTCGTCTTTTACGACAAGCATAGTCACCTTTTACGGCAAGCATGGGTTGCTGAAGACCTATTCTACCCCGGATCTTCACGGGTCTCCACGGAATTGGGATACGATGACACGCACAATCCAAGTCAGCGAGCCTTTTGGTATTAATCTTGTATAGATGTCGGCAGAATATACACTGTGTATATTGGATCCCGAAGTACATTGTATAAAAGTGCACAAGGGTATACAGAAAGCACTGCCGAGTCTTGTGTAAGTAGACTTGTGAACACTGTAAGTGAGTGAGTATTATGTAAGTTATATGAAGGCGTATCTGTTTTAAGTCCAAAGTGATTCAGATGGCAGACATTTACTACTTTAGTGAAAGCACGAATCTTGGATTCGAACCCACGTTCATCGGATCCTTACATGACTAAGAGGAGCAAATATCTTAGATGGTTTGGCCAGCCCTGATTTCGTCATCACTGATCGATTGAACCAAGATTGATGACGAATTAAATATGTGGAAAGTGCTCAAAATACACATGTTCATGCAGAGGAAATTGGTAGCCTCCGTTATTTATAACTTGCAGTGTAGACGCACTGACGCTCCGGATCTGGCCCCGAAATGACGTTGTTCACTTGTCTTGATAGAGTTATTGTTCGAAGGACATCGATGTCAACAAGGTACTCAGCTCATAGTTTTTGTTGAACAAATACTTTTTATTTGACTTTAATGATGCACTGAAATCCACATAAATTGTCCATGACAAATTGCCCTGCGTCATCGCGGCCGTTAACGACCTCTTCAAGTTGTTCTCATGTTTTTCATTGGATAAAGAAAAAAATGAACGTGGGCGTCTCAGATATGAATGTGCCTATATACTGAGTAAACTAAAAAAATGCATCCACTGTTATGAACTCCGATGGATATTTTTATGTATTTACTGTTAACATTACTGTTGAACAAGCTTTTAGCCCGCTGCCTCGTACGACAAGTATGGTCTACTGAAGACCGGTTCGAACCCGGATCACGTGGGCAATCCTTCATTACGCAAGGGTTCAATATCTAGTCCATTTAAGTGAGTGAGTGAGTGAGTTCGATTTTACGCCGCTTTTAGCAATATTCCAGCAATATCACGGCGGGGGACACCAGAAATGGGCTTCACACATTGTACCCATGTCGGGAATCGAACCCGGGTTTTCAGCGTGACGAGCGAACGCTTTAACCACAAGGCTACCCGACCGCCCTAGTCCATTTAAGCTGGAGTAGATGCCATTAGAATTCACCAGGCCAAATGCAAATACTCCTTGTCGCCGTGCTTCCTGCTGGTGCATTGTTTGCGGTGCAATTACATGCTGCCCCAGGAGCAATTTCATTATTTGTTGGTAATTATATTCTAAATCAGATATTGTTCATCTTCATAGGCACATCACTGGTACCAGAAACCCCTGTAATAAAAACGGCACAGGAACTACCCCATGGCTTCTTAGCTGTTCAAATTTGATTGACTGGGGTAATGTATGTCTTTAAATTCGGTATTAAAAAACAAAACCCTTTCCACAATCATATGTTAATTCTGCCACAAACAATGTCGATTGTAAGATACCGACTATATAACGAACATGTGTCAATCAGTTCACTATCAAATAGTGATGATGAAAAAATATTGGCGAAAAGATGAGCATATACTGTCCCGCCGGTGCAAAGGCAAGGCAATTTTGACACCTGGATAAAAACAGGGGAACATATGGTGCAAGTTAAAATAGGGAATAGCATCGGACATCATTTTCTGTCACTGATGTGTCAAATTTGGAAATGTCCTCCACATTTCTACCATAAAACTTTTTGAGAGCTTTACTGAAGCTTTGAATGTTGTGACCTTGATCAAACAACTTTTGATCAAGAGTCGTATGACTCGCTTTGAAATGTGAGAACGAGTATGCCCGATTGTACCTCAAAAGTTCTGAAATGTGGACACCAATGGCTGTAGCAGCAGGAATATTGCTCGACATGAAGGGAAAAATGAGTATTGGAAAGTTGAAGTCATCCCTTTTGTCATACAGTTTTGTGGAGAGTAATTTGTCACTCCGAATCTTTATGCATCTAAATATGAAAAAGATGAGTCAGTCTCACTGGTCTCCTTTATTTCTAGTTCAGGTGGGTAAATACGTGAAAGGGATTTGGTTAGTTAATGGTTATTGAACGATAAATGATCTTCGATGGACCTGAAGCTAAAATTAAACGTCTTGGACAAATTCCCTTGATTTGACAAACCGAGCACAAATTTATATGCACAGAGAAACAGATCAGCAAGACGGGAAGCACAGTTGGTGCCCACGGAGATGCCTACGTCTTGCCTAAATGTCGTTCCCTTTTACGTCAATGTCTTAAGTCCAGCGTGGGCACGGGTGGCCCAGTCGTCTAAGGCGCCGCGATTCGCTGTGCAGAGTTGCGTCCCTTGGGCACGCCAGAAACCTATGATTGGGGGTTCGAATCCCGGTTCGCCCGAATTATGTTTCTAGGTTTATCAGCACCATACCCGTGCTCGTGGGTTTCACCGAAGTGGTAAACGTCTTAAACCTGCATCACTCCTTTCCTCCAACATTAAGCTGACACGCCGTGATATAACTGGAATATTGTTAAAAGCGGCGTTAAACCCAACTCACTCACTCACTTAAGTCCAGCATTTCACATAATTCTTTTCTCAGCAAACTTCAGACCGCATTTGCTTTCTATTGCAATGCATGATATATTGTAAGAGTTGCTTTTTAGTATAATATAAAGCATATCTTACAAAAACCAGTGCCACTGCATCTGCGTTTACTGCCTGTACAACCCTGAAGATCATTAACAATCTAAATAAAGACACATTAAACTGTCACATCTCCTTCACTACTTTATAGGGGCGGCCGGGTTAGCCTAGTGGTTAAAGCGTTCGCTCGTCACGCCGAAGACTCAGGTTCAACACCCGACATGGGTACAATGTGAGAAGCCCATTTCTGATATTGCTGGAATATTGCTAAAAGCGGAGTAAAGCATCACTCACTACTTTATATATAACCTTAAAAAGAACAGATATGGTGCTCAGTGTGTTGTTGTTGAATCCTTCACGGTAAGGTCACCATGGCACGATGCCATTTTATAGCTCTATTTATTTTAGACCACGCATTTTTCGCTTCCAACTATGTTTGTACTATTGAGACGGCATTGCGACAATTAAATATAAGCTGTTTACTTTTAATAAACCCATAAACATTAAGTGTGTAATAAATTTTACCAGAGACATAGTTTTTTTTAAAATTCTCGGGTAGATATGCATTCCTGATTATTAATAAACCAGCTAACTAGAAAACCAGCTAACAGGTATATGTTACTGTAATAATTTTGTTTTTAAGAAGAATATTAAATATTTTGGATGTTTACCCTCGAGGGGATTCTGGGGACAGAGAAGGTCCACGGGACCACATGTGTGTCGTAATAGCGGACTAAATGGGATCGTCAAACATTGCTCGTTGAATCCGTCACTGGTTCGCCGAATGTGGTAAATTTTCTTCTGTCCTCTTCGGTCTCAACATGTTCCACTGTCTGTACACTATCGCGAACTAAATAAAAAGATATCCGTCTGTTACCACTGATCAAAATTGTACTTATGAAATATTATCGACTCTAATGAATTGGTAATGTCTCACGATATGAGAAGTGAATTATTTTAATTTTTGATATCGATATATATATTCATGGCATCTCAAAATTGCTGCATTTTAATCAAGAATTATATAAACAAAACCACGCCCTTCCCACACATACACCCAAGCTAAAGTGAGTTCATACCGAATTCCATCTATCTTTTACAAAATGAAAACACGCCCATCCAAGCCCAAGTCCAAAGGGATGCAGACGGCAGACGTTTTCCGATTCAGTGAAAGCTACGTGGAGGGGGACCCGTGAAGATCCGGGGTAGAATAGGTCTTCAGCAACCCATGCTAGCCGTAAAAGGCGACTATGCTTGTCGTAAAAGGCGACTAACGGGATCGGGTGGTCAGGCTCGCCGACTTGGTTGATGCATGTCATCGATCCCAATTGCGTGGGACCCGTGAACATCCGGGGTAGAATAGGTCTTCAGCAACCCGTGCTTGCCGTAAAAGGTGACTATGCTTGTCGTGAAAGGCGACTAACGGGACCGGGTGGTCAGGCTCGCTGACTTGGTTGATGCATGTCATCGATCCCAATTGCGTGTGTCGATGCGCATGATATTAATTACTGGATTGTCTGGTCCAGACTCGATTATTTACAGACCGCCGTCATATAGCTGGAATATTGCTGAGTGCGGCGTAAAACAACAAACCAAACCAAAAATACGTGGAGGTGTATGGTGCAGATAAAATATGAACATGGAGTGACATAATCAGCACGAATCTTGGATTTGAACCCACGTTCATCACATGCTTACTTTGTGATAGGGGCGCAAATATTCGCCCTCTTGGATTGTTGGGCCCCCCTGTCCTCTAAAACACTGTTGAAACAAGATGGATGACGAGTTAAATATGCGGTAAGTGTTTAGAATGCACATATTGCTGCAGAGGAAATTCTGAAAGGTTAAAGTGCAACCGTTGACGCCCTGATCCGACCTCCGACCTCGAAATGGGGTTGTTCATTTGTCTTGGTCGAGTTGTTGTTCAGACATCGATACTCAGCTAATAGTTTGTGTTAGAAAAAAATACCTATGCACTGAAATCCACATAAACCGTCAATTTCAAATTATTCTGCGTCCGACCTCTTCAGGGGTTAAGTGGTCTTCATGTTTCTCATTGGATAGATATAATGGACGAGGGCGTGTCCTACAGCGTTGATTGATCGACTTTGTCACGTGTGCCCAGCTAAATACAAACTAGAAACCTGAATTATGCATCCACCAAAATGATTTAAACATATTTTCCTTTTTCACAACTCTGCTGAAAAGGATATTTGAAAAACATATGGCATGACTGTTAACCTTGTCGTTTCATATAAACATGTTGTCTGTCTCCGTTGTACAGGTATGCAATGAAAATGGTTTTTTTGCCTGATCGATGAACCAGGATGTTACCACCTACCAACCCTCATTTTCTTTAAGGGTGCAATCGCAAGGCTATTTAAGCCAGAGTACATGCTTTGGGTGTTTATCATAACGCCAGACCAGAACGATGCAAAGACTCGTCGTCGTCGTGCTCGCTGTTGTTGCAGTGTTTGCGGTGCTTTCACGTGCTGCTCCAGGATCGTGAGTTTTAGAAAAAATAACTTCATTATCGTTGCAAATATTACGTTTATGTCAGATATTATGATAACGAATTACAATTTTTTTTGTGCTCTATGACATCACACAGTGACTTAAAATAATAGGTTTAAAAGAAAGCGAAAGTCAGTGTTTATTATATTACTTTTAGGATTCTAATTCTAGCATATTTAGCCTATTGTGATGTTTTTAAGCCCCTTTGAACTTATTAATAACTTTTAGTCAGTCTGACGGGAAAATTATTGTAAAATGACCGATATATTTTGAAATGTTGTAAATTGCCGAAGTGAAAGTTTCAGTCACATTGAATGATTTATAATTGTTTATTCACAAAAAAGTGTTAGGCCGTAGGCCTTTTACACAGAACTATTTACAGAGAGAGGAAGAAAAAAGAATTACCACTATTTTACATATATATCCATATCCATACACAGGCATACACATACACATGCATATATACAAATAAATATTTAGACTGTATACAATGAACGAAGTCGAAAAGCTTTGTAAACATGGACTGCTAGATTTCGTATGATTTTAAAGTAAGTGGATGACATAAGAGCATTAAATTTATTTTTCGAAGGGGGTTGTAAAATATTTAGGAGGAATGTATTCAGCTCTTAAATCACTATAAGCATTGCATATAAGCATAAAATGATATTCGTCCTCAATAAAATTGAATGATTTAATACATTAACTGTGACATAAGTACTCACCGCCCAAAGAAACGCGAACCATAAAAAACATATGGAGAAGTAAGTTAAGAAGAGATGTTTCCAAGGTGTACCAAATAATGACACAACTAACAATCAATCGAGTGTTTACACAGTGTCTTCATTCTTATCACCATACGCTCGATTCATGGATCTGTGACGTCACATGTGATGCATTCATGAGCGTCAGTTCACACAACATATATAATCTTATATCTCTTGAATATGAGTCCCGACATGGGTACAATGTGTGAAGCCCATTTCTGGTGTCCCTTGCCGTGATATTGCTGGAATATTGCTAAAAGCGGCGTAAAACCATACTCACTCACTCAATTGAATATGAGTAATTCTTCATATATCATCGCGTTTCTTTTGTCGGTGAGTGTATATATATACACACACACGCACGCACACACACACACACACACACACACACATATATATATAAATATATATAGTATTCATATATATGATAATGACTCTCGTTTACTGTATATAATGTGCAATAGAGGTAAACTGTCAATGTCGTTTATGAATTCACACATATCGATATAACTGTTACATGAGAATGAAATAAAGATGACAAAACCCTTTCCACAATCATAAGACCTATCTGCGAAAGTGTTCATTGTATGATTCCGACTATTTAATAAACGTGTGTTTATGAATCACTATCAAATAGTGATGATACCAGGTGTTCTTGAAAAGGTGAGCCATCACTTTGTGATAGTTATTCATAAACATGTACTTGTGATATAGTCTCAATCGTACAACGGACTTTTTGTGCATTTAGCAGATATTTTCTATGGTTATGGAAAGGGTGTTGTCGAGTTTATTTGTCAACGTCTAAAACTAGGGATGTGTTTTAAGTTATGAGAACATAATCATAACTTTCGGCTCGTGATCAAGAATCAGAGGTGACGTGGAGTGAAATGTGGTTCAACGTCGCGTTCAAATTGTTTGCAGTTACATAGCGACGTGCATGCAGGTGTGTTTGCTGCTAGCTCGAACGAATGCCGATTTTATCGTGCTAGCCAACAGAAATACCTTGCCACAGTCTCACATGGATACCCATCTCCGACACATCAGACGGACTCCGAGCCGACAAGTCCTTGTTTTATCCCTTTAATGGCGGAAGACAAGCACCATCTTTTAAGGTATTTTGGTGTCACGCGACCAGGGGATCGCCAGCAAACGGACAGACACTATATCCACTACATCATGGGGCCGTTGGAATGTAGGATTCGAACCCACAAGCAGCGAAAGCAGGCAACCGAAGTAAACAAGTCTCCCCTGGTCAGGTGCAGTCTTTTAAAAGACCGGGCTGCTCTGGCCCCTTTCTCAAGGGAGTAAACTCTAGATCTTCATACTCTGTTGTCGTTGTTTGGCACGGTGTTCTTGTAGGTTGAGTTTGACGTTGACTTTAATCCGACGTTCATCAGTATTGAGTTCATCATATGGCCTGTCAGCTCCCTGTGGCAGGAAACTGCACAATGATTTGTTGGTTGGTTTGTTGTTTAACGCCGCACTCAGCAATATTCCAGCTATATGACGGCGGTCTGTAAATAATCGAGTCTGGACCAGACAATCCAGTAATTAATATCATGAGCATCGATCCACGCAATTGGGATTGATGACATGCATTAACCAAGTCCGCGAGCCTGACCACCCGATCCCGTTAGTCGCCTTTTAAGACAAGCATAGTCACCTTCTACGGCAAGCATGGGTTGCTAAGGACCTATTCTACCCCGGATAGTCACGGGTCACTGCACAATGATATTCACTTAATATGTGGAGCACTTTTGATGAAACCCACGACCACGACACGGTACTAACAAACGAAAAGTCATAAAGGGAACGGATCTGAGTTTCTACAGCTGGGGAACAGGACTCATCACTAATGAATAATTCCAACTGTTGTTACAGAGCGAGAGAGTCCTACCGCTGCTCAAGGTCTTCTCGATACACAACAAAATGTGGGTGGTTAAGTTGGGGACGCTGTACAAGATACAGGTAATACACTTCATAGTATTCAAGGGCGAAGTATCCTTTACAATATACATGTTCATCGAAACAAACTGACAGTTTATGTATTGGCAGCGAAAGTGAATACATATTTCTTTCCTTTGTCAAGATGACCTGGTTTGCCAACAGGAGATATGCTATTCCGCATGCTGGAACTGTTCCTTGACATTTAAACCTGCAGGAAGTTTATATTAGTTCTTATCGGCTAGATAGTTAGCAATCATGTGCATTTCTCTGGACCATCTATCATTCTATAATGCATGATCTATTCTAAAAGCTGTCGTTCAGTATATGAAGCATAATTTACTTAAAACCATTACTATAGTTATTGCTTGTGCTATTTCGCCCCATACCTACATCGTCAGTCCACACAACATGTAGGCGTTCTGTTTGAGACAGAATATGTTCCTTTGTCTATCACCTCCAGTGAACAGTTGATCTAGTTTTTGACACATTATTTCTTTCGAGCATTTATATAAATACTTTTAAAACAAATCCCATCAAACCCTCTCGCCCATTAGATCCCATTTCCCGTCCCCAAAAAGATCAAATGGTCGGCACACTATTTTCCAAGGGGACACCCACAACGGCCAGTCAGTGACAAGTATGATATCAATCCACACGATGACATCATTCGGTTTCACGTCTTATTTAGTTGGGGCGGTCGGGTAGCCTAGTGGTTAAAGCGTTCGCTCGTCACGCCGAAGACCCGGGTTCGATTCCCGACATGGGTACAATGTGTGAAGCCCATTTCTGGTGACCCCCGCCGTGATATTGCTGGAATATTGCTAAAAGCGGCCTTAAAACCATACTCACTCACTCACTTTTATTTAGTGTGAGGTGAAATGGGGTTTAACGTCGCGTCCAAGATTATTGCACTTATATAGCGACGTTCTTATTTAGTAATACAACCCTTTTCAGATGTTTACATCATAAGCCATCAGATTAAAGACCCATTAAAATGTTACAGATCCTTCACTAGTTTACAACTTTGAAAAAAACTTATATAATTATATGCTTTTGTGGTCGAATGCGCAGTTTTGTGATACCATAAATATAAATAATAGACCTTACAGTGAGCTGTTATGATCACTTGTGGAAAACATCCTCATGGTACGATGCCACTTTATAGCTGTATGTATTTTAACTTATTTTATGTTACGCCTATTTTGCTGTAAACTGCGTTGGTCATACAGAGACTGCATTGCGACAAATAAATATAGGCTGTTTGCTTGTCATAGACCCATATTAGGTAAGTAACCCAGGAATGTGTATGTAGTCCGTCAGTGTTTACGTCATTTCAAGACTACGGTCTCTTGAAAAACATATGAACGTCAAATTGTGTCATTCATACACTTCTGAACGTCAATTTCGTGGTCATGTGACCGAACTCTCGTCCAATGGAAAAGCAGAACATCCTGTAAATATATATATATATATATATATATATATATATATATATATATATATATATATATATCTTAGTTGGTAAAGATATACATGCATAACACATCTGGAATATATAAACCACTCGATTTTCTTATAGGGATAATAAATAAAGATGCATTTCTTTGGCAATAACTTCCAAATTGTTCATGAACTTCCACGATCTACATCAAATGGGGCATTTTAAACAGTTACACAGGGTTAATACGTAGACACAAATGTTGATTAATAAGATTTGGACGGGATTTGGATGTGGATTAGACACATAACCATGAGTTGGGGCTCTATTCACTATCATAATGTAAATATTGAGTAGCAGTGGGATGATTGACAAGGAAGCACAGCCATAGAACACATTAAATTTCACACAAACCTTAATTACAGCATCCAAATCCATCTGATATGGGTAACAAGACACACTTTGACAGAAGGATGTTTGGCGTATCATGGACAAATATGATGCATTGTTTGATAGGCATTACTTAGAAGTTGACAGATGACAAAGTACATGTAGACACAATTTATGGATAACAATTCTTTAATGCTGTAAAGGCAACCTTACTTGACAACAGTGTAAGTAGCTATCCCGAAACGTCGCCTTTACAGTATTAAAGAAGTTGTTATCCATAAATTGAGTCTACTTTGACAAATATGATTATATATATGACATTTATGCATCACAGTGTATCCACAGAGATACTGAAAGGTGCAACCTTTCTTGAGTGAAACCTAGAACATTGTATGCTTGTGCATAGACATGTATGTCATCAATGAACGCCACCAATGTGCCAATTAATAAATCACACTTAACGTTCCTTGCTTCAGACAGACATGGTCGACATGCTACAAGACAGGTGAGTGTGGAAGGAAGACTCATGGTGATTACAGAATCTCCCAAGATTATTCGAAGGTTATTTGATCTAACCCGGACCCGGGGCTTCTGAATGAACACAGTACACCTATATGTAGGATAACGTTTTGAAGATTGACAAGAACATGAAAATTCGACGGTTGTTGTCGTCGTGGTCAAAATTCAAAATTAGTATCCAGCGTGAAAGCCCAAGCTATTCGTCAGAGGTTTGTGCAGCAATATTAGAATGTTGGTACAAGGTGCTATGCTTTCTCATAGTGCAGTTTGAACGTATTCTTTGAACTAATTACTGCCATGATGTGGAAACATTTTTTAAGATGTTATTTAAAGGGCAACAGAAATTTGGTCACGCCAACAGATTGTGCAAAACATGTTGTATGAATACGTCATAGATATTTCTTTTTCTAGTGTGGAACGGTGGATGGACGAGTTACGGACCATGGATTTCGGAGAGCAACTGCACGCACACATGTGGAGGAGGAACAATGAGGAGATATCGCACACGTTTGTGCACCAACCCGAGTCCTGCTAACGGCGGTGCCCAGTGCTCTGGCTCCAGCAGAGATACCCAGACGATCAGCTGTAATACACACGGTTGTATAGGTGGGAAGTGATATGTATACACGAGACTACAAGAACCGTTTGTTTACTAATGGCCATACGTGTATATGTGAAGTTCAGATATGAAAAGTACAAACATTACGCCATATGGCTGCTGCACACAGTCAATGCGTTATTCATTGTTCATTATTTCAAAAATTATCTCAGTAAATTTACTTCAAATAGTTTATTGACAAATAAGAGTCAGATAGATTGACAAGTGGTAATATATAGAACAAATAGAAAATAGCAACAGAAAGTGAGTTTTCTGTAAGTAAATAGTAGTAGTAGCTCTTTTAATTTAGTATATTAATCATTCATTGATGATACACTAGCACTCTAAAATATTCAAGCGCGTTATTACCAATGACGCCAAATTCCCTATATCATTCTACACGACTGTCGGTGTGCAGAAATACGTATTTTTATGCATACGTGAGTGAGTGAGTTGGGTTTAACGCCGCTTTTAACATTATTCCAGTTATATTACGGCGTGTCAGCTTAATGTGGGAGGAAAGCCCGAAGTGATGCAGGTCTCAGACGTTCACCACTCCGGTGAAACCCACGAACACGGGTATGGTGCTGACAAACCTAGAAACATAATTGGGGCGAACCGATTATGCATAAGTATTAATATATCACGTTTGTATCCATCAATCTTGAAATTTGGAATACTTTTACATATCACAATCTTAGTTAACGGTAACTGGACGGACTGGGAAGAGTGGCAGGACCTGGATGAGTGCAGTGTCCTGTGTGGAGGAGGCAACAAGGACCAGGACCGCACCAGGAACTGTACCAACCCCACCCCGGCCTTCGGGGGAGCCGACTGTGAAGGAGAGAGCTTCCAGAACAGGACCATCAACTGCAACACAGTGGCGTGTGGAGGTATGTGTAATGTACATGTATTATCATATCAAGAACAGCTTAAGAACAGATAAAATACATCAATAATTCATTTATTTATAATTTATTTTATTTCTTTTTTTCTGTCATCAAATTTAATTAATTTATCTTATTTCTAAATGCTTCTGGTTCATGTTACAGCGGTGAACGATAACAAGTGTGCCATTCGAATGTTTAATTTGTATTTTGTCTGAGAAATATCAGGTCAACTAAGGACAAAGAAATGCAAAACGTTCCAATTTAAAATTGGATCGGTAATTTTCATTAGCAGACTAACTTATCCTCTGCGGCATTGGTGGCCCAGTCAACTAAGCAGCCTCAGTTAGCTGTGCCAGAATCATATGGTCGAGGGTTCGAATCCAAGTTCCCTCTGATAATGTTTCTTTCTTTGCCAGCATCATACCCGAGCTCATGGGTTTCCTAAAATGACGACCATCTAAAACCGGCATCACTTCAGTCTTCCTCTCTTATTAAACTGACACGTATACATGTAAAAGAAATTTTGATCAAAGAGCTGTTAAACCAAAGTAATTAATGTACTCACTACTTCACTTACTATCCTTAATACTTAACATTTGGATAGTGGTTTACTATTGTTCCCGCAGATCGTTGTCCAGAAGGTGAGAACACTTTCCTTGCCCACGACACCAATAAGAGACGCTTCTACCAGTGCAGCAATGGCGTGGCCTATCGCCATCAGTGTGCAGAAGGTACCGTGTATGACTCCACTATCTCTGCCTGCAAACATGCTGCCACCACTGCAGCTCCCCAGACGGCGGAGTCCTGTCCCAGCACTGGTGTCGTCATGATCGCCCACGAGAGTGACTGTACCAAGTTCTACATGTGCTTCAACAACATCAAGTACCCCATGGCCTGTCCGGCCACCACTCGGTACGATGTCAAACTGAAGGTCTGCATCCACAACACTGGCGGATGTTAGATACAGAAATGAAAAAATCATGTATACAGCATCTTCAGAATATATTAATAATAAGCATATTTCTCCGACTCACGTGGTATATATGGGCGTCATAATAAGGTTGGTTGATTTGTTTGTTGTTTAACACCGCACTAAGCAATATTCCAGCTATATGACGGCGGTCTGTAAATAATCGAGTCTGGACCAGACAATCCAGTGATTAATATCATGCGCATCAATCCACGCAATTGGGATCGATGACATGCATCAACCAAGTCAGCGAGCCTGACCACCCGATCTCGTTAGTCGCCTTCTACGACAAGCGTAGTCACCTTTTACGGCAAGCATAGGTTGCTGAAGACCCATTCTACCCCCGAATCTTCACGGGTCGCGTCATAATAAGACGTCAAAAAAGAGGCATACAAAACAAAATACAACAAAACCTTTTCAGTACAACATGCTTATAGTCCCTGTCATAAGTTTGAGTGAAGTTGTACGGTGTAAAAAAACAAGGCGGAAGGAGATTGCCATATTTGTTTAAATGCTGTTGTCGTTGATTCCGTAAATTCGGAACGACAACCCACTCAAAACACTGAACTCTACCCATGCCGATTCACTCAATCTATTTGCTGACACCAAAGAGCTCGCGGGTGTGTATTTTTTAGTCAAGGTAGAATGCAGATGAACATGTGTTTTCAATGTGCGGTTAAATCTACACGTAATCTAGCTCTATATTGAAAACAGTTTATCTCCTAAGTATATCGATCTCTCCTAACACTAACAGAGCACAGAATTTATCTCGCTCATGAGTGATAATTCATTAGACGGTTGGTTGGTTTGTTTGTTGTTTTACGCCGCTCTCAGCGTATTCCAGCGTATTCCAGCTATATGACGGCGGTCTGTAAATAATCGAGACCCGTGAAGATTCCAGGGTAGAATATGTCTTCAGCAACCCATGATTGCCGTATAAGGTGATTATGCTTGTCGTAACGGGAACGGGTGGTCAGGCTCGCTGACATGGTTGATGCATGTCATCGATCCCAATTGCGTGGATCGATGCTCAAGGTATTAATCACTGGATTGTCTGGTCTTCAGCAACCCATGTTTGCCGTAAAAGGCGACTAACGGGATCGGGGGGTCAGGCTCGGTGACTTGGTTGATGCATGTGATCGGTCTTAATTGCGTGGATCGATGCTCATGATATTAAGTCACTGGATTGTCTGGTCCAGACTCGATTTATTTACAGAGAGCCGTCACATAGCTGGAATATTGCTGAGTGCGGCGTTTAACAACAAACCAACCACCGACCAACCAACCATATAGCTGGAATATTTCTGAGTGCGGCGTTAAACAACAAACCAATTGTTGATGCATATGATGTTAGTCACTGGATTGTCTGGTCCAAACTCGATTGTTCACAGACCGCCGTCATATAGCTGGAATATTGCGGAGTGTGGCGTAAAACAACCAGCCAACCAACCAAACAAACCAATCTTCGACCAGGGTCCACTGCCAACAACAGATCTGGATATTACATCTGCTGGACAGACCAACAGAAGGCCAATGCTTTTTTAATACACAATGCACAATCTCCACAGATATTTGACGGTATTTTTGCATTTTCAAAGTAAATGCTCTCAGACAAAACTTTAGTAAGTTTCATTATCAGCATATTTGTATTGTCATGTGGCCTGCACATGCAAGTGTCCCTGTCCTTCTGTGAAGGCATGACAACCCAGAAAGTCTTAATCCTTCTGAAAGTAGCAAGACAGATTTGACACTCTGTATTTTCTGAGGTAAATTTGCAGTGAAGAATTTTGACAGAATCTAGTAAAAAACGCTTCTTCTTTTTTAGTTTCCGTAATGTTATCTTTTTTGACAACTGTTGTCGTCTCGTGAGAAGAACGCAAAATTCTATCCTCAGTAGATGAAATGGAATTACTCTTTGCCTTCCTTTCATGACGGAAATTTGTTTCTTTTCATTTAAACTACTTATTCTCCTAATTATGTTTCCGGACCATAACTCGGAAACCGTTTAATATTTTTTCGCGAAACTTATACACATTAACCCAGCACTGAAGTAGTGCCTTTTGCTATTTAGAGATTTTTGACATTTTTATTTTTTCTCGTTTCCATGGAGATAACTTGAACATAGACTCTGAATGGGGGTAAGCTTGGTTTCCGGACCATAACTCAGAAACCGTTTAATATTTTTTCGCGAAACTTTGTATACACATTAACCCAGCACTGAAGTGGTGCCTTTTGCTATTTAGAGATTTTTGACATTTTTATTTTTTCTCGTTTCCATGGAGATAACTTGAACATAGACTCTGAATGGCGGTAAGCTTGGTTTCCGGACCATAACTCAGAAACCGTTTAATATTTTTTCGCGAAACTTTGTATACACATTAACCCAGCACTGAAGTGGTGCCTTTTGCTATTTAGAGATTTTTGACATTTTTATTTTTTCTCGTTTCCATGGAGATAACTTTTTGTTTCCTGACCATAACTCAGAAACCGTTTAATATTTTTTCGCGAAACTTTGTATACACATTAACCCAGCACTGAAGTGGTGCCTTTTGCTATTTAGAGATTTTTGACATTTTTATTTTTTCTCGTTTCCATGGAGATAACTTGAACATAGACTCTGAATGGGGGTAAGCTTGGTTTCCAGACCATACCTCGGAAACCGTTTAATATTTTTTCGCGAAACTTTGTATACCCATTAACCCAGCACTGAAGTGGTGCCTTTTGCTATTTAGAGATTTTTGACATTTTTATTTTTTCTCGTTTCCATGGAGATAAGTTGAACATAGGCTCTGAATGGGGGTAAGCTTTGTTTCCGGACCATAACACAGAAACCGTTTAATATTTTTCGCGAAACTTTGTATACACATTAACCCAGCACTGAAGTGGTGCCTTTTGCTATTTAGAGATTTTTGACATTTTTATTTTTTCTCGTTTCCATGGAGATAAGTTGAACATAGGCTCTGAATGGGGGTAAGCTTTGTTTCCTGACCATAACACAGAAACCGTTTAATTTTCTTTCGCAAAACTTTGTATACCCATTAACCCAGCACTGAAGTGGTGCCTTTTGCTATTTAGAGATTTTTGACATTTTTATTTTTTCTCGTTTCCATGGAGATAACTTGAACATAGACGCTGAAGTGGTGCCCATTAGTTGTTTGAAATTTCTAGTTCTATTTTTGTCTCTGTTATTTAGTAATGGAGGGTGGGAATGAAGAGATTGGGTTTAACGTGAAGTAAACGAATGAATGGGGGTTAGGGGAGTCGGGGGAGACATATGTTTTTACGAGTAAAAACACTTTCTAGTTCCTTTCTTATTTCAGTGGATAACCTGTCAAGATGTTACTTGACAGAACCTTAGAAAGGGCTTGCTCCTCCTGCAATGTGGATTTGGAGCATTTGTTTTTAACAGTTCAACAATTGCACTGTCGAAGATATGTTTGATCTTCCCACTGTTTCATTTTCACTTTATTCTGAAGTCTCCCTAACTTTTTCTAGTACATAAGTGTGAGACTTCTCTGCCTCTGAAGCTCAGTGTCTCAATGCTGTCAGCATTCCATAAGCTCTTGCCCTGTGACGCTTAAGACGCTTCCTTCCGCTGATAATTTGATGTCTTGGAACTGGATTGACAGGAGAAATAGGAGGTGAAATATATTTTCCGAATATTCATTTACTTATTTCTGAGTTGTTTTTCCCTGTCGTTAATGATATGCTGCTCTCCATTTCTTTCTTTGTGTTCCTCTTTCTTTTTTTGGTTTTCCTTTGTTTTACTCTCCATTTTCTCCTCTCGAAACCCGTTAAGAATAGGTCTTCCGCAACCCATGCTTGCCGCAAGAGGCGACTAACGGGATCGGGTGGTCAGGCTCGCTGACTTGGTTGATGCATGTCATCGATCACATTTGCATGGATCGATGCTCATGTTGTCAATCACTGGATTCTCTGGTTGAGACTCGATTATTTACAGACCGCTGTCATAAATATTTGGTTGGTTTGTTGTTTAACGCCGCACTCAGCAATATTCCAGCTATATGACGGCGGTCTTTAAATAATCGAGTCTGGACCAGACAATACAGTGATTAATATCGTGAGCATCGATCCACGCAATTGGGATCAATGACATGTATCAACCAAGTCAGCGAGCCTGACCACCCGATCCTGTTAGTCGCCTTTTACGGCAAGAATGGGTTGCTGAAGACATATTCTACCCCGGAATCTTCACTGTCCGATTATTTACAGACCGCCGTCATATAGCTGGAATATTGCTGAGAGCGGCGTAAAACAACAAACAAACAAACCAACCGTCTAATGAATTATCACTCGTGAGCGAGATAAATTCTGTGCTCAGTTAGTGTTAGGAGAGATCGATATACTTAAGAGATAAACTGTGTTTTCAATATAGAGCTAGGTTAAGTGTAGATTTAACCGCACATTGAAAACACATGTTCATCTGCATTCTACCTTGAGTGCGGCGTTAAACAACAAACAAATAAACAAAACATGACACTCATTATGTGAATGAAGATCCGGGGTAGAATAGATCTTCAGCAACCCATGCTTGCCGTAAAAGGCGACTAACGGGATCGGGTGGTCAGGCTTGGTTGATGCATGCCATCGTACCCTAATTGCGTGGATCGATACTCATGATATCAATCACTGGATTGTCTGGTCCAAACACGATTATTTACAGACCGCCGTCATATAGCTGGAATAATGCTGATTGCGGCGTTAAACAACCAACCAACCAACCAACCAACCAGCCAAACCTTATGTGAATCACTGGATTCTCTGGTCCAGAGTCGATTATTTTATAGACCGCCGTCGTATAGTTTGAATATTGCTGAGTGCGCTGCTTAACATCAAACAAACCAACAACAACAAAACCGAACTGTTGTCTGTCGTGGTGTTGAGGGAGATGGATTTAGCTGCAAGTACCTTCGATTTTCTTTGCATGTTACAGGTATCCGTCCGTTCATCAGACGTCTGACAATATCTTTTAGTGCTATGGTTTGTGCACGTATGTCGTCTCGTGTTTTTCATGATCGATTTGTAGAATGACATGTCTCAACATGTTGTAATTGGTTAGAACATATGTAGCCATGGTCTTTTTTTCATGAGGTCTCATGTAAGACTGAAAACATTGTCGCAATCAGGGGGATTATAAACTTTTATTAAGGCTATTACATACGCGTGTGAAAGAATATTTGAAATATTGACAAACGTAATTTGATACATACAGATCAATGTGAAACACTCGAGATAGACTGCAGAAGACCCTTTGTCTTGATTCTAAAACGCTGTTGTATGTCCGTAACTATCCAAAAATTCACCCTGATTTTCAAAATAGAAAGCTTCCCAATGATGACACCCGTGATATATAGCAATATATCGATATTTCGATTATCGTGACTCCCCTTCCTACAGTGTACCTAATTAATCGACCCGTGAATATCCGGAGTGGAATAGGTCTTCAGCAACCCATGCTTGCCGGACCCGTGAAGATTCCGGGGTAGAATAGGTCTTCAGCAACCCCTGCTTGCCGGACCCGTGAAGATTCCGGGGTAGAATAGGTCTTCAGCAACCCATGCTTGCCGTAAAAGGTGACTATGCTTGTCGTAAAAGAGGAATTTTAGGTAGGGGTTAGCCATTTTCGTTGGCTAGGAAACGTCGGATCGTCTAGTATCACCCGATCACATTATTACAGTGACAAGGTATAGCATTTAAAAAGTATAAAGATTAAAAAGAATAAGATTTGTTATACAGCGAACTGTTTAAAATATTTAACAAGTAATCATTTGAAAGACTAAAACTGGCTGGTATGAATGAATTCCGTGCACTGTTTTTAGCATCGGAAAGTGCAGTAGCGGACAGAAAGTAGAAACTGATATTGTGAATGAAGTGTATGACTATGATCATTTAGTATCTTACGCGCCTTTTTGACAATTTGCTGCTCATAAACATCGCCGATGTGTTGACATTTGGTACCTGAAATTTTGCTCGCTGTATTTACGATTTTATGTAAGTGTATTTTAGATTCATTTCGAACAGACAGACTCACATACCAGCAGTGGACGTTAAAAACTAGAATACTGTGAATACATGTAGTATAAAGCAGAGAGAGTGTTGTATTATCAAGTTTAAAATACCTAAAACGCCGAAAGAAAAACAATCGCATTTGGCCCTTTTTATAAGTATCCGTGTTGGCATTCGAAGCAAGTTTCGAATCAATAATGGTGCAAACATACTTATACTGTTCAACCAAATCAATATATTCGTTATCAATAACAACTGGCAGAATTTCGGTCTTCTTTTTCTAAAATCTATAATCATTTCCTTTGTCATTTTAACATCTCGAGTAGGAGGTGAGGTGAGGTGAAATTGGGCTTAACGTCGCGTCCAAGATTATTGCACTTATATAGCGACGTGCATGTAATGTGTGTGTTTGTGTGGCTGCTTGTACTAGTCCGGACTGATGCCGATTTATAGTGCTAGCTCACTGAGATACCATGCTGCAGTTCAACATGAATACCCCACTCAGACACAGTATACTGACTCCGAGCCGACCAGTCCTTGTTTTAGCCCCTTAATGCCGAGCGCCAGACAGGTTAACAACAAGTACCATCTTTTAACGTCTTTTGGTATGACGCGGCCGGGGATCGAAGCCCGGACCTTCCGTTCTCCGGGCGGACGCTCTACCACTAGACCACGGAGGCGGTCTCCAGAGTAGGAAGATTAATCATTCGACACATCTGAGAGCCCTAATCAATTTCAGGCTGCTTTATGAATCTAGGTTGCGCTGCGTCATCCGTAAACTGGACTATTCACAATTGTTAAAACTACTGAATGTCATTTGTTAATACAATTAATAAACAGGAGAGCACACATTTAGTGATACTGACAGTTTGAATTCTTATTTAAAAAACAGTGACCGTAGATGTTAAAGTCAACAAATAATATACCAGACAAAATCACCTTAAAATATATACAGTTGCTTCCGAGTCTCAGTATGTTAACTCTGAGTGAAAAGGTACCAATGTGGTTGATAAAACTTGATGTATAACTGTTCAAAATGCACTATTTCTGATGTGTCATGACAACATTTCTTTGTATATTCAGTGGAGAAGACATTTTGAGTTTCAGTCCTAACAGAAGACCCATAACATAGGAGCACATAGACAATGTTAAAATCAGCTAATGATATATAACCTTACAGTGATTGAGTGAGATTGGTTACGGCCAATGTGAACAGTATCCCAGTTATATCACGGCATGTAAGCTTAATGTGGACGAAAGCCCGAAGTGGTGAAGGTCTGGACCACCCATGGGTAAACAATATATGTAAGTGGACCCTCTGTCAACCTGTTTTGGGTGTAGATTGCATGACACTAAGAAATAAAGTTGTCAACCCTCGTTTGGTACGGGATTCGGGATTTAAAGGGTATTCGGGTGTCGTATAGGTAACACATTCCTTTAAATTATTTTTTTCATTAATTTAACTTCAAATCGCACCATTTTATGACCTACGAACGTGTATCATAGGTTTTCGTCGGTTTCTGGCATACGCCACGATTTGTTACTCATTCGTGACCAATTCGTGTCATTCAGAGACAGAGTGCCCTCTCCATTTCCATGTTATACTTTCACTATGTGTGAGTTCATTGGAGTATGGGGGGCGGTCGGGTAGCCTTGTTGTTAATGCGTTCGCTGGAATATTGCTAAAAGCGGCGTAAAACCATACTCAATCACTCATTAAAGTATGAACCTTCATAGAGCTAGGGCCAAACTGAATGAACGTCGGAGCTTCCCTCACTCTATGAAGGTTCAAACTCCAATGAACTCACACAAAGTGAAACTCAATTCTTATAAAAAAAATTGCTACTATTTTAACCTTAAAGGGCGTAGACCTTGATCTATACACAATGATATTTAGTACTTGAGACTTCATGTTTACACTGACAGCCATATAACAACCATTTGGTTCGCGGAAAAAAATAGTTCCGAAAAATGAGAGGTGACATGAGCTTATGCATGCTCAACATGGTTAACAGGGACAACTTTGGTTTTTCTGTTAACAAATGTCCTCAAATTATATCCTCATTAGTAGTATAGAACGGGTCGCCAGCAACCCCCTTTTGGTTGAGGGAGGTTGAGGGAATATAGGGAAGGTGATTGGTTGATCCAAGTCACGTGATCGGATAGGATGACTCATGCATCAACAGCGCGTCACAGGTGAGGGGGGGGGGGGGGGGGGGGGGATGAAAGGTGTGTGTTTATAAGGCAGAAAAGAATTCATAAGAAAACAAAAGTAAAGGGTATTGAATAGAGCTATGTGTATGGCGTGCTACCCTAAATAGACAGACCGTACCCGTCAGCCCAGTTTGAATTGAGCGCACTTGACAACTGACATGGCCTCGTCGTTTAACCCGCGCTCACTAGAGCGTGCGATCTGGTTTGATGAATGCAGGAAGTGTGTTGAAAGTACATCATACCACGATAGAGACGGGTTATGTCAACACGATATACGCCGGGTAATGTAGGGAAAAAAATGTACGTCTAGCTGGATCAAATTCATCTTGTACGGTCTACACGTTGTACACCATGAACGTTAGACAACCTGTATAGAAAAAAAAATATAGACAAAATAGATAAGACTACGCAATCAGCAAGCTAGGGGTGTCGTTTACGTTTAGCGCGCAAGAACGAGCTAATGTATAGCAGAGAGACTAAGCGACCGACCGCCCATGACAATGTCAACATACCCCGGCCTTACAATTAATGTTAACATACCAGCCTCGCCTGAAGCTTCCCATTCATAAATTGTGTGACCAGCGTCCCGTATTTATGATACGTTAGGGAAGATGTGTTGTACATTTGTTATTTTAAAAGGGAGTTATTTCAGAGAGGATATATATATGGGTATTCCCCCTCATTAAACCTTTCTTTCGTTGGTGTCTATTAAACGTATCCGGTATTTAATACATTTGAATGATGTAGGAAAGTATGTGCGTGAAGATGTTGTACCTATATCCGAACACGAATGTATCACACCTTTCAATAGATCAATTACGGTTCTAACCACGACACGCAACATGACTATGAGCGTGGTTAGCAGTTCATATTTATAAACACATCGTAAATGACAGATTTCTGATGAATGAACTCGCCCGCACACATGTCTATAGGGTTATGTTCGCCCGAACTGTAAACAGTGACACATTTGATAACAGGAAGGGTGTGTGGAATGCATTCGTCCTTGTTAGGGTAAAATACGCGTTTAAACTCACCATTTAAATGATGATGACATTACTTTTTAGATGTATTGGTATCAGTGAGTGAGTGAATTTAGTTTTACGCCACACTCGGCATTATTCCAGCTCTAGGACCGTGGTCTGTCAATAAACGAGCTTGGACCAGACAATCCAGTGATCAACAGCATGAGCAGCGATCTGTGCAACTAGGAACCGATGGCACGTGTCATCCGAGTCGGCGAGACTGACCAACCGATCCCCGTCAGTCGCCGATAAGCATGGGTTACTGAAGGTCGATTCTATAACCCGGACCTTTACGGGTGTAGTATGACGAAGACTATATACTAATATGATCCCTTTTTTAACATACTCACAAGTGTGCTGTGAAGAAAAGAGTGTCTTCCAAGAATCCCTGCACGTGTAAGACAGTATAAACTCTACAGTAGTGTAGCCAGACAAACAGTTTTACTCTCGCCAGCAAACGGATTGGACGTGAACAACATGAAGAAAGGATCAGAGATTAGACTTGACCCTAGAGATATATTTAGGAAGACTACGTTGAGAAAATCACAACAGAGAAAGAAACCACAAGCAGCTAAGAAGTCGACGCTGAAGACAAAGAAGAGACAGGTAACACCTAAAATGAAAACGATGACAACCAAATAGGGATCGAAGACAACACCCCAACCCGTGAAAATACAACATGTGTCGGAGGTGAAGGCTGTGGTGGAACGGGCACTTGCTGCCTTGAATCGTCAACAGAGTCAAGGGTATAAAAGAAAGCTTCACACCCTCTAATCGCACACCGTATTGGATCACCATGGGGGTTGCCACCTGTCCGGACTGTGAAAAAATGTTTTCAAGGAGAGATGTCATGTTACGACACAGGAGAAATAAACATAGCATACCGCCGTTACAAGCCCACCCGCCGCCGCAAGTCCACTCGCCATTACAAGCCCACCCGCTAACGCCGCCGCCGCAAGCCAATCCGCTACCGCCGCCGCCGCCGCCGCCAATCCACCCGCCATTACAAGCCCACCCGCTAACGCCGCCGCCGCCGCAAGTCCACCCACCGCCGCCGCTGCGTCAAGCCAACCCGCCGTTACAAGCACATCCGCCGCCGCCGCCATCGCAAGTCCACTCGTGGCTGCCTCATTTACCATGTATATCTGATCTTCGAGAACAATTCAAGTTCCTGATTCCCTATAATGCGCTTGTTGTGGGACCCAGTGGTTGTGGAAAGTCTGTGTTTACCTCTCATGTTCTCCGGCATGGCCTGATCCAACCACAACCTACCCGCATCGTTTGGTGTTATACTCAATGGCAGCCATTATATAAGGACCTCGGTGAGCAGCTGCCTCAGCTGACCTTTGTCAAAGGAATTCCCTACGATATCTTGGACGAGGATTACTTTGATGCTCGTCAACAGAACGTGTTGGTCCTGGATGATTTCCTGGCCGAAGCAAAGCACGACAAGCGTATTTCGCGGCTGTTTACTCAAACCTCACATCACAAGAATGTATTGATCTTTCTCTTGATACAAAATCTGTTTCCGAGAGGTAAGGAATCGAGAGACATTGCTTTGAACGCGCATTATGTCACCCTGTTTCATTCCCCCATAGATAAACAGCAAATCAAACTCTTCGCTCGTAGAATTTTCCCCGAACATATGGATCACTTTATGGCTATGTATGAAAAGGTCATAAATGAGGAAAACAGGAGAACAACAGCACAGTCTGAACCTGATCTGCATAGGGAGAAGTTGACTACGACAGAATCTCTGGATAGTCCTCTGACACAAGAAGAGAGATTGCCCCAACATCAGCTCACTCCAATTGAAACCGATTCAGACACAAGTAGTGAGACATCATTGACTATGGCCACGGCTTGCGCAGATTGCGGGGTGCTGATAGATAACATGCACGATCTACAGTGACATATCAAACACTGGTGTCCGGCCAATAGCCTTCAACCTAAGAGAAAGCGTGCCAGACTCGAGAGTGATGACGATGACAGTGACTTTGACGACCTAACCTCTTCCCAGAAATGCAGTGGTCTTGCCGTCAAACCTCCACGTGGGAAGTCAACATTCACCAATATGGAAGCTGAGGAGTGGCAAAATGTAGGCTTACATCGCATCTGGAAGCAGGTGTACGATACGTTTCATGACAAGATGAAACTGCAGAAAAAACAGTACAAGCGACAGGGACGAACGCAAGAATGGATTGAGAGAAGATTGAAACTGAGGTGGGAGGATCTAGTACGCTCAACTATGCGATGGAATATACCACGTACTTTAAAGAGGCACCTCTGTTTCAAAACATGCTATACAACCTGGGAGACATGAATCCTTCCACGGAACAATCCGTTCTCAAAAATAAAATCAAACTCCTCCTAAAACCCAAGATGAAAGAGATCCTGCCTTTGATGGATATGCCGGAAATAGAAAGTGAGACTGAATCTGATAGCGTGGCAGAGGATAACGACGGTGATGACGAGGAGGAGGATGATGATCGTGAGCAGAACGATTAGGCATAAATACCCATCACTACTATATCAGTCTAACAGTAAGAAGAGAATGCCGAGTCAACGCCACGCGTCTAGTTTGATTCATATTTTGAAAACACCTCGTAAACTGAGGCGTTTGAACGATAAGAAACGCCGAATTTCCCTCTACGTGAGAGGAATGGTGAAACTGGGACCTCCTGGACGGAAATCGTTACAAGCAATGGATAAAGCATAGACTATAGACAACCATTCAACCTTAAAACAGCGTAGAAAAGGAAACATTCAACAGTGCGAAATGTGTTTCAAAACATGGACTCGCTGTTTAAACAATAGGGCCTTCGAGCAGCAGCAGCAGCATGTGTATATGAGTGACTAAATAATGTTCCAGAGTGAATACTATTGTCCATTCGTATATCACGGCTTTGTATGGAACCGATTGACTCGAATCAATAAATGATACGAATGAATTGTTTGTTTTTTTCTCAGTTTTTGCATATTAGTATATTATAGTCTTCGTCATAATACACCCGTGAAGGTCCCGGGTTATAGAATCGACCTTCAGTAACCCATGCTTATCGGCGACTGACGGGGATCGGTTGGTCAGTCTCGCCGACTCGGATGACACGTGCCATCGGTTCCTAGTTGCACAGATCGCTGCTCATGCTGTTGATCACTGGATTGTCTGGTCCAAGCTCGTTTATTGACAGACCACGGTCCTAGAGCTGGAATAATGCCGAGTGTGGCGTAAAACTAAATTCACTCACTCACTGATACCAATACATCTAAAAAGTAATGTCATCATCATTTAAATGGTGAGTTTAAACGCGTATTTTACCCTTACAAGGACGAATGCATTCCACACACCCTTCCTGTTATCAAATGTGTCACTGTTTACAGTTCGGGCGAACATAACCCTATAGACATGTGTGCGGGCGAGTTCATTCATCAGAAATCTGTCATTTACGATGTGTTTATAAATATGAACTGCTAACCACGTTCATAGTCATGTTGCGTGTCGTGGTTAGAAAGGTGTGATACATTCGTGTTCGGATATAGGTACAACATCTTCACGCACATACTTTCCTACATCATTCCAATGTATTAAATACCGGATACGTTTAATAGACACCAACGAAAGAAAGGTTTAATGAGGGGGAATACCCATATATATATCCTCTCTGAAATAACTCCCTTTTAAAATAACAAATGTACAACACATCTTCCCTAACGTATCATAAATACGGGACGCTGGTCACACAATTTATGAATGGGAAGCTTCAGGCATGGCTGGTATGTTAACATTAATTGTAAGGCCGGGGTATGTTGACATTGTTATGGGCGGTCGGTCGCTTAGTCTCTCTGCTATACATTAGCTCGTTCTTGCGCGCTAAACGTAAACGACACCGCTAGCTTGCTGATTGCGTAGTCTTATCTATTTTGTCTATTTTTTTTTTCTATACAGGTTGTCTAACGTTCATGGTGTACAACGTGTAGACCGTACAAGATGAATTTGATCCAGCTAGACGTACATTTTTTCCCCTACATTACCCGGCGTATATCGTGTTGACATAACCCGTCTCTATCGTGGTATGATGTACTTTCAACACACACCCTGCATTCATCAAACCAGATCGCACGCTCTAGCGAGCGCGGGTTAAACGACGAGGCCATGTCAGTTGTCAAGCGCGCTCAATTCAAACTGGGCTGACGGGTACGGTCTGTCTATTTAGGGTAGTGACGCGCTGTTGATGCATGAGTCATCCTATCCGATCACGTGACTTGGATCAACCAATCACCTTCCCTATTTTCCCTCAACCTCCCTCAACCAAAAGGGGGTTGCTGGCGACCCGTTCTATACTACTCTCATTATATGAGAAAGGTCTGGTAAGAACTACCTCAGTAAAACGGTAAACGTGACGGGAGAGATTTCCGAAATTTTAAAAGAACCTGTGGCTATTACAAAGGTTAGTCATCATTGATCAATTGACTGATCATTGAAAGGTGATTGTAAAGTTGTGTCAATAGATAGATACTAAGGTGAATGCATACATTGCTGTGGACTGTCACTGTAGTCTAGGCACGGCATACTTCTATCGTAGCATCACACTGTTATCATAACATCGCATCGCAGCATGGTGTATCACATGCAATCAGATGAGCTAAAAGTTGTTCAATTATTCAAATCTGAAAACTGAAAAACATAGATACAGACGACAGAAGATTGTTCAGTCAATGCAAAGGGAAGTAATCTTGACGAACCTCGCTGTGTTATTATACATCGACAATACTGACAACTGTGTGTCGTTCAGAATGGTTATTGGAACAAACACTTCTTAAACATTTGTTTTGACGTCACCCTAGCAACAGAGTTGCTGGGAGTCATTGTGTGTGCATAAGCTCCACTCAACGATTTATCATCTCTATGCGCAATGCCATTGAATAAGCGTTTAATGCAAGTGGTTAAAACTTGTTAATGAAAGCACTGGTATTTTCAATATATTTTATATTTCAATTTCAACTTAATTCATGGGACTAAAGGGGCTATGAATGGGAACTAACTTTTTTTCGATTTAGTCATTTTCATTATCCTGTACAGGAATGCAGGTTATTATTGCAGGTATATAGATATTCACGCTGCACACATACAGACGTCGCAGGTCTGAATACTATCTATCTACTGTAGGACTTCTATCGCAATAAATCAATTAGATTTATTATGACAAGAAAGGATGCTAGGGTGTACGAGCTGTGAAGGGAGTCTAAGGTGATTGAACCACCTTGTAATGCATTTTGAAGCATCTGAGCCGATGACACGCAAATAAATGCACTTGTCAGCGTATACGTGTTTATTTTATTGTTTTCACATTGTGCCACATATTCAGTTGAATGTATTTATTCATCTTACATAAACGTCGACTGAGCAGGATGAAGTGGCTCCATGTCATGTTTTGGCCACCCAGGCCACCTTCACTCACTGCACTACATCAGTAATGATTCAAAAGCCGACTCACCCTCGTGGCGCAGTAGCTACATATACATGTGTGCCTGTGTCTTTCTAGTTCATTACTGTGATCCAGGTTATCCTGATCATGACACCTCCCCTCCCACACCACACCACAAATCACCCAACAAATAGTTAGAAAAACCCAGCCATTCATGCAGACTCGTGACCTCAACGCTTGAAGCGCCATATGGCTTCATTCCTCACCATTGGGTATCTTGTAGATTTTGGGGACGAGTATGCCAGGTGGCACCGGGTAACTCATAAGTGTCCGTAGACAAAAGTTACGAGACAATTTTAGGGCTGTTATATACTGGCCTGAAAGATAAAATCCACCGAATTTAAGTTAAATAAGGAATACTTGCAGACGGACCTGGTATCCCATTCGACCCCCTAGACTTCTCGGAAGTTTGATTGTTTGTTTGTTGTTTAACGCCGCACTCAGCAATATTCCAGCTATATGACGGCGGTCCTTAAATAATCGAGGCTGGACCAGTGATTGACATCTTGAGCATCGATCCACGTAACCAAGTCAGCGAGCCTGACCACCAGATCCCCTTAGTAGCCTCTTACAAGCATAGTCGCCTTTTGTGGCAAGCATGGGTTGCTTAAGACCAGTTCTAAACCGGATCTTGTACTAATGAACTATTCGTTACCACCTCATTGGTGAAAACCACCAGTACGGATATGGTGTTGACAATCGAAGCTTTACAGGAGTCGTGCGTGTTGTTTGTTTTACGCCTCACCCAGCAATATTTCACTTGTATGACGGCGGCCTGGATGGGGTCTGGATCAGACAATCCAGTGATTGATATGACATGCTATCATCCTAATCTGACCTCTCGACCCACTACGTGGCTTCTTACGAGCAGCATGGGTTTCTTGGGACCAATTCTAGCCCGGATTACACATGGGTGTTATATACGAGGCCACTCTTGGATTCAAACCCACAAGACCCGTGACGATCCGGGTACAGATTACATCTTCAGCAACCCATGCTTGCCGTAAGAGGAGACAAACGGGATCGGGTTGTGAGGCTCGCTGACTTGGTTGATGCATGTCATCGTATCCAAATTGCCTGGCTCGATGCTCATGATGTCAATCACTGCATTGTCTGGTCCCGACTCGATAGACAGAATGCCGTCATACAACTTGACTATGTCTGAGTGCGGCGTTAAACAACAAACAAACAAACAAACCCATGACCTGTGGATCCTAACCATGAGCTGCATCCCTTTATTGCTTTCTACCAAAAGCATGAAAGATGGAAAGCATGAAACTTTGCGTGGTACACACCACCTGCTTTTCCGCAAACTGACGCCTCTGTTTTGTGGTTATGTCACAATATGGCCAAAGATCAACACTTAGTGATATTCACAACACAGATAACATTTCAACAGCAACATACGTTAGTGATAACAATGACATTATAAAGATAAAATAACACGTGTGTGTATATGTAGTGATCACACCGATAAACATATGAAAACAACCCCAGGAATAATGCATCTATTCAATACTCATTACGTTGCAAAATTATCACTTATAATACTATACTTGTCTATATACATAGTACTCACGTGTCAGTTCGGACAGATTACCTTTTGGTACATACAATAAAATTATTTATAAAACATACCGTATTCGACGTAATAATTCAGTGACCCATACTTAAGGGTGCATATAACACATGAGTGCTTATTATACGCGAATAAATAAGTCTTGTGTACATTGATCAATCGGAAGGGGTGCTAATTGTGATTGTTCACTAGCCAATATCTTAGCAAATGTCATCGTGGGCGCTTATTAGAGCGGGGAGCTTATTACGTCGAATACGGTAATTAAGTTTTCTCTGAGCTTCCGAACAATTCATTTCCAGGACAACCGGCATGTTCAACTAACAATGATTATCGCCTCCAGAAACATGATCATGAGGCAACACATTTCAAATAAGCATTGGAGATTTGTGTAAAACAGCCACCACTGTGTTGCAAAATAAACATATATCTTCCTTTCTTTTTTATGAGCAGAATCTCTACACTTGAACACAACAGGGGGGCATGGGTGGCCCAGTCGTCTAAGGCGCCGCGATTCGCTGTGCAGAGTTGCGTCCCTTGGGCACGCCAGAATCCCGGTTCGCCCCGATTATGTTTCTAGGTTTGTCAGCACCATACCCGCTCGTGGGTTTCACCGAAGTGGTAAACGTCTGAGACCTGCATCACTTCGGGCTTTCCTCCCACATTAAGCTGACACGCCGCGGTATAACTGGAATACTGTTAAAAGCGGCGTTAAACCCAACTCACTCACTCACTGAACACAACAGACGAAGTTAATAATTAACATTTCAACAAACTCAGTAAATGCTGTCGTGTAAATGGATTTTCTCGTCAGTAACTTCTTTTTCTGGTTTGTTTTCTGGCACTGTCCCGCCGTGATATTGCTGGAATATTGCTAAAAGCGGCGTAAAACCAAACTCACTCACTCTGGCACTGTCACGTGGCAGAATCACTGCTGCCCGACGTCAGGCAACAGACACTCACTGTTGTACGCAAATAATGTGTGGCAAATAATGTGTGGCATGTGCTACCGATAGGGCAGGACGTTACCCTTTTCGCAATCACCTGGTGTCATCACTGATTTCTTGTAATCCATTTACATAAATTCAATCACTATTTTGCCTTTTACACCCAATGAAAAGTGTTTCGGCTGGTTATAATTATTCCCTGGCGTTGATAGTTTATGTATACAACACATCGACATCGATCTTCGGCAACAAACATTATTACATTCGTACGCTCTGTATATCTTAGTCCCTAATGTAACGCAAAACGAGCGGACTGCGCCTCAGTATTTCTGACTGTCTGTATGTCTATAAATGTATTATGGAATGTGTGTGCGCGTGCGTGGATATGGATATATAAATGAATAGCAATTAATAACATATTACTCAGAGAAAAGCAATATTTCCTAATGAACAGCAACGTTAAGTAGCACATATACGGTAACCGACATCTCATCACAACCTCGTATCAGCTGTAACTATAACTCTTTGTGTAGGATAATACAACAAGGAAGTACAAGAACGACAGGGCTGATGGCGGAGTACACGGCGGTGAAGTTACTCGGAAAGGGAGGGTTTGGTGTCGTGTATCTCATCAAGGACAAGAAGTCTGATGAAGTGGTAAGTTGATTAAGAATGGATCGCAAAATATATGTTTGTCTTGAGTTTAATGTTGAGTACACGATTATTACAAGTACAAGGTGCATCTTTCAACGTTGTAGCTTTATATCGTGGAATGTGCTTCACGGTGCGTAGGTGGTTTGATTGTCCGTCTCTCGCTACACCACGTCATTACCCAAACACCACACAAGGGACACTACACACTGTCACATTCAAACTACCACGCATCACACCCAATACCACACACCAAACATCCCACGCCACACACCAAAGTCCAAATACCACGAACCACACATCACACATCACACACTTCACACCACACAACAAGATCGCATACCACACAATGTACACCTTACCCATCACACCACTCAACACACATCACATACTACACACCAAACATCACACACAACACATCACGAACCACACGTCATACGCCAGATACGGGACACATTGTCTATATATGTTACATCCATGTATGAAGTTTCACCAAACACTACACACCACACATCAACCCCACGACCCTCACACTCTTTACAACACATTACATACCACATACCATATGCAACACATCACACACCATACAATACAAACCGCATACCGTATATTACATACCATGTACCATAGTCAACCCATCACACACCATACAATACACACCACGTACCAGATACGATACATTACAAACCACATGCGATAAACAACATAGCACACAACACACACCAGACCTCACACCATACATGTCACACCTCACAACACACACCACAGACCACATACCACACACCACACACCTCACGACACACACCTCATCCCTCACACCACATACCACACACCTCACAACACACACCTCACACCACACAATACACAACACACAACTTACGACACACGCCTCACACCATACACTACAGACGGTGTCTAGCCGGGAGGGCCACATTTCAGTAATGGCTATTGCCGGTAGAGCCACATTTTCAGCTGAGTGCATTTCACCTATTCTAGCGGGTAATTAATTAATCCGATTACCGATACCTTTATATGAGTGTCCCACATTTAAATTACTAAGCGTGGTGTTCTTTAGAGATACCTTTAAATGAGAGTCCCACATTTAAATTACTGAGTGTGGTGTTCTTTAGAGATCAAAGGCGGTCTTAATTGACATTGAGTTCATCCTGCTATTCATAACATATTTAAGTGACGTCGTGTTCACTCCATATCAGAACCATGGCAAACGCACAAGTTCAAATAAAGTTCAGAGGAGGCGTACATTTGTACTATGATGGCTTTAAGTTTTGGTCTAAGAGCAGTCTGAGTTGCTCCACGCCATTGAGATCATGGGTCACTCCCACGACCCACTATCATCCGAGTTTGAGGTTGATGCCTTTAAGGCTAGACTGATGGAGAGAGCGAGGACAGAAACGACACCTATACCCACTATCTACGGAGAGGAGATATCCAGACTACGCCAACATCACGACATCGTCTCAGATGACCTCCTGAAGCAGATACCAGCCCTGAAGTCTCTCACCACTATCCTCTACCGCCAGAGACACAAGACCTTGCCCCGCCTTCCTGACAGCAGACCCCAGATCCAGCTGGAGGAGAAGTACTCCCAGACTGAGGGAGGCGACCAGTTCCTACACCGTGTTAGTGACGACATCCTCATCTTCACTACAGACAAGAACATTGTATCATGTATCTGGAGGAGGGTGCAGAAAGAAGGTCTGGTGATGGACTATAAGGAAGATGAGGAGGTGAAGAAGCTGGTGAGAAGAGCTGCTGCCCTCCCTCTAGTACCTCGTGACAAAGTGGATGATGTGTGACTTGATGCCATTGCTGACTCACCCACCTCACCTAAAGGGACTGCCTTCATGGACTACGTGACAACCAGTTGGGTTCAAGGATGGGCCTTCATGCCAGAGATTTGGAACCATTTCGAAAACCAAGGCCACCGTACCAACAATCACCTGGAAGGGTGGCAAAACAAGATAAAGAAACTTGCCAAGAAGTGCCACCCGAACATCTACGAGGTAGTGAAGCTATTTCAGCGAGAGCAGTCACTCAAAGAGGTTGCAGTCCTGAGACTCTCTCATCAGTGGTCAGAACCTTCACGAAGAAAGAAGTACAAGGCAATCGATGCACGTATTGCGTCCCTCAAGATCCAGCTCCTGAACCAACACCTGAGTGAGATAGAATATGCTGACCACGTGGGCGACCTCCTTCATCTGCAGTAATGACATTAAATCCATTATGATATTCATATGTTATTCATATTCATCAATGTAAAGTTTTGATGAATATGTTATCCTTGTTGAATAAAAAATGAGAAAACAAGACTTGTTTTGTTATATACGGTAACCTGTTAGAATCACAAAGCATGTTTTGACAGCATAGCCGCGAGAGCCACATTATACAATCACGCAACCATAACCATTGCCGCGAGAGCCACATCAATTTGGGCTATCTATTTTCGAAATGTGGCTTTGCCGGCCTGTAACCCTACAGACTACATACCACATACCACACACCTCACGACACAATACACAACACACAACTTACGACACGCACCTCACACCACATACCACACACCTCACGACACACACCTCACACCACACACCTCAGGACACACACCTCACACCACACAATACACACCACACAACTCACACCACACAATACACAACACACAGCACACAACTTACGACAGACACCTCACACCACATACCTCACACCACATACCACACACCTCACACCTCGAACCACATACCTCACACCACACACCTCACACCTCACACCACATACCTAACGACACACACCTCACACCACATATTACGCACCTCACACCACACACCTCACGACACACATCTCACACCACACACCTCACACCACATACTACACACCACATATCTAACACCATACGTTATGCTCCATGAAGTTATTGAGAGTGTCCAACACTAACCTCAACTGCATCTGGAAAGATGTGCGACAATGTCTTGAGGAGATTTACGAAGATCAAAGCTTCACTGTTGCAGGTGCTCTTTCTTATGAATAGGAAGCGGTGTGATGCAAAGTTACCTCAGGGTCAGTCAGTAATGTTTTCACTATAGATGCATGTGTTGTAGATGACAAGGAATGTTGGAGTGGCGTATTTATCTAACAGCATTTTTATACGGCTGGTGTTTGTCTCGACTACTGCAAAACTAACTGCGTCATAAAAGTATTTTAACCTCACTCGCTTCACATACCACACATGACACATCATACACCACACACCAAACATAACATACCACACCAAACATAGCATACCACACATCAAACATCACATACTACACACCAAACATAACATACTACACCAAACATAACATACCACACACCAAACATAACATACTACACACCAAACATAACATACTACACCAAACATAACATACCACACACCAAACATAACACACTACACACCAAACATAACATACTACACCAAACATCACATACTACACCAAACATCACATACCACACACCAAACATCACATCCCACACGCTAAACATCACATACCACACATCAAACATAACATACCACACACCAAACATAACATACCACACACCGAACATCACATACCACACACCAAACATCACATACCACACACCAAACATCACATACCACACACCAAACATCACATACCACACACCAAACATAACAAACCACACACCAAACATCACATAACCACACACCAAACATAACAAACCACACACCAAACATCACATACCACACACCAAACATCACATACCACACATCAAACATCATATACCACACACCAAACATAACAAACCACACACCAAACTTCACATACCATACACCTAACATCACATACCACACACCAAACATCACATACCACACACCAAACCACACACCAAACATAACATACCAAACATAACATACCACACACAAAACATCATATACCACACACCAAACATCACAAACCACACACCAAACATCACATACCACAAACCAAACTTAGCATATCACACACCAAACATAACATACCACACACCAAAGATCACATACCCCACACACCAAACATAACAAACCACACACCAAACATAACATACCACACACCAAACATCACATACCACACACCAAACATAACATACCACACACCAAACATAACACCAAACATAACATACCACACACCAAACATAACATACCAAACATAACATACCACACACCAAACATAGCAAACCACACACCAAACATAACATACCACACACCAAACATAACATACCACACACCAAACATCACATACCACACACCAAACATCACATACCACACACCAAACATAACAAACCACACACCGAACATCACATACCACACATCAAACATAACATACCACACACCAAACATAACATACCACACACCAAACATCACATACCACACACCAAACATAACAAACCACACACCAAACATCACATACCACACATCAAAGATAACATACCACACAAATCATATACCACGTATCACAAATCACGCATCACACACACCGCCACCAAACTTTATATATCACACACCTAACATCACATACACCAAACATCACATACCACACACCAACCATAACATACGACACCCCAAACATCACACATCACACACCATACACCAAACATAACACACATACACCTCACAACACACACGTACACCAAACATCACACACCAAACACCAAACTCTACACACATACACCACACACTGACACCTCACAACACACTCGTACACCAAACATCACATACCACACACCAACCATAACATAATACACCCCAAACATCACACATAACACACATACACCTCACAACACACACTTACACCAAACATCACACACCAAACACCAAGCATCACACACATACACCAAGCATCACACACATACACCGAACGTCACACCCCAAACATCACACACATTCATCAAGCATCACACACAACACGTCGAACAGCAGATACGGGAGAGACACCATGTATTAGGTTGGTGACTCACCCATGTACCGCGGCATGACAAACTGTTGGGGCACCGATACTTTCATTTCATGGTACAAGGCAACTCCATGCGACATTTAAAGCTAATTCATAAGTATTCAAAAGTCCACCGACTCGTGAAGATCCGTGTGAGAATTGATTTTCAGCAACCCATGCTTGCCGTACCAGCCGACTAACGGGATCGGGTAGTCAGGCTCGGTGACTTGGTTGACACACGTCATCGTATCCAAATTGCGAGGGTCGATGCTCATGATGTCAATCACTGGATTGTCTTGTCCAGATTCGATTATTTACAGACCGATGTCATATAGCTGGAATATTGCTGAGTACGGCATTACACGACAAAGAAAGAAAGAAGCAACACAAAACAAGACAGATGAATATTTATCCATTCGTTTCATCCATTTATCTCCATATCAGTCCAAACTAAAATGACACATCTGTGTTTTTCGTCAGTCAGCCTTGTATTTCATATTAAAACATCTCTACACTTTACCATCAGCTTGCATTGAAGACTGTGGACCTAGACAAGGCCAGCGATGACGAGAAGGCATTTGCCGAGAAAGAGGCTAAGCTAATGAGAGGTCTCGAACACAGTCACGTGGTGCAGTATGTGGACTCGTACTTTAAAGGGACTACACTTTTAATCTTCGCGGAATTCTGCGATGGTGGGGATCTACAGCAGTTTCTCAACGACTCTGTCTCCAGGATACCCGAGGACCTGGTCGTGTGTTGGATGACGCAGGTCCTGTCTGCCCTTGAGGTATGTCGTATACGTAAGTGAGTGAGTGGGTTTAACGCTGCTTTGAAAATTATTTCACTTTCGATCGGCGTGTGTCAGTCTGATGTGGAAGGAAGGGGCGGTCGGGTAGCCTAGTGGTTAAAGCGTTCGCTCGTCTCGCCGAAGACCCGGGTTCGATTCCCGACATGGGTACAATGTGAAGCCCATTTCTGGTGTCCCCCGCCGTGATATTGCTGAAATTTTGCAAAAAGCGGCGTAAAACCATACTCACACACCCAAGTGATGCAGGTCTTAGATATTTAACGATTTATTAAAATCCGCGCGGTGTTGTGCTGACAAACCCAGAAACATAATCAGGACGAACCAGGATGCAAATCACGATCTTACGTTTCTGGCACTCCTACGGGAGGCATTTCTGTACATCCATTTACAGTGCCTTAGGCGACTTGACCATCCGGGCCCCACGTCGATTAAGAGTAATTTGGAAATACAAATTTCATTCAACACAACGTATTTCTGGAAGACAAGTGACAATAATGCATCATTAAACATGCTCGGTTGCTTTCACTTTTGATATTGAGAATGACGTGGATACTCGAAGGCTTAAACAACTGGGTACATTTAAGAGTTGACTTTCACTTTGTGTGAGTTCATTGGATTATGAACCTTCATAGAGTGAGATCAAAACTGAATGAACGTCGGAGCTTGCGGATGTTCATATTATTACAATGTTTGGTCCTCACACTATTTTTACCTCAAAGGACGTATACCTTGATCCATACACATTTATGTTAAGTAAGTGTGACTTCATGCTTGCACGGACAGCCATACAACATATATATAGCGTAATAAAATAGTTCCTCAAAACGAGAGGTGCCATGAGCTTATTTATGTATGCTCAACATGCTCAACGGGAACATTTTCTAGTTTCTGAACAACACATGTACTCAAATAATATCCTCATTATATGAGAAAGGTCTTTAATAACAACCGCAGTAAGTCAGTCACAATGACAGCGCGTCATAATACATTCACATCAAGTACAAGACGTCAAAATGGCCGACACGATAAACATTGGAAATACTACCCGCTTCTTAACCAATTGGAAGCTCGTATTTTAATGTAAGGTAAAAACATGTTGTTCCTCCTTGGCGTATATTACTTCCACAGTAAAATCAATACTATTTAATACAATACTATATAATAAAATCGGGCTAAATTCTAAATGTATGATGCTACACTGTGATTGCAGGTAATGTTTTACAAATACATATAAACACCAGTTTGTGAAATATTCCTGCCATGAAAACGTTGTCTTTATATACTCTTTTCGACATGAACATTTTATTTTTGCTTAACCTGCAATGTGTCTTTCGTTTTGTACAAATCTATATGTATATGTACTTGAATAGCGTAGTTTGATAAATACCGTTGTGTCAATTGTGTTATCGCAGTTGATATTGTTTTTTACTTGGGTAAACAACATGCAGCGATGCATCCTAATCAGTATGGCCTCGGAGTTACCGATGATAACAAAGTGACGTGCAGTAATTGTCCTACGTTTTCCACACCTTGACATACCCTTTTCACTCTCTGTTTGGTCTTTGTTTGTTTATTGTTCAACGCCGCATTAAGCAATAATCCATCTGTATGACGGCGGTCTGTAAATTATCGAGTCGGGACCAGACAATCCAGAGATTGATATTATGAGCATCTATCCACGTAATTGGGTCAGCGAGCCTGACCACCCGATCCCGTTAGTCGCCTCTTACGACAAGCATACCACGTAATTGGGATAAGATGACATGCATCAACCAAGTCAGCGAGCCTGCCCACCCGATCCCGTTAGTCGCCTTTTACGGCAAGCATGGGTTGCTGAAGACCTTTTCTACCCCGAATCTTCATGGGTCAACTCTGTTCGGTCACGTATGCCAACAAACAATTTTATAACTGAAGACCTAGCTACCTGAATGATGCTATGTTTTTCGTATGCAAGATTTTCCTTATTTTGCAGTATGCGGTATCATAAAGTGCGTTCAAATAACTAAACGACCAAGAATGAAAAATAATCACATAGAATTGTTTCAATATGCACAATTCTGCACAGAGTTAAACTGAATCCTAAAGAATTTCATACCAGGTCAAACAGGAAAAGGTAAACTGTGTGTAATCATTATACCAGGGTCATGTGGTGACGTAGGAACTAGGCTTTAGATGTGAAGGCATGCCCTGCACATAGCATTCTGATATCGTTGGTCGGTTAAATTGTATATTGTAAGGGGCGGTCGGGTAGCCTTGTGGTTAAAGCATTCGTTCGTTCGTTACGCCGAAGACCAGGGTTCAATCCCCGACATGGGTGCAATGTGTGAAGCCCATTTCTGGTGTCCCCCGCCGTGATATTGCTGGAAAGTTATACATCTATGTACACATTCCTGACATACACTGATAAGTGGATTATTATCTACAAGAGATCTACAAGTTCATCTTTCGGTCACACACTGTTTATACAAACGAAATTAAAGCTTGCTACTCCTGGTGTCAACAAGCGTAAATAAAGCGACAAAAAACGTTCCATATCCAATAGAAATCTCTGCATGGAGTCAAAAGTACGATCCCGACAATTTCATAAACATGTGTTAATGAATCACTTTCAAATAGTGTTGATACCAGGTGTTCGCGAAAAGGTGAGCGTAATCTGACTCACCGGTGGCAACCGTCATAAATACATGCAAAGACAAGTCAATTGTTCACCTGAAAGAAACACGGGAACATATGGTACAAGTGAAAATAGGGAATTGCATGGGACATCCTTTTTATCACTGATGTCTTCCATGACATCTAAATACTATGATTTCTGAGTATTTCACTAGTGTGAAATTCCATACTGTAAAATAGTAATTTTTTCATTCCATTTTGGGTTGATATTTTTGCATTGTCAAAAACAAAAAGAAGGAATATGTATTATCCCCCTTAGAAATTATATTTGGTATTCCATTGCATGCATTGCGATCATCCTATCCCAAACCAGTTAATTATATTGTCTCGTCATAAGATGAATTGATCATGAACAGAAATATATAGAGGATATTTCATGTGTCCAGTGAAATATCATGTTTCTCTCACCGAGACGGTTGTTCGAAGCGAAAGAATACACGCAATTCAAGTAACAAAATGGCGCTTTGCGAAACGTAAAGTATCGACTGACAAATCAGAAGAGAAATTCACAGTTTAATACAAATCATTTTCAACAAAATAACAAACGGTAAGAATCGGTATTAACTACATAAATGACCATCTGTCATTATATGACTTGTCAACGTTGAACTGACGTAAATCAACAGTTTGTGTACGAGCTGTCTCGTGTAGGCCAACATAGTTCCGTCAACGTGTTATGTTCACTGCAGTGAAATATCAGGTGTTATGTTCACTGCAGTGAAATATCAAGTGTTATGTTCACTGCATTGAAAATATCACTTTTCTCAACTTCAGAAAACTCAGTCTTTCACACTGAAGTATATAATAAATTATTCTGTTATCTTTGATTGCCCAAGAGTACAGTTTTACCATAATCAACACTACTACTACTACTACAACTACTACTACTACTACTAATAATAATAGGAAGACAAAACCCTTTCCATATCCAATAGAAATCTCTGCATAAAGCAGAGTCGATTGTACGATTCCGACTGTATCATGAGCATGTGTTTCTGAATCACTGTCAAATAGTGATGATACCAGGAGTTCGCGAAAAGGTGAGCGTATCCTTCCCCACCGGTGGCACCCGTCACAAACACATGCAAAGGCAAGTCAATTTTTCCCCTGAAAAAAACCATGACTTGTAAAACTTGTTATGGAACAGTATGTACTACTGTGAAAATACAATATGTACAAGCTCCCATCACACAATGGACTGCTGTGAATGTCTCGCGTTTGTCGCCAAATTCGAATTATGTCGACAAGACAAAGATGATTGAATCTACAAATTTATATTTTACGAACGCATCATGCAGATTGTTGTGTCAATTTGACAGAATGAAATGAGAAGGTCAACTGTTAAGTAGCTTTTTCAAGTGAGTGAGTGAGTGAGTGGTTTTACGCCGCTTTTAGCAATATTCCAGCAATATCACGGCGGGGGACACCAGAAATGGGCTTCACACATTGTACCCATGTCGGGAATCGAACCCGGGTCTTCGGCGTGACGAGCGAACGCTTTAACCACTAGGCTACCCGACCGCCCCAGCTTTCTCAAGCCAAACAGTTTCTTCATATATCAACTGCTTTATAGCCTGACAGTCTTTACTCTCGCATAAACTTGATTCATTGATAAAATGAAAGCCTACCAAAACAAGTGGTTTAAATATACGATTTCATTTTGTACACTCACTGGTCATTTAAACAACTATTCAACTATAAGAAAATGCGGAAGATTTCCCACTCGTGACTGAAAAGTTTGTTTACCGTAGCCATTTGCTTCCATCATCCATTTATGTGCACACAAAATGTGACGTCACTTTGATTCTTGGATTACGTAGTAGGTTAGTGTATCAATGTTTTGGTTCAACGCTAATTCTTTAAAGAGACATATAATGAAAGTACCATTGAGCTTTCGAACGTCCAGTCATCATGAGGCACGTATGATGTAACTCAAAGTGGTCTTTTGTATGAAACTCCTCACATGGATCTCCGACCCGTGAAGATCCGGGGGTAATAGGTCTTCAGCAACTCATGCTTGCCGTAAAAGGCGACTATGTTTGACGTAAGAGGCGACAAACGGGATCGGTTGGTCAGATTTGGTTCATGCATGTCATCGTATCCCAATTGCGTGGATCGATGCTCATGGTGTCAATCACTGGATAGTCTGGTCCAGACTAGTTTATTTACACACTGCCGTCATATAGCTGGACTATTGCTGAGTGTGGTGTTAAACAATAAACAAACAAACACATGGATCTCCGGACGCAGCCATCTGGCCGATACCATTCATCATGGCTTTCAGGAAGGGGGTGTTCATTATGCCCTCAAATTTCTCCCAATTTTCGTGGGAGATGACGTGGTAATGGTAGTTTGTGGTAATGGGATGCTGTACTCTCATTATGCCTTCAAATTTCTCCCAATTTCCGATCAGAGATGACGTGGTACTGGTAGTCTGTGGTAATGGGATGGTGTACTCTCATTATGCCCTCAAATTTCTCCCAATTTTCGTGGGAGATGACATGAATGGTAGTCTGTGGTAATTGGATGCTATACTCTATCTTAAGTATGGACTACTACTACTACTACTACTACTACTACAAATATTACTATTTTAGAAAACTGTTCCAAACACCATTACTTCACTAATTAAATTCTCTTATGGATACAGTGGATGTTCTGCCTTGGTCGAACAATACTTCTCCCGAAGAAATGTGATATGACTGTCCATAAAAAACTTCCGCCCTTCCGTCTCAATACACAGTACAAATTATTTACAGGGTGTCTTCCAAATCGCGTGTCATACTACGCTTCCAATGACATTATTTACATAGAGCAGAAATGAGCCAGAGAGGGATGTTTGGGCTGTAAGCATCAGTTGCTAGTTCAGAAAATGTTCTTTGAAGAGGCTAAAACTTACCACAGTATACGTAACCTCTCAATGTGTTGGACAGACTACAGAAAAGTTTATGGTTCTGTATCTCACGAGTGGATTCTGAAGTCACTGGAAAGCATTGACCTCCCCGAGCTACTACTTGTTTTACTCAAGTATTTAATGAATAGCTGGTCAACTCAACTTGAGACGTATTCGCAAGGGCAGGTGGTGACTTCGGAACCCATTGCTATTACAAGAGGAATAAAATTGCTTCACGGCGATTGTTTTAGTCCTTCGCTTTACTGTTTGTCACTAAATCGTTTAAGCTTCTCGCTTATAAAAGAGGAAGGTTAATTATCATCTTGGATACCCTCAACACAGATCCCCAACACCTCTTGCTCACCTCCTTTACATGGATGACCTTGAACTTTGGCAAAGGAGAATCCACACTGAAAAATAGAAGATTCTCCTTGTCGAGTACTTTTCTGATGATATTGGCATCTCCTTTGGGTTCGACAAATGCAACATTCTTCGTCTGAAATGTGGAAAGGTACAATAGAGAGGATTGGCTAGTTTACTTGGGAGTGGAGTTATTTACCATTTCGTGGAAAGTCGGGCCTATACGTACTTGAATGCCAATGCCAATAACAAAGACAAACTTCGGGCAGAGTACAAGTGTAGACTTAAGAAAATCTGGAATTCAGAGCTGAAGGCTCACAATAACGTCCAAGCCACAAATACTTATGCTGTACCCGTCCTTTCGTATTCTTTTGGTGTTGTTGATTGAACGAAACAGGAAATTCGGTGTACTGACTAACGCATACGCAGAATCATGTCAGACAATAGACCCCCCCATCCTCGCTCTTCCGTCAATCGCTTTTATTTATGAATCATATTTAGAGGGCGTGGTTTGATAAACCTGGAGCCTCTTCATGATAGAATTGAATTGTGCTCTTTTGCACACATTTATTTGTCTGATGATCCTCTTGTGAAGCATGCCATGACTCATGATGAAAAAGGTATTCCACAGTTTCCTCAAACGAACCAGGGACATGGGACATAATTTCAATGTCAGTGTAGATTTTTGTGATGGCTATTTACTGCTGGGCGGTACAGAAATGAGGGTCAACCAAGTGTCATATCTATTCGGCCCAAACCCATCTCAACGACCTTTGTATCAAGTTTATGTGCAGTGTGTTGAGAGGAACAGTAACCCGTCAGAGTCCATCGCTTGGATGAAGTCGGCTGGCCTGAAAAATAAAACAGGAGGCTTTCTGTTTGCTGCTCAGGACCAGTCACTTCCCACTCGAAACCGACAATGTGTGATTTTGCATCAAAATGTAGATATGAAATGAAAATTATGCAAAGACATTCCATATTTATTATTGTTATTATTCAGTAATGTCACGTTGCATATATATGATATCTAAATATTTCCCTCAAGGGTGTTTCCGGACTGTCAAGGGTATCACTGTATATAACCTGGCATAATTACTTTAAAGTATTATTATTTAATAGCAATACATCATCATGCAGTATTGATTGACATTACAAGAGATGTTTGACAGGAATTGTCTGCTTAAAGTAACCGAACATAATTCACCCTCTGCAAATTAAATATTGCCATGTAAGAAGTGAAAGGCAACACATCCAACCTGTATAGCGTGGGTGTAAATCATGAACAGGTACGTGAAGACAATTGGACACAAACTTATGAAGACTATCTGTTTTAGTATTTGCATGCCAGAAATATTCTACATCGGGATCTGAAGCCTCAGAATATTTTCCTGACAAGACAGGCTCATGCTAAACTCGGGGATCTTGGCATCGCTCGGTAAGACCCAACGTGTCCATTGTACTGTGTTCATTGTTCCTCTGAGAATAACTGATAAAGAGTGTACATATTTTTAAAATTATTTAAGTCAATAAAATGATAAACGAAGTAGGCTAAAAGGATACAAATTTGAATTGAAGCAGTTTCGTGGTAGGAGGTCAACAGGTCAGCAAGTATTCTATTCGATAAAACATGTTGTATGGTTGCTATATATATAACGGCAACGCCGACACAGATTCCATTGGGCGTAAAAGGCAAAATAGTTGTGATTATCATATGAATGGATCACTGAAAATCAGTGATGACACCAGGTGTTCTCGCAAATGATTAGGGTGTCCTGGTCTGCAAACAACTTTCATGTTTTCATAGTTCAATAAATAAGAGCCCAATTCATCATATGTTTACTTCAATGTCTGAAGTGCTGTTTTGATAAATTTTCTTCAGCATATTCCTACTATGATTTATGTGTGTTTCTTTCTAAAAACCTCTTTGATGATATCAACTTGGTTACGATAAAGTTTCAGTGTGTGTGCCTCGACCATTTAGAAATAAATATTTTATTCGATTCCGTGCTTATGAACTGCCCCCTCACAGGCATGCGTTGATTCCAGGGTGTTGGCTCAGCCAGCGGACATGGCCTCCACTTTGATAGGAACTCCATGTTACATGAGCCCCGAGATCTTGCTGCAGGAAGGCTATAATCAAAAGGTGATTGTACATGTCATACTCTTCACCACATTGCTTGTTTGTTATTTAACGCCGCGCTCAGCAATCTTCTAGCTATTTGACGGCAGTCTGGACCAGACATTACAGTGATAAGCATCATGAGCATCGACCAACGCAAATGGGATACGATGGTCCCATTAATTGTCTCTTACGAGAAGCATGGGTTGCTGAAGATCTGGATCTAACACGTGGGGGTGAGGTAATTTGTCACTGCCTTGAATCGTATTGAGGTTATATCATGGCTTGTCAGCTTAGATGATAGGCGGACAATGACTCAGATTTTACATGTTTAGCACTTTGATGAACTGACCGACCACAAAACATAACCAGCAAATCCTAGCCTGGTCAAAAGAAGCATCTTTGCATAGTGGATTGCCTTCTAAAGATCACAGGGCCATCTGTATCAATAATAAATTTGCCTGTACCAGCTTACCTTTCCGCGACTCAAGTATGTACAGGAATATTGAAATCATTGACTCATTCAGTACTGTCACGGTGCCATGTATTTGGAGAATACCTTACGAGCTGCGACGAATTAGGGTTACCTTGGCGAAGAACCTTAAACAGAAATTCGCAAAGGATATATTCTATAGTAGTCTGTGATTTCGAGCTGATGAAAACAGAATTCCTGACAATAGTAAGGCGACTTATATCCGTGTTTCCACGATGTTGTTTCAGGCCGACATATGGAGCTTGGGCTGTGTTCTGTTTGAAATCACGTCCGGGAGGAGAGCGATTGATGAGGTATCTCCTCATCTCCTCGTCTTCAAGGTGTTGACAGTTGGCGTGAGTTCATTTGTTAACATTACTTGCATGGATATACTATGCTAATAACAATGAATGGTTCAATTTGGAGAACACTTGAAAGGAAGCAGGTGTTGTTTTAATCCAAAGTAATCAAGTATTATGAGAATTCGTGGTATGTTGTATTCCTCGTCACTGGCTTGTTCCCAATGCAGATTCCCAATAAACATATCTGGGATTTTTGTTTGATTATGTTACGCACATTTTATTATGGTAAAATAAAAAGAACGTTGCTCAGGTCGAGGATAAACTGTGCGTTGTTTAATGCATATGAAAATAAAATAATAAAGTTAGCCATGAATAATATAACCAGGGAGTCTTTTTATATATTTGAATTAGAGATAATGTCTGAGGTCGGTATCGTTTATCGTACGATTCGGGGATCGGTTTTGTATTTTTTGTAAAAAGATATATAGCCATTATCTTAATGGTGGCAATATGGTAATATAATTGTCTGTAACACTGAACCAAATTGTTCAATCTTGCAGATTCCTCCCATCGACAAGTTGTACAGCAAGAATCTGAGAATTGCGGGTTCAAAAATGGTTGACAAAAGTCAGGAGAAGAGGCCAAGTACATCCGAGCTCCTTAGCTCCAGTCCTTTCAGCGACTTCATCAAAAAACCCAAAGAAGTATCTCTATAAATAATTATAAACATGTGTTGTTGTTAAATATTATTTTACAACAAGGAAATAGCATGTGACTAAGGCACACAACAAACCGATACATTGATGAGAATTTGCAAACTCACTTCCAAGCCAGACACAAAACTGTTATCTCAGAGTTGAAAATAAATGTAAAACAGAACTACGACATTCCAGTTATAGTTAATAGACCGTTGTGGTGGCTTATATTAGACCTTTGTGGTGGCTAATGTTAGACCATAGCGGTATATATTTGACAAAGCAACATTTATCACTTTCAGCCCCTCTCTATCATGAAGGAAACGGTTTTCGTGACCAAATGGGGGACAGACCAGTCAGTGTCAAATATACAAAAGTTGATTGAAGGTTTATTCCTGGTTATTTCTCCATTGGGGAAAATTATCATATCCAAAGATTCCTTGGCGCATTACCGGAAGCGGAAACAGAAAGGAAGCCATGTTCAACCCTGTGCAGTAGACGCGGTTGCTTCTTCGGCGGTAAATATTTTTCGATTAAACTTTTGAAGTACGTATGGAAAATGAATAATGAAAGTTTACGAATATTTTTGTAAGTATAGTGACGTCATTGGCAACTCCTTGTAGTCGTGTTGGGTGTGTTGTATTTTCAGGTATCACCACCACCTCCGGTGGCTGTCAATCAAGACAAATGGGACAATTACCACGTGAAGATGCCGTGCTCTCCACGCAATGAATATTTTGACGACGACAAGGTGAATACATTGTGTAGGAGTAGATCTAGGTACATGTAACTTCCTAAATATTATGCATTTTGGTGATCAAATATGGAAAGGTACATTGGGATAATACGGATTACCTTTAATTAACGTGTCTTCCTAATTTCGCTAGTGTTGTCTTACCATAATATGTAGGTTACTTTACCTCTGATCTGCCTTCATAATCACAATGTCCCAATAGAGGTGGAGTTGCACTGTTGATTAGAAATGTGTTTAAACAGGAGTGAAATGTATAAATTTATCCTTCAGTGATAGCATCTATGTTCTCTTTTCGGATTTGAAAAAGAAATATTGCAGGGGCTTGTATGTGTCCACCCTTTATTATCTTCAGTCTGACACGCGTGATATTAAGGATTTTGACTATGTCGAGTCGTGTCTTCTTAAACTACTGACGCTGTTCTGTGATGGTGACATTATACTAGCAGGCGATTTCAATGCTAGAATCATTAACGGATTATATACTTTATGATGATGATGATGATAGTGACGTTTACATTCAGAATCTGAATGATATGCACTATATATAAAATATATTTAACCAAATCCAGGGGTAGATTTTATTGTTTATTCGTAGACTTCAATAAAGATATTGATTCTATCAATATAGATCTTTTATGGTATGTGTTAGTTCAACAAGATATTAAAGGCAAAGTGCTGAATATAATTCGTGATATGTATTCTTAGACAACAGCAGCTGTTAAAACATCAACTGTTAGCCTTTCCGAATATTTTGATTGTTTAAGCGGTGTTCGTCAAAACTGTATTCTTAGCCCACTTCTATTTAGTATTTGGGTTTATAAACCAACTTGAAGATGAATTACAGCAGCGTGGCGGGAGAGGTATTTTTGTGGTGCAGGCTTTTTAGATTAGCTTTTATTACTTCATGCAAATGATTTGTGTCTGTTTTCTGACAGTGTTATTGGTTTGCAAAAGAAAATACACATATTATGAAAATTTTGTACAATGATATTGCACTGAAAACCTCAACCTACTATAGTTACCTTAGTATCATATTTTTAAACAGGCTGCCATGGTTAAAATCAGTACTAACAATTATTAATAAAGGTAGTAAAGCACTTTTTCCTATAAAACAGTTGCAGGCGAAAATAAAAAATCTTGCTCTCACCGTTCTCTTTAAAATGTTTGATTCTCAAATAAAACTTATTCTGTTGTTCCCATACGAGTCATTTGAACAGTTTCATATCAAATGTTTTAAATATGTTCTAGGTGTTTGCAAATCTTCTACTACTGCAGCTGTGTTAACTGAGTATGGCCGGTGTAATATATATTGCGATTCATTCACTAAATACATTAAATATTGGTGCAAACTTGTATGTATGCCGGATACTAGATATTCAAAGCAATGTTATGACGATTGGACGAGCAAGGCAGCCTTACATGGGCCTCTAATGTTGAGAAATTACTTTATTCATATGGTTTTAATTATGTATGGAATAATCAAAGTGTCGGTAATATTGATTTATTTCTTTTAGAATTTCGACAAAGAGTAAAAGACTGCTGTGTTCAATCTATTTTTTCAAAGTTAAATGAGCATTCAAATTTAGATTATTACTCCATTATAAAGTCAACTTTCGCAATTGAACCATATCTGCTTCATAAACACCAAAGAGACCAAAGCGATTTTTCCTTTTTGTAAAATTATAATAGTAGATGAGTTACATTTTTTGTTAGTATGTCCAACTTAAAAATAAGTACTCCCTCAGAACTTTACTACAAACTTCCAACATTGAAACCTTGTAATTATGTGCTAAATGCATTAAAGATGCCCTTTCCTTATGTTCTTCAATATTATAATTCTAAATTGTACTTTAATTGCACCCTCCACCTCTTTATATTTTACTACCACTTTGTATATGATACATGTATCTATATTGTACTTGGGCCTGTGGCCTTTATACTGAAATGAACTTCCTCCAATGTCCTACTTCTTTTACCCAAACCCTTTCTGCTTTCACTATAGTCCAAGTCCGTTCTGCAATCACCCTATCCAAAGTACAGTTTGCTGTTACTATTTCTCCTTCCTATCTGCATTCACTATTCGTACTTCCGAAGTCAGATCTGCCCTTACTATGTCTCAAGTCGTGTCTACCTTCACTATATCCACAGTAATATCTGCCTTAACGATATCCCAAATCCTACTTCCGAAGCCCTATCTGCCCTCACGATGTCCCAAGTCGTATCTGTCTTCACTACTTCGGTGGTATATCTGCCTTCAGTATACCCAAATTCCCGTCTGCCTTCACCACATCCCAAGTCTCATCTGCCTTTACTACTTCCGAAGTATATCTCCCTTCACTATACACCAAGTCTCATCTGCCGTCACTACATCCCAAGTCTCATCTGTCTTCACTACATCCCAAATCTCATCTGTCTTCACTACATCCCAAGTCTCATCTGTCTTCACAACATCCAAAGTCTCATCTGCCTACACAACTTCCCAAGTCCCATCTGCCTTCACTACATCCCAAGTCTCATCTGCCTACACTACTTCCAAAGTCCCATCTGCCTTCACTACATCCAAAGTCTCATCTGTCTTCACTACATCCCAAGTCTCATCTACCTACACTACATCCCAAGTCTCATCTACCTTCACTACATCGCATGTCTCATCTGCCTTCGCTACATCCCAAGTCTCACCTGCCTTCACTACATCCCAAGTCCCATCTGCCTTCACTACAACCCAAGTCTCATCTACCTTCACTACATCCAAAGTCTCATCTGCCTTCACTACATCCAAAGTCTCATCTGCCTTCACTACAACCCAAGTCTAATCTGCCTTCACTACATCCAAAGTCTCATCTGCCTACACTACATCCCAAGTCTCATCTGCCTTCACTACAACCCAAGTCTCATCTACCTACTCTACATCCAAAGTCTCATCTACCTTCACTACATCCAAAGTCTCATCTGCCTACACTACATCCAAAGTCTCATCTGCCTTCACTACATCCCAAGTCTCATCTACCTACACTACATCCCAAGTCTCATCTACCTTCACTACATCGCATGTCTCATCTGCCTTCGCTACATCCCAAGTCTCACCTGCCTTCACTACATCCCAAGTCCCATCTGCCTTCACTACAACCCAAGTCTCATCTACCTTCACTACATCCAAAGTCTCATCTGCCTTCACTACATCCAAAGTCTCATCTGCCTTCACTACAACCCAAGTCTAATCTGCCTTCACTACATCCAAAGTCTCATCTGCCTACACTACATCCCAAGTCTCATCTGCCTTCACTACAACCCAAGTCTCATCTACCTACTCTACATCCAAAGTCTCATCTACCTTCACTACATCCAAAGTCTCATCTGCCTACACTACATCCAAAGTCTCATCTGCCTTCACTACATCCCAAGTCTCATCTGCCTTCACTACAACCCAAGTCTCATCTACCTTCACTACATCGCATGTCTCATCTGCCTTCGCTACAACCCAAGTCTCATCTGCCTTCGCTACAACCCAAGTCTCATCTGCCTTCACTACAACCCAAGTCTCATCTGCCTTCACTACAACCCAAGTCTCGTCTGCCTTCACTACATCGCAAGTCTCATCTGCCTTCACTACATCGCATGTCTCATCTGCCTTCGCTACAACCCAAGTCTCATCTGCCTTCACTACAACCCAAGTCTCATCTGCCTTCACTACAACCCAAGTCTCATCTGCCTTCACTACAACCCAAGTCTCATCTACCTTCACTACATCGCATGTCTCATCTGCCTTCGCTTCATCTCAAGTCCCATCTGCCTTCTCTACATCCAAAGTCTCATCTACCTTCACTACATGCCAAGTCTTATCCGCCTTCACTACTTCCCAAGTCCCTTCTGCCTTCTCTACATCCAAAGACTTATCTACCTTCACTACTTCCGGAGTATATCTGCTTTCACTACATCCCAAGTCTCATCTACCTTCACTACTTCCAAAGTCCCATTTGCCTTCTCTACATCCCAAGTCTCATCTGCCTTCTCAACATCCCAAGTCTCATCTGCTTTCTCTACATACCAAGTCTCATCTGCCTTCTCAACATCCCAAGTCTCATCTGCTTTCTCTACATCCCACGTCTCATCTACCTTCTCTACATCCCAAGTGTCATCTGCTTTCTCAACATACCAAGTCTCATCTACCTTCACTACATCCCAAGTCCCATCTGCCTTCTCTACATCCAAAAACGTATCTACCTTCACTACATCCAAAGACTTTCACTTCTTCCGAAGCATATCTGCCTTCACTATATCCTCAGTCACGTCTGCTGTCACTACTTCCGAAGTATATCTGCCTTCACTATATCCTTAGTCACGTCTGCTGTCACTACTTCCGAAGTATATCTGCCTTCACTATATCCTTAGTCACGTCTTCTGTCACTACTTCCGAAGTATATCTGCCTTCACTATATCCTTAGTCACGTCTGCTGTCACTACTTCCGAAGTATATCTGCCTTCACTATATCCTTAGTCACGTCTGCAGTCACTACTTCCGAAGTATTTCTGACTTCACTATATCCTTAGTCACGTCTGCTGTCACTACTTCCGAAGTATATCTGCCTTCACTATATCCTTAGTCACGTCTGCTGTCACTACTTCCGAAGTATATCTGCCTACACTATATCCTTAGTCACGTCTGCTGTCACTACTTCCGAAGTATATCTGCCTTCACTATATCCCAAGTCAAGTCTGCCTTCACTTCTTCCGAAGTATATCTGCTTTCACTACATCCCAAGTCCCATCTGCCTTTACTACATCCAAACACTTATCTGCCTTCACTATATTCCAAATCTCATCTGCCTTCACTACTTCAGAGGTATATATGCCTTCACTATATCCCAAGTCAATTCTAACTTCACTACTTCCCAAGTCCCATCTGCCTTCACTATATCCCAAGTTACAACTGCCCTCACTATACCCCAAGTCATTATGTTATCTGTCATCTGTTATTAACATCCCTTTGATTTATAAACTCCGTATAATGCATCAGTGAGGACGTTACAGTCTCCGTGTGACATGTTCCACATTTCCACCAATCCTTTAACATGAAAACCTGAAACAAAGTCTTATGAAATTCATATCATCCAGTTTATGTTTAAGTCCGTTTACGTTCCCTACGATAAATGTTAAGCCCGATCTTGAGTCACCCTCTGTCGGTAACCATTGGACCGGACCACTCCCCTAGCAGCTAGTCGGGCGCGGACCTCACATTAGATCCTAGCCTTGAGCCCTCGTTTTAACATTGTGATACAGTCTGACGACATATCATAGAATAAACGTTGTCCTCAACATTCAACTTGTCAAAACGTAGTAGTGCTTTTAGATCCACCTCGGGGGCACGGGTGGCCCAGCCGTCTAAGGCGCCGCGATTCGCTGTGCAGAGTTGCGTCCCTTGGGCACGCTAGAAACCTATAATTGTGGGTTCGAATCCCGGTTCGCCCAGATTATGTTTCTAGGTTTGTCAGCACCTACCCATGCTCGTGGGTTTCACCGAAGTGGTAAGCGTCCTAGACCTGCATCACTTCGGGCTTTCCTCCCACATTAAGCTGATACGCCGTGATATAACTGGAATACTGTTAAAAGCGGCGTTAACCCCAACTCACTTACTTACTTACTTAGATACACCTCTCTGGCTTGACCATGAACGCGAAACGTTGCTCATATTTTTGTCTAAAGGTTGGTGACAAATCCTCTGTGATGAACATGCCAGAATCTGAATTCTTTAGAGTTTTAGACGCCTCCAATATGCAGTGTTCGTCGTTGACCTTATCGATAATTGCCTTACCCTTCATGATGCGATGTGCTCTCTGTATGCTAACATTAGTGAGCTTCAGAGCCTCAGTGACAATGTTATTCACAATTTGTTCACAGTCGGCCCATGAATCACCGGGTTTGGCATGAGGAAACCTTGAAATATTAGACCAGAGCGATTGCTCTGATTTTCGAATATTCAATCCTCCAAACCATACACTAAACCTCTCAGTTTAGTATTTCTCTTCTATAGCTAGGTATATCGTTCAGTTGTGTTTCAATGTATCTTCAATTGCAGTCAACTTGGTAACAAGACTATCATTTGAGCATTGTAAAGTACCAAACGTGCGCAAAATGCCCCACACTTCATCAAACATTCATTGTAAAGTTGTTTCACTCACTTGAGATGGACGTTTCATCTGCCTTCACTTCATGCCAAGTCCTACATCCTAAGTCTGACCTGCCTTCAAGATGTCCTTATACCAAATCTGATCCGCCTGCATCAGTAACTAATCATACCTTGCTGTCGCTTTTAGGGAGGTTCGTCATCATTCAGCAGACGATGGGATTTGATACACGAAACATTAAACAAGTCCTTCGCAGACATAGATGATCTTGAGGTATGTCCAGTTTAGATACTTGTATACGAGTATACTGGTATAGAGTATGTGCACGTGTGAACCTTGTCCTATTTCTCGTGCCTGTGTTGACTGGAAAGGTGTTAATCGTTGTCATGATCAGTTGTACATTATTCTCGTATGACGTGGCATAGCAGGGATACTTCTGTGTGGTGTCAGGCAAATAAAACATACATTTTAACGCAAATTGTGTGATTGGTGGGTGTTACCTGTAAGGCAGGACATGCTTACCCTTTTAGCGAACACCTGGTGTCATCACTGATTATGAGCGATACATCCACATAAATTTCACAGCTGTTTTGCCTTTTACGCCCAATGTAATCCGTTTCGTCGGATAGGCGAGACTGGCTATTCTCTTTCGTTGTCGTTTTATATTTACATGCATCTACTACCACGTATGTGTCTTACCATCCAGACTATCGCGTTATTCTTCATATTTATAGATTCATTTTAAGGTTCATGCGGAAGGTCCAGGGTTCGATCCCGGGCCGCGTCATACAAAAAGACGTTAAAAGATTGTACTTGTTGTTACCCTGTCTGGCGCTCGGCATTAAGGGGCTAAAACAAGGACTGGTCGGCTCGGAGTCAGTATACTGTGTCTGAGTGGGGTATTCATGTTAAACTGCGGCATGGTATCTCAGTGAGCTAGCACTATAAATCGGCATCAGTCCGGACTAGTCCAAGCAGCCACACACACACATACACGTGCATGCACGTCGCTATATAAGTGCAATAATCTTGGACGCGACATTTAACCAAATTTCACCTCACCTTTAAGGTTCATGACAATAAAAAAAGAAAGATTCCAAAATCCGAGGCAAACTATTGGTAAAAGATATACGTTTATATTGCAAAGCAATGAAATACAATGAACAGGTATCTGTAAACAAATTACATACAGGCAATCATAAGTCATTCTTGGCCATTTTCAGAGGTTATTTTGTTGCTTCGCATTTAAGGGCCAACCATTTGATGTTCAGGGATATTCGCGTGATTTTTTTTAAGTTTAAAGAATAATGTATTCAAGAAGAAAATGAATGAAGCAAAAATGGTCAACTCCAAAAATAAATTGTTCCTTGGTCCTGAAACTAAAACGTTCCCAGAAATAAATATTTGAAGCATTGATTGAAGAATGTCCTGTCTCAAAGAAAAATCCCGGCCACCCACCCAATCCTCATGAACATGAAATTGTGTACACTATGGTAAATTGTACGTCATGCATAGCAGTGCATATAGTATGTCATTATATGTAGTGCATTTATTACAACATATAATAGAAGATCATTATTTGATGCACATGTTTTACGGTATATAAGTACGCTTGATAGTATGTCATTATGTACTCCAGTATGATTGTATAATATGTAGTGCATGTAATACAGTATCTGAATTACAGTATGATAATACACCATATATGTAGCGCATGTATCATCATTGTACGATCTTTTCAAACATCGGAGCCTCGTTTCCTTACTCACCCACATCTGAATTTGTGTTTACTTCAGAAAGCCATCAACATCATCAACAAGGCAAATGCTGTGAGATCGAGGTTTACGTCACTCAGACACTATTTGACAGATGTAAGTAACAAACGTACTTACTTACTTGCTTTATGACAATATAAAGAGCCAAAGAGACCGACCGTTTGATTGTATGATGGGGGCCAGAGTTTTTTTCCGAAAATATTATTAATTTTGTTGCTGCATACTGATTATTTGTACATCTAGAATATTTATTGGTGATAATGTATACTATGTTTTTGTTGTTTAACGCCGCACTGTAACTAATCGAGTCTGGAGAAGACAACCCAGTGATTGATATTATGAGCAATGATCCACGTCACCATCCAAGTCACCGAGCCTGACCACCCGATTCATTAAGTCGCGTCTTAGACCAACATAGGGTGCAAGGCTTAAATTGTAACCCGGATTTCACACGGGATTCGTGTATACGAAGTCACTGTGTGAATATAGGTGATATGTTATGTTTTAAAAAGCACGACTATAACATTTTACTTGAAGGTTAACATGTGATAATAAAATGCACCTCTCCATTCAAACACACTGTGTCAAAATGTGTAAATGAAGTTGTTGTTTTCTTATGTGACATTGTCAATAGGTCTTTGTCATTTTTACATTTCAGTGTAATACTGAAAAAGATCTTGAAGAATTTCTGACCACGACATTGCCGAACATTAGAGATCTAGCGTTGGCGCTTCCTACTCTCTTCCACGAGGTACACAAATAAAGCATTGCTTTTATTAATGACTCCATCGGAAATCTTAGTAGAAGTGTTTTGTGCATGGCCATTGCCCGGTGTATTGATAAAAAGCACATTAGTAACCCCTCTCATACGAAATGAATATTATTACAATGGCCGTCTTCAAACCTTTGTGATAATCAATGACCAAGTCACTCCTTCAAGGCTTTTCGTAGTAAAGGGTATTGTGGTTCTATGAATGTACTCACCAGCAGAAACAACATTTTCTTAGTCCAATATGTGAAGCCCATTGATATTGCGGGAATATTGCTAAAAGCGGCGTATAACCATACTCACTCACTCAGTCTTCTTAGTCAATGAGAAACGCCATCATCCTTTGGATATAATATACTTACGGTAAACACTTAACTGTGAATAATTAAAGTGTTATAAATGTTATGCTATTGAAAATAACAAAATATTATTTGGACATCCATCTGATAAAGGGTTATCGTAACAAAAATGTATTGACAAAACCCATCCCTTGTCACAGGACATATAACGAAACGCCCTAAAAGGGGAGTTGTGTAACAACCCAATTAACAATATACAATGACACAAAAGTTTTTTTCATGAGCACCTGATAGCTAACCATTATTATATGCTGTTCATATTGCAAAAACACGTGTGTGAGTATTATGCTCCCAACGAACACACAAACCTCCCAATTGTGCGTATTGGATAAACGCACACATGCATGGTCGAAGAGATGTCTTCATGAATATGTATTATAAGACGTATTATTAAATTTCAAAATATTTTTGTTGTTATTGAACTTTATTTGAAGCACAGTAATTTTTTGTCGTTCACATATAGTTTAATATAATTATTCACATAGATTTCGGTACACAGACGTTGTGAAACGTGACTGTATAATATTTATCATTCTGAAACGGTAGGTCATATAGTAATTGCTGTGGCAGTAGTGAAAACAATAATGTCAAATGCAATTTTGACTTGAACCATCATGTTTCTGTGGGTTTTTGTACAAGTGAAAAATGTACTTGCCTTTGCACCGGTGGAGCTTGATACGCTATTTGATAGTGCTTTATTAACACATGCTTTTGATATGGTCTGAACAGTACAAAGGACTCCGCTTTTGGTGGATATGTCTCATGATAACGGAATGTTTTGCTTTAATTCCAGCCAATACCCTTGTTAAAACAAGGGAGTAAGAAGAGCATCACCTTGACTCAGCATCAAGTTGCCTGTCTATTGGCTAATGCCTTCTTCTGTACATTTCCACGGAGGAACTCCCAAGAACCACAGAAGGAATTTTGCAATTACCCAGACATTAACTTCAACGGGTAGGTGGAATGACTTATACTTCCAGTAGTAGCAGGTACATGGACGTGAAATATTTATAATTTTTTTAGTGGTATTTTAGAAGCTTCATGGATTATATGTTTTTATTATGTCATTGTGAAGATTTAAAAAAATGCTTATGATATGGTGGGAATCGTACAATGGACTTTTAGTAGATACTTCTTATAATTTTGTCGCTTTTATGTATATGAACTAACTGCGTTTTTTCTTTTTAGACTGTTCCAAGATCAAAGCAAACGGAGCGATGAGAAAATTAGATGCATCCTGCACTACTTCATGCGAGTCACACAGCAAAGTATATTTTATCCTATTTACATTCATTGAATTAATAAACAAGTTGTAACTATGGATTCTTGAAGTAAATGCAAAGTCACAACAGAGCACCTTGCCACGGAGAAAATAGCCAACTACATGTTTAACAATGCAGGATTCTTCACGTGTATGTGCGCATTTTTCGGGGTATTTTTTTTCAAAATGGAACTGAAACTAAACCTGGCCCCATGTCGTTGTGATTTATAATACTGAGTGAGTGAGTGAGTGCGTGCGTGTGTGATAGAGTGAGTGAGTGAGTGAGTGAGTGAGTGAGTGAGTGAGTGAGTGAGTGAGTGAGTGAGTGACATTCGAACTGGGATTCACACATTGTACCCATCGTACCAGTAGGGAATCGAACCTGGGCCTTTGGTGTCACGCTTTAACCCCTAGGCTACCCCCATGACGCCCTGTGAATATTATTGGTATCATTTCAGTGCCTCAGGGCAAAGTGACATATCGACGTCAAGTGATTGACAGGTTCCCGAAGTGGGAGGAGCTACAGACAGGACTGTCTAAACTGACCTCGTCATCAGACGGCACTATAGAGGACAGCGGGCAAGGAATGCTTCAGGTAAACTATAGAATAATTTTGTAGTTTGAACTTTACACGATATACGGCTATTCCATTACATGACCGCGAAATTACGTTCTGAAATGCACGAACGACACAATTTGACGTTCATACGTTTTTCACGAGACCGTGTTCTTCAAATGACGTAAACACTGACGGACTACTTCCCAAGCACGAATACATACAGAAGCGTTGTTTCTTATCAATCAAAACTTTAATCTTAAACTCAGCGTTTCAGTATACATTGAGTAACGTCAGAGAGTTTAACTGCATGATTGTTCACGAATATCCTCGCTACGATCCATCCTAGTGAACAAAATGAAGAAATGCACATCCCATCTATTAAGCCATGGGCTACTTAGGTCCACCGTGCATCCCCCCACCTCCCAACAACACCTACTTTTTCTGAAGCCTCAGTGTGTCCTGAACATGAAATCATATGTTAACATTGAAAATATAGGGATTCACTTCCTGTTTTCATCATATTTGGGGAGGTACCCTCAAAATCGCGATTTTGCATTCCGCGTCGAGCGTCATTTTGGTGCAACAAAAAGGATAATAAATGTCTTTACAATTGTCCAATGTGTAATATATCAAAATAAAGCTGTAGTTAGGCCGGTTACAATTATGTCATTTTCATTTAAATATAATGAAAGTATATTGGCTATTAAACTTTTACATAGTAGAACACACATATGCAAATTCGCTCCACGCAGATCGCTCAAACTTTCCATAATGTTCTATTATAATGTTCTATTACATACATACATATCCATATCGATCACTTTACATACAGGACTAAATGCTATATTATGGGCCTCTGTGAGCTTCAGTTGCCAGTCGCATGTCAGTTATCTTATCCAATGTGAGTTCCAACTACCACATTTAAGTTAGCACATCAATTGAAGATAATCACTATACAATGTGTTTACGTCTTTACGCATCTGAAAATACTTTGCATCGATCCTGACAACAAGTCAAACCAACTTAACACCGCAAAGAAACGGGTAGTAGGATTTCACTGTGTGTTTTTGGAATGTTAAACCATATACTTATCATTGTTTTGTAATAATTATTGGACATTAAGTATAAAGTAAATATCATTCGTTTGGGTTAGTTGCGGTAAGCTTACTACATATTATACTAAATATTTATAGTATAGCTTTCCCCTGAAAGTCAAAGCACTCAGGTGCATATGTAATTACTCTACTTTAACTACAATATCTCTGTGATGCAAGTTCTGTTTCCAATACATGCTGTCCATCCTCTATATCAAAGAGATCGTTGCCATGGATGTTGTCAATGATAATGTCCATCCTCTATGTTCAGGTTATGTTAATATGGATGTCGTCAACGTCAACTGTTCATCCTCTATGTTACATGTGCTGTTGCCATGAATGTTGTCAACGTAATGTGTCCATCCTCTATGTTACATGTTCTGTTGCCATGGATGTTGTCAACGTCAACTGTTCATCCTCTATGTAACATGTTCTGTTGCCATGGATGTTGTCAACGTCAACTGTTCATCCTCTTTGTAACATGTTCTGTTGCCATGGATGTTGTCAACGTAATGTGTCCATCCTCTATGTTACATGTTCCGTTGCCATGGATGTTGCCAACGTAATGTGTGCATCCTCTATGTTACATGTTCTATTGCCATGGGTGTTGTAAATGTAATGTGTCCATCCTCTATGTTACAGGTTCTGTTTGCCAATAACCACATCGGGGGTTCGTTATATGAATCCTTTGTGGGCCAGCAACAGGCTCGACTCTTCATGTGCCCCGAGATGATCATTGCCCGTCTCTTCACTGAATCCCTGGGGGAGGACGAGTGTCTCTTTATGACAGGTCAGATATATTTGTTGTAGCATTCTTTTATTTTCTCTGAGTGTTTATCCCATCGAATGTTTCTTTCTTTCTTTGTTGTTTAACGTCGCCATCGGCAAAATTCAAGCCGTATGACGGCGGCCAAAAATGATCGAATCTGGACCAAACAATCCCGTGATTAACACCAAGAGCATCGATCCACGCAATTGGAATACTATGACATGCATCAATCAAGTCAGCGATCCTGACTATCAGATCCCACTAGTCGCTAGTCGCCTCTTAGAACAAGTAAAGTCGCCTGTTACGGTAAGCATGGGTTGCTGAAAACCTATTTTAACGTGGCTATTCATAAGTTTGTTTCGTATTTTAATGCCCCTATCTTAATCTCATCGAATGAACTGACAAAGCATATATTTTCATCAGATTCACAGCGAAAATGTATTGTAGATATTGAGATAAGATGAACATGTTTGCGTTTTTATCCTGTGTCACGCCATGTGCATATCAGCGTATGACAATGGTATAATTCTAAAGTCATCACTGCTCCGGGGTGAGGTTTATCTACCACGTATGTTCTTGCTGTTTTTCATGATAACTTCCAGTGTCAATGAGGAGGATTGAAAGAAGTTCCAACATCCAGTGTTGTTTCACACGAGTGCAATATCGACTTCAGATAAATATAGCATGACCTCACTAATGGGATAATATTTTCATTGTATTAACTTTGCTTTGTGTTCTAAGAATATTAAGTTCCCTGGTACCTGTCATTGAAGATGCACTGTGACAGTACTACCAAATGTTATATAAATCGTTCCAACACCACCTTGTTGACTGCTAGCATTTGTTTGTATTTTTTAATGTAATACATCTGACAGTTAATTATACAGATATTATGTCTTACAAATGTCACTGATGACAACGTTAAGGCCTTGACCGGATATGGTTGGTTGGTTTGTTGTTTAACGCCGCACTCAGCAATATTCCAGCTATATGACGGCTGTCTGTAAATATTGGAGTCTGGACCAGACAATCCAGTGATTGATATCATGAGCATCGATCCACCAATTGGGATCGATGACATGCATCAACCAAGTCAGCGAGCCTGACCACCCGATCTCGTTAGTCGCCTTTAACGACAAGCATAGTCACCTTTTACAGCAAGCATGGGTTGCTGAAGACCTATTCTACCCCGGAATCTTCACAGGTCGACTGAATGGCGATTGGTGAGAACTTTATCTTGAAAGGCCAATAACAGCCCAGATTTGCCTTATGACAGTTCATTTCATCGTTGGTTTTCTGGATTGTTTGACATATATGAGTGAGTGAGTTGGATTTAACGCTGCTTTGTACAGTATTCCAGTTATGTCACGACCTGTCAACTTAATGTGGGAGGAAAGGGCGAGGTGATGCAGGTCGTTACCAATTTGATGAAACCCTAGAGTACGGGTGCTGTCAAACCTGGAAACATGATCGGAGCGAACCGGGATTCGAACCCATTATCATTGGTTTCTGGCGTTCCCAAGGGACGCAACACTGCACAGCGAATTGTGATGACTTAGACGACTGCGCCACTCGTACCTCCTGGTATAAATTTGGTAAAGAAGAAACCAGGTTAAAGAACCTTTAATAACAATGGATTTACCACTGAACAATATTGTGTGAATATTTTGTCTCGACGTTGCAGGCTGCGAGGTATTCAGTATGTGCGCTGGTTTGGGGGACACATTCACGTGGCTTGGAGATCGACAAGACATGACGACAAGGTAATTAGTCCATTGAGCAGATGACTAGCAATAGCTGCTGGTTTGTGGAATGATGATGATGATGATGATGATGATGATGATGATGATGATGATGAAGAAGATAATGGCGGTAATGGACGTGGTGGTCGTTTTGATGTGTATCTGGCACAGTATCAGTATTGATGTAGATCTAGCGGGATGATGAGTGAGTGAATGTTTTTAACGCCGCTTTTAAGTGATGCGGGTCTTTGACATTTAACACGTACACGGGTATACATGGTATACATGGTACTGACAAAAGTGGAGACATTAGGTTTCTGGCTCACTAGAGGGACACAGCGAATTGTGGATCCTACTGACAGCACATGGATGGATGATGATGTGAATAAAAGCGATAAAACGTCTTAGGAAGCCTCTGCCAAAATCAGAGTCGAGTGAACTGTTACGAGTATATCATGAGCATGTGTTTACGAATCACTTTCAAATAGTAATGCTACTAGGTGTTCGCAAAAAGGCCATCACCGGTGGCACCCGTCACAAACATGTAAATTGTAAATTGTTCACCTGAACAAAATACACGGGAGCATAAGGTACAAGGAATTGCATCGGACATCATGTTTGTCACTGATGCGCAAAATTGGGAAATGTCCTCCACATGTCTACCATGACTTTTTGAAAGCTTTACTGAGGCCTTGAATTTTTTAACCTGATAAAACAACTTCCTTGAGCATATACGTTATGGGAATCGTGTATATTTGGTTGGAGACGTAATGATATTTTCTCACTTTACATTAAGATACCAGCTTCTGATTGGTAAAGGACCGGGAAAGTAGTTCCCGTGAAGCCCGATCATGTAGCCCCCTCAGGTATCGTTGAGTTGAAATGAACCGATGTTCATTCGAATTCATTGGGTAAAGGGAAGTAACTCGGTTCTTTGCGTCGTCTGCTACGAGTAGTGAAATTGCGGACATATATTCTGGACCCGTATGAAAGTCGGTGAGATGAATTCGTTGTCAGCCGATCCCTCGAGGCATATGGTGTGATGTACTCTGGGTGGGCGCCAGTTCGGTGTACATAAGCTCACACACAGGGAACATCACACTATATACCCTTCGAGATCGGTAGTCAACTTATAATGTATACTAGTTATAGTACTGGTGTGTTTTGATGGGGCCGTGATGGTGGACTTTTGATTAAGTCATTACAGTTGACATTGGTGATGAATTTGAGAAGCATTCTTTGGCAAGGGAGTGGTCGATTCATGTTCGGTGAGGGGATAATACATTTGTTTTCAGAGACGAGGACGGACATCGTCAGACTCAAATCGTAGCTATTGACCCTCTCCACATCAAGAACTACAAAGCCCAGTTCCAGAAGGACTGTTTGATTCGGGAGCTCAATAAGGTAACAAAGTAATCAGATAGGTTCGAACAGGTAATCTGTTTGTTGTCTTTTCAATTTATATTTTCGAACCAGGGAAATTTAAGGATTATTTCCTTGAACATTTTATTTTCTTCAGGAAAGTCCTGTCACAGTCTCCCGAACCGGAAGACAAAAAGATAATAATTATTTTATTATATTTTTTCCCCTATAAATATGACGGTATTCATATCCGAATATGCGTCTCCTTGAACATTACCAAACCAACTGAACTTTGCTTTATGATGAAGTGTCTTTCTGGCTTCGTCAGCATGTCAAATGTTTTTTTCGGGGGAATAGCAAACTGGAATTGCATGAATCCAGCAATATGTATACGGATCAGTATGGAGCTTTGGAATTCATAATGTAAGAGGAAAGGACATGCCTTAAAGTCAAAGGGGCATAGTACTGATGCATGGTTTGGGCAGATTTCTTCCTCAGTTACTCATAACATACTGGACTTTATTTATGGCATTATTTCATGTGTCACTTACACCAAATATTTTAATCGAGCTGTTAATGAAGTGTTGCTTACATAAACTGGTTTCGTTATTTGAGGCCTTGTCACTGGGAACAACTTCATACGTTTAATGTAGGATAGCCAGACTTTAGATGACATTTGATTGGGGCAGTCATCAAGTCGGACTTATTAGCCTATCGTAACCCGTGGCCAAAATACGTCTAGGAATTATCTTACCGCATATATCAGCAGCACAACGTCATCATTGAACGTATCCTTCAAAACAAACATTTAACTGGGTAAACATTGTATACTGTGTCCTGTCATTTTGTTACACACCACTTACATACCTTTTTGTTTAAAATAGCCGCTCCATGGCTACCGCTCCATGTGACCCGTGAAGATCCGGGGTAGAATAGGTCTTCAACAACCCATTCTTGCCGTAAAAGGCGACTATGCTTGTCGCCAGAGGCAACTAACGGGATCGGGTGGTCAGGCTCGCTGACTTCATTGATGCATGTCATCGTATTCCCACTGCGTGGATAGATGGTCATGATGAAAATCAATAGATTGTCGGGTCCAGACGCGACAATTTACCGTCATATAGCTGAATATTGCTGAGTGCGGCTTTAAACAACAACGAAAGAAACAAACAAACTTGTAGATGTTTCTGCTTGAAGGCCTATACTGGATTCTTTAATGGCGATGTCCCCCCTGCCCAACTGCCGTGGGTGGTGACGGGCAACTGGGGATGCGGGGCATCAGGAGGAGACAAAAGACTGAAAGGTAGTATGTTCTATAACACCTCATCTTCCTGAGGCAAGAGAGTTAACTGACTATAAAAGTCCAGTTTCCACCCTTGCCGAACTAGGCTGGTATTATGGAGTTACATTTTGACTGGACTAACGAGTCTATGCATAGTCCAATCAAAATCGCGCACCTAACTCGAAATCCGGTTCGTAAACTGTCGTGCAGATTTCGGTCGATTGCAGGATTTGCAAAGCATGTGCACCGCCAACTCGTTGTCTGCAGATATTTTCCAAACCTTTTCACGTTTTTAATCAAGGTGCTCACGTGATTTCATGCAGTTCGTGATGTAAGACCCGTTTTATCACAAAAAAGATCTTGATCATTGATCAGATCGTCCTGACTGGGCGCCACCATTTTGTGTGAAGCAAACGCAAGTGATACAAGAGGTGGAAACTGATTGGTCCATAGGAGAGGCTTAGAAGGAACATAACTGGTAATAGCCACTGGTGGCGCTACGATCGAGCCCAGGAATTCCAGCCTAGTTCGGCAAGGGTGGAAACTGGACTATTAAAGTCAGTTAACTCTCTTGCCTCGGGAAGATGATTACACCTGTCTTATGACGAACACTTCTCCCCTGCAGTATGATATGCTTGCAGAGGTAACGCGTTGGCAAGGCCCTTGCTGACGTAGTGTCATCAGTTTTCTTTTCTTTCGCAGAGATGACGCATTTGAATTATTCCCATTTAAGCTGTGCCCTTATTGGTGCATACACTGAAATCGCCTCACTTAAGCTCATAATCATATCAGTATTATTTTACGGAATACGTTTTACATGTCACTGGCTGCACCGAAGTACATCTTTCATATTATTGTAGAGTGTTATAATTAAGTGTAGAGATAAAAGTTTATTAGATATACTTGATTTTCCTTTGAAATTACTTCTCAGCAAAGAAGAGTATTAATGGATGTCAACTTCTTTATCATGAGGAACACAACGTTTCGGAGTATATGCTTACTCCTTCATCAGGTGAAGATGAAGAAGACGTAAGCATCTTCACCTGATGGAGGAGTAAGCATATACTCTGAAAGGTTGTGTTCCTCATAATAAAGAAGTTGACATCCATAAATAGAAAAATTCTCTTCCTTGTGTGTATTACTTCTAAATGCCTTTCAAAGAATTGACATCTCAACGTTCAACGCATGTACTATGAATACTCAAAAGGTTACACACTCGATGTTTAAACAGAAAATAAAACTCGAATTGGGAGTTTCCTTTTAATGTTGATTAAAAAATAGCAAAAATGCATTTGCACATGTGAATATTTTGTTTACATTGAAATAAAAGCGACAAAAAAAAAACAATTTCAAAATCATAAGAAATCTCTTGTGAGCATGTGTTTACCTTAATTCACCTTTATGTTTAGCTTTGATACAAATGCTAGCAGCATCAGCAGCACAGAGACACTTGTCATTCATGACAGCAGGGGACGATGAATTCAGAGGCAAGCTGTTGGAGATACACAGATATCTGTCGGACCGTGACTTCACTGTTGGTGAGATTATTGAAATTATCGTTTGCAAAAAAAGAAACGCACAGTTGATAAAAGACATTTCAAAAGAAGATTCCGTTGATGGAAAGTTTGCACTGCTAGATGGAAGTAAATGATTTAATATGTTATGTTATTTCATACTGATAAAGTGTCACAACACGATTGTATTGTCATTGATAGAGTTAATGTTGAAGGCCATTGATATTTGTATGATCCGTTCTCTTGGCATCTTCCCGAGGCAAGCGAGTTAACGGACTATAAAAGTCCAGTTTCCACCCTTGCCGAACCATGCTGGCCCATGGTATTATGGAGTTACATTTTGGCTGGACTAATGAGTCTATGCATCGGCCAATCAAAATCTCGCAACGTAATCGAAATCCGGTTCGTGAACTGTCGTGCAGATTTCGGTCGATTGCAGAATTTGCAAATCATATGACCGCCAACTCATTGTCAACAGACATTTTCCATGTTTTTAATCAAGGTGCTCGTGTGATTTGATGCACTTCGCGATGTAAGACCCGTTTTATCACAATACAGATCTTCATTTTTGATCAGATCGTCTTGACTGGGCGTCGCCATTTTGTTGAAACAAATGCATGTGATGGAATCAGATTGGTCAGTAGGAAGGACATAGTAGGGACATAACTCATAATAACCACTGGTGGCGCAACGATTGAGCCCAGGAATTCCAGCCTACTTCGGCAAGGGTGGAAATGTTCTCTTGGGTACGTTAGTTTTCACAAATCATTCATTTACCGTAATAGATTTTAGAACTAGTCACGCCAAGACTCAATAATAATGCCAGAAATCACGCTTTTGGTAGACTTGAAGCTGGTGAATTACAAGAACCACTGGCAAGACATTTCTTCCCGAGGTAAGGGCATCAACTGACAATTAAAGTCCAGTTTCCATCCTTGCCGAACTAGGCTTGAATTTCTGCGCTCAATCGTAGCACCACCAGTGGCTATTACGGGTTATGTCCCTTCTATGTCCCTCCTATTGACCAATCAGAACCCATCTCTCATATATCACTTGCATTTACTTCAAACAAAACGGTGGCGACCAGTTAAGACGATCTGATGATGTAATACGACTGGTCTTACCCCGCGAAGAGCATCAAATCACTGGAGCACATTTGTTGAATTCGTCATACTTCTAACCTTTTGTTTGATAGGGGCTTCAACTACTCTCTTTGGATGAAAGATTTATTCACAGAGCCGTACACATGTCTGACATCGACGATGCATGAATGTCATCAGACACATATATTCAAACATCAGGGGCAGTTAATTCTGATCATTTCCGGTTAACATATATGTATAAGATTAGGTAAAGCATATAATAGTGCATATAAAGCGTCCATAAAATATCAACACACTAACTTAGGTTTACATTCTCACAACATTCATTAAAAACATGAAACGATTTGCAAAATATCTGTTGACGCCCAGTTGGCGGTACACGTGCCTTACAAATCCTGCAATCAACCGAAATCTGCACATTGATTTCAATGTTATTTACGAACGGGGTGTCCAGTTCGTTTCGCGATTTTTATTGGACTATGCATAGACTCGTTAATCAAGCCGAAATGGAGTTTTATAGTCAGCTACGCCCTTGCATCGGGAAGATGGGCTTTCAACGTTGGCCTGAGCACAATGTCCCGGCTTTGGGAAGGCCATACATTGTTCGTTGGCGTTGTTTCACGTCATCGTAATCGACTATGGCGGCTGCAGTAATGTTAGTTACATCATCAGTGGCTGACGACTGCCGTGCCACATATTTGGATTTTTGGTATGTTTTGGGGGTTGGGTTAGGTAATAATGGGTAAGGTTGATGTCGGCCTGTAAATAATCGAGTCTGGTTCAGGCAACCAGTGATTGATATTATAAGCAACGTCCCTCGCCGTCGGTGTACAAGACATTCAATCATCCAAGACCAGGAGCCTGACCACCCGATTCATGTAGTCGTCTCTTACGGCCAATATACATTTGTATGTTGCTGGAGGTTCTATACTTACACTGAGTTCCCACGGGTTCAATTATATCAGCTCATGCCAATATAACTGTTTTATTAATGAATTACCCCGTGAAGATCCCGGCGAAAAATGGTCTTTAGCAACACATGCTCGTCTTAACGGGACCGGCAGGTCAGACCGTATTCCAATTGTGTAGATCGATGCTCATGATGTCAATCACTGTTTTCTTCAGCACAATCAGGGACACATGCTATCTATTTTGATACTATGAGTCGGAAAATACACGTTGACGTATCTGCTGTAGCAACACATCCGTTCCGTTACAATGTCAGAAGGATGTTGCATCTTAACCAATATTCGAACTTCAAGGTAACGAGGTTATAGGTAGACAGTTTAGTACATTTGAAAGCGGAATACAATAATGTCAATGTCAAAGGTTCGTATCATAAGTCCCAGCTGAAATGTGAGGTGACTGAGTGAGCGGGTAGTTGGGTTGGATTACATAGTATTGAATTTATTTATTTATTTATTATTCATGTGTGGATTAAAGCATCTTCGTAAAGAGGTGACAAGGTGCATATGTTCCGCTGCCTGACTTCTTGCATCCGTCAGTACCCCTCTAACGTCCGAGGTGGGTAGGGTAGTCTAGTGGTAAAAGCATTCGTTCGTCACGCAGAATGCCCAGGTCAATTTCCCACCCGGATACAATGTGTGAACCCTTTTCTGGGGTCCCCTGTCGTGATATTGCTGGAATACTGCAAAAAGCGGCGTAAAACCATACTCACTCACTCTAACTTTGGAAAAATGAACACGTTAAATATGATAGAATCCTGGAGTCCAAAAGTGTTGCAAAATCGAGGAAAACAACTGCAGGCATTATCTGTAAATCCTCGATGGTTATTCCACTAATTATGAATTCAATTTCAGGACAAATTGTTCAACTCATCAACGGCTATCACCAAGAGATCATCCACCAGAAAAGATTTGGGCCAAGAACAAATGTGTTTCAGTTCATTATGTCTTCTAAGGACTAGTTATATAGCAGTGGATTCCATAATGAAGGCCTTTGAAGGCCTCCTGTAAGGCCTTGTCTGGACTGATGAATATTCACACGGGTGTTCCATGAAGGCTCGTGCCTGCTGCTGAAGATGTCCACGCGGGTGTTTTTTTGGACAGATGATGTTCACACTAGGACCACACCCGCAAAGTGTTTCTCATCAATTCCCGATTTTTGAAATAGCAAGGTTAAAATAGTTCGTTGTTCTTTTTTTATGGCCACATTAATGTGTACACGGTCTCATTTTCAAACAGCAAATGGAAGAAGACACCAGATAAGACTAAATGAAGAGACATTGTTTAATTCCAACAAGGAACGGGTGGAATATAATGTTTTCATCCTGGCGATCACACAGTAAGGGAAAGATAACTCTTATTGAAGACTCTAATTTAAAATGCGGAAACCGGGAAAAAACGCATCGACCAGCTGGGTTCAACATGACCCGGACGGAGATGAGAAACATTTTGTTTGTTTTGTGTTAGTTTTGGTCTTACGCCTTGTAATTGGAATTTACAGCTGGGGCGTTTTAATCAGGCTCCGTGCCTTTTCACAATGACAGATGTCTAAAGGAGTCAAACCTATTAACAGGCAATATGGGACCCATTCAGCGTTGATATTATTAAAGTTCTGATAAAATGTCATGGTGGATTAGATTTCGACCTTGAGTGAGTTGGATTGAATGTAACTTGGTTTCCAACTCACAAGAAAGGATACATGCCGAAGACGATTTGAATTGCCCACAATCATTCATTTATGGACTGATATATGTATATGAAATAACTTGTATAATGTGAGGAGGAAGAGTAGAGGCAGATACATGCGACCATGTCATGACTTGAACACATTGGCATCATTACCCTACATTCACAACAATATGAAGTCAAGTCCCTGTAATCCGACATGTTTGGATAAGTAGTATCACCGTTCGTAAATGAAAATCGGACAACTACACGACAGATAACGATCACTGTTATTTTTGAGTGATTTCGGTAATGCGTTGCGAATTAGGTGTGTCGAAGTAGGAGTCCGAGACTGTCGGATTAACGGGTCTTGATATCACTGATTTAAACAGTTCCCATCATTAGTGTCGGATAAAGCCGATTGTCGGATTAACGAGTGTCGGATTAAGGAGACTTGACTGTATGTGTGAGTGAGTGTCCATGCATTCATCCTCTCGGTTGCCTTATCCAACTCGGATATATGCAGAAAGTCGTGACATTACTGGACTATTGCTGATGTTGGGGAAAATCAACATTCAGTAACTCACTATAAGATTCCCTGTTGAAAAATCGAACTATAATTTATCGATATCCGTAGATACTGTACAGCTGCAAGATTTCACGTGATGGCTAGTAACCAATCTGGATTCTGTGTCCACGCCCAGCCCATGGCCAGCTGTTCCCTGTCCTGTTATGTGTGCAAAAAGCAGAAAAACCATCCATACATTTCATGACAGACATGCAGGATAAACATCATCTTCCCGAGGCAAGAGAGTTAACTGACTTTAAAAGTCCAGTTTCCACCCTTGCCGAACTAGGCTGGAATTCCTGGGCTCTATCGTAGCGCCACCAGTGGCTATTACGAGTTATGTCCCTTCTAAGCCTCTCCTTTAGACCAGTCAGATTCCACCTCTCGTAGCATTTGCATTTGCTTCAAACAAAACAGGGGCGCCCAGTGAAGACGATCTGATCGATAATCCAGGTCTATGTTGTGATAAAACGGGTCTTACATCGCGCAATGCGTGAGCACCTTGATTAAAAACATGAAAAGATTTGGAAAATATCTGATGACAACGAGTTGGCGGTGCACATGTTTTGCAAATCCTGCAATCGACCGAAATCTGCACGACAGTCTACGAACCGGACTTCGATTTCGTTGCACGATTTTGATTGGACTCGTTAGTCCAGCCAAAATGTAACTCCATGATATCAGCCTAGTTAGGCAAGGGTGGAAACTGGACTTTTATATTCAGTTAACTCCCTTGCCTTGGAAAGATGGATAAACATGTAACATACATGACTTTCTTCTGAAGGAAATAGCAGACTTGTGCAATTGATATTTGATTATTCCATCTTCCTGGCACCCAGTACATACACAGTCAAAGAGGTCTGACTGTGTGGGTTGTGAACGCGTAACGGCGTAAATGGTTGTATGTGTGAATTTCCTTATATAATTATGGTGAAGTTTTCTTTGGATGTATTATTAGTTGCTAATAAATGTTTTGACCAATAAATCCGAATTTTGTGTCTTGGAACCGATCACTGGAACTTGGGTCCCAGTGGCCTACCACTATTCACTTGTCCACTCATTCTCAATAATCCGGTGTATTATAACTCCTTTCTATTCCCGACCCGTGACGATCCGGGGTAGAATAGGTCTTCAGCAACCCATGTTGCCGCAAAAGGCGACTATGCTTGTCGTAAAAGGCGACTAACGGGATCGGGTGGTCAGGCTCGCGGACTTGGTTGATGCATGTCATGGATCCCAATTGCGTGGATCGATGCTCATGATATTAATCACTGGATTGTCTGGTCCAGACTCGATTATTTACAGACCGCCGTCATATAGCTGGAATATTGCTGAGTGCGGCGTTAAACAACAAACAAACAAAACAAAAGCAAGTGAAACACCATGCTTTGATGCAATGCTATGATAACAGTGTGATGCTCCGATAGAAGTATGCCGTGCCTAGACTACAGTGACGGTCTACAGCGATGTATGTTCACCTTAGTATCTATTGACACATCTTTACAACACCTTTCAATGATCAGTCAATTGATCAATGATGACTAACCCTTGTAATAGCCACAGGTTCCTTTAAAACTTCGGAAATCTCTCCCGTCACGTTTATGGTGTCGGCCATTTTGACGTCTTGTACTTAATGTAAATGTATTACGACACACTGTCATTGTAACTGACTTACTGACGTAGTTCTTATCAGACCTTCCATGGACCTGAGGATATTTTTTGAGTACATTTGTTTACAGAAACACCAAAGTTGTTCCTGTTAACCATGTTGAGCATACATAAGCTCATGCCATCTCTCCTTTTTCGGGGGGCACGGGTGGCCCAATCGTCTAAGGCGCCGCGATTCGCTGTGCAGAGTTGCGTCCCCTGGACACGCCAGAAATCTATGATTGGGGGTTCGAATCCCGGTTCGCCCCGATTATGTTCCTAGGTTTGTCAGCACCATACCCGTGCTCGTGAGTTTCACCGAAGTGGTAAATGTCTGAGACCTGCATCACTTCGGGCTTCGTACCTGTGTAGAGCACTGGTATTTTATTTGGCTGAATCGTATACAGATTTGGATGACCCGTATACACATTTGGTCGACCAGTCCCCGATTTGGATGACCCGTACAGTAATTTGGATGACCCAAACCCATTAATAATTTCAAAGTGCGATGTCCGAAACGGGGTTGCTTTGACCGGTATAGACTGTAAAACGACCAAACAAATGCAAAAACAACCATATATATATTTATTAATTCATCATAACATCCGGGTTACCATAACATCTACAGAGTCAAATATCATTCCCGGGTCATTGCTACACGTGATATAATAGAAGCGAATGATGCCTAATATCATATTCACTGTCTACGGATTCGGGTTTTGTGGAACGACTCATCCAGTTGATTAGGGGCATGGACTATTTGTGTCCATGTTGTGTCTGTCAAAAATATTCAAACAAGACATATGACAAGAGAGATGACTTCAAATTTCCAATAGTCAACTTTCCCTCTGTGTCCAGCAATATTGCTACAGCTCTGGCTCAGACGTTTTTTTATCAAGGTTACAACATTCCACAGTGGAGGACATTTCCAAATTTGACTCATCAATGACAAAAATTAAGTCCGATGCAATTTTCTATTTTGACTTGTACCATATGTTCCCGAGTGTTTTTAGGTGAACAATTGAACTGCCCTTACGGGTGTAGCCAGTGGGGCATGATTCGCTTACCTTTTCGCGAACACCCGGTATCATCACTATTTGATAGTGATAGGAATCGTACAGTCCACGCTACGTTTGCCAGAGATTTCTTATGAATATTTTGTCGCCTTTATAATTATACTGAATCGGTGTGGTATTGTACAACACTTTTTTAGTGATTGAAAATGTTATGACGTTGGAGATTGTTGATAAGGTTCAATTGGATTGAAGGTTTGAACTATTGGTGTGATTTGAATGCTCTTTTAGTGTACACACGGCCTTAACATTGAGCTGAAATAACCGTGACGATACATATCGCATGACACCTAACAACCGACCAGGAAGCTAATTATTAAAATGATATTGTCGTATAGATATACGGATTCCACGAAACCACATAGGTGTTCATCATATGCCGTGTTTACTGATGAATGACGTCTCCCGATCAATAACCACTCTGTCTGCACTTGCTGAAAGAGCTTTACGTAACATCGCTTCCTGGTCGGTTGTTAGGTGTCATACGATATGTATCGTCACGGTTATTTCAGCTCAATGCCTACCAAGACTGATTTCAACTCGGCTCTTCAGTAAGTATTAACTGAATAATTATCTGATAGATATTGTATTATTGTGATCATTCGCAAGTGCATAACTTTGTCCCAAATATCTACTTGCTTTAAATCAATGAGTTAGTTATTTAATCTGTTAGTTAATATGTTCATCATAACTAAGAAAGTGTTATCCCAAATATAACAAATGTTACGTTTGAGCACTTTCCAAAAGGCATTGTCTAGTCACAGTTTAGGCCTTGGTGATTGGGTGCCTCACTTTAATTACGGCAGTAGAATATTTACATTACTAAAAGGGGTGGTAGGATAAACTAGTAGTTAAAGCGATCGCCCGTCACGCTGAAGACCCGGATTCGATTCCCCACACGGCGTACTCACTCAATTTACTAAAAAGCCGTAATCCCAAATGTAACGTATACTAGAATTAGTTATATAGCATCTTGGCCATAGAGCGACGGCTTAAAATTAACACATCTCCTAAGTACATCACCAAATAACCCGTGAAGATCTGGGTTAGAATAGGTCTTCAGCAACCCATGCTTGCTGTAAAAAAGCAACTATGCTGGTTGGGATCGGTTGGTCAGGTTCGCTGACTTGGTTGATGCATGTCATCGTATTCCAATTGCGTGGATCGATGCTCATGATGTCAATCAATGGATTGTCTGGTTCAGACTCGATTATTAACAGAACGCCGTCATACAGATTGATTATGGCTGAGTGCGGCGTTAAGCAACACACAAACGAACAAACAAACAAACCCATGATAGATTTAGAAACAAGTAAGGTCATCGTGAGCGGGACGGTATTCGCAGATGGATTAGCATATGAACTATGATTCTCTTTAGGTAGAAAATGATGAGGATCCACGATGTTCGACCTGGTAGAAGTGTGTATGTAATCAAACCTCACAGCATTGGTTTTTGACTGACTGTGGCGTCAAAACAAACTCATTCATTTACTTGAACTGAATGTTCATTTTAATTGTTATGGATAGTCACGCAGCCGTGATCCAGAGAACAGGGTGTCATTAGATAAAAAATAAAGTAATAATAGGATTACCAGAAAAAAAACAGGTATAACACGCAAGCCAACAGGCTTCGCTCAGGAACACCAGAGTAAGTAAGTACAAGATTGAAAACTGCCCCATAATTATGTATGACAGGCTTGTCGGGTATTGCCACATGTATATGCGAAAACAAAATTATTAAAATGAAGAGCAAAACTGATGAAAGCTATAAATAAACGTGCATAAGTGTTATGTCGTCACTGCAAAAATAATGAGTGTTTGTCTTCAGCATTAACATTCAAATACGTGATAACTGTATTAGCGATATTGTCTATGTTCCACCGGTGAGTAAGCGTAGCCTTACCATCTCGTAGTATAAATCTTGAAAGAAATTGTATTTCTGAAGACGTCGCGATACAGTTTTTACGATGTATCACGTCTGCACTCGCGCTTGATAACAGCCTTGTGTTTAGGTGTTTCAGTAGTTTAAATCGCCAATAATGTTCGTGACAGAACGCTTTAAGGATCGTGTCCTACAGAAGCTTGACATAACGACTTATTGTTGTTTGAGTAGTTCGCCTGGACAGGCTTATCTCTGCACATCAGATTATTTGTGACACAACGACAAAGTTAAACATGATCAAACAAGATATATGTAACATTGCACTCTGCGTTGGTAGGGAGAAAATGTATCTTACCCATCGCGTGAGCGTTCGGCGGAGCTTATGTGATCACGTTACACTATCTTCCCCATCGCTCTCTCGGCTGTCATTGATACGATGTTTTACTCACAATCGGGCACATCACGTATATGACATGTAGTTCTTGTGTCTTTGTAGATCGCCCAGTGCAGTATTTGCGAGCTGCGACTTCGGACAGATCGATAACCATCTAGAGATTCTGATTTGTTCCCCCCTTACATCCACACGTCCACACAACAATTTAATTCATTCTGTACAGCTTAACAATGGTCCTCATACATGTAGAATATATAACAAAACTGAATTTTAAAAAAATACATACAATTCAAGTTATTCAAGTGACAGAACTTTTATGTTTAAACAATATATGATATAATGCCCTATTTATATAAAATCTGTTTCGATATTCCTTTTCAAATTCAATTTACACTTATAAATTTAACATTTCGCAAATAACAAAATGAGATGAAATACATGATCAGTGATGGTATTTTCCCTTATTCCAGATAATACAAGCTGAGCATCCTGACGGATATAAAACACATGTGAACAGTTGGTTGGCCATTAAAACACAACTACTATTTATAATGCCTTTGGGGTCTATCTTCATCCCATTAAACCATCACTACTGTTTACAATGTCTATGGGGTCCATCTTCATCGCTAATAAAACATCACTACTCTATATAATGTCTAGATGGGGATCTATATTCACTACTATTTGTATTGCCTTTAGGGTTTGTATTCAGCCCAAGTAAACATTTCTGGTGAGAATATTCAGCATCCCAAGCTTATCGTATGGTTATCAATGGTTTAGACACATGTGAATGATGGGAATCACTGGATTGTCTAGCCCAAAGTCGATTATTTTAGGATAATGCTTTAGCAGAAGTAGATGCTGCACCATTGCAAGAAAAACACAAAGACATGAGTTGGATGTAAGGCCACAGGTTTATATACAGAAAAGTACAATGACTGGAGAACACTCCTGGGCTGGGAAACGCTAAACACGGCTGACTGTCAACCCAAAGGTGCCCGCACAGAACAGCAAACGCGGCTCCGAGGATACAAACGATTCGGAGCCAAATGATGGGACCCCCCAGGGAAAAGTGCATAGGCGGTCTGCTGTGGGCTCTACAACCACCATTAAACAATAAGGCCTAGAGGGTATGCCTCAAAGAACCCCAAAACACCAAAATCACTACTCCCAGCCCAAAAGTGTTACGCGATGATACAAACCAATTGTCGTGCGATGTAATGTGTAGAATGTGCTAGTCCAGGATCTTCACCTGTTGTGCACATACAAACCCCTGTGACTTGTTCGACGCATGTTTATGCCAGGACACCTCTTGCCTCGCATATACTTAATTGTCCAAAACTTGCCACAACTACAATGTAAAGGAAAACAAGCAACAGTACATGTTCCTGATACATACAAATACATTCAATTAGATTAACTATCAATTGAGGAAATGTTATACAGATATATACGTTTGAAATGAGAAGTAATGGGCGGGATGGGAGGGAAAAACGTGTTACCGGTGTGGTTGTGTGGATGAAAAGAGGATGTAGCAACTAAATTCAGCTGCAACATGGGTTACTTCCCTTTGTTTAGAGCATGTGAAGAACAATTCCTGAATAATACACTGATAAGGTGGCTTGCACTATTAAACCAGGAAGAGTAGCCTCCCTTGCATTATGTAACCAGGAAGCGTAGCTTCCCTTTGACCGTGGAACACAACTGCATGGGGAGAACACCCCTTGAATTGGAATAATGTAAGATTACCAAAATAATGCATTTTATTAATTAATAATACAATTAATTATTTACGGACCGCCGTTATGCAGCTGGAATATTGCTGAGTTACCCGAGTGTCAACAAGCAAAAATCACAACTATTTAGGATGCCTAAAGTAAACGCTACTGAACTTAAAATGATTCCATATGTCTTCGATCAGATTGAGGGTTAATGTTCGTTTTCCGAAAGATGCTTCAACATACAGCACCTCAACAACAGTGTTGTTATGACGCACTGGTGTGAAAACATAACTTTTAATATACATTTTATAATTTATTTTATTTTTACTATATTCAGCACGTTTCCAGTATTTATTTTCTAGGACCAAATATATAAAAGGAAATGTGACAATCAAAGCGATTAAATGTTCTACCTAACATTCTTGGCTAATAATACACAATCTATCGACACCTCTTTGTAATATACAGTTCGCTTCGTTCATTTCACAGCAATTCATTGATATGATAGTTTCCTTTTTAGCAAAGAAGTTACAGGTTGTTAAGATTAAAAGGATAGTGTGTGCTGTCATAACTCGGCAGACTTCCTATGCACTTCTGTTTTGAATGAATACACAATGCCATTTAGAAAGTGGTCAAATGTAACTAATGTTATATTTGGGATAACACTTTCTTAGTGTACAGATTCTTGTACTTTTTTTGGTTGAGTCCCGTCGAATCCCGCACGGGACTCAACTAAAAAAAGTACTAGAATCTGTACTTTACTAAGAAAGTTTTATCCCAAATATAACATTAGTTACTTCTGTTTTGAAGTTAGATGTTGTGCGTACGAAATAAGTGTCACGTGGTCACAAAAGCTCTGCCCACTCATGAGTATTGTAGACTTAAGACCACTGCAGGTTTAAGGGCACAACCAACGTGTACGCAAATGAACAGCGCGCGTGTTGTTTTTTGCATGTAAAACATTTTGGACAGAACCGTTGTATGTAGCTACATAAAGTGTCCATTAAAAAAAAAATACAGAAAAAAGATGGACTACAATTGTTCAAGATGTTAACCAAATAGTCCATTTACATTCAAGCCCACTGACTTGTGATTTAAGAAGTCGGGGTCGGCATGAAAAAACAAGATTATAGGTCTTAACGAAGCCCATATGCCACACAAGTGCTAGTTCGTTTACAGGCCGAACAACTATATTAGTGTGGGGGGATAGATGATAGATTTAGCAGCAAGTAAGGTCATCGTGAGCGGGACGGTATTCGCAGATGGATTAGCATATGAACTATGATTCTCTTGAGGTAGAACATGGGATCCACGATGTTCGACCTGGTAGAAGTGTGTATGTTATCAAACCTCACAGCATTGGTTTTTGACTGACTGTGGCGTCAAAACAAACTCATTCATTTACTTGAACTGAATGTTTATTTTGATTGTTATGGATAGTCACGGAGCCGTGATCCAGAGAACAGGGTGTCATTAGATAAAAAATAAAGTAATAATAGGATTACCAGAAAAAAACCAGGTATAACACCGAAGCCCACAGGCTTCGCTCAGGAACATCAGAGTAAGTCAGTACAAGATTGAAAACTGCCCCATAATTATGTATGACAGGCTTGTCGGGTATTGCCACATGTATATGTGAAAACAAAGTTATTATAATGAAGAGCAAAACTGAGCAAAAAAGTGCTAGCTCACTGAGATACCATGCCGCAGTTTAACATGAATACCCCACTCAGACACAGTATACTGACTCCGAGCCGATCAGTCCTCGTTTTAGCCCCTTAATGCCGTGCGCCAGGCAGGGTAACAACAAGTACCGTCTCCAAACGTGTTTTAGTATGATGCTCTACCACTAGACCGATAATAGTCAGAGATTGAATGGTTGTTTGGTTGGTTTACAGATTATTTACAGGCCGCCGTCAAACAGGACAGCCTGGAATATTGCTTCGTGTGGCGCTCAACAACATACAAACATTGTGAGGTTGTTAAGGGTTTCGTGTTGCTTTTGAATGTAACCCATATTGGTCACATCGACAACTGGCACTGTTCCAAATCTCACATGATCTAACTGCGTATTAACCAAGCGGGCAGACAGGCAGCACTACACAAAAACTGGAAACCTCAATTATGCATCCACCATAATGATTTAAACATATTTTCCTTTTTCACAATTCTGCTGAAAAGGATATTTGAAAAACATATGGCATGACTGTTAACCTTGTCGTTTCATATGAACATGTTGTCTGTCTCCGTTGTACAGGTATGAAATGAAAAAGGTTTTTTTGCCTGATCGATGAACCAGGATGTTACCACCTACCAACCCTCATTTACTTAAGGGTGCAATCGCAAGGCTATTTAAGCCAGAGTACATGCTTTGGGTGTTAATCAAAACGCCAGACCAGAACGATGCAAAGACTCGTTGTCGTCGTGCTCGTTGTTGTTGCAGTGTTTGCGGTGCTTTCGCGTGCTGCTCCAGGATCGTGAGTTTTAGAAACAATAACTTCATTATCGTTGCAAATATCACGTTGATGTCAGATATTATGATAACGAATTACAAACATTTTTGTGTTCTATTACACCTCACAGTGACTTAAAATAATAGGATACAAAGAAAGCGAAAGTCAGTGTTTATTATATTACTTTTGGGATTCTAATTCTAGCATATTTAGTCTACTGTGATGTTTTTAAGCCCCTTTGAACTTATTTATAACTTTTAGTCAGTCTGACAGGAAAATTATTGTAAAATGACCGAAATGTTTTTAAATGTTGTAAATTGCCGAAGTGAAAGTTTCAGTCACATTCAATGATTTATATATTGTTTATTCACAAAAAAGTGTTAGGCCGTAGGCCTATTACACAGAACTATTTACAGAGAGAGGAAGAAAAAAGAATTACCACTATTTTACATATATATCCATATCCATACACATTCATACACATACACATGCATATATACAAATAAATACTTAGACTGTATGCAATGAACGAAGTCGAAAAGCTTTGTAAACGTAGACTGCTAGATTTCGTATGATTTTAAAGTTAGTGGATGACATAAGAGCATTACATTTATTTTTCGAAGGGGGTTGTAAAATATTTAGGAGGAATGTATTCAGCTCTTAAATCACTATAAGCATTGCATATAAGCATAAAATGATATTCGTCCTCAATAAAATTGAATGATTTAATACATTAACTGTGACATAAGTACTCACCGCCCAAAGAAACGCGAACCATAAAAAACATATGGAGAAGTAAGTTAAGAAGAGATGTTTCCAAGGTGTACCAAATAATGACACAACTAACAATCAATCGAGTGTTTACACAGTGTCTTCATTCTTATCACCATACGCTCGATTCATGGATCTGTGACGTCACATGTGATGCATTCATGAGCGTCAGTTCACACAACCTATATAGTCTTATATCTCTTGAATTTGAGTCCCGACATGGGTACAATGTGTGAAGCCCATTTCTGGTGTCCCCCGCCGTGATATTGCTGGAATATTGCTAAAAGCGGCGTAAAATCATACTCACTCACTCACTTGAATATGAGTAATTATTTATATATCATTGTGTTTCTTTTGTCGGTGAGTGTATATATATATATATACACACACACGCACGCACACACACACACACACACACACACACATATATATATAAATATATATAGTATTCATATATATGATAATGACTCTCGTTTACTGTATATACTGTGCAATAGAGGTAAACTGTCAATGTCGTTGATGAATTCACACATATCGATAAAACTGTTACATGAGAATGAAATAAAAATGACAAAACCCTTTCCACAAGCATAAGACCTATCTGCAAAAGTGTTCATTGTATGATTCCGACTATTTAATAAACGTGTGTTTATGAATCACTATCAAATAGTGATGATACAAGGTGTTCTTGAAAAGGTGAGTCATCACTATTTGATAGTTATTCATAAACATATACTTGTGATATAGTCTCAATCGTACAACGGACTTTTTGTGCATTTAGCAGATATTTTCTATGGTTATGGAAAGGGTGTTGTCGAGTTTATTTGTCAACGTCTAAAACTAGGGATGTGTTTTAAGTTAGGAGAACATAATCATAACTTTCGGCTCGTGATCAAGAATCAGAGGTGACGTGGAGTGAAATGTGGTTCAACGTCGCGTTCAAATTGTTTGCAGTTACATAGCGACGTGCATGCAGGTGTGTTTGCTGCTAGCTCGAACGAATGTCGATTTTATCGTGCTAGCCAACAGAAATACCTTGCCACAGTCTCACATGGATACCCATCTCCGACACATCAGACGGACTCCGAGCCGACCAGTCCTTGTTTTATCCCTTTAATGGCGGAAGACAAGCACCATCTTTTAAGGTATTTTGGTATCACGCGACCAGGGGATCGCCAGCAAACGGACAGACACTATATCCACTACATCATGGTGCCGGTGGAATGTAGGATTCGAACCCACAAGCAGCGAAAGGGAGTAAACTCTTCATACTCTGTTGTCGTTGTTTGGCACGGTGTTCTTGTAGGTTGAGTTTGACGTTGAGTTTAATCCGACGTTCACCAGTATTGAGTTCATCATATGGCCTGTCAGCTCCCTGTGGCAGGAAACTGCACAATGATTTGTTGGTTGGTTTGTTGTTTAACGCCGCACTCAGCAATATTCCAGCTATATGAAGGCGGTCTGTAAATAATTGAGTCTGGACCAGACAATCCAGTAATCTGGATCGATCCACGCAATTGGGATTGATGACATGCATCAACCAAGTCCGCGAGGCTGACCACCCGATCCCGTTAGTCGCCTTCTACGACAAGCCTAGTCATTTTTTACGGCAAGCGTGGACCTATTCTACCCCGGATCTTCACGGGTCACTGCACAATGATATTCACTTAATATGTGGAGCACTTTTGATTGAACCCACGACCACGACACTGTACTAACAAACAAAAAATCATAAAGGGAACGGATCTGGGTTTCTACAGCTGGGGAACAGGACTCATCACTAATGAATAATTCCAACTGTTGTTACAGAGCGAGAGTGTCCTACCGCTGCTCAAGGTCTTCTCGATACACAACAAAATGTGGGTTTCTTGGTTGGGGACGCTGTACAAGATACAGGTAATACACTTCATAGTATTCAAGGGCGAAGTATTCTTTATAATATACATGTTCATCGAAACAAACTGACAGTTTATGTATTGGCAGCGAAAGTGAATAGATATTTCTTTCCTTTGTCAAGATGACCTGGTTTGACAACAGGAGATACGCTATTCCGCATGCTGGAACTGTTCCTTGACATTTAAACCTACAGAAAGTTTATATTAGTTTTATCGGCTAGATAGTTGGCAACCATGTGCATTTCTCTGGACCATCTATCATTCTATAATGCATGATCTATTCTAAAAGCTGTCGTTTAGTATATGAAGCATAATTTACTTAAAACCATTACTAGAGTTATTGTTTGTGCTAATTCGCCCCATACCTACATCGTCAGTCCACACAACATGTAGGCGTTCTGTTTGAGACAGAATATGTTCCTTTGTCTATCACCTCCAGTGAACAGTTGATCTAGTTTTTGACACATTATTTCTTTCGAGCATTTATATAAATACTTTTAAAACAAATCCCATCAAACCCTCTCGCCCATTAGATCCCATTTCCCGTCCCCAAAAAGATCAAATGGTCGGCACACTATTTTCCAAGGGGACACCCACAACGGGCAGTCAGTGACAAGTATGATGTCAATCCACACGATGACATCATTTGGTTTCACGTCTTATTTAGTTGGGGCGGTCGGGTAGCCTAGTGGTTAAAGCTTTCGCTCATCACGCCGAAGACCCGGGTTCGATTCCCGACATGGGTACAATCTGTGAAGCCCATTTCTGGTGTCCCCCGCCGTGATATTGCTAAAATATTGCTAAAAGCGGCGTAAAACCATACTCACTCACTCACTCTTATTTAGTAATACAACCCTTTTCAGATGTTTACATCATAAGCCATCAGATTAAAGACCCCTTAAAATGTTACAGATCCTTCACTAGTTTACAACTTTGAAAAAAACTTATATGCTTTTGTGGTCGAATGTGCAGTTTTGTGATACCATAAATATAAATAATAGACCTTACAGTGAGCTGTTATGATCACTTGTGGAAAACATCCTCATGGTACGATGCCACTTTATAGCTGTATGTATTTTAACTTATTTTATGTTACGCCTATTTTGCTGTAAACTGCGTTGGTCATACAGACTGCATTGCGACAAATAAATATAGGCTGTTTGCTTGTCATAGACCCATATTAGGTAAGTAACCCAGGAATGTGTATGCAGTCCGTCAGTGTTTACGTCATTTCAAGAATACGGTCTCTTGAAAAACATATGAACGTCAAATTGTGTCATTCATACACTTATGAACGTCAATGTCGTGGTCATGTGACCGAACTCTCGTCCAATGGAAAATCCTGTACATATATATATATATATATATATATATATCTTAAATATATAAACCACTCGATTTTTTTATAGGGACACAAAGATGCATTTCTTTTGCAATAACTTCCAAATTGTTCGTGAACTTCTAAGATCTACATCAAACAGTTGCACAGAGTTAATACGTAGAAACAAATGTTGATTAATAAGATTTGGACGGGATTTCCATGGGGATTAGACACATAACCATCATGAGTTTGGGCTCTATTCACTATCATAATGTAAATATTGAGTAGCAGTGGGCTGATTGACAACGAATCACAGCGATATAACACATTAAAGTTCACACAAACCTAAATTACAGCATCCAAATCCATCTGATATGGGTAACATGACACACTTTGACAGAAGGATGTTTGGTGTATCATGGACAAATATGATTCATTGTTTGATAGGCATTACTTAGAAGTTGACAGATGACAAAGTACATGTAGACACAATTTATGGATAACAATTCTTTAATACTGTAAAGGTAGCCTTACTTGACAACGGTGTAAGTAGCTGTACCGAAACGTCGCCTTTACAGTATTAAAGAAGTTGTTATCCATAAACTGAGTCTACTTTTGACAAATATGATTATATATATGACATTTATGCATCACAGTGTGACCACAGAGATACTGAAAGGTGCAACCTTTGTTGAGTGGAACCTAGAACATTGTATGCTTGTGCATAGACATGTATGTCATCAATGAACGCCACCAATGTACCAATTAATAAATCACACTTAACGTTCCATGCTTCAGACAGACATGGTCGACATGCTACAAGACAGGTAAGTGTGGAAGGAAGACTCATGGTGATTACAGAATCTCCCAAGATTATTCGAAGGTTATTTGATCTAACCCGGACCCGGGGCTTCTGAATGAACAGAGTACACCTGTATGTAGGATAACTTTTTGAAGATTGACAAGAGCATGATAATTCGACGGTTGTTGTCTTCGTGGTCAAAATTCAAAGACCCGTGAAGATTCCGGGGTAGAATAGGTCTTCAGCAACCCATGCTTGTCGTAAAAGGTGACTATGCTTGTCGTAAAAGGCGACTAACGGGATTGGGTGTTCAGGTGGTCAGGTTAGGTGCAAAACATGTTGTATGAATACGTCATGGATATTTCTTCTCTAGTGTGGAACGGTGGATGGGCGAGTTACGGGCCATGGATCACGGAGAGCACCTGCACGCGCACATGTGGAGGGGGAACAATGAGGAGATACCGCACACGTTTGTGCACCAACCCGAGACCTGCTAACGGCGGTTCCCAGTGCACTGGCTCCAGCAGAGATACCCAGACGATAAGCTGTAATACACACGGCTGTATAGGTGGGAAGTGATATGTATACACGCGACTACAAGAACCGTTTGTTTACTAATGTCCATACGTGTATATGTGAGGTTCAGATAAGAAAAGGGGAGGTCGGGTAGCCTGGTGGTTAAAGCGTTCGCTCGTCACGCCGAAGACCCGGGTTCGAATCCCGACATGGGTACAATGTGTGAGGCCCATTTCTGGTGTCCCCCGCCGTGTTATTGCTGGAACATTGCCAAAAGCGGCGTAAAACCATACTCACTCACTCACTCACTCACTCACTCACTCACTCACTCACTCACTCACTCACTCACTCACTCACTTGATTGGAAATAATGGTGTGCCAGAATAAGAACTATCAACAAATAAGTATTTGTGGCAGACAATTTCAAAAATCTGAAGCATGATATTTTTTTCAAGATTTTTCTTGGTAATATTTATTTTAGTAAAAAGAATGCCTGCCATCATCCCAGAATATCGGTCCCGAATCACTTGTCTAGGCATTGGTAAACTAATACTTTTTACCTCGAATACGATAGCTTGTAACTTCTCAAGGATGAATTCGACGATGTGAGTGTATACAGATATCAAAACAATAATGATATCGTAACATTACTCTGCACAGTCTAAAGCTTGCTCATAAACCTATGATGTTCCAAAGTTGGTGTGGAATGAATTCACAACAACTCCAGGACCACATGAAGGGTGGGTACCTCCTCCCGCATTTGGAAGGGTAAAATCTTCCATAACTGACGTATGCATCATGACATTCCTCAACGCGACCTTGTGGTTGTTTAGGATGTGTTACAGTTGATGGTGGAAACGACCAGCACATATAGCTGGGAACCTCTTCTAACCAGGAATCATCATGGGGCTGATTAAACAGCATGTGTTACACCTCATTTGGTTGTAAATATATCCATATTCATAATATCATGATATGTATCATTGTAAATGATTTGTTACAGTTGATGGTGGATGGAGTGACTACAGCGCGTGGACAGACTACAGCACGTGCACTACTACATGTGGAGGAGGATCCCAGTTCAAGACCAGAGACAGGACGTGCACCAACCCCGCCCCAGCCCACGGAGGCCAGGAGTGTGTCGGAGATGTCAGGGACAGATCTGAGAGGGACTGTAACACTCATCCCTGCCCGAGTCAGTAACAGAAATAGCTCTATTAATTTATGATATAAATCATTGATGGTACAATATTAGTGTGGTAACAGTGTACGCATTTGTGTAATGCTGATATTCATTTAAAAAATATATATATTCAACTTGCTATTAATTTAATTACATATTGTCTGTTTCAAATCTGGATTATCACGTATCACTAAAGTAAAATGTCCAAACAGTTGAAAAACGCAGGGAAATACGTATGAATATCTCAACATGATCACACGCTTGCTCAGTTGACGGTGGCTGGACCGACTGGGAAGAGTGGCAGGACCTGGATGAGTGCAGTGTCCTGTGTGGAGGAGGCAACAAGGACCAGGACCGCTCCAGGACCTGTACCAACCCCACCCCGGCCTTCGGGGGGGCCGACTGTGACGGAGAGAGCTTCCAGAACAGGACCATCAACTGCAACACCGAGGAGTGTGGAGGTATGTGTAATGTACATGTATTATCATATCAAGAACAGCTTAAGAACAGATAAAATATATTTTTTCTGTCATCAAATTTAATTATCTTATTTCTAAATGTTTCTGGTTCATGTTACAGCGGGGATCGATAACAAGTGTGCCATTCTAATTTTTGTATTTTGTCTCAGAAATCCCTGACAATGACAAGAAATGCAAAACGTTCCAATTTAAAATTTGATCGGTAATTCATTAGCAGACTTTCATATGCGGAATTGGTGGCCCAGTCATCTAGGCCATCTCAGTTCGCTGTGTAGAGTTGCGGCCCGTAGTGCCAGAATCCTATGGTCGGGGGTTCGAATCAAAGTTCCCTCTGATAACGTTTCTTTCTGTGCCAGCATCATACCCGAACTCGTGGATTTCCTAAAGTGGCGACCATCTAAAACTGGCATCACTTCAGTCTTCCTCTCTCATTAATCTGACACGTATACATGTAAAAGAAATTTTAATCGAAGAGCTGTTAAACCAAAGTAATGTACTCACTACTTCCTCTGATCCTCAGTACTTAACATCTGGATAGTGGTTTACTATTGTTCCTGCAGATCGTTGTCCAGAAGATGAGGCCACCTACCACGCCCACGCCACCAATAAGAGACGCTTCTACCAGTGCAGCAATGGCGTGGCCTATCGCCATCAGTGTGCAGAGGGTACCGTGTTTGACTCCGCCATCTCCGCCTGCAAACATGCTGCCACCACTGCAGCTCCCCAGACGGCGGAGTCCTGTCCCAGCACTGGTGTCGTCATGATCGCCCACGAGAGTGACTGTACCAAGTTCTACATGTGCTTCAACAACATCAAGTACCCCATGGCCTGTCCGGCCACCACTCGGTACGATGTCAAACTGAAGGTCTGCATCCACAACACTGGCGGATGTTAGATACAGAAATTAAAAACTCATGTTTACAGCATCTTCAGAATTTATTAATAATAAGCATATTTCTCCGACTCACGTGGTATATATGGGCGTCATGATAAGGTTGGTTGGTTGGTTTGTTGTTTAACGCCGCACTAAGCAATATTCCAGCTATATGACGGCGGTCTGTAAATAATCGAGTCTGGACCAGACAATCTAGTGATTAATATCATGCGCATCAATCCACGCAATTCGGATCGATGACATGCATCAACCAAGTCAGCGAGCCTGACCACTCGATCCCGGTAGTCGCCTTCTACGACAAGCGTCACATTTTACGGCAAGCATGGGTTGCTGAAGACCCATTCTACCCCGGAATCTTCACGAGACGCGTCATAATAAGACGTCAAAAAAAAGAGGCATACAAAACAAAATACAACAAAACCTTTGCAGTGCAACATGCCTCAGTCCCTGTCATACGTTTGAGTGAAGTAGTACGGTGTAAAAAAAACTGCTTGAGCAAGGAGATTCCCATTTGTTTAAATGCTGTTGTCGCTGATTCCGTAAATTCGGAACGACAACCCACTCAAAACACTGAACTCTACCCATGCCGAATCACTCAATCTATTTGCTGACACCAAAGAGCTCGCGGGTGTGTATTTTTTAGTCAAGGTAGAATGCAGATGAACATGTGTTTTCAATGTGCGGTTAAATCTACACGTAACCTAGCTCTATATTGAAAACAGTTTATCTCGTAAGTATATCGATCTCTCCTAACACTAACTGAGCACAGAATTTATCTCGCTCATGAGTGATAATTCATTAGACGGTTGGTTGGTTGGTTTGTTGTTTTACGCCGCTCTCAGCAATATTCCAACTATATGACGGCGGTCTGTAAATAATCGAGACCCGTGAAGATTCCAGGGTAGAATATGTCTTCAGCAACCCATGCTTGCCGTATAAGGTGATTATGCTTGTCGTAACGGGATCGGGTGGTCAGGCTCGCTGACATGGTTGATGCATGTCATCGATCCCAATTGCGTGGATCGATGCTCAAGATATTAATCACTGGATTGTCTGGTCTTCAGCAACCCATGTTTGCCGTAAAAGGCGACTAACGGGATCGGGGGGTCAGGCTCGCTGACTTGGTTGATGCATGTGATCGGTCTTAATTGCGTGGATCGATGCTCACGATATTAAGTCACTGGATTGTCTGGTCCAGACTCGATTTATTTACAGAGAGCCGTCACATAGCTGGAATATTGCTGAGTGCGGCGTTTAACAACCACCAACCAACCAACCATATAGCTGGAATATTTCTGAGTGCGGCGTTAAACAACAAACCAATTGTTGATGCATATGATGTCAGTCACTCGATTGTCTGGTCCAGACTCGATTGTTCACAGACCGCCATCATATAGCTGGAATATTGCGGAGTGTGGCGTAAAACAACCAACCAAACAAACAAACCAATCTTCGACCAGGGTCCACAGCCAACAACAGATCTGGATATTACATCTGCTGGACAGACCAACAGAAGGCCAATGTTTTTTTTATTACACAATGCACAATCTCCACAGATATTTGACGGTATTTTTGCATTTTCAAAGTAAATGCTCTCAGACAAAACTTCAGTAAGTCTCATTATCAGCATATTTGTATTGTCATGTGGCCTGCACATGCAAGTGTCCCTGTCCTTCTGTGAAGGCATGACAACCCAGAAAGTCTTAATCCTTCTGAAGGTAGCAAGACAGATTTGACACTCTGTATTTTCTGATGTAAATTAGCAGTGAAGAAATTTGACAGAATCTAGTAAAAAACGCTTCTTTTTTCTAGTTTCCGTAATGGTATCTTTTTTGACAACTGTTGTCGTCTCGTGAGAAGAACTGCGAAATTCTATCCTCAGTAGATGAAATGGAATTACTCTTTGCCTTCCTTTCATGACGGAAATTTGCTTCTTTTCATTTAAACTACTTGATGCTCCTAATTCCTTTCTTATTTTAGTGAATAACCTGTCAAGATGTTACTTGACAGAACCTTAGAGAGGGCTTGCTTCTCCTGCAATGTGGATTTGGAGCATTTGTTTTTAACAGTTCAACAATTAACTTCTTACGGTGGCATTTAGAAGTTGGTGTGATGAAATAAGACGAGTTCTATGAATGAACACAGAGTAAACAAGGAGCCAGTGGATTAATTGGATGGACAAGGGGTTTAGCAATTAGGTGATGGTTAGCAGGCGGGATGTAATACCCTTGGTCTCTGTTCATTGCTGGCTGGATCCTTTTGATGTAGATGGCTTCTAGGAGTTTCCTGATTTTGTAGTCTCAGACTACTGTTTACTCTGTGTTCATTAGTCTTCAAAACGGCTTCCAATTATCTTAATCAACTCTGTGTCCATCAATCATTTACTGTATAAACTTTGATGTCAATAAGTATATACACCTATGTTGATAAGCACTACCTTGTGCGAAATACGCATCATTCGGAAAGCCCACGTTAAGTGAGTGAGTTAAAATTTAACGTCGCATCGGCATTATTTCAGCCATATAGCGACGAGACCAAGCTAATATATGTACAATTAAGTCATTTATGCAATGACATATTTAAAAACACTTTATCAAACATATTGGAGCATACTATATTTAAAAACAATTGATGAAACATATGAGCATTACAATATCATTAATACAGTTTAAAAAAACAGGCTATAGGCCACCAGTAACCAAAGCTAGGCCACCTCGCTGGGGATCATGGGGACTTACAGTACTTCTGCTTCCTGCATGATACCCTAGCAGGATTTACGTCATCACTTTAGCCACTGGTGGTTGTGCACAATACTAGCCAATATTAAAAAATACTCATCAATGAGTTGGCTTAAAACACTGGTTGATGATAGTTACATCAATTACTAGAGGATTACGTGTCACACAGGGGGACAATATTTTTACGCTACGTTAACCTCCTGGACAGAGCCTTTAATAATGTCAGTTGCTAATAGCATCACACCAAATTTAAAAACAAGCATTTAATTATTCACATACATATTTAAAATTTATTATACAGACCAATTTCTTTCAAGTAATTTATGATGAGATGCCCGCTGATACGGGAAAAGAGATCTTTTAGATTTACACTTTGATAATGTGAATCCCTTGCGATTGCAAAGTCCACACAGTCAAGCAATATATGCTTAACGGTGAACCTTTCATCACAAGGGATACACTTAGGAGGTTCGTCCTCATCTGTCTTAAGCAGATATTCGTGTGTAAACCGACTGTGGCCAATACGACACCGTCGTAAAACGACCTCGTCATGTCTTGACTGACAACCCAAGTAGGTATGACCGATTGTTGGTTTCAATTCGTGGAGTTTATTGCTTCCTACTTGGGTGTCCCACCTCTTTTGCATAAGATCCCGAGTATAAGATTTGATGGTAGGTTTGAAATCACTGTACGGGATACGAAGTGGAGATAACGGTTTGTCAAGAGCTGCTTTAGCAGCAGCATCGGCTTTTGAGTTACCTGTTATGCCTACATGACTTGGCAACCAGCAAAAGACGATGTCACATTGGCCAGTGGAAAGATCATTATAGAGATCTAAAATGTCAAGGATAATAGGGTGATATGGTGAGACACTTTTAAGTGCCTGAAGGCAAGATAACGAATCAGAGAAGATGATGAAATTTTTAGATTGGTTTTGTTGTTTAATATAGGTCAAAGCTGTTAGGATAGCTTTGGCCTCGGCAGTAAAAATTGAACTAAAATCTGGGATTCTTGAGGAGACAGTTCTGGATCCAACGACGGTGGCACTTGCAACTTTGCCACCATCCTTGGACCCGTCTGTAAAAATGGACCTGTGAGAATTATATTTGGAGCGTAATTGGTTATATGATTGTTGATATACCAAAGGATTGGTAGCCGACTTTTTTAGATTGGTTAGAGTGAGGTCTACTTCTGGCTTCACCATCTGCCAGGGAGGAGAAGACAGAAGACGGTGGGGTGATATAATATTTAAGTCTATTTTAGCTGCAGTGATGTGTGGTTGAATTCTGATCCCAAGTGGTGGAACCAATTTTGATAGATTTCGAAACAGGTTTTCATATTGAGGGTGGAAAACACAATTGAACGCTGGATTAGATTTATTTGAGTGCAATTTAGTGATATATTGCAGTGAAAGTTTAATGCGGCGCAGTTCGAGTGAAGGTTCGTCGGCCTCCACATACAAACTGTCCACGGGAGAGGTCCTAAAAGCTCCAAGACAAAGTCTTAGGCCTTGATGGTGTATAGTGTCCAATTTTTCTAAATTGCTTTTGCAGGCTCCACCATAGACAATGGAACCATAGTCCAGTTTGGAGCGTATTAATGATCTGTACAAGTGAAGGAGGGTGGTCTGATCCCCTCCCCACTCGGAATTTGAAACGACTTTCAACAAGTCGAGAGCCTTCAGGCACTTTGCCTTGAGATATTTAATGTGTGGTAAGAATGTGAGATGACGGTCAAATATGAGGCCCAGGAATTTGGCCTCCTCTACTACCTTGATAGGAGTACCATCTAAAAATAAATCTGGATCCTTGTGAGGTTTGTATTTACGACAAAAGTGAATACAGTTTGTTTTGGATTTAGAAAATTTGAAGCCGTTTTCGTTTGCCCATTTTTGAATTTTGTTAAGACAGAGCTGTAGCTGTCTTTCTATTGTATTCATATTCTTACCACGACAAGAAATGTTGAAATCGTCCACAAAAAGTGAACCATCAATGCTATTGTTTAATACTTTAGTGAGACTATTTATTTTGATGCTGAAAAGGGTGACTGATAGTATGCTGCCTTGAGGGACGCCCTGATCTTGATCAAAATGATCAGACAGGGTAGAGCCCACTCGTACTTGAAATTGTCTGTTGTTTAAAAATTGAGATATGAACTGAGGTAATCTGCCCCTCAATCCAAATTCATGCAAATCTTTTAAAATACCATGTTTCCACGTTGTATCATATGCTTTCTCTAGATCGAAAAAGATTGATACAGTATGTTGTTTGTTGACAATGGAATTTTTTATAAACCATTCTAAACGCACCAAATGGTCAATGGTACTTCTGTTTTTTCGGAAACCACACTGGATGTCACTCAGGAGGTTATTGGTCTCCAGGTACCAGACTAATCGATTGTTGACCATGCGCTCCATGGTTTTACAAACACAGCTAGTTAATGATATTGGACGGTAGTTGGATGGATCTGTATGATCCCGTCCTGGCTTTGGAATAGGAATAATAATAGCATTGTGCCACGAAGAAGGGAAATTTCCGGTTTTCCATATTTCATCAAATATACTAAGTAACGTTTCAAAACATGAATCGGGCAAGTGTTTCAGGAGCTGATAGTGGATGTTGTCGGCTCCTGCTGCAGTGTCATGAGATTGCCCTAGGGCAGTATATAATTCATGGAGTGAAAATGTTTCATTATAGTCCTCACCATTATCAGAGTTAAAATTGACTTTTTTCTTTTCCTGCTGTTTTTGAAACCTCTGAAATTGAGGATTATAGTTTGATGATGAGGAATGATTTGCCAAAGTGTCACCAAGTTTGTTGGCAATTTCGGATTTAGTAGTTAAAAGGGTATTACCATCTTTAAGATGGTGAACTCCAGATTTTGACCCTTTTCCCTTAATCTTTTGAACCATGTTCCACACCTTGGACATAGGTGTGCGGGAATTAATTTTTGAAACATAGTTCCTCCAGGATTCACGTTTATTCTGTTTAAAGGTACGTCTCGCTTTAGCGCCTGTGATTTTAACATTATTCAAATTGTGGACAGTTGGATGTCGTCGGAAATATTTTTCAGCTTTCTTCCTATTTTTTCTAGCTTGTTTACAATTATTATCGAACCATGGTTTACGTATATGAGGGTTTGCAGAGGACTTAGGAATGCTTTCGTCTCCAATAGCATTCAATATATCTGAACAAAGTTGTATAGGATCAGGAACATTCCTGAAACTTTCGGGTTTTAGTTTTTCAGAACATAGTGTTTGGAATAAAGACCAATCGGCCCTTGTAAAGTTCCACCTTGTTGAAGGTGGTTCGTCAGACGGATTTATAGTTGTAAGTATTGTTGGAAAATGGTCACTTCCACAAAGGTCATCATGGACCGACCATTCGAATTCATTTAAAATGTTTGAATCTGTCAGTGAAAGGTCAAGGGCAGAGTATGTGCCAGTGGCGGGATGAAGATATGTGGTATTACCATCATTGAAGATACATAAATCATTGTTTGAGATAAAATCTTCAAGGACTTTTCCCTTATTATTTATGTCAGTACTCCCCCATAGGGGATTATGACCGTTTAAATCGCCCATGATGATACAGGGCTTCGGGAGCTGATCGTACAAAGTCTGAAGATCTGATTGACGGATAGTTGAGGAAGGTGGAAGATACAGTGAACACAGTGTAAACACTATGTTCAAAGTAACACGGACAGCAACAGCTTGAAGAGTAGTGTTAAGTGGAACAGGGCTATGGATTATGCTCTGCTTCACCAGGATAGAAGAACCTCCTGTAGCTTTATCACCAGGAGGGGAAAATGAGTGGTAAGAACTGTACTGACGGATATCAAATAAATCTGTGTGTTTCAGATATGTTTCTTGGAGACAAAAAGCTGACGGTTTAAAATCTTGGATCAAAAGTTGTATTTCATTAAAATTCTTCCTAAGACCTCTGCAATTCCATTGTACAATGTGTTGTGGATTCATGGTGGGGCTTCTACAGGAGAAATGTCACGCGAACGTGAGGAAGACTTTGTAGTACTCCTATCGGTATCATGTGGAGATGGAGTTACCTCCATGTCCAGAGGACCAAAGGAGTTATGGACCTCTAAAGGAGAGGTGGCCTTTGGTGTTTGCAGCTGTTTTTGCTGCTTCTTTTTCAATAATTTCTTTTCCCTGTTTGTAAGTTTGGTAATTTCTGGTTCTGGTTCTGTTTCATGTGTTGGTTTAGGCGTCTGAGACTCAACATTTTTTACAGTTTTGTTTTTGGGAGGAGTCACAGACGAGGGTGTCACAGCTGGTTTATGGAGTGAAGCAGTCGGAAGTGGCTGAACAGACTTGACCCATGTGAGATCAGTCTGGCAGTCGATAGAGGCAGTAGTGACAGGAGGACGGGAGACAGCAGCAGAGTAAGAGAGAGTGGAAGTGGTTCAGGGAAGACCCACAACCCTCTTCTTAGCTTCGTGGTACGAGACATTTTGTTCTGTCTTGACTTTAATAATTTGGGACTCGCGTTTCCACCGAAAGCCCACGTTAAATCTCGTAAGTAAGGAAGTAAGTAAGTAATCATTATCCATCACTTGCTTGATAAAGGTGTTAGGACAATTGCACTGTCGAAGATGTTTGATCTTCCCACTGTTTCATTTTACTTTATTCTGAAGTTTTCCTTTGTTTTTCTCTCCATTTTCTCATCTCGAAACCCGTGAAGAATAGACTATGCTTGTCGTAAGAGGCGACTAACGAGATCGGGTGGTCAGGCTCGCTGACTTGGTTGATGCATGTCATCGGTCCCAATTGCGTGGATAGATGCTCATGATATTAATCAGTGGATTGTCTGGTTCAGACTCGATTTTTTACAGACCGCCGTCATATTTGGTTTGTTGGTTGGTTGGTTTGTTGTTTTACGCCGCCCTCAGCAATATTCCAGCTATATGACGGCAGTCTGTAAAGAATCGAGTCTGGACCAGACAATCCAGTGATTAATATCATGAGCATTGACCCACGCAATTCGGATCGATGACATGCATCAACCAAGTCAGCTTGGTTGGTTGGTTAGTTTGTTGTTTAACGCCGCACTCAGCAATATTCCAGCTATATGATGGCGGCCTGTAAATAATCTAGTCTGGACCAGACAATCCAGTGATTGATATCATGAGCATCGATCCACGCAATTGGAATTGATGACATTGCATCAACCAAGTCAGCGAACCTGACCACCCGATCCCGTTAGTCGCATTTTACGACAAGCATAGTCGCCTTTTACGGCAAGCATGGGTTGCTGAAGACCTATATTCTACCCCGGAATCTTCACGGGTCCAGCGTTCAATGCAAGAGGTTAAAACTTGTTGATGAAAGCACTGGTATTTTCAGTATATTTTATATTTCGGTTTCAACTTAATTCATAGGACTAAAAGGACTATGAATGGGAACTAATATGCATATTTCATTTTTTTTCGATTTAGTCATTTTCATTATCCTGTACAGGAATTCAGTTTATTATTGCAGGTATATAAATATTCACGCTGCATAAATACAAACGTCGCAGGTCTGAATACTATCTATCTACTGTAGGACTTCTATCGCAATAAATCAATTAGATTTATTATGACAGGAAAGGATGCGAGGAGTCTAAGATGATTGAATCACCTTCTAATGCATCGTCTGAGGCGCCGGGATTCGCTGTGCACAGTTGCGTCCTTTGGGCACGCCAGAAACCTATGATTGTGGGTTCGAATCCCGGTTATGTTTCTAGGTTTGTCAGCACCATACCCGTGCTGGTGGGTTTCACCGAAGTGGTAAACGTTTAAGACCTGCATCACTTGGGGCTTTCCTCCCACATTAAGCTGACACGCCGTGATGTAATTGGAATACTGTTAAAAGTGGCGTTAAACCGAACTCACTCACTCTAATGCATTTACTCTAATGCATTTTGAAGCATGTGAGCCGATGACACGTAGCACGCAAATAAATGCACTTGTCAGTGTATACGTGTTTATTTTATTGCGTTCAAATATTGCCACATTTTCAGTTGAATTTATTTATTCATCTTACACAAACGTCGACAGAGCAGGATGAAGTGGCTTCATGTCAAGTTTTGGCCACCCAGGCCACCTTCACTCACTGCACTACATCAGTAATGATTCAAAGGCCGACTCACCCTCGTGGCGCAGTAGCTACAATCATGTACACGTATGCCTGTGTCTTCCAAGTTCTTTACTATGATCCAGGTTATCCTGATCATGACACATCCCCTCCCACATCCCCTCCCACACTTTGTGTGACAAAATCACTCAACAAATAGTTATAAAGACCAAGACATTCATGCAGACTCGTGACCTCAACGCTTAAAGCGCTATATGGGTTCATTCCTCACCACTGGGTGTCTTGTAGATTATGGGGACGAGTATTCCAGGTGGCACCGGGTGACTCATATATGTGTCCGTAGACAAACGTTACGAGACAATTTTAGGGCTGTTATATACTGGCCTGAAAGATAAAATCCAACGAATTTAAGTTAAATAAGGAATACTTGCAGACGGACCTGGTATCTAATTCGACCCCCTGGACTTCTCGGAAGTTTGATTGTTTGTTTGTTTAGTGCCGCACTCAGCAATATTCCAGCTATATCACGGCGGTCCGTAAATAAATCGAGTCTGAGCCAGTGATTGACAGCTTGATCATCGACCCACGCAACCATGTCAGCGAGCCTGACCACCCGATCCCGTTAGTAGCCTCTTACAAGCATAGTGACCTTTTGTGGCAAGCATGGGTTGCTTAAGACCAATTCTAAATTCTTGTACTAATGACATATTCGTTACCACCTCATTGGTAAAAAACACCAGTACGGATATGGTGTTGACAATCGAAGCTTTACAGGAGTCTGTGCGTGTTGTTTGTTTTACGCCGCACCCAGCAATATTTCACATGTATGACGGCGGCCTGGATGGGGTCTGGATCAGACAATCCAGTGATTGATATGACATGGCATCATCCTAATCTGACCTCTCGATCCATTACGTGGCGTCTTACGAGCAGCATGGGTTTCTTGGGACCAATTCTAGCCCGGATTCCACATGGGTGGCTATATACGAGGCCACTCTTGGATTCAAACCCACAAGACCCGTGAAGATCCGGGTAGAGGCAAGGTCTTCAGCAACCCACGCCTGCCGTAAGAGGCGACTAGTGAGTGAGTGAGTTAATATTTAAAGTCACATCGGCATTGTTTCAGCCATATCGTGACTTGAGCAAGTTATGCATTGATATAATATCTTAAGACCTGTCGTCGAAGGACAGTACAACAACTAGCAAAATATCACAGATTCTAAATGTAAAACTAGTTTCTGAACAATAAAATAATCAGATTATAACAGACGAGACAATATAAAAACGGGCTATAGATCGTCAGCAACTGAAGGCAGACCACCATACTGGGGACCATGGGGACTTACAGTACCTTTGCTAAATGCATGGACCCCAGCAGGATTTACATCATACCCTCAGCAACTGGCGATTGTTTGCAAAGTTAGCCACAAGTAAAAATACAAATATTCTACGTTTAAAACACTAATAGCCAGAAATATTCTTTGAATGACATGGACTTACAATATCCTCTCAGGGGGACAATAATTTTACACTACGTTAACCCCCTTTGAGGATACGGCCAGTAACAAACTCAGATATAATTTCGTTCTACTAAATTTTAAAAGGTCAATCATGTTATACAATACATATCTTCAAAATTTGTTAAACAACTCTATCTCTTTTAAAAACCCAATAACTAAATGAGAATTAATATTATAAAAAAGATCCTTGAGAGATGATGATTTGAAATATTTATCCCTTGTGATGGCAAAATCAACACAGTCAAGCAGGACATGCTTGACCGTGATTCTCTCATCACAAGGGATAAAAAATGGAGGATCTTCACCTTTCAACAAATATTCGTTAGTGTATCTGCTATGGCCAATACGACATCGTCGTAAAATGAGTTCCTCAAATCTGGACTGACAACCCAAGTAGGTGTAACCGATAGTTGGCTTTATTGCATGTAATTTATTTGTACCTTCTTGGGTGTCCCACTTCTTTTGCATAAGGTCTTTGATATAGCATCTAATTAAAGGTTTGTAGTCGCTGTATGGCATAAGAAGTGGGGTCACAGACTTGTTGAGAGCTGCTTTTGCGGCAGCATCAGCCATAGTGTTACCCGTGATTCCAACATGACTGGGTAACCAGCAATAGACGATTCCGTATTGGCCAGTGGCAAGAGTATTGTGTAATTCTAAAATATCAAGAATGAGTGGATGATTTGAGCGGACATTTTTAATGCTTGTAGGAATGACAAAGAGTCAGAGAGGGTGATGTAGTTTTTTGCAGATATTTTGTTTCTGAATATATTCCAAAGCTGTTTGAATAGCCTTGGCCTCAGCAGTAAAGATAGAACAATTGTTTGGTAATCTGGAACAAATAGTTTTTGATCCAACGATGGCAGCTAACAGGATCGGGTGGTCAGGCTCACTGACTTTGTTGATGCATTGTCATCGTATCCCAATTGCGTGGCTCGATGCTCATAATGTCAATCACTGGATTGTCTGGTTGAGACTTGATTATTTACAGAACGCCGTCATACAGATTGAGTATGGCTAAGTTCGGCGTCAAGCAACAAACAAACAAACCCATGACCTGTGGATTCTAACCATGAGCTGCAACCCTTTTATTGCTCTCTACCAACCACTCGCCATGGAAAGCATGAAGCTTTGCACAGTACACACCACCTGGCTTTCCGCACACTGACGTCTCTGTTTTGTGGTTATGTTACAATATGGTAAAAGATCAACACTTAGTGATATTCACAGCACAGATTACATTTCAACAGCAACATAAATTAGTGATAACAATGATATGATATAGATAAAGTAACACGTGTGTGTATATGTAGTGATCATACCGATAAACATATGAAAACAACCCCAGGAATAATGCATCTATTCAATACTCATTACGTTGCATAATTATCACTAAAAATACTATACCTGTCTATATATAGTACTCACGTGTCAATTCGGACAGATTACCTTTTGTACATACAACTTATAAAACATAATTAAGTTTTATCTGAGCCTCCGAACACTTCAGACCTGTGAAGATTCCGGGATAGAATAGGTCTTCAGCAACCCATGCTTGCCGTAAAAGGCGACTATGCTTGTCGTAAAAGGCGACTAACGGGATCGGGTGGGCAGGCTCGCTGACTTGGTTGATGCATGTCATCGATCCCAATTGCGTGGATCGATGCTCATGATATTAATCACTGGATTGTCTGGTCCAGATTCGATTATTTACAGACCGCCGTCATATAGCTGGAATATTGCTGAGTGCGGCGTTAAAAAACCAACCAACCAACCTTTAACACCCAATGAAAAGTGTTTCGGCTGGTTATTCCCTGGCGTTGATAGTTTATGTAAACACCGCACCAACATCGATCTTCGGCAACAAACATTATTACATTTGTACGCTCTGTATATATTAGTGTCTAATGTAACGCAAAACGAGCGGACTGCGCCTGTGTATTTATGACTCTCTGTCTGTGTTTTAATGTATTATAGAATGTGTGTGCGCGTGCGTGGATATGAAATAAATGAACAGCAATTAATAACATATTCAGAGAAAAAGCATATTTCCTAATGAACAGCAAAGTTAAGTAGCACATGTGTGTTTGTTTTGACCTATACGGTAACCGACATCTTATCACAACCTCGTATCAGCTGTAACTATAACTCTTTGTGTAGGATAATACAACAAGGAAGGACAAGAACGACAGGGCTGATGGCGGAGTACACGGCGGTGAAGTTACTCGGAAAGGGAGGGTTTGGTGTCGTGTATCTCATCAAGGACACGAAGTCGGATGAAGTGGTAAGTTGATTAAGAATGGATCGCAAAATATATGTTTGTCTTGAGTTTAATGTTGAGTACACGATTATTACAAGTACAAGGTGCATCTTTCAACGTTGTAGCTTTATATCGTGGAATGTGCTTCACGGTGCGTAGGTGGTTTGATTGTCCGTCTCTCGCTACACCACGTCATTACCCAAACCCCACACAAGGGACACTACACACTGTCACATTGAAACTACCACGCATCACACCCAATACCACACACCAAACATCCCACGCCACACACCAAAGTCCGAATACCACGAACCACACATCACACACTTCACACCACGCAACAAAGATCGCATACCACACAATGTACACCTTACCCATCACACCACTCAACACACATCACATACTACACACCAAACATCACACACAACACATCACGAACCACACGTCATACGCCAGATACGGGACACATTGTCTATATATGTTACATCCATGTATCAAGTTTCACAAAACACTACACACCACACATCAACCCCACGACCCTCACACTCTTTACAACACATTACATACCACATACCATATGCAACACATCACACACCATACAATACAAACCGCATACCGTATATTACATACCACGTACCATATTCAACCCATCACACACCACAATACACACCACGTACCAGACACGATACATTACAAACCACATGCGATAAACAACATAGCACACAACACACACCAGACCTCACACAACCCCTTTCACACCTCACAACACACACCACAGACCACATACCACACACCACACACCTCACGACACACACCTCATCCCTCACACCACATACCACACACCTCACAACACACACCTCACACCGCACAATACACAACACACAACTTACGACACACGCCTCACACCATACACTACAGACTACATACCACATACCACACACCTCACGACACACACCACACAATACACAACACACAACTTACGACACGCACCTCACACCACATACCACACACCTCACGACACACACCTCACACCACACACCTCAGGACACACACCTCACACAACACAATACACACCACACAATACACAGCACACAACTTACGACACACACCTCACACCACATACCTCACACCACATACCACACACCTCACACCTCACACCACATACCTTACACCACACACCTCACACCACATACCTAACGACACACACCTCACACCACATATTACGCATCTCACACCACACACCTCACGACACACATCTCACACCACACACCTCACACCACATACCACACACCACATATCTAACACCATACGTTATGCTCCATGAAGTTATTGAGAGTGTCCAACACTAACCTCAACTGCATCTGGAAAGATGTGCGACACTGTCTTGAGGAGATTTACGAAGATCAAAGCTTCACTGTTGCAGGTGCTCTTTCTTATGAATAGGAAGCGGTGTGATGCAAAGTTACCTCAGGGTCAGTCAGTAATGTTTTCACTATAGATGCATGTGTTGTAGATGACAAGGAATGTTGGAGTGGCGTATTTATCTAACAGCATTTTTATACGGCTGGTGTATGTCTCGACTACTGCAAAACTAACTGCGTCGTAAAACTATTTTAACCTCACTCACTTCACACACCACACATGACACATCATACACCACACACCAAACATAACATGCCACACATCAAACATCACATACTACACACCAAACATAACATACTACACCAAACATAACATACCACACACAAGACATAACAAACCACACACCAAACATAACAAACCACACACCAAACATAACATACCACACACCAAACATAACATACTACACCAAAAATCACATACCACACATCAAACATAACATACCACACTCCAAACATCACATACCACACACCAAACATAACATACCACACACCAAACATAACATACTACACCAAACATAACATACGACACACCAAACCACACACCAAACATAACAAACCACACACCAAACATCACATACCAAACACCAAACATAACATACTACACCAAACATCACATACCACACACCAAACATAACATACCACACACCAAACATCACATACCACACACCAAACATAACAAACCACACACCAAACGTAACATACCACACACCAAACATCATATACCACACACCAAACATAACAAACCACACACCAAACATCACATAACACACACCAAACATCACATACCACACACCAAACATCACATACCACACACCAAACATAACAAACCACACACCAAACATAACATACCAAACATAACATACCACACACCAAACATCATATACCACACACTAAACATCACAAACCACATACCAAACATCACATACCACAAACCAAACTTAACATACCACACACCAAACATAACATACCACACACCAAACATAACATACCAAACATAACATACCACACACCAAACATCATACACCACACACCAAACATAACATACCACACACCAAACATCACATACCACACACCAAACATAACATATCACACACCAAACATAACATGCCACACACCAAACATCACATACCACCCACCAAACATCACATACCACACACCAAACATCACATACCACCCACCAAACATCACATACCACACACCAAACATAACAAACCACACACCAAACATCACATACCACACAGATCATATACCACGTATCACAAATCATGCATCACACACACCGCCACCAAACTTTATATGTCACACACCTAACATCACATACACCAAACATCACATACCACACACCAACCATAACATACGACACCCCAAACATCACACATCACACACCATACACCAAACATAACACACATACACCTCACAACACACACGTACACCAAACATCACACACCAAACACCAAACTCTACACACATACACCACACACTGACACCTCACAACACACACGTACACCAAACATCACACACCAAACACCAAGCATCACACACATACACCAAGCATCACACACATAAACCTCACAACACACACGTACACCAAACATCACACCCCAAACATCACACATCACACACCATACACCAAACATAATACAAATAAACCTCACAACACACACGTACACCAAACATCACACACCAAACACCAAGCATCACACACATACACCGAACGTCACACCCCAAACATCACACACATTCATCAAGCATCACACACAACACATCGAACAGCAGATACGGGAGAGACACCGTGTATTAGGTTGGTGACTCACCCATGTACCGCGGCATGACAAACTGTTGGGGCACCGATACTTTCATTTCATGGTACAAGGCAACTCCATGCGACATTTCAAGCTAATTCTTAAGTATTCAAAAGTCCACCGACTCGTGAAGATCCGTGTGAGAATTGATTTTCAGCAACCCATGCTTGCCGTACCAGCCGACTAACGGGATCGGGTAGTCAGGCTCGGTGACTTGGTTGACACACGTCATCGTATCCAAATTGCGAGGGTCGATGCTCATGATGTCAATCACTGGGTTGTCTTGTCCAGATTCGATTATTTACAGACCGATGTCATATAGCTGGAATATTGCTGAGTACGGCATTACACAACAAAGAAAGAAAGAAGCAACACAAAACAAAACAGATGAATATTTATCCATTCGTTTCATCCATTAATCTCCATATCAGTCCAAACTAAAATGACACATCTGTGTTTTTCGTCAGTCAGCCTTGTATTTCATATTAAAACATCTCTACTCTTTACCATCAGCTTGCACTGAAGACTGTGGACCTAGACAAGGCCAGCGATGACGAGAAGGCATTCGCCGAGAAAGAGGCTAAGCTAATGAGAGGTCTCAAACACAGTCACGTGGTGCAGTATGTGCACTCGTACTTTAAAGGGACTACACTTTTCATCTTCGCGGAATTCTGCGATGGTGGGGATCTGAAGCAGTTTCTCAACGACTCTGTCTCCAGGATACCCGAGGACCTGGTCGTGTGTTGGATGACGCAGGTCCTGTCTGCTCTTGAGGTATGTCGTATACGTAAGTGAGTGAGTGGGTTTAACGCTGCTTTGAAAATTATTTCACTTCTGTATCGGTGTGTGTCAGTCTGATGTGGAAGGAAAGCCCCAAGTGATGCAGGTCTTAGATATTTAACGATTTATTAAAATCCGTGTGCGCGGTGTTGTGCTGACAAACCAAGAAACATAATGAGGACGAGCCAGGATGCAAATCACGATTATACGTTTCTGGCACTCCTACGGGAGGCATTTCTGTACATCCATTTACAGTGCCTTAGGCGACCGGGACCGCCTCCGTGGTCTAGTGGTAGAGCGTCCGCCCGGAGAGCGGAAGGTCCGGGGTTCGATCCCCGACCGCGTCATACCAAAAGACGTTAAAAGATGGTACTTGTTGTTACCCTGTCTGGCGCTCGGCATTAAGGGGCTAAAGCAAGGATTGGTCGGCTCGGAGTCAGTATACTGTGTCTGAGTGGGGTATTCATGTTAAACTGCGGCATGGTATCTCAGTGAGCTAGCACTATAAATCGGCATCAGTCCGGACTAGTACAAACACACACACGTGCATGCACGTCGCTATATAAGTGCAATAATCTTGGACGCGACGTTAAACCCCATTTCACCTCACCTCACCTTAGGCGACGGGTCCATCCGTGCCCCACGTCGATTAAGAGTAATTGGACATACAAATTTCATTCAACACAACGTATTTCTGGAACACAGGTGTCAATAATGCATCATTAAACATGCTCGGTTGCTTTCACTTTTGATATTGAGAATGACATGGGTACTCGAGCTAAACAACTGGGTACATTTAAGAGTAGACTTTCACTTTTTGTGAGTTCATTGGATTATGAACCTTCATGGAGTGAGATCAAAACTGTATAAACGTCGGAGCTTGCGGATGTTCATACAATGTTTGGTCCTCACACTATTTTTATCTCAAATGACGTATACCTTGATCCATACACATTTATGTTAAGTAAGTGTGACTTCATGATTACACGGACAGCCATACAACATATATATCGCGTAATAAAATGGTTCCTCAAAACGAGAGGTGCCATGAGCTTATTTATGTATGCTCAACATGCTCAACGGGAACATTTTCTAGTTTCTGAACAACACATGTACTCAAATAATATCCTCATTATATGAGAAAGGTCTTTAATAACAACCGCAGTAAGTCAGTCACAATGACAGCGCGTCATAATACATTTACATCAAATACAAGACGTCAAAACGGCCGACACGATAAACATTGGAAATACTGCCCGCTCCTTAACCAATTGGAAGCTCGTATTTTAATGAAAGGTTAAAGCATGTTGTTCCTCCTTGACTTATATTACTTCCACAGTAAAATCAACACAATTTAATACAATGCTATATAATATAACCAGGCTAAATTCTAAATGTATGAGGGGGCACGGGTGGCCCAGTCGTCTAAGGCGCCGCGATTCGCTGTGCAGAGTTGCGTCCCTTGGGCACGCCAGAAACCTATGATTGTGGGTTCGAATCCCGGTTCGCCCAAATTATGTGTCAGCACCATACCCGTGCCCGTGGGTTTCACCGAAGTGGTAAACGTCTGAGACCTGCATCACTTCGGTCTTTCCTCCCACATTAAGCTGACACGCCGCGATATAACTGGAAAATTGTTAAAAGCGGCGTTAAACCCAACTCACTCACTCACTCACTCACTCACTCACTCACTCACTCACTCACTCACTCTAAATGTATGATGCTACACTGTGATTGCAGGTAATGTTTTACAAATACATATAAACACCAGTTTGTAAAATATTCCTGCCATAATAACGTTGTCTTTATATACTCTTTTCGACATGAACATTTTATTTATGATTAACCTGCAATGTGTCTCTCGTTTTGTACAAATCTATATGTATATGTACTTGCATAGCGTAGTTTGATAAATACCCTTGTGTCAATTGTGTTATCGCAGTTGATATTGTTTTTCACTTGGGTAAACAACATGCAGCGATGCATCCTAATCAGTATGACCTCGGAGTTACCGATGATAACAAAGTGACGTGCAGTAATTCTCCTACGGTTTCCACACCTTAAGCTTGACATACCCTTTATACTCTGTTTGGTTTTTGTTTGTTTATTGTTCAACGCCGCATTAAGCAATATTCCATCTGTATGACGGCGGTCTGTAAATTATCGAGTCGGGACCAGACAATCCAGAGATTGATATTATGAGCATCTATCCACGTAATTGGGTCAGCGAGCCAGCTGACCACCCGATCCCGTTAGTCGCCTCTTACGACAAGCATACCACGTAATTGGGATACGACGACATGCATCAACCAGGTCAGCGAGCCTGACCACCCGATCCCGTTAGTCGCCTCTTACGACAAGCATACCACGTAATTGGAATACGATGACATGCATCAACCAAGTCAGCGAGCCTGACCACCCGATCCCGTTAGTCGCCTTTTACGGCAAGCATGGGTTCCTGAAGACCTTTTCTACCCCGGATCCTCATGGGTCAACTCTGTGTCGGTCACGTATGCCAACAAACAATTTTATAACTGAAGACCTACATGTAGCTCCCTGAATGATGCTATGTTATTCGTATGCAAGATTTTCCTTATTTTGCAGTATGCGGTATCATAAAGTGCGTTCAAATAACTAAACGACCAAGAATGAAAAATAATCACATATAATTGTTTCAATATTCACAATTCTGCACAAGGTTAAACTGAATCCTAAAGAATTTCATACCGGGTCAAACAGGAAAAGGTAAACTGTGTGTAATCATTATACCAGGGTCATGTGGTGACGTAGGAACTAGGCTGTAGATGTGAAGGTTTGCCCTGCACATAGCATTCTGTTATCGTTGGTCGGTTAAATTGTCTATTGTAAGGGGCGGTCGGGTAGCCTTGTGGTTCGTTACGCCGAAGACCCGGGTTCAATCCCCGACATGGGTGCAATGTGTGAAGCCCATTTCTGGTGTCCCCTGCCGTGATATTGCTGGAAAATTATACATCCATGTACACATTCCTGACATACACTGATAAGTGGATTATTATCTACAACAGATCTACAAGTTCATCTTACGGTCACCCACAGTTTATACAAACGAAATTAAAGCGCCCTACCCCTGGTGTCCACAAACGTAAATAAAGCGACAAAAAACTTTCCACATCCAAAAGATGTATTAATGAATCACTTTCAATTTGTGTTGATACCAGGTGTTCGCAAAAAGGTGAGCGTAATCTGACTCACTGGTGGCAACCGTCATAAACACATGCAAAGACAAGTCAATTGTTCACCTGAAAGAAACACGGGAACATATGGTACAAGTGAAAATAGGGAATTGCATGGGACATCCTTTTTATCACTGATGTCTTCCATGACATCTAAATACTATGATTTCTGAGTATTTCACTCGTGTGAAATCCCAAACTGTGTAAAATAGTAATCTTTTTCATTCCATTTTGGGTTGATATTTTTGTAATTGTCAAAAGCACAAAAGAAGCAATATGAGTTATCCCCCTTAGAAATAATATTTGGTATTCCATTGCATGCATTGCGATCATCCTATCCCAAACCAGTTACTTATCTTGTCTCGTCATAAGATGAATTGATCATGAACAGAAATAAACTATTCTGTTATCTTTGATTGCCCAAGAGTACAGTTTTACCATAATCAATACTACAACTACTACTACTAATAATAATAAAGAGACAAAACCCTTTCAATATCCAATAGAAATCTCTGCATAAAGCAGAGTCGATTGTACAATTCCGACTTTATCATGAGCATGTGTTTCTGAATCACTATCAAATAGTGATGACACCAGGTGTTCGCGAAAAGGTGAGCGTATCCTTCCCCACCGGTGGCACCCGTCACAAACACATGCAAGGCAATTCAATTTTCCCCCTGAAAAAAAACATGATTTGTAAAACTTGTTATGGAACACTATGTACTACTGTCAAATATAATACGTACAAGCTCCTTTCACACAATGGACTGCTGTGAATGTCTCGCGTTTGTCGCTAAAATTTGAATTATGTCGACAAGACAAAGATGATTGAATCTACAAATTTACATTTTACGAACGCATCATGCAGATTGTTACGTCAATTTGAAAAAATGAAATGAGAAGGTCAACTGTTAAGTAGCTTTCTCAAGCCAAACAGTTTCTTATATATCATCTGCTTAATAGCCTAACAGTCTTTACTCTCGAATAAACTTGATTCATTGATAAAATGAAAGCCTACCGAAACAAGTGGTTGAAATATACGATTTCATTTTGTATACTCACTGATCATTTAAACAACTATTCAACTATAAGAAAATGCGGAAGATTTCCCACTCGTCATTGAAAAGTTTGTTTACCGTAGCCATTGCTTCCATCATCCATTCATGTGCACACAAATGTGACGCCACTTTGATTCTTGGATTACGTAGTAGGTTAGTGTATCAATGTTTGGGTTCAACGCTTGTTCTTTAAAGAGACATATAATGAAAGTATCATTGAGCTTTCGAACGTCCAGTCATCATGAGGCACGTATGATGTAACTGATAGTGGCCTTTTGTATGACACTCCTATGGATCTCCGACCCATGAAGATACGGGGTAGAATAGGTCTTCAGCAACCCATGCTTGCCGTAAAAGGCGATTATGCTTGTCGTAAGAGGCGACAAACGGGATCAGTTGGTCAGATTTGGTTGATGCATGACATCGTATCCCAATTGCGTGGGTCGATGCTCATGATGTCAATCACTGGATAGTCTGGTCCAGACTAGTTTATTTACACACCGCCGTCATATAGCTGGAATATTGCTGACAATAAACAAACAAACACATGGACCTCCGGACGCAGCCATCTGGCCGATACCATTCATCAAGGCTTTCTGGAAGGAGGTGTTCATTATGCCCTTAAATTGCTCCAAATTTTCCATCAGAGTTGACGTGGTAATGGTAGTCTGTGGTAATGGGATGCTGTACTCTCAGTATGCCCTCAAATGTCTCCGAATTGTCGTGACTACTACTACTACTACTACAAATAATACTATTTTGGAAAACTCTTCCCATGTGTCCAAACACCATTACTTCACTAATTAAATTCTCTTATGGATACAGTGGATGTTCTGCCTTGATCGAACAATACTTTTACCGAAGAAATGTGTCCATAAAAACACTTTTACCTGTCTCAATACACAGTACAAATTATTTACAGGGTGTCTTGTGTCATACTCCCTTTCCAATAACATTATTTACATAGAGCAGAAATGAACCAGAGAGGGATGTTTGGGCTGTAAGCATCAATTGCTAGTTCAGAAAATGTTCCTGAAACTTACCACAGTATACGTAACCTCTCAATGTGTTGGATAGACAACAGAAATGCACTGGAATGCATTGACCTCCCCGAGCTTCTTCTTGTTTTACTCAAGTATTTAAAGAATTGCTGGTCAACTCAACTTGAGACGTATTCGCAAGGGCAGGTGGTGTCTTCGGAACCCATTCCTATCACAAGAGGAATACTATTGCTTCACGGCAATTGTTTTAGTCCTTCGCTTTACTGTTTGTCGCTTATAAAAGAGGAAGGTTATCATCTTGAATACCATCAACACAGATCCCCAACACCTCTTCTCACCTCCTTTACATGGGTGACCTTAAACTTTGGCAAAGGAGAATCCACACTAAAGAATAGAAGATTCTCCTTGCCGAGTACTTTTCTGATGATATTGGCATCTCCTTTGGGTTCGACAAATGCAACATTCTTCGTCTGAAACGTGGAAAGGTACAAGAGAGAGGATCGGCTAGTTTACTTTGGGGAGGAATTATTTACCATCTGGTGGAAAGTCGGGCCTATACCTACTTGAATGTCAATGCCAATAACAAAGACAAACTTCGGGCAAAGTACAAATGTAGACTTAAGAAAATCTGGAGTTCAGAGCTGAACGCTCCCAATAACGTCCAAGCCACAGATACTTATGCTGTACCCGTCCTTTCGTATTCTTATGGTGTTGTTGATTGAACGAAACAGAAAATTCAGTGTACATACATTATTTGTCTGATGATCCTCTTGTGAAGCAGGGCGTGACTCATGATGAAAAAGGTATTCCACAGTTTCCTCAAACGAACCAGGGACATGTGACATAATTTCAATGTCAGTGTAGATTTTCGTGATGGCTATTTACTGCTGGGCGGTACAGAAATGAGGGTCAACCAAGTGTCATATCTATTCGGCCCAAACCCATCTCAACGACCTTTGTATCAAGTTTATGTGCAGTGTGTTGAGAGGAACAGTAACCCGTCAGAGTCCATCGCTTGGATGAAGTCGGCTGGCCTGAAAAATGAAACAGAAGGCTTTCTGTTTGCTGCTCAGGACCAGTCACTTCCCACTCGAAACCGACAATGTGTGATTTTGCTTCAAAATGTAAATATGAAATGAACAAAGACATTCCAACACATTATCATTATCATTATTGTTATTATTCAGTTATGTCACGTTGCATTTATATCATATCTAAATATTTCCCTCAGGGGTGTTTCCGGACTGTGGGGTATCTCTGTACATAACCTGGCATCGTTTACTTAAAAGTATTATTATTTAATAGCAATACATCATCATGCAGTATTGATTGGCATTACAAGAGATGTTTGACAGGAATTGTCTGCTTAAAGTAACCGAACATAAATCACACTCTGCAAATATTGCCATGTAAGAAGTGAAAGGCAACACATCCAGCCTCTATAGCGTGGGTGTAAATCATGCACAGGTAAGTGTAGACAATTGCATACAAATTTATGAAGACTATCTGTTTTAGTACTTGCATGCCAGAAATATTCTACATCGGGATCTGAAGCCTCACAATATTTTCCTGACAAGACAGGCTCATGCTAAACTCGGGGATCTTGGCATCGCTCGGTAAGACCCAACGTGTCCATTGTACTGTGTTCATTGTTCCTCTGAGAATAACTGATAAAGAGTGAACATATTTTTAAAATGATTTAAGTCAATGAAATGATAAACGAAGTAGGCTAAAGGATACAAATTTGAATTGAAGAAGTTTCGTGGTAGGAGGTTAGCAGGTCAGCAAGTATTCTATTCGATAAAACATGTTGTGTGGTTGCTATATATATAACGTCAACGCCGACACAGATTCCATTGGGCGTAAAAGGCAAAATAGTGGTAATTATCATATGAATGGATCACTGAAAATCAGTGATGACACCAGGTGTTCCCGAACTAATTAGGATGTCCTGGCCTGCAAACAACTTTCATGTTTTTATAGTTCATGTCAATAAATAAGAGCCCAATTCATCATATGTTTACTTCTATGTCTGAAGTGCTGTTTTGATAATTTTTCTTCAACATATTTCTACTATGTGTATTTCTTTCTGAAAACCTCTTTGATGATATCAACTTGTTTACGTTAGTTTCAGTGTGTGTGCCTCGACCATTTAGAAATAAATATTTTATTCCATACCGTGCTTATGAACTGTGCGTTTATTCCAGGGTATTGGCTCAGCCAGCGGACATGGCCTCCACTGTGATAGGAACTCCATGCTACATGAGCCCCGAGATCTTGATGCAGAAGGGCTATAATCAAAAGGTGATTGTAAATGTCATACTCTTCACCACATTGCTTGTTTGTTGTTTAACGCCGCGCTCAGCAATCTTCCAGCTATTTGACGGCGGTCTGGACCAGACATTACAGTGATTGGCATCATGAGCATCGACCAACGCAATTGGGATACGATGGTCCCATTAGTTGTCTCTTACGACAATCATGGTTTGCGGAGGATCTGGATCTAACATGTGTGGATGAGGTAGTTAGTCACTGCCTTGAATCGTATTGAGGTTATATCATGGCTTGTCAGCTTAGATGAAAGGCCGGAAAGGCAAAAATATTTTGCACTTTGATGAACTGACCGAACACAAAACATGACCAGCAAATCCTAGCCTGGTCAAAAGACGCATCTCTGCATAGCGGATTGCCTTCTAAAGATCACAGGGCCATCTGTATCAATAATAAATTTGCCTGTACCAGCTTACTTTTCCGCGACTTAAATATGTACAGGAATATTGAAATCATTGTATCATTCATTACTGTCACGGTGCCATATATTTGGAGAATACCTTACGAGCTGCGATGAATTAAGGGTGACCTTGGCGAAGAACTTTCAACAGAAATTCGCAAAGGATATATTCTATAGTAGTCCGTGATTTCGAGCTGATGAAAACAGAATTCCTGACAATAGTAAGGCGACTTATATCCGTGTCTCCACGATGTTGCTTCAGGCCGACATATGGAGCTTGGGCTGTGTTCTGTTTGAAATCACGTCCGGGAGGAAAGCGTTTGATGAGGTATCTCCTCTTCTCCTCGTCTACACGGTGTTGGCAGTTGGCGTGAGTTCATACTGATCCTTCCAATTATAGACCCATTTCATTAACAAGCTGCGTTTGCAAAACCATGGAACGCATGGTCAATAATAGATTAACATGGTACTTGGAATCAAATGACTTAATTACAAACATTCAATGTGGTTTCCGTAAAAATCGCAGTACCATTGACCATTTAGTTCGACTGGAGTCATTCGTTAAGAATGCCATTGTAAATAAGCAACATGCAGTGTCTATCTTTTTCGATCTAGAAAAAGCATATGACACTACATGGAAGCACGGTATTTTAAAAGACTTACATGACTTTGGATTGCGAGGCCGTTTGCCTCAATTTATATCCAAGTTTTTATCTGACAGACAATTTCAAGTCCGCGTGGGCTCTACCCTGTCTGATCATTATAATCAGGATCAGGGTGTCCCACAAGGCAGTATTTTGTCTGTCACTTTGTTTAGTATCAAAATCAACAGTTTAGCAAAGGTTTTAAACGATTCAATTGATGGATCGTTGTTTGTGGATGATTTTAATGTTTCTTGCTGTGGTAAGAACATGCATACGATTGAGAGGCAAATGCAACTGTGTTTAAATAAAATCCAAACATGGTGTCTAGAAAATGGCTTTAAACTTTCCAAATCTAAAACTAACTGTATTCATTTTTGCAGAAAATATAAACCTCACAAAGACCCGGAACTAATATTAGATAACAACCCCATTAAAGTTGTAAAAGAAGCGAAATTTTTGGTATAATTTTCGATCATCATTTAACCTTTTTACCACATATAAAATACTTAAAGAATAAATGTCTGAAAGCCCTAGATTTGTTAAAAGTTGTCTCTAATTCCAAGTGGGGAGGGGATCAGAAAACCCTCCTCCAACTATACAGAGCTCTTGTACGCTCTAAACTTGATTACAGCTCCATCATCTATGGTGGGGCTTGTAAGAGCAATTTAAAATTATTAGACACCATTCATCACCAAGGCCTGAGGCTTTGTCTTGGAGCTTTCCGTACTTCACCTCTTCGAAGTTTGTATGTGGAGGCTGATGAGCCATCCCTTCAACACCGACGCATTAAATTATCTTTACAGTATATATCTAAATTACGTTCTACTGAATCCAATCCAGCATATGACTGTGTTTTTAATCCTCTGTACAAAAATCTATACAATAAAAAGACATCTCTTGTTCCACCCCTTGGAATAAGAATACAAACTGATGTTTCTGCTGCCCAAATCAATCTTGAAACCATAGTCCCCACTCGGCTGTTCACTTCTCCACCATGGCAGTTAGTGAAGCCCGAGGTAGACCTAACATTAAGTAAACTAAAGAAATCCGACACAAATCAATTAATTTATCAACAGCAATATAATGAATTACGAAGCATGTATGATACTCATAAATCTATATTTACAGATGGATCCAAGGATGGTGATGCTGTTGTCAGCGCCACCGTCATTGGATCCAGAACTATCTCAACCAGATTACCAGATAACTGTTCTATCTTCACAGCAGAGGCAAGTGCTATTTTAACGGCTCTAAAATACATCAACAGCCAAACTAAACATAAACAGTTCATTATTTTTTCAGACTCTCTTTCTTGCATTCAAGCTATTAAAAACATGTCTTCCACGCATCCACTTTTAATGGAAATTGTTGAATTGTTTAATGAGCTTGCTACTGGCCAATACGACATCGTTTTCTGTTGGTTACCAAGCCATGTTGGAATCACTGGTAATACCATGGCCGATGCTGCAGCTAAAGCAGCACTCAACAAATCTGTGACACCACTTCTGCTTCCATACAGCGATTATAAACCCGTGATGAGATCTTATATCCGTGATCTTATGCAAAAGAAGTGGGACACTCAAGTAGGTAGCAATAAATTACATGCTATAACACCAACCATCGGTTACACCTACTTTGGTTGTCAGTCCAGATTTGAAGAGGTCATTGTACGACGATGTCGCATTGGCCACAGCAGATATACGAATGAATATTTACTTAAAAGTGAGGATCCTCCATTTTGTATCCCTTGTGATGAAAGAATCACAGTCAAGCATGTCCTGCTTGACTGTGTTGATTTTTCCATCACAAGGGATAAATATTTCAAATCATCATCGCTTAAGGATCTTTTTACCAATATTAGTCCTCATTTAATTATTGCATTTTTAAAAGAAATTAAAAAGAACTGATAAATAAATTTTGATGTACATAATTGTTTCTTAATTTGATAGTGTCTAATTGTGAACTGAGATTGTTATTGGCTGTGCCCTTGGCGGGGGTTAAAGTACTGTAAAATTATTGTCCCCCTGAGAGGGCATAGTAAGTCCATATCATTCGAAGTCTGTTATTCCTATCATAGTTTTAATCGTAGAATATATGTTCTTTTAAATTCAGCTAAATTCCCTAATCGTCGCCAACAACTGAAGGGATGATGTAAATCCTGCTGGGGTCCATGCAGGTAGCAAAGGTACTGTAAGTCCCCATGGTCCCCAGTATGGTGATCTACCGTCAGTTGCTGGCGATCTATAGCCCATTTTATAATGTATTGTCCTGTCTAGTGATGTATTTTTATGGTTCCCTGCTAGTTTTACATACTAATCTGTGATAAGTCTAGTTATTTTACTGTCCCTTGTTGACAGGTTTTTATGGTTTACATGTATTTATTATATATAACTTTTGAAAGTCACGATATGGCTGAAATATTGCCGATGTGACTTAAAATCTTAACTCACTCACTCACTCACTCATTTGTTAACATTACTTGCATGGATATACTATGCTTATAACAATGAATGGTTCAATTTGGAGAATCCTTGAAAGGAAGCAGGTGTTGTGTTAATCCAAAGTAATCAAGTATTATAAGAATCCGTGGTATGTTGTATTACTCATCACTGGCTTGTTCCCAATGCAGATTCCCAATAAACATATCTGGGACACAATCGTTCAAATTGTTATTTGGTTTGATTATGTTACGCATATTTTATTATGGTAAATTAAAAAGAACGTTGCTCAGGTCGAGGATAAACTGTGCGTTGTTTAGTGCATATGGAAATAAAATAATATAGTTAGTCTTTTTATGTATAGACTCCCTGGTATAACAAAGTTATGAGGTATAAGAATTAAAGATAATGTCTGAGGGTGGTGTCGTTTATCGTACGATTCGGGGATCAGTTTTGTATTTTTTGGTAGAAAGATATATAGCCATAATCTTAATGGTGGTAAAATGGTGATATAATTGTCTGTAACACTGAATTAAATTGTTCAATCTTGCAGATTCCTCCCATCGACACGTTGTACAGCAAGAATCTGAGAATTGCAGGTTCAAAAATGGTTGACAAAAGGCAGGAGAAGAGGCCAAGTACATCCGAGCTCCTAAGCTGCAGTCCTTTCAGCGACTTCATCAAAAACCCAAAAGAAGTATCTCTATAATTAATTACTTGTGTTGTTTATTTTACAACAAGGAAATAGCTTGTGACTAAGGCACACAACAAACCGATACATTGATGAAATTTGCACACTCACTTCCAAGCCACACACAACACTGTCATCTCAGAGTTGAAAATAAATGTAAAACAGAACTACGACATTTCAGTTATAGTTAATAGACCGTTGTGGTGGCTTATATAAGACCTTTGTGGTGGCTTATATTAGACCGTTGTGATGGCTAATATTAGACCATGGTGGTACATGTATATATTTGACAAAACAACATTTATCACTTTCAGCCCCTCTCTATCATGAAGGAAACGGGTTTCGTGACCAAATGGGGGACAGACCAGTCAGTGTCAAATATACAAAAGTTAATTGAAAGTTTATTCCTGGTTATTTCTCCATTGGGGAAAATTACCATATCCAAAGATTCTTTGGCGAATTACCGGAAGCGGAAACAGAAAGAAAGCCATGTTCAACCCGATGCAGTAGACGCGGATGCTTCTTCGGCGGTAAATATTTTTTGGATTGAACTTAAAAATGAATAATGAATGTTTACGAATATTTTTGAAATACACTGACGTCATTGGCGACCCCTTTTAGTCGCGTTAGGTGTGTTGTATTTTCAGGTATCAGCACCACCTCCGGTGGCTGTCAATCAAGACAAATGGGACAATTACCACGTGAAGATGCCGTGCTCTCCACGCAATGAATATTTTGACGACGACAAGGTGAATACATTGTTTAGGAGAAGATGTAGGTAACTTCATAAATATTCTGCATTTTGGTGATCAAATATGGAGAGGTGCATTGGGACAATACGGAGTACCTTTAATTAGCGTGTCTTCCTAATTTCGCTAGTGTTGTGTTACCATTACATGTAGGTTACGTTACCTCTGATCTGCCTTCATAATCACAATCCCAAATCTCATCTGCCTTCACTACTTCCGAAGTATATCTGCCTTTACTATACACCAAGTCTCATCTGCCTTCACTACATCGCAAGTCTCATCTGCCTTCACTACTTCCGAAGTATATCTGCCTTCACTATACACCAAGTCTGATCTGCCTTCACTACATCGCAAGTCTCATATCTGCCTTCACTACTTCCGAAGTATATCTGCCTTCACTATACACCAAGTCTGATCTGCCTTCATTACAACCCAAGTCTCATCTGTCTTCACTACATCGCAAGTCTCATCTGCCTTCACTACTTCCGAAGTATATCTGCCTTCACTATACACCAAGTCTGATCTGCCTTCACTACATCGCAAGTCTCATATCTGCCTTCACTACTTCCGAAGTATATCTGCCTTCACTATACACCAAGTCTGATCTGCCTTCATTACAACCCAAGTCTCATCTGCCTTCACTACATCGCAAGTCTCATCTGCCTTCACTACTTCCGAAGTATATCTGCCTTCACTATACACCAAGTCTGATCTGCCTTCACTACATCGCAAGTCTCATATCTGCCTTCACTACTTCCGAAGTATATCTGCCTTCACTATACACCAAGTCTGATCTGCCTTCATTACAACCCAAGTCTCATCTGCCCTCACTACATCGCAAGTCGCATCTGTCTTTACTACTTCCGAAGTATATCTGCCTTCACTATACACTTAGTCTCACCTGCCGTCACTACATCCCAAGTCTCATCTGTCTTCACTACATCCGAAGTCGCATCTGTCTTCACTACTTCCCAAATATCATCTGTCTTCACTACATCCCAAATCTCATCTGTCTTCACTACTTCCCAAGTCTCATCTGTCTTCACTACTTCCCAAGTCCCATCTGCCTTCACTACATCCCAAGTCTCATCTGCCTTCACTACTTCCGAAGTCTCATCTGCCTTCACTACATCCCAAGTCTCATCTGCCTTCACTACTTCCGAAGTATATCTGCCTTCACCTATACCCCAATTCTCATCTGTCTTCACTACTTCCCAAATCTCATCTGTCTTCACTCATTCTCAAGTCTCATCTGCCTTCACTACATCCCAAGTCCCATCTGTCTTCACTACATCCCAAGTCGCATCTGTCTTCACTACTTCCCAAATATCATCTGTCTTCACTACATCCCAAGTCCCATCTGCTTTCTATACATCCAAGGACTTATCTACCTTCACTACATCCAAAGACCTATCTACTTTCACTACTTCCGGTGTACATCTGCCTTCAATATGTCCAAACTCAAGTCTGCCTTCACTTCTTCCGAAGTATATCTGCCTTCGCTATATCCAAACTCAAGTCTGCCTTTACTACATTCCATGTCCCCTCTGCCTTACGATGATAGAAATCGCTAATGTTATTATCTGCCCTGGCATTTAGGTCACCTATTACAGTACATTAGATTTTGGTATATTTTGACAGATAGTAAACAGTGTTATAAATAGTCTGTTCCTTTCAACACTCTGGAATCACTCTTGATAGAGTTTATTGGATGTATATAGACACACCCAAACAAAATGTTATGTGGTTATCCACAAAATGGTTTAATCAAGAAAAAGTATAAAAATGTTGTTATTCCAAAATTTTCAGAAGATGTTTATTTGCTTTCTCATTAACACATGATGTGACACCGCATCTGTTTTTGAAATCCCTCTGATTGATAAACTCTGTGTAATGCATCAGTGAGGACGTTACAGTCTCCGTGTGGCATTGTTCCACATTTCCACTAATCCTTTAACATGAAAACTTGAAACAAAATCTTATGAAATTCATTTATCATCCAGTTTATGTTTCAGTCCGTTAACGTTCCCTACGATAAATATTAAGCCAAATCTTGAGTCACCATCTGTCTGTCGGTAACCATTTGACCGGACCACTCCCCTCGCAGCTAGTCGGGCGCGGACCTTACATAAGATCCTAGCCTTGCGCCCTCGTTTTAACATGGTGATACAGTCTGACGACATATCTTATGAATAAACACTGTCCTCAACATTCAACTTGTCAAAACGTAGTAGTGCTTTTAGATCCACCTCTCTGGCTTGACCATGAACGGGAAACGATGCTCACGTTTTTGTCTAACAGTTGGTGACAAATCCTCTGTGATGAACAAGCCAGAATCTGAATCTTAGAGTTTTAGACGCCTCCAATATGCAGTGTCCGTCGTTGACCTTATCGATAATTGCCTTACCCTTGATGATGCGATGTGCTCTCTGTATGCTAACCTTAGTGAGCTCTAAAGCCTCAGTGACAATGTTATTCACAATTTGTTTAGAGTCGGCCCATGAATCACCCAGTTTGGCATGAGGAACACCGTGAAACATTAGACCAGAGCGATTGCTCTGATTTTCGAATAGTCAATTCTCCCATCCATACACTTGGTCAAGCCTCTCAGTTTAGTATTTCTCTTCTGCAGCTAGGTATATCGTGCAATTGTGTTTCAGTGTATCTTCAATTTCAGCCAACTTGGTAACAAGACTATCATTTGAGCAGTGTAAAGTACCAAACGTGCGCGATATGCCCCACACTTCATCACCATTCATTGTAAAGTTGTTTCACTCACTTGAGATGGACGTTTCATCTGCCTTCCCTTCATGCCAAGTCCTACATCCTAAGTCTGACCTGCCTTCAAGATGTCCTTATACCAAATCTGATCCGCCTGCATCAGTAACTAATTATACCTTGCTGTCGCTATTAGGGAGGTTCATCATCATTCAGAAGACGATGGGATTTGATACACGAAACATTAAACAAGTCCTTCGCAGGCATAGACGATCTTGAGGTATGTCCAGTTTAGATACTTGTATACGAGTATACTGGTATAGAGTATGTGCACGTGTGAACCTTGTCCTATTTCTCGTGCCTGTGTTGACTGGAAAGGTGTTAATCGCTGTCATGATCAGTTGTACATAATTCTCGTATGACGTGGCATAGCAGGGATACTTATGTGTGGTGTCAGGCAAATAACACATACGTTTTTATGCAAATTGTGTGATTGGTGGGTGTTACCTGTACGGCAGGACATGCTTACCCTTTAAGCGAACGCCTGGTGTCATCACTGAGTATCAGCGATACATCCACATAAGTTTCACAGCTATTTTGCCTTTTACGCCCAATGTAATCTGTTTCGTCTGATAGGCGAGACTGGCTCTTCTCCTTCGTTGTCGTTTTATATTTACATGCATCTACTACCACGTATGTGTTTTAACATCCAGACTATCGCGTTATTCTTCATATTTATAGATTCATTTTAAGGTTCATGACATTAAAACATAAAGATCCTAAATCCGAATAACATAGAGGCAAACTATTGCTAAAAGATATACCTTTATATTGCAAAGCAAATAAATACAATGAACAGGTATCTGTAAACGAATTCCATACAGGCATTCTTGGACATTTTCAGAGGTTATTTTGTTGCTTCGCATTTAAGGGCCAACCATTTGATGTTCAGGGATATTCGCGTGATTGTTTTTAAGTTTAAAGAATACTGTAATCCAGAAGAAAATAAATGAAGCAAAAAAGGTCAACCAAAAAAATAAATTGTTCCTTGGTCCTGAGACTAAAACGTTCCCAGAAATATATGTTTGAAGCATTGACTGAACAAATGTCCTGTCTCAAAGAAATATCCCGGCCACCCACCCAATCCTCATGAACATTAAATTGTGTACACAATGGTAAATTGTATGTCATGCATAGCAGTGCATATAGTATGTCATTATCTGTAGTGCATTTATTACAACATATAATAGAAGATCATTATTTGAAGAATATGTTTTACGGTATATAAGTACGCTTGATAGTATGTCATTATGTATTCCAGTATGATTGTATAATATGTAGTGCATGTAATACAGTATCTGACTTACAGTATGATGATACACCATAATATGTTTAGTACAGTACTTGTATTACAGTATGATAATACACCATATATGTAGCGCATGTATCATCATTGTACGTTCTTTTTAAACATCGGAGCCTCGTTTCCTTACTCACCCACATCTGAATTTGTGTTTACTTCAGAAAGCCATCAACATCATCAACAAGGCAAATGCTGTGAGATCGAGGTTTACGTCACTCAGACACTTTTTGACAGATGTAAGTAACAAACGTACTTACTTACTTGCTTTATAACAATATAAAGAGCCAAAGAGACCGACCGTTTGATTGTATGATGGGGGCCAGAGATTTTTTCCGAAAATATTATTAATTTTGTTGCTGCATACTGATTATTTGTACATCTAGAATATGCATTGGTGATAATGTATACTATGTTTTTGTTGTTTAACGCCGCATTGTAACTAATCGAGTCTGGAGAAGACAACCAAGTGATTGATATTATGAGCAATGATCCACGTCACCATCCAAGTCACCGAGCCTGACCACCCGATTCATTAAGTCGCGTCTTAGACCAACATAGGGTGCAAGGCTTAAATTGTAACCTGGATTTCACACGGGATTCGTGTATACGAAGTCACTGTGTGAATATAGGTGATATGTTATGTTTTAAATAACACGACTACAAAATTTTACTTGAAAGTTAACATGTGATAATAAAATGCACCTCTCCATTCAAACACACTGTGTCAGAGTGTCTAAATGAAGATATTGTTTTATTATGTGACATTGTCAATAGGTCTTTGTCATTTTTACATTTCAGTGTATTACTGAAAAAGATCTTGATGAATTTCTGACCACGACATTGCCGAACATTAGAGATCTAGCTTTGGCGCTTCCTACTCTCTTCCACGAGGTACACAAATGAAGCATTGCTTTTATTAATGACTTCATCGGAAATTTTAGTAGAAGTGTTTTGTGCATGGTCATTGCCCGGTGTATTGATAAAAAGCATATTAGTTACCCCCCTCATACGAAATGAATATTATTACAATGGCCGTCTTCAAACCTTTGTGATAATCAATGACCAAGTCACTCCTTCAAGGCTTTTCGTAGTAAAGGGTATTTTGGTTCTATGAATGTACTCACCAGCAGAAACAACATCTTCTTAGTCCAATGTGTGAAGCCCATTGATATTGCGGGAATATTGCTAAAAGCGGCGTATAACCATACTCACTCACTCAGTCTTCTTAGTCATTGAGAAACGCCATCATCCTTTGGATATAATATACTTACGGTAAACACTTAACTGTGAATATATAAAGTGTTATAAATGTAATGCTATTGGAAATAACAAAATATTATTTGGACATTCATCTGATAAAAGTTTATCGTAACACATTTATTGACAAAACCCATCCCCGAAACGCTCTAAAAGGGGAGTTGTGTAACAACCCAATTAACAATAAACAATGACACAAACGTTTTTTTCATGAGCACCTGATAGCTAACCATTATTATATGCTGTTCATATTGCAAAAACACGTGTGTGAGTATTATGCTCCCAACGAACACACAAACATCCCAACTGTGCGTAGTGGATAAACGCACACATGCAAGGTCGAAGAGATGTCTTCATGAATATGTATTATAAGACGTATTATTAAATTTCAAAATATATTTATTGTTATTGAACTTTATTTGAAGCACAGTAATTATTTTTCGTTCATATATAGTTTAATATAATTATTCACATAGATTTCGGTACACAGACGTTGGGAAATGTGACTGTATACTATTTATCATTCGGAAACGGTAGGTCATATAGTAATTGCTGTGGCATTAGTGACAACAATAATGTCAAATGCAATTTTGACTTGAACCATCATGTTTCTGTGGGTTTTTACACAAGTGAAAAATGTACTTGCCTTTGCACCGGTGGAGCTTGATACGCTATTTGATAGTGCTTTATTAACACATGCTTTTGATATGGTCTGAACAGTACAAAGGACTCCGCTTTTGGTGGATATGTCTCATGATAACGGAATGTTTTGCTTTAATTCCAGCCAATACCCTTGTTAAAACAAGGGAGTAAGAAGAGCATCACCTTGACTCAGCATCAAGTTGCCTGTCTATTGGCTAATGCCTTCTTCTGTACATTTCCACGGAGGAACTCCCAAGAACCACAGAAGGAATTTTGCAATTACCCAGACATTAACTTCAACAGGTAGGTGGAATGACTTATACTTCCAATAGCAGCAGATACATGGACGTGAAATATTTATAATATTTTTAGTGGTATTTTAGAAGCTTCATGGATTATATGTTTTTATTATGTCATTGTGAAGATTTTAAAAAATGCTTATGATATGGTGGGAATCGTACAATGGACTTTTAGTAGATACTTCTTATAATTTTGTCGCTTTTATGTATATGAACTAACTGCGTTTTTTCTTTTTAGACTGTTCCAAGATCAAAGCAAACGGAGGGATGAGAAAATTAGATGCATCCTGCACTACTTCATGCGAGTCACACAGCAAAGTATATTTTATCCTATTTACATTCATTGAATTAATAAACTAGTTGTAACTATGGATTCTTGAAGTAAATGCAAAGTCACAACAGAGCACATTGCCACGGAGAAAATAGCCAACTACATGTTTAACAATGCAGGATTCTTCACGTGTATGTGCGCATTTTTCGGGGTATTTTTTTCAAAATGGAACTGAAACTTAAACCTGGCCCCATGTCGTTGTGATTTATAATACTGAGTGAGTGAGTGAGTGAACGAGTGAGTGAGTGAGTGAGTGAGTGACATTCGAAATGGGATTCACACATTGTACCCATCGTACCAGTGGGGAATCGAACCTGGGCCTTTGGTGTCATGCTTCAACCCCTAGGCTACCCCAATGATGCCCTGTGAATATTATTGGTATCATTTCAGTGCCTCAGGGCAAAGTGACATATCGCCGTCAAGTGATTGACAGGTTCCCGAAGTGGGAGGAGCTACAGACAGGACTGTCTAAACTGACCTCGTCATCAGACGGCACAATAGAGGACAGCGGGCAAGGAATGCTTCAGGTACACTATAGAATAATTTTGTAGTTTGAACTTAACACGATATACGGCTATTCCATTGGACGAGAGGTCGGTCACATGACCGCGAAATTACGTTCAGAAGTGCACGAACGACACAATTTGACGTTCATACGTCTTTCACGAGACCGTGTTCTTCAAATGACGTAAACACTGACGGACTACTTCCCAAGCACGAATACATAGAGAAGCGTTGTTTCTTATCAATAAAACTTTAATCTTGAACTCAGCGTTTCAGTATACATTGAGTAACGTCAGAGAGTTTAACTGCATGATTGTTCACGAATATCCTCGCTACGATCCATCCTAGTGAACAAAATGAAGAAATGCACATCCCAACTATTAAGCCATGGGCTACTTAGGTCCACCGTGCATCCCCCCACCTCCCAACAACACCTACTTTTTCTGAAGCCTCAGTGTGTCCTGAACATGAAATCATATGTTAACATTGAAAATATAGGGATTCACTTCCTGTTTTCATCATATTTGGGGAGGTACCCTCTGTGAGCTTCAGTTGCCAGTCGCATGTCAGTTATCTTATCCAATGTGAGTTCCAACTACCACATTTAAGTTAGCACACCAATTGAAGATAATCACTATACAATGTGTTTACGTCTTTACGCATCTGAAAATACTTTGCATCGATCCTGACAACAAGTCAAACCAACTTAACACCGCAAAGAAACGGGCAGTAGGATTTCACTGTGTGTTTTTGGAATGTTAAACCATATACTTATCATTGTTTTGTAATAATTATTTGACATTAAGTATAAAGTAAAAATCATTCGTTTGGGTTAGTTGCGGTAAGCTTACTACATATAAAACTAAATATTTATAGTATAGCTTCCCCTGAAAGTCAAAGCACTCAGGTGCATATGTAATTACTCTACTTTAACTACAATATCTCTGTGATGCAAGTTCTGTTTTCAATACATGCTGTCCATCCTCTATATCAAAGAGATCGTTGCCATGGATGTTGTCAATGATAATGTCCATCCTCTATGTTCAGGTTATGTTAATATGGATGTTGTCAACGTCAACTGTTCATCCTCTATGTTACATGTTCTGTTGCCATGGATGTTGTCAACGTCAACTGTTCATCCTCTATGTTACATGTTCCGTTGCCATGGATGTTGTCAACGTAATGTGTCCATCCTCTATGTAACATGTTCTGTTGCCATGGATGTTGTCAACGTAATGTGTGCATCCTCTATGTTACATGTTCTGTTGCCATGGATGTTGTCAACGTAATGTGTCCATCCTCTATGTTACATGTTCTGTTGCCATGGATGTCGTCAACGTCAACTGTTCATCCTCTATGTTACATGTTCCGTTGCCATGGATGTTGTCAACGTAATGTGTCCATCCTCTATGTAACATGTTCTGTTGCCATGGATGTTGTCAACGTAATGTGTGCATCCTCTATGTTACATCTTCTGTTGCCATGGATGTTGTCAACGTCAACTGTTCATCCTCTATGTTACATATTCTGTTGCCATGGGTGTTGTCAAGGTAATGTGTCCATCCTGCTTGTTACAGGTTCTGTTGCCATGGATGTTGTCAACGTAATGTGTGCATCCTCTATGTTACACGTTCTGTTGCCATGGATGTTGTCAACGTAATGTGTGCATCCTCTATGTTACATGTTCTGTTGCCATGGATGTTGTAAATGTAATGTGTCCATCCTCTATGTTACAGGTTCTGTTTGCCAATACCCACATCGGGGGTTCGTTATATAAGTCCTTTGTGGGTCAGCAACAAGCTCGACTCTTCATGTGCCCCGAGATGATCATTGCGCGTCTCTTCACAGAATCCCTGGGGGAGGACGAGTGTCTCTTTATGACAGGTCAGATAAATTTGTTGTAGCATTCTTTTATTTGCTCTGCGTGTTTATCCCATCGAATGTTTCTTTCTTTCTTTGTTGTTTAACGTGGCCATCGGCAAAATTCAAGCCATATGACGGCGGCCAAAAATCTGGACCAAACAATTCAGTGATTGACACCAAGAGCATCGATCTATTGGAATACTATGACATGCATCAATCAAGTCAGCGATCCCGACTATCAGATCCCACTAGTCGCCTCTTAGAACAAGTATAGTCGCCTGTTACGGTAAGCATGGGTTGCTGAAAACCTATTCTAACGCGGCAATTCACATGTTTGTTTCGTATTTTAATGTCCCTTTCTTAATCTCATCATATGAACTGACAAAGCATATATTTTCATGAGATTCACAGCGAAAATGTTAACTATTGTAGATATCGAGATAAGATGAACATATTTGATAAAAAAAGATGTATGTTCTATCCCACTCTCCTTCCCAGAGTTACATGTAGTAAGCTTTCTACCTCTACCACAGGCGAGTGACATGTGAGGATTCGTCACATCCTACACAGTCCATTCAATATATTGCATAATTATGTATTTCATCTTTTTCACTTTTGACGAGTCCTCACATGTAGATAAACATATGACATAGAATTGTTAACTTTAACTGAGAAAATATCCTAATACGTGAAAAAATATTTCCATTTGCGTTTTTATCCTGTGTTAACATTGGTTGTACTCCTTCGCGTGCTGTTGTCGAAGTACTGGCGATGCATCAGGATATATCGCCATGCACCTCAATGTCGCAATGGCAGCAGCATATCTATATAATTGTGCAAAACAATATGTAAAGCCCATTGAAAGGCTTTCATTTGGCCTTTCTGTTGTTCTGATTTCAGAATTTGCAATATTCAGAAAAATTCAGAATTGTCTTTTTACAAATAAGAGAATAGTCAGGTCACGCCATGTGCAAATTAGCGTGTGGCAATGGTATATTTCTAAAGTCATCACTGCTCCGAAGTGAGGTTTGTCTATCACGTATGTTCTTGCTGTTTTTCATGATAACTTCCAGTGTCAATGAGGAGGATTGAAAGAAGTTCCAACATCCAGTGTTGTTTCACGCGAGTGCAATATCGGCTTCAGATAAATATAGCATCACCTCACTAATGGGATAATATTTTCAGTGTATTACCTTTGCTTTGTGCTCTAAGAATATAAAGTTCCCTGGTACCTGTCATTGAAGATGCACTGTGACAGTACTACCAAATGTTATATAAATCGTTCCAACACCACCTTGTTGACTGCTAGCCTTTTTTGTATTTTTTAATGTAATACATCTGACAGTTAATTATGTCTCACAAATGTCACTGATGACAACGTTGAGGCCTTGACCGGATATGGTTGGTTGGTTTGTTGTTTAACGCCGCACTCAGCAATATTCCAGCTATATGACGGCTGTCTGTAAATATTGGAGCCTGGACCAGACAATCCAGTGATTGATATCATGAGCATCGATCCACGCAATTGGGATCGATGACATGCATCAACAAAGTCAGCGAGCCTGACCACCCGATCCCGTTAGTCGCCTTTTACGACAAGCATAGTCACCTTTTACGGCAAGCATGGGGTGCTGAAGACCTATTCTGATGTATGCAGTGATGCAGGTCGTTACCAATTTGATGAAACCCTAGAGCACGGGTGCTGTCAAACCTGGAAACATGATCGGAGCGAACCGGGATTCGAACCCATTATCATTGGTTTCTGGCGTTCCCAAGGGACGCAACACTGCACAGCGAATTGTGATGACTTAGACGACTGCGCCACTCGTACCTCCTGGTATAAATTTGGTAAAGAAAAAACCAGGTTAAAGTACCTTTAATAACAATGGATTTACCTCTAAACAATATTGTGTGATGTTTTTTTCTCGACGTTGCAGGCTGCGAGGTATTCAGTATGTGCGCTGGTTTGGGGGACACATTCACGTGGCTTGGAGATCGACAAGACATGACGACAAGGTAATTAGTCCATTGAGCAGATGAGTAGCAATAGCTGCTGGTTTGTGGAATGATGATGATGATGGTGATGATGATGAAGATAATGGCGGTAATGGACGTGGTGGTCGTTTTGATGTGTATCTGGCACAGTATCAGTATTGATGTAGATCTAGCGGGATGATGAGTGAGTGAATGTTTTTAACGCCGCTTTTAAGTGATGCGGGTCTTTGACATTTAACACGAACACGGGTATACATTGTATACATGGTACTGACAAAAGTGGAGACATAAGGTTTCTGGCTCACTCGAGGGACACAGCGAATTGTGGATCCTACTGACAGCACATGGATGATGATGTGAATAAAAGCGATAAAACGTCTTAGGAAGCCTCTGCCAAAAGCAGAGTCGAGTGAACTGTTACGAGTATATCATGCATATGAGCATGTGTTTACGAATCACTTTCAAATAGTTATGCTACTAGGCGTTCGCAATAAGGCGAGCACCGGTGGCACCCGTCACAAACATGTAAATTGTAAATTGTTTACCTGAACAAAAAAACACGGGAGCATAAGGTACAAGGAATTGCATCGGACATCGGATGGGCAAAATTGGGAAATGTCCTCCACATGTCTACCATAACTTTTTGAAAGCTTTATAGATGCCTTGAATGTTTTAACCTCGATCAAAGAACTTCCTTGAGCATGTACGTTATGGGAATCGTGTAGATGGGATTGGAGACGTAATGATAGATATGTTTTTTTTCCCACTTTACATTAAGTAACCAGCTTCTGATTGGTAAAGGAGCGGGCAATTATCTTCAATGAAGCCCGTTCATGTAGCTCCCTCAAGTATCGTTGAGTTGAAATGAACCGATGTTCATTCGATATCATTGGGTAAAGGGAAGTAACTCGGTTCTTAGCGTCGTCTGCTACGAGTAGTGAAATTGCGGACATATATTCGGGACCCATATGAATGTCGGTACATGAATTCGTTGTCAGCCGATCCCTAGAGGCATATGGTGTGATGTACTCAGTGTGAGAGCCGATTCGGGGCACATACGCTCACACAGGGAACATCACACTATATACCCTTCGAGATCGGTAGACAACTTATAATGTACACACGTTATAGTACTGGTGTGTTTTGATGGGGCCGATTGTGGACATTTTGATTACGTCATTACAGTTGACATTGGTGATAGATTTGAGAAGCATTCTTTGGCAAGGTAGTGGTCGATTTATGTTCGATGATGGGGTAATACATTTGTTTTCAGAGACGAGGACGGGCATCGTCAGACTCAAATCGTAGCTATTGACCCTCTCCACATCAAGAACTACAAAGCCCAGTTCAAGAAGGACTGTTTGATTCGGGAGCTCAATAAGGTAACAAAGTAATCAGATAGGTTCGAAAAGGTAATCTGTCGGTTGTCTTTCGACATACTGCATGTAACAATATACATTTTCGAACAAGGGAAATTTACGGATATTTTCCTTGGACAGATTATTTTCTTCAGGAAAGCCCCGTCACAGTCTCCCGCACCGGAAGACAGAAAGATAATTATTATTTTATTATATTTTTTTCCTGTAAATATGACGGTATTCATATCCAAATATTGACTTCATCATGTGCGTCTCCTTGAACATTACGAAACCAAATGAACTTTGCTTTATGATGAATTATCTTTCTGGCTTCCTCAGCATGTTAAATGTTTTTTTCGGGGGAATAGCAAACTGGAATTGCACGAATCCAGCAATATGTACACGGATTATTATGGAGTTTTGGAATTCATAATGAAAGAGGAAAGGGCATGCCTTCAAGTCAAAGGGGCATAGTACTGATGCATGGTTTGGGCAGATTTCTTCCTCAGTTAATTATAACATACTGGACTTTATTTATGGCATTATTACATGTGTCACTTACACCAAATATCTTAATCGAACTGTTAATGTAGTGTTGCTATCATAAACTGGTTTCGCTATTTGAGGCCTTGTCATTGGGAACAACTTCAAACGTTTAATGTAGGATAGCAAGACTTTGGAAAACATTTGATTGGGGCAGTCATCATCAAGTCGTACTTATTAGCCTAGCGTAACCCGTGGCCGGGAATTCTCTTTCCGCATATATCAGCAGCACAACATCATCATTGAACGTATCCTTTAAAACAAACATTTAACTGGGTAAACATTGTACACTGTGTCCTGTCATTTTGTTACACACCACTTACATACCTTTTTTGTATAAAATAGCCGCTCCATGGCTACCGCCCCATGTGACCCGTGAAGATCCGGGGTAGAATAGGTCTTCAGCAACCCATTCTTGCCGTAAAAGGCGACTATGCTTGTCGCCAGAGGCAACTAACGGGATCGGGTGGTCTGGCTCGCCGACTTGGTTGATGCATGTCATCGTATTCCCATTGCGTGGATTGATGTTCATGATGAAAATCAATAGATTGTCGGGTCCAGACGCGATAATTTACAGTCATATAGCTGAATATTGCTGAGCGCGGCTTTAAACAACAACGAAAGAAAGAAACAAACTTGTAAATGTTTCTGCTTGAAGGCCTATACTGGATTCTTTAATGGCGATGTCCCCCCTGCCCAACTGCCGTGGGTGGTGACGGGCAACTGGGGATGCGGGGCATCAGGTGGAGACAAAAGACTGAAAGGTATGTTCTATTACACCTCATCTTCCCGAGGCAAGAGAGTTAGCTGACGGAAACTGGACTTTGAAAGTCAGTTAACTCTCTTGCCTCGGGAAGATGATTACACCTATGTCTTATGACGAACACTTCTCCCCTGCAGTATGATATGATTGCAGAGATAGCGCGTTGGCAATGCCCTTGCTGACGTAGTGTCATCAGTTTTCTTTTCTTTCGCAGAGATGACGCATTTGAACTATTCCCATTTAAGCTGTGTCCTTATTGGTGCATACACTGAAAATCTCCTCACTTAAGCTCATAATCATATCAGTATTATTTTACGGAATACGTTTTACATGTCAGTGGCTGCACCGAAGTACATCTTTCATATCATTGGTATAGTGTTATAATTAAGTGTATAGATAAAAGTTTATTAGATATACTTGATTTTCCTTTGAAATGACTTCTCAGCAAAGAAGAGAATTTATGGATTTCAACTTGTTTATTATGAGGAACACAACGTTTCGGAGTATATGCTTACTCCTTCATCAAGTGAAGTTGAAGAAGGCGTTAGCATCTTCACCTGATGGAGGAGTAAGCATATCCTCTGAAACGTTGTATTCCTCATAATAAAGAAGTTGACATCCATGAATAGATAAATTCTCTTCCTTGTGTGTATCACTTAGTCTTCTAAATGCCTTTCAAAGAATTGACATCTCAACGTTCAACGCATGTACTATGAATACTCAAGAGGTTTCACAATCGATGTTTAAACAGTAAAATAAAACTCGAATTGGGAGTTGCCTTTTAATGTTGATTAAAAAATAGCAAAAATGCATTTGCACATGTGAATACTTTGTTTATATTCAAATAAAAGCGACAATAAAAACAATTTCATAATCATAAGAAATCTCTTATGAGCATGTGTTTACCTTTATTTACCTTTATGTTTAGCTTTAATACAAATGCTAGCAGCATCAGCAGCACAGAGACACTTGTCATTCATGACAGCAGGGGACGATGAATTCAGAGACGAGCTGTTGGAGATACACAGATATCTGTCGGACCGTGACTTCACTGTTGGTGAGATTATTGAAATTTTCGTCTGCAAGAAATGAAACGCACAGTTGATAAAAAGACATTTCAAAAGAAGATTCTGTTGATGGAAAGTTTGCATTGCTAAATGGAAGTAAATGATTTAATATGTTATGTTATTTCATACTGATAAAGCGTCATAACACGATTATATTGTTTTTGATAGAGTTAATATTGAAGGCCATTGATATTTTATGATCCGTTCTCTTGGCATCTTCCCGAGGCAAGAGAGTTAACTGGCTATAAAAGTCCATTTTCCACACTTGCCATGCTGGTATTATGGAGTTACATTTTGGCTGGACTAACGAGTCTATGCATAGTCCAATGAAAATCTCGCAACGAAATCGAAATCAAGCTCGTAAACTGTCATGCAGATTTCGTTCGATTGCAGGATTTGCAAAGCATGTGCACCGCCAACTCGTTGTCAACAGACATTTTCCAAACTTTTTCATGTTTTTAATCAAGGTGCCCACGTGATTTGATGTATTTCGCGAAGTAAGACCCGTTTTATGACAATATATATTTGATTATCGAACAGAATCGTCTTGACTGGGCGTCGCCATTTTGTTTGAATCAAATTTTTGTGACAAAGACAACTTGTAAGTTGATGAAAATGTGCGTTTGAAGGCGGTATACACAATACATGTACCAATGTTAGGCAAAAGTTGGATTACACATGTATATATAGATATGTGTGACGTCAGACGGTGAGTGCACGAGGAATGACGTAATACATTGTGCACCTCGGCATGCGGTTATTATATACACAGCGGAACAAGCCGATTAAACTCGGAATGTTTTACAAATTGCAACGCCATCTGGCGTTCTTTATTATCAACGTCCTTTCGTGCTCACTGACGTTCTTTATTGAAAACGTCCTTTCGTGCTCTCTGACGTTCTTTCGTACACATTGTTCTTTCTTTTCCTATGACATCTTTTCGTAACATTTGACTATTAATATTGTTTTGTATATTGACCTTTAGTAGTAACATTTAGTTCTTTATTCGTAATATTTGACCTTAATTGCGTACTTTGTCCTTTTTTTCAACTTTATATTTTTTGACCGAATGGCCGCCCATACACGTGCCTTACAAATCCTGCAATCAACCGAAATCTGCACGTTGAAATCCATGTTGTTTACGAACGGGATGTCTCGTTCGTTTCGCGATTTTGATTGGACTATGCATAGACTCGTTAATCCAGCCGAAATGTTATTCGGACGTTTATAGTCAGCTACGCCCTTACATCGGGAAGATGGGCTGTCAACGTTGCCCAGAACACAATGTCCCGGCTTTGGGAAGGCCATACATTGTTCGTTGGCGTTGTTTCACGTCAGCGTAATCGACTATGGCTGCTACAGTAGTGTTGATTACATCATCAGTGGCTGACGACTGCCGTGCCACATATTTGGATTTTTGGTATGTTTTGGGGGTTGGGTTAGGTAATAATGGGTCAGGTTCATGTCGGCCTGTAAATATCGAGTCTGGTTCATGGAACCAGTGATTGATATTATAAGCAACGTGCCTCGCCGTCGGTGTTCAATGACATGCAATCATCCAAGTCCCGGAGCCTGACCACCCGATTCATGTAGTCGTCTCTGACGGCCAACATACATTGTATGTTGCTGGAGCATCTATGCTTACACCGAATTCCCACAGGTTTCATGCCAATATGACTGTTTTATTAATGAATTACCCCGTGAGGATCCCGGCGAAAAATGGTCTTCAGCAACACATGCTCGTCTTAACGGGATCGGCAGGTCAGACCGTATTCCAATCGTGTAGATCGATGTACATGATGTCAATCACTGTTTTCTTTAGCACAATCAGGGACACTGCTATCTATTTTGATACTATGAGTCGGAAAATACACGTTGACGTATCTGCTGTATTACACATCCGTTCCGTTGCAATGTCAGAAGGATATTGCATCTTAACCATGTTCGAAGTTCGAGGAAAATAGGTAGACAGTTTAGTACATTTGAAAGCGGAATACAATAATGTCAATGTCAAAGGTTCGTATTATAAGTCCCAGCTGAAATGTGAGGTGACTGAGTGAGCTGGTAGTTGGGTTGGATTACATAGTATTGAATTTATTTATTTATTTATTTATTATTCATGTGTGGATTAAAGCATCTTCGTAAAGAGGTGACCAGGTGCATATGTTCCGCTGCCTGACTTCTTGCATCCGCCAGTACCCCTCTAACGTCTAAGGGTGGTAGGATAGCCTAGTGGTTAAAGCGTTCGTCCGGGGTCAATTTCCCACCTGGATACTATGTGTGAAGCCCATTTCTGGGGTCCCCTGTCGTTGACATTGCGGGAATATTGCAAAAAGCGGCGTGAAACCATACTCACTCACTCTAACTTTGGAAAAATGAACATGTTAAATATGATAGAATCCTGGAGTCCAAAAGGGTTGAAAAATCGAGGAAAACAACTGTAGGCATTATCTGTAACTCCTCCATGGTCATTCCACTAATTATGAATTCAATTTCAGGACAAATTTTTCAACTCATCCACGGCTATCACCAAGAGATCATCCACCAGAAAATATTTCGGCCTAGAAGAAATGTGTTTCAGTTCATTATGTCTTCTAAAGACTAGTTATATAGCAGTGGATTCCATAATGAGGGCTTTTGAAGGCTTCCTGTAACACCTTGTCTGGACTGATGAATATTCACACGGGTTTTCCATGAAGGCATGTGCCTGCTGCTGAAGATGTCCACGCGGGTGTTTTTTTTGGACAGATGATGTTCACACTAAGACCACACACACAAAGTGTTTCTCATCAATTCCCGATTTTTGAAATAGCAAGGTTAAAATAGTTCGTTGTTCTATTTTTATGGCCACATTAGTGTGTACACGGTCTCGTGTTCAAACAGCCAATGGAAGAAGACACCAGATAAGAAGAGACATTGTTTAATTCCAAGAAGGAAAGGGTGGAATATAATGTTTTCATCATGGCGATCACACAGTAAGGGAAAGATAACTCTAACTGAAGACTCTAATTTAAAATGACGAAACCGGGAAAAAACGCATCGACCAGCTGGGTTCAACATGACCCGGACGGAGATGAGAAACATTTTTTTGGTTTTGTGTTAGTTTTGGTCTTACGCCTTGTAATTGGAATTTACAGTTGGGGCGTTTTAATCAGGCTCCGTCCCTTTTCACAATGACAGATGTCTAAAGGAGTCAAACCTATTTACAGCCAACATGGGACCCATTCAGCGTTGATATTATTAAAGTTCTGATAAAATGTCATGGTGGATTAGATTTCGGCCTTGACTGATTTGGATGAAATGTAACTTGGTTTCCTACTCACAAGAAAGGAAACATGACGGTGACGATTTGAATTGCTCACAATCATTCATTTATGGACTGATATATGTATTTGAAATAGCTTGTATATAGTAATAAAGTCAAGTCCCGTTAATCCGACATGTTTGGTTGCAGATGATTATGTCGGATAAGTAGTATCACCGTTCGTAATTGAAAATCGGACAACTACACGATGGATAACGATCACTATTATTATTGAGTGATTTTGGTAATTCGTTGCGAATTAGGTGTGTCGGAGTAGGAGTGCAAGACTGCCGGATTAACGGGTCTAAATATCACTGATTTAATCCGTTCCCATCATTAGTGTCGGATAAAGCCGATTGTCGGATTAACGAGTGTCGGATTAACGAGACTTGACTGGATGTGTGAGTGAGTGTCCTTGCAGTCATCCTCTCGTTTGCCTTATCCAAACTCGGGTATATGCAGAAAGTCGTGACATTACTGGACTATTGCTGATTGTGGGGAAAATCAGCATTCAGTAACTCACTATAAGATTCCTTGTTGAAAAATCGAACTATAATTTATCGATATCCGTAGATGCTGTACAGCTGCAAGATTTCACGTGATGGCTAGTAACCAATCTGGATTCTTTGTCCACGCCCAGCCCAGCTGTTCCCTGTCCTGTTACGTGTGCAAAAAGCAGAAAAAACATCCATACATTTCATGACAGACATGCAGGATAAACATCATCTTCCGGAGGCAAGAGAGTTAACTGACTTTAAAAGTCCAGTTTCCACCCTTGCCGAACTAGGCTGGAATTCCTGGGCTCTATCGTAGCGACACCAGTGGCTATAACGAGTTATGTCCCTTCTAAGCCTCTCTTTTGGACCAGTCAGATTCCACATCTCGTAACATTTGCATTTGCTTCAAACAAAACAGTGGCGCCCAGTGAAGACGATCTGATCGATAATCAAGGTCTATGTTGTGATAAAACGGGTCTTACATCGCGCAATGCGTGAGCACCTTGATTAAAAACATGAAAAGATTTGGAAAATATCTGATGACAACGAGTTGGCGGTGCACATGTTTTGCAAATCCTGCAATCGACCGAAATCTGCACGACAGTCTACGAACCGGATTTCGATTTCGTTGCACGATTTCGATTGGACACGTTAGTCCAGCCAAAATGTAACTCCATTATATCAGCTTAGTTTGGCAAGGGTGGAAACTGGACTTTTATAGTCAGTCAACTCCCTTGCCTTGGGAATATGGATAAACATGTAACATACATGGCTTTCTTCTGAAGCAAATAGCAGACTTGTGCAATTGATATTTGATTATTCCACCTTCCTGGCACCCAGTACATACACAGTCAAAGAGGTCTGACTGTGTGGGTTGTGAACGCGTAACGGCGTAAATGATTGTATGTGTCAATTTCCTTAGATAATTATGGTGAAGTTTTCTTTGGATGTATTATTAGTTGCTAATAAATGTTTTGACCAATAAATCCGAATTTTGTGTCATGGAACCGATCACTGGAACTTGGGTCCCAGTGGCCTACCACTATTCACTTGTCCACTCATTCTCAATAATCCGGTGTATCATAACTCCTTTCTATAACCACACTGGAACCGTTTACTACCATGGGTTCGCTAGATCTCGATTCGAATGGCACGACGCTAAGCATTAGCTGCCCAGTCATATAACACTGTAGATGAACGTGCGACACTTTGGGCGCGTTGCAAGCCACGAACCGCTAAGAGAAAGCAAATTAATCGCTCATCCCGGTGTCTGCAACAGTTCGAAGCGCTTGCGCACTCTTCCAAAATGGCGGCGCAACTAGCGCTTGGTTGCCTTGACGTAATGAAGAACGTAATAGAAGAGGCTCGATGACGAGCTGATGGAATTTATGATTACTTTGAAGATGTAGAGCAGGCTGATGGGGATGGATGATGGGGTGTTGGCTGCCTTTGCTCATTTCCTCGTTGATCCAGTCAATAATTTCTTGTTCCGCTGTCAAAGTAAGCCGCCATTTTGGTTTGAGAACGAAGCGACCTCAGCCAGCGATTGTTTCGCTTGCAAGCGGCTGAAAGTTAGCGCACTGTTGTAAGGCGAATCGCTGTACATCGCTTGCAAGCGATTGGCGCTTTGCAACGCACCCTTTGTGCTAAGTTGTGATGACAGGGAGGGACATAGTGACGTCACTTCCAACACAAAGCCACAATAGTGATTGGGTCCAGGGCCCACTTGCACAAAGCGATCTTAGCGCTAAGATGATCTTAACTCCCATACTTTAGCATAGGCTTACAATAGTCTTAGCGCTAAGATCGCTTTGTGCAAGTGGGTCCAGGGTATGTATCGTAATAGAATGGAGTGAACCCTTTTCGCGAACACCTAGTGTCCTCGCTGATTTTCATTGGTCCATTCGTATAATTTTCACAGCTATTTTGCCCTTTACACCAAGTGGAATCCGTTTTGGCAGAAAATCTAGGTTGGTTATTCTCTTGCATTGACGATTTATATTTACATAATCGAGGAAGAAGGATCCTTGGCGATGAGGAATCACTGATCGTGGTTCGAATTTCTTGGATTTCGCCGAATGTGGTTCATCTCTACAACTTTCATTTCTATGGACTGTTTCCTTCAACATGAAGCGAGTGCACGGGTGGCCCAGTCGTCTAAGGCGCCGCGATTCGCTGTGCAGATTTGCCTCCCATGGGTACGCCAGAAATCTATGATTGGTTCGAATCCCGGTTCGCCCCGGTTATGTTTCTAGGTTTGTCAGCACCATACCCATGCTCGTGGGTTTCACCGAAGTGGTAAACGTCTGAGACCTGCATCACTTCGGGCTTTCCTCCCACATTAAGTTGACACGCCGTGATATAACTGGAATACTGTTAAAAGCGGCGTTAAACCCAACTCACTCACTCACTCCAACATGAAGTTTGCACATGGTGATGTAACTGAAATACTGTTCAAATCGGCCCAACTCACTTTCTTCAGTTACAGCCCATATTTACAATTTAATGTCCACATGTTTCCGATCCTTCATGTGTTCATTATAGATATTACACACGCCGTTACAACTAACGGAACATATTTTACTGCGTGAGAATGGTTTTACGAAGCTTTTAGCAATATTCCAGCAATATCACGACAGGGTACACCAGAAATAAGCTTCACCTATTGTACCCATGTCGGGAATCGAATCCGGGTCTTCGGCGTGACGAGCGAACGCTTTAACCACTAGGCTACCCGACCGCCCCCAGCAGATACTAATGAGAATAGTCAAGTTAATCTTTTAAGCTATCCTAAATTTATGAGGAGTTTTGTTATCTTGTACAACATTTAGTTCATACTTGTTTAATCAATTATGCAATAACCATATGAAATTGGCGATATTAAATTATCTTAAGTTATTTATGACGTGTCCTGTAATATTATACAACATGTAGTTCAAACTTGTTTTATCAATTATTCAATAACCATATCAAAATGGCCACTTTAAAATTATCTAGAGTTATTTATGACGTGTTCTGTTATGTAGTACAACATTTAGTTCAAAACTTGTTTAATCAATTATTCAATAACCATATCAAAATGGCCACTATAAAATTATCTAGAGTTATTTATAACGTGTGCTGCTATGTTGTACAACATTTAGTTCAAACTTGTTTAATCAATTATTCAATGGCCACATTAAAATTATCTTGAGTTATTTATGACGTGTTCTGTAATATTATACAACATTTACTTCAAATTTGTTTAATCAATTATTCAATAACCATACGAAATTGGCCACATTAAAATTACCTTGTGTTATTTATGACGTATTCTGTTATGTTGTACAACATTTAGTTCAAACTTGTTTTATCAATTACTTAGTAATCACTTCGTCAAAAAAGTTACTGTTTGGCATATTTTTGGTATCGAGCAGCTCTGGCAAAACTTGAGACATATAAACCCGAATGTTTGATAATAAAAATAAAATTCGAAATTTTATATACAAAGATATCAAGGTTCCTTATGTTAATGCATTGTTCGTCCTTATATCAAATTAAGGTGAAAAGTGTTTAAACTATCGAAATATAAGACTAGAAATTCAGGAAGGATGTGAGTGACTGAGTGAGTGAGTGTGTGTGAGTGTGTGTGAGTGTGTGAGTGAGTGGGTTGGTGAGTGAGTGAGTGAGTAAGTAGGAAAAAAAGGTGTGTGGTCACGAGAGCGTCTCTGATATGTTTAGCGGAAAGAAAAACAAACTTAATTATAAAAAACAAATCAATAATGTCGAAGGATTGTCATTCCAACTTTCTTCATGTGTACAAAGAGAAGCAACAATCTGTCTTTTCTCTTTTTTTCTTTCAGCTATTTTGCCAAAGTCTACATACTGGGACTGGGAGTTCAAACGTCATACCAAACTTTCATACAATCTCATTAAAATCAGATCTTAGTTTGTTTAGCGGTAGCGAGAACTAAGATCTGATTTTAATGAGATTGAACTTTCATATATCATACATCTGATCATGACTGGCGACAGTTTCTTAACTTATCGCCCAGGACCCTACTACAGAGCACACGTGATCGCATCTCGTTTTACTTTTGCTCGTTTTCATTAGAGAGAGAAAATTAATATTTATCCAAGAATGATGAAGAAAACTGAATCTTGTGAGGAAATTTAAAAAACCCAAAAACAACCACATAGGCTAAATCACCTTGCTCAAATACAACTTTAGAAAAGACACACGGGTGTCACGTGACTAATTTACGCGTAAAGAAAAACATTCCTTATTAATTTAAATGAATAATTAAAAATTGAGTACGATACCAGAGAAAATTAAAAAAATGTAATTTGTATATCTGAAGCGGTGCACGTGATCATGTGCTGTTTTGACGATGGCGTAATTTTATAGCTTGAGGTAGATCCAATACCGCGCGAGCGCAATTCTCGCGAAGTCTTCACTTTTCAGATCTTATTTAAATGTGCGTCAGAAAAATATCACACTTACACCGGGTTAATGAAGCCTGTTTACAGTCTAGAGACACCTCGTGATACCGTCCATGGTTATATTGTTATTCGCGCGCCGATTGGCCAGCACTAAATATTACGACTTTTTTCATTGGATATCTATTTATAGAACTCATGTGACTTGCAGGGGAAACCTCCCACACAAAATGTAGATTTCATCTAGCGGTGTACCCGAAGTACACGGTATGAAATAATACAAGTGTCACCTGACAACATGGAAGCTGATCAACCCGCGACACCTTCTCCGAGAGAAGGTTCGACAGATTACACTCAATATGGCATCACGGACGTCCCGAAGTACACAACACTTACAGCATTCGGAAAGGTAAACAAGAGATTAGATCAACATCATCCCTCACATAAAAAATGCTGCAATATGGGTGTGACCCCTTCTCTGTTTTATCATTGGTTATAAAATTGATTACAGGACATCAAATTCTATCATAAAATAAATTATGAACCGTTTCAATTTATGACTTGATGTAATAAAAATTTGAAACAAGTGTTGAAACCCTATATCATAATTCATATGATATATGAGGTTATTAGTCAAGGCAATGAATGCAACCCTATTTTATGTGAAATCGATACAACCTATATTAATTATTAGCATGAATTGCATCAGTAGCCCTACGTTCAAAATAAGAATTGTTAATTAACTTTTGAAAGAGGAAATATTTTATCTCCACCTATAAATTTTTCAGGTTTCTGAAGTGAAACTGAAATGAATCAGCTCAGTTGGATGTGAAAAATCCAATATGGTTCAAAAGAACATGGTAGTCATGTTTCAAATGCAAATAAATAAAATTAGATTATGATCAACATATTCATTTTCATCATAGTGTTAATTAACCTTACCCTGGTTTCCAGGTAAGAATATAGGTCACCAGCAACCTATGTTCTAAAGAGGCAATTAAATGGATCGAGTGGTCAGGCTCAGCTATGTGGTTGATTTCATGTAATTGTAGCCCAATTGAGCCGATAGATGCTCATGATGTCAAATCACTGGATTGTCTGGTCCACACTTAGTTATTTTCAGGCCGCTGTCTTATAGCTGGCATATATCGGCGTTAAACAACAACAAAGGGAGAACTTAGTAAACAAATTTCAGTCTGGTAAAAGGAGGGAAAATAATTTTGAAAATAAAAAATGTAAAAAATTGTGATATATAATAACTAAATCAGTGAAGAACAATGATAATTGTTGGTCTTAAATGTCATTTATTATCCTTAGATTAACGTTCAGTTCCAATTTTTCAGCAATATTATATTTGAATTTACAAAACAGATGTTGCTTTTCAAAGGTTGGCACTTGTTTGGACAAGAAATTTTTTAGGGTACTATATGTCTCCTCAAGAAAATATTTTGAACACATGGCTCACATTTACCAGTTCAAATATGTAGAAAAAGTGTGATTTTATTATATCCAGTTAAAAAAAAATGCAGTTTCTATTTGCTGCTTTGTAGTACAAAATGCATGAGCATTCTGAGATTGACCCATACATGTATATGGTTCCAGGTGAGGTGAAATGGGGTTTAACGGTGCGTTCAAGATTATTGCACTTAAATAGCGACATGCATGCATGTGTGTGTATGTGTGGCTGCTTGTACTACTCAGGACTAATCCCTATTTTATAGTGCTAGGCCCCTGATATACCATGCCACAGTTTAACATGAATACCCCACTCAGACACAGTATACTGACTCCAAGCGGACCAGTCCTTGTTTTAGCCCCTTAATGCCGAGCGCCAGGCAGTGTAAAAACAAATTAAGTACCATCTTTTAACGTCTTTTGGTAAACGCGGCCGAAAGTCAAACCCAGACCTTCCGTTCTCCTGACAGACGCTCTACCACTGGACCATGGGGGCAGTCAGTATGGTTCTAGAGGGGGATGCGGGGGTGTATATGTAACTGAACCAGTTGGTGACATTTTTTCAACAAAACTATTTAAACAGGACAACGAAACACAAGTTGTTCTGTGAACTATTGGTTTTCATCTGGACTGTTCTATTAAAGGTGCCATTCCCCTGAAGGCTATAAGTCTGCTTGAGTTTTACAGCAGGGCAACTATAATTATTTCCTTTTTTTCTGATTTTAGACAAAGACATTTGCAGGACTGTATCCAAAAGAATGGGCCTTTCTGGTTGTGTCAACTATCAACATCTTGGCGGCGGTTGGACTGACCATCTACAGGCTGGTATTGGTCGTCCAAACTGACCCGGGGTCATCAGATTTCACCTTCACTATACTCCTACTTATCAATGCTGGTAATTAACATTCTACCACTAATGCTTAATTCTGATTGGTGAATCTTAGGTTTCAAATCACAACCACAAACTCTGATTGAAAAAGCAGCTTGGTTTGTTTACTCCCTAGGGAGCTGAGAAAGAAAATCGAGTGCACACTGATCCATTGGGATAATAATGTAGTGCTTCGAAAACAGGTATGGATTTGGTGTATTATTAATATGCACATTATTATTTTATTATTATCATGAGTATGCTTTGGACTTGGGCTGTGAACAAATGGTGAAAAGAAATTACTCCAGTTTTAAATAATCCAAAGATTTATTTTATGAAACTGATTTTGACATCATATAGATTTGTCTTTCACTGCAACAGGAATGAGAATGGTACTTCTGAAAACATTCTTCTCTGAAAAAAATATTCTCTCCTTGTGTCCATGGTAACCAAAGCTTTCTTAGTCCTAAGAATCCTTGAAAACTCATTTACGTTGTAGTTATTTAGTCTTTTGGAGAAAGACCTTTAAACATGAAGAGTGGGGAAAAGTAACATCTGAAATGCATACAATGCTAAATTGCAAATAGGTTACAATAGTTATGCAGTTACACAAGCTTTGGCCACACATTTTTCTTGCTAACACCCGCCGACTGTAAATTTGTTAAATTGGAAAAAAAATTCTTCCATTCTCAAACATACTCACTAACCCCACAAAAATAGCATCGTCCAATTTATATCATCAAGTTTCAACCTTATGTTTGAATCTCTAGGAATGACGTCATGATAGAGCAATGTTTTATCATGTAATAAACCATTCTTTATCTTTCTTTGCAAAGCTATCTGATATTTTCCTGTAAAAGTTCCATAAAGCATGTGACCTTATAGCTTGCACACATAGCAACAGATTCAGATAGCTTCTAGAAGCAATTAAGCATATCTGAAATGTCTGTTGGATATATTTCACACCTACCTACCTGGAAATCTGTAAAGCTGAAATTTGGTATTTGTAATTTTGCAACGTCACAATTTTCTGTTTTCCTGTTCAGGTTTCAGCGCCTTCTACGTCATCCATGGTGTGTTGCGTGAGCGTGTGTACGAGCTGTACGCACTAATGGTGGCCATCTTGGTTGTCACCATGTACTGTGTGTTGGAGTATGCGGCCTTCAATGTAGAAGGGAGGACAGACGTCAAACTGGTATAGTTTCACGTTCATGTTTTATTGCTGACATATATGGGGTTTACTGATTGGCTTGATGGTCGCATCCTGTACATTACATCTGCACGTGGCAAGGGCGTTAACTGACTAGTTAAGTCCAGTTTCCACCCTTGGCGAACTAGCCTGGAATTTCCAAGCTCCATCTTAGCACCACCAGTGGCTATTAACGAGTTATGTCTCTTCTATGTCTCTCCTATTGACCACTCAGTAACCATCTCTCATATCACTTGCATTTGCTTCAAACAAAATGGCGGCACCCAGTCAAGACGATCTGATCGATAATCAAGATCTTTATTCTAGTAAAACAGGTCTTTCCCCGCAAAGTGAATCAAATTACTTGAGCCCCTTGATTAAAAACATGAATTTTTTTTTAAATATCTGCCCAAGCCAAGTAAACATGCTTTGCAAATCCTGCAATCGACCGAAATCTGCACGTTTAAATCCATGTCGTTCATTACATGATTTTGATTGGACTATGCATAGACTTGTTAGTCCAGTCAAAATGTATCTCTAGAGTCTCAACCTAATTCAGCAAGGGTGGAAACTGGACTTCTATAGTCAGTTAACGCCCCTGCCTTGGGAAGATGGTACATCTCCACAGCTTGCATTTTGTAAACCTTCACCAACCCCCAGATCAGTTCCCGTGTTTCTCGTCATCTCAAATTCCCTACCCTTGATTTTCATTTGATTACTACTCAATCTCACAGACCAGTCTGAATGCAAGTTTCAAGTCAGCCTCAATGTTGGGTTGTGATATCGACAACGTGGCGGTCAGTCCAATGGATTACGATAGAGTTTCCGAAAAATATAACATTGGAAAACTGACTGACAGGCTAAAGAAATCACTCAGAAATCATTTTGATGCAAAGGATGTCCTCCTCACTTACCCATTTCCTTCTTCCTTATCTTGACATTTGATTGGTCAATAAATCAAGGGGCAGGTAATTTGAGATCGCGAGTACACTGGGAATAGATCCAGGGGTTAGTGAGGGTGTACCGAAATGCGAACCAAGAGATATAGAGGATTGGTAGGTGGAAATAAGAATGATTTTGTGTAGGTGAATATTTTTATATTTTGTTTGCTTTGTTTGATTGGTTCAGTGTACAATAAAAAAATAATTTTGCTTATGACTAATAGTAGGATGTTTACTATTTTGGCACTAGCATGATGTATAAGGTTTTTTTCTTAGAAGACTTTGTTTTTCTCCTGTGAAGATATGACTTGTTTGATGCATATCATCTTATCCCAATTGCATAGATCGGTGCTCATGATATCAGTTAGGGTTTGTCTGGCCCAAACATGTTTATTTACAGGCCGATGTAATATAGCTAGAAAGTTGCTGAGCGGGGCATTATACCACAAACCAACTTTATTCTCTGTATAAGTTGTTGACAATGACCAGAGATTACTTGCAATACATTGGATCAGTAATTATTTGATGAGTTTACAGTTACTTTAGTCTTGTTTGAATTTTGTAATTGTATTTTTTTGTCTTCTAATCCAACAGAGATGACATGGTCAGACAGAACAGAAACTATGTTTTAACTTTTTAATTTTTATTTTTGAATTGTCACTTTTGGCCCTGTTAAGTCAAGACCCCAAAAATTAAAATAAGCCTAACTGTTTCTGTTCTCATATGTTATAGCTTCTGTGAATTCTTTAGCTTGTGGTTTGAATAATCATTATCACAAGTGAAAACAGGCAATGCAAACAAAAATGATATCACAATCAGTGCTTGTGGCATTTCATTTCTTTGACTTTCGAAAATACTCAATTCTGATTGGTCAATCAGAGGTTTCAAATCCACTATCTAGTAACTACCTCTGACTGAAACAGCTGATTGCTATTTATGGAAAAGTAGGTCTTTCACAATCATGTTTGGTAGACACTTTCAAGTCGAAAAAATGGAAGTTATGACCTGCTGCTTTGCAGTTGTGCAGAGTTGTGTCCCTTGGGCACGCCAGCAACCTATGTTTGTGGGTTTAAATCCTGGTTCACCCCGATTACGTTTCTAGATTTGTCAGGACCATAACCGTGCTTGTGGGTTCACAAAAGTGGTAAACATCTCAGACCTGCATCACTTCGTGCTTTCCTCCCGCTTAAGCTGACACACCGTTATGTAACAGGAATACTGTTTAAAGCAGCATTAAGCCTAACTCACCCACTCACTCATTTTCTGTTTGTAGAAGCTAAAGTTATGGTGTGTTTTACTGGGTTAAAACCTGCAAGTCTTCAGTTAATCAAAACATCATAACTCCGAGGTTTCCCTTTGCCATTCATAAAGAAATATGCTGAAATGACTTGTGCTTTGTACAAATAAGCTAGCTCTGAAAAGCAGTCGCTTCAGTTGAATGGGTGTTTTTTTCGTTTGTTCAACAATTTATTAATCATAAATATGTTATACACAGATTGTACTATTAGTTAATGAAACCTTGCTTCTGAACATTACATAACTAACAGGAACCTGATCAGCAATATGTTAATATCAGTCACATCTCTAACCCTCTAGCTCCTTTCAAATATCCCAGAACTTCCAAAAGAGTATCACAACATGTCCAGAGACATCAGTGGAAACCCCTTGTATCAAATCCAAGTGCAGTTTGATTTTAGGACAAAGTAGCTGATTTTACTGAAGGTGAGCTTCCCAATTTCATTAAAATCAGATCTTAGTCCTCGCTACCACTTAACAAGACCGCCTCCATGGTCTAGTGGTAGAGCGTCCGCCCGGAGAGCGGAAGGTCCGGGGTTCGATCCCCGACCGCCTCATACCAAAAGACGTTAAAAGATGGTACTTGTTGTTACCCTGTCTGGCGCTCAGCATTAAGGGGCTAAAAAAAGGACTGGTCGACTTGGAGTCAGTATACTGTGTCTGAGTGGGGTATTCATGTTAAACTGCGGCATGGTACATGGTATCTCAGTGAGCTAGCACTATAAATCGGCATCAGTCCGGACTAGTACAAGCAGCCACACAAACACACACTTGTACATGCACGTCGCTATATAAGTGCAATAATCTTGGACGCGACGTTTAACCCCATTTCCCCTCACCTCACCACTAAACAAAGATCTAAGGACATCCATTAGGGTCAGATCAGAACGACCTTTCATCCATCCAATCACTGCGTTGCTTACCAGATCATGTAAGTGACAGTCGGAATGTGATTTCTAATCATGCAATCTCAAAAACTTTAACAGGGGGTATTCCAAACCATAGTTATGGGCTTAACAACTGAATCCATACAATCTAGACCGTCTATTTAGCCATTCCAGAATGTTCTTTTTTTCAGGGTTCAAATCTTTAATCGAGAATTTGTCAAACTATGTTTCGAAGCATAGTGGCTAATTTGAAATTAGTGCCGTAAAACACAAGGAAAGCTGCCTTCTGATTGGCTAATGTCGACTTCTTGTCAATCATTCAATTCGTCGGTCACAGTTCGCGTGACGTGACCCTTAATGTGATGTCCTCAGATCTTTTTTAGCGGTAGCAAGAACTAAGATCTGATTTTAATGAGATTGGTGAGCTTCCCTACTTTTGGTTCATTTTACTGTAAAATTGTGTTTTATTTTCAGGTCCGTATGATCTTAGCATGCATCTTAGCGCCACCAAACATTTTGCTGGCCTGGTTTGTTGCGAAGGACTTTGGATATTTGGAGTTCAGAATAGTTGGAGCTTCAGAATATCTGCAACGTTAGTATCAGATTGAGCCTTCTGTTTCAGAACGTTGTCATAGACGTTAATCATAACCTGAAAGTTTATATTTGGAATATATGAATCAGACATGATAGTTACACATCAATGACAAGGGTCCTTGTTATTATCCAATTTTTGTGTGGTCGACTGGGGATTATTGTGGGTAGATAGATATATTTAAGAATGTAGTGGGTGGGTTAGTTTAAGGGGGAGTTGAATGGCTGATGTAGTACCTATCTTTGTAGTCCTCGTTGTAGGAGCTTATGCCCACGCGGGCATAGTGGCTGGGAAGGCGTGACGCATGCTCGGCATGCTCGGCTAGGCGGAGGCCATGATTGGGAGAGCCGAGATGTAAGGAGCGTGTTCAAGGTTGAGAGGGTCCCTAGATTCAAACCTAAATGACCCATGACCCCTTTAGTTCGATCACTGATACTGATTTTACTGACTTATATAATTTGTGGTGTAAAGATTAACTGCTGTTCGTTTTTCAGATCTCTACAGACAGGCAGCCATATTTTCCTGTTTCTTAAAGCTAGACTTGCAGGCATCGGTAAGACATTATTGTCATGTATAGAAATCATTTATTGTTGACCAACATATATCATCTCATGCTTTTACTGTCCTTTAACTGACATGCACCTTGCGCTTGTTTGAGTTTAAATCTTTAGGTAACTACACTTGAAACACTGTATTTTACTTGTTAATGAGGGTCCTGATTGGGAGGAGTCATTTGTCAGTGGTCAGTAAAATTTGGTGCTTTGAGTAAGTAGTATTTACATTTTCGGATGATTCAGTAAGAACGTTTTCTGTATCATATTTAGTCAATAATAACATCATGAACCAGAATGTAAATTGCGAAGGTTCCCAGCACGAATGAGAATCGTCGGTCTGTCTGTAGTGAAACATGGGGACAGACAGTTCTACGGATATTTCCATGTACAAAATTCTGACTGGCTTTGTTGTTTTGTTAGATGTAGTTATTTACAACTATCCTAAAATGTATCATTTGTTACATTTGACCACTTTCTAAATAGCATTGTGTATTCATAGCTTTCTGCCATGGGAGCCTTGCCAATTTACACTTGTCAGAGGGGTACTCAAAGTACCAGATCTAGACTACCAGTTGTCGGACTTTCATTTTTTGTGGAAGCCTCGGTGGTGGAGTAGGTTAGATCGCTGACTTTGTGTGCTGGCGGTTAGGTGCCTCACTCTGGCAAGTGTGGGTTCGAATCCTGGACGGGACTCAACCCAAAAACGTACGAGAATCCATACTTTACTAAGAAAGTGATATCCCAAATATAACATTTGTAACTTGTACAAGATAGTAGCATGATTATGATAAACAGAAGCTTAATCACACAGGTTTAGTTTACGCTAAACAGTATACACTATCAGGACCCTCCTTATCGAAATAACTTGGTTAAACAACATCCAAAATTCCTGATTTGTATCCAATTCAACAATCAGATGATGCATGTTTCTCTTACTAGTGCCAAGATTGATCCACATACTTCCATTGTTTTTTTAGTTTTGACGTCATATTTTTACATTGCCAGATAAGCTTTGTGATCCTGGCTTTGAAGGAGGGTACCGACATCACGGTGCTGGAAAAGGTCAATCTGGGTGTGGGGATACCATACACACTGGTGTGGTCAGTACTGGGCTGGTTTGTGGTGAGTGTTGATACACAAACACGTGTAATGAGTTGTCAGTGCAGCCAGGAGGGGGTGATGGGGAAGTGTAGGGGGGACTTGAACTACCTGCCATTGGAACAGTATGCCTAAAGAATTGCATGCCATTAGAACATTATGCCAAATAGTTACATGCAATTAGAACAACATGCAAAAACTTAAAATTACAGCCTTAAAATTACGGAAACAATAGGCCAAAGAGCTACACAAATTACAGTCTGGTTTGGTCAGCACTGTGAGCAAGTTAGAGTTAACCCCCTTGGTAATGAAGTCCACAATCTCCTTACCAGCATGTGACCCCTTCGTTACACTCTCGGTAACTTGCTGCTACCAGTGTGTCTTGAAATTTGCCCTTGAACCCCAAAATGGAGTGATAGTTATGTTTTTGTTTCTGTCTTTTTGAATGCTATCATAGTGTATTTTGAAACAGTGACTACTGTACATAAGATGCCCTATGCTGTTATGAATTTTGTCATCTTCCCGAGGCAAGGGAGTTAAATGACTATAACTTCCAGTTTCCATGCTTGCCGAACTAGGCTTAAATAATTGAGTTATGTTTTGGCTGGATTTATGAGTCTATGCATAGACCAATCAAAATCACTTAACGAAATCGACATTCAGGTCGTAAACTGCCATGCAGATTTTGGTCAATTGCAGGATTTCCCAAAAGCATGTGTACCGCCAACTCAGTTTCAACAGATATTTTCCAAATCTTTTCATGCATTTTGTCAAGGTGCTCACATGATTTGATGCACTTCACAAAGTAAGACCTGTTTTATCACAATATGGATCTTGATTATTCAATCAGATCGTCTTGACTGGGCACCATTATTTTGTTTGATGCAAGTGATATGAGAGGTAGAATCTGATTGGTCAACAGGAGAGACATAGCCAATGGTGGTGCTACAATCAAGCCCAGAAATTCCAGCCTAGTTCTGCAAGGGTGAAAACTGGACTTTAACAGTCAGTTAATGCCCTTGTCCCAGTAAGATGAGATTTCGTAAGATGTCCTTGTTCATGGTGTTTGAAACACCACCTAGTGATGTAGTGACTTGGTGACAGTCTAACCTGGTGGCTCTGCGCTCGTCTGGTTGAGTCGTCATGGTGATTCAGCATGGCTTCCTGTCATCGGAAGTGTTGAGTGCCGTATCCTGTATGAAGTAATATAAGATAGCTATGCGATAAATAGCAAAGAAAAACGAAGAAGGAGGATATTTTATTTCATGATTAAACATTGTTCTATCATGACATCATTTTTGGAGATCCGAAACAAAAGCTCGCAGCATGATGATGGTGTAATTGGAAGACATTATTTTTACGAGGGTAGATGTAGCAGGATATGACACTCAGTTTTGAGAGAAAAGGTACAGATAACTGCTGTCAGAATTGCAAGAATATTCAGGAAATAAACACGATACCCCCCCCCCGTTAGTAAAATGGACTTGTCTGACATTGCCTAGGTTTCAATTGTATTCAGGGAGTCATCATGATTTAGATACGGGTAAATATTTTTTATGTGTTTAAATATGTTTTATTGTGTGATAAACAACCCTGCATCCACTAACATTACTACAGACAACACATGCCACACCCTTACTGTCAATATGCTATAAAAGATCGATGGGTACAATGTGTGAAGCCAAATTTCTGGTGTCCCTCACCCTGATATTGCTGGAATATTGCTAAAAGCGGCGTAAAACATCTCACTCACTCACTCACTCACTCACTCACTCACTCACTCACTCACTCACTCACTCAGAGGATATAGGATATAGGACTTGACATTATTGAAAGCTAGATTACTTGGATTAGAAATACAGCATGACATATTTTTTAGCATTCGATTTAAACTCAGTGTACAAGTGTGACATGATGTTGTATTGTAATTTGTAGCATTATCACGAGGGGTACTGCTACAACAAATTCATCTTACCAACATGTTTTTATCTGTCATTGTAAAAGAATTAGGACAAATTCAAAATTGATAGAAAACAGCTGTTCGATTGAGCCGAGGTTAACTTGGTGACTTTTGCAGCTTTTTGCTTCGAAGAGGGATATAAGGGATTTATTCTTGCCCTCAGAAATCCATGTGCAGCCAGTCTTCCTTGTAGGATATCAGGAAGTTTTTTCTAAAAATTTATTTTTCCCTTCATGGTATGCTATATGGTGTTTTAGTTAAATCTTAGGTAACAGTAACCACGGTAACAAGACTATAATGTAACCAATGTTACAGTTTTTGTGTAAGTTACTGTATGATGAAGCTTTGTTTCTTCTCCATCCCTAGCTTCGCCGGGAACTGAAGGTGTGGGCGTGGGTGTTTGCTGTGGCTGGTGTTGTCAAGCCTACATACTACCTGTATAAAGTTATAAAAGTGAGTAATGAAAAGAAAAAAACAGATTTTTTAAATGCATAAAAAAAGAATTAATAGATCTCATTACTACTGTAAGAAAAACTACACACCTTCATTTTTGAGCTTTCAGTCCCACACTTTTTCTGGGGTTCCAACCGAGTAAAAATTGGACAGTTTCCACTGTACTTGGCAAATGTTTTGTAATTTGATTAATTTAACCTGAACTATTGCAAAATTTGGTTAAGGCAGTAGGACTAGTAACAATTTTCCACTGAATATCCGTATGATGCTTTAAGAAATGGTAATGCCTACATAGCAGTTATTGATGATGATGGTGGTGGTGATGATTAGATTGGTGTAACAATACGGTGAGTTCGCGATTAAATGTGTATTCCGATACAGCACTTTTATTTTAAGTTGATTTTCTTCCTTTTTAGTAATTTTACAGGAGAATCACAACCCTGAATTATCTGTTTTCAGTTCAGAGATTGAAGATGGGATATTGTAGGGCAGAAACATATAGACTTTGGGGCATGTGAATGTTGTGCTATTTATGGCTCACTTGAAAATACTAGAGAATCTGCATAAGCTGGTGGTTGAACAGTTTCTGTTGTTATTCACATGTTTTAACATCAATATTACTCGTGATGTATTGTATGTGTCGTGATACAGGGGTTGTAAATTGGTGTATTGTATTGTGAGTTTGTATCACGTAACAATACTGTTTCGCTGTATTGTACACCACTAATGATGATGGTGGTAGAGAGTGATGCGACTGCTGCTGCTGCTGCTGATGATGATGATGATTGTTATCAATTTCCATTCAGGTGTACACAGTACTGGCAGACGACCCTGACTCCTACAGCAACACCATCGTGTACTCCCTCCTCGCTGCAGGTAACTCACACAATCTCTTCAGCAACCCATGCTTGTCGTAAAAAGCGACTATGCTTGTCGTAAGAGGTGACAAACGGGATCGGGTGGTCAGGCTCGCTGACTTGATACGTCATGATTATTGTATCCAAATTGCGTAGATCGATGCTCATGATGTCAATCACTGGATTGTTTGGTTCAGACTCAATGTTTTACAGACCGCGATTATATAGCTGGAATATTGCTGAGTGTGGCGTTGAACAACAAACAAACAAATCAAATCAGTTGACAAGTGGCCTCAGCAGCTGCCTGTATGTTAGCCTGTTCAGCATGGCACAATATTGGTTAATGTAATTGTACAAGTGCCAATAAGCCAGTGGATGATACCATTGATGGATGGTGATGTATTTGTAGCAGATGATGATGATGATGATGATGATTGTTACAGGTTCTATTGCCCTGATCTCCTGGTTGATCCTGATGGTGGAGCTTATCATTGTATACAGAAACTTTAACCAAGGACTCCGGGAAAGAGGTAAATATTGACTCTTGTCTTTCATGATCAGGGGCAGTAGGGTAGCCTAGGGGTTAAAGTGTTCGCTCGTCACGCAGAAGACCAAGGTTCAATTCCCCACATTGGTACAATGTGTGAAGCCCATTCCTTGTGTCCCATGATGTGATATTGCTGGAATGTTGCTAAAAGCAGCGTAAAACAATACTCACTCACTCACTTTCATGATCACAAAAAACAAGGTGGCGGTGTATGGCCCTAAATTCACTGAAGGTAACATACTATTGGTAAATGAAAAATAACAATGTTTTACTTGTTAGGACATAATTGTTTGAATTTGTAGTCGACCTGAGGAATGAGGAATGACTAGAGCCAACACAAACTATTTTGCATAAACTTGCACTAATTATGGCTTGAGAATTACTTTGGTATTTCTAAAAAAAGGAATGTTGCACACACACATGGACACACACATGCACATGCATACACACAGACACACACACACACACACACACACACACACACACACACACACACACACACACACACACACACACACACACACACACACACACACACACATTAGTATGTTGTATCAATACAACTCGCCTCATTCAGCTTGTATTGTTGGGGAGCAAGTAGCCCACTCATCTAAGACACCACAAGTCACTGTGCAGAGTTGCGTCCCTTGGCATGCTGATCATGGCTGATAATGGCTCCAAAACCCAGTTTTTTGCCATTATTATGTGTCTGTTCGTTGGTAAACAACTGAGACCTGTATCTCTTATTGTAAGCTAGCTTTGTCATACAAGGGAGATTACTGCTGTATGTTAATGTCAGGTTTGGTGAAATAGGGTTTAACGTATCATCCAAGATTATTTCACTTATGTAGCGACATGCATGCGTGTCTCTGGCCACTTGTACTTGTCCTGACTAATGCCGATTTATAGTGCTAGTCCACTGAGATACCATGCCGAAATTTAACATGAATGCCCCAGTGAGACACAGTATACTGACTCCAAGCTGACCAGTCCTTGTGGTACCCCTTTAATGCCGAGTGCCAGGCAGGGTGACAATAAGTATCATCTTTCAACATGTTTTGGTATGACGTGCCCATTGATTGAACCCATTACCTTCTGCATTCTGGGCGGAGACTCTACCCCTAGACCACTGAGGCGATCTGTCCATAAATATATGTTAGGGAGCAGTTTAAAAGTTTGATGTCAGATAAAAAAAAATTAATTCCTTATATTGGGGGATGAGGGGTTAGGTAACAGGTTATATGTTTTCCATCTTGCAATTGCCTTATATTTAATCATGACCCGAGAAGATCCGGGATAGTTCTTCAGCAACCCATGCTTGCCGTAAATAGGCAACTATGCTTGTCTAAGAGGCGACTAATGGGATCGGGTGGTCAGGTTCGCTGACTTGGTTGAAGCATGTCATCGTTTCCGATTTGGTGGATCAATGCTCAAGATGTCAATCACTGGATTGTCTGGTCCAGACTCGATTATTTACAGACCGCGATCATATAGCTTGAATATTGCTGAGTGCGGCGTAAAACAACAAACCAACCAACCAATCTTACATTTATGCTGAACTATGCAACAAAACCTTCATTGCAATATCCATGGTGTCTTGCCATCGCTCCACAACTTCCATTACCGATGTCTTGACAACATTTATGCAATGGTTCCATCATTTCTGTGTGGTGTGTGCGTGGGGAGGAGGGGGTAGAGAAGGACTTTTGAACAGCTCTCTTGGTTTCTCTCTTCCAGGAATGTCGAACTAACTCACCACTTCATCTTTTCCACTTACAACTTTCATGAATCCACGGTTTCAACAGAATAATCTACATGGTTGTATGAATTGAATTCAGTAGAGAAAATGTTTAATTAGTTCTTTGTTAACTGTAACCTGAAATTTAACCCATTCACACATTTTTCCCACAATTAATTTGAACCACAAAGGAAGCGTATTGCTTGCTGCTAATGGTAAACATAAGTAATCCAATCGCCAATCCAAAATAATGGATATGATTTTGCTGAACTTTGTTCTAGATTCTGAAAATCTAAATTGAGGTAAGCAGTGTGAAATGCCCCTCTGCGCTCTACCTTTCCCCCAACCCGACCACACCCCTCGGCACCCCGAGTGTGTGCCTTACCTGTACACCTACATACAATGTATATGCTCCCAAACCCTCCTACTTCACATACAGTGTATAAGCACTACATCTGCACAGTCATATTGTCACTCCAGCATATGCCATGAGAAGGTCAGACGATAGAAAAATTTCAGTAATGCTTGTGGTTGCACTTTCTCAAAATATATTTTTGAAAATATTATGAATATATTATCAAATATAGAACATACCTAACCTAACATACAGTAATAATCACCAATACCTCAGACAGTACTCCCTCTGTGGATTTCAATGAGAGTACAAAACAGTTTTTCAATAGCAAATGTATTTACTGTAAATCTGGAATGTTTTGAGACCAGGAGAGTGCTGCGAAAAGTGTGAATGACACAGAGGATCGTAACAGGATGTCGCAAAACTTCCCAGACAAAGTTAAGGCTATTGTTAGCCACTCACAGTAATATCATGGCGCAAAACTGTCCAGATTTACAGTACAGTGTCCGATTCTGACAGTCCCCAAAGTCCCCTAAAGATTCAACATTTCCAAAATTGGAAAATCAAAAATATATGTATGATGTTTCATCTCAGAAATAACTGACAATGCCCTTAGTTAAACGGTCAGCTTCCCCTCCCCATCCCCAAAGTTACATAGTTATCTACCCATCCCCACCCCCCAAGCTGACAGAGGTAATGCTCCCCAATAACCTGCAAATCACATTTCTACCCTCCACTCTTCTCTTTACAATATTAGTGCTTGTCCTTAATATGTAAGGGGTACTGCTGCTGATGGAAGAAACACCTGTTCTGTCTGAAATATAAGCGACAAAACCCTTTCTATAATCATAAGAAATCTCTGAAAAAAGCAGAACCCATTATACGATTCCGACTATATCACTAGCATGGGTTTATGAATGAATCACTATCAAATAGTAATGGTACCAGGTGCTTGTAAAAGGATGTGCATATTCTACCTCACTGGTGTCATCTGTCACAAACACATGCAATGGCAAGTCAATTGTTACTGAAACACATGGTGCAAGTCAAAATAGCTAGGGAATGACATCAGACATCATATGTGTTTGTTATTATTTGCAGCTTTTGAAGTCCTTGCAGCAGAAAACACCAACTTGCTGGCAGGACGAAGGTCAAGGTGGCAATGATTCAAGGTCAACAACTTCCATGATTCCGGTTGCCATGGCAGTTGAACACAAGCTATATAAAAACAAGCAAATCTGTGATGTAGATGATAGTGTTTATGTTGCAAGTGGCTGCTCAGTTTGCAAGCCTTCTTTTGTAAGAATGATCTTGAAACATAGTGTTTGTGAAATACTGTGGCAATATGTTACATGTCTTATGAAATCACTATGACACTTTGATGGTGGAGTTCTCAGATACATTGGTGAAGAAGTTCATGTTCATGTTCATGTTCATGTTCATGTTTCTGAAACCTTGAACAATTACTGTGTTTTGCTTTATCATTATGCAGTAATTTATTTACGTTTTGTGTACATGTTTAATTTTAATATTTTCACAAAATAACTTTTCTCATCCCTTTTTTGTGATGTATTTTAACAACCAGGGACAAAAAGATTATGTTTTGCAGATATCTTAATATATTTCATCAAAAGATGTTTTGTGAATATAAATGTGAATATTCAGTGGCAAATATGTAGCAGGTGTGAGAGTTGTTTTATTATTTTATGATAATCATGGTAAATGGTACAATTCTTAGTCTCCATGGTTTTGACTGAGTATGCATTGATGCGTGACCTCCTGATGCTTCACCAAGCAACAAGATCCAAATACCATTCAGATATAACTATTATATCCCCAAACCCTCTAAAGATCTGGGTTAGAATTCGTCTTCAGCAACCCATGATTGTCCCATGAACATCCGGTTTAGAATTGGTCATCAGAAACCCATGCTTGAAAGAGGCTTCTATCAGGATCAGATGGTCAGGCTCGCTGAATGTTGATGCATGTCATTGTATTGCAATTGTATAGATCGATGCTCATGATGTCAATCACTGGATTGTCTTGCTCAAAACTGATTATTTACAGATTGTCGTCATATGGCTTGAAAAATTGCTGACTTGGGTGTTAAACAAAGAAACAAACAAACATGTCTTGGACCTATTTGTTTTGCTTCATTTAAGTATTACATTTTGTCAACATTGGTACTATGCCAACTAAGAATTTGAAGAGCCTTGACAATAACAATCATTTTAACCAAAAGCAACATTCACAACCTTATGACATGTTGTCTGGAATACTTGTCTCATGACTTGATATACTTTTTCTAAGATGTATAGAATTTCCAATCAGTGACAGAACAATGAGACTCGGTGTGATGATGTAGGCAGTAGATGATGTAGGCAGTAGATGATGTAGGTAGTAGATGATGTAGGCAGTAGATGATGCACTAAGCTGCTCAATAATCAGGTATTGTAACCAGAATCCACTACCAACAGGCCAGAGAGTGGGGTCGATAACTTCATGAACGTCCTGTGTGTTGGCATAGCTAGTACATAGCATGCTTGAAGAGATTGTGTTGACATGGCAGGTATATAGCATGCTGAAAGAGTCTGTGTTGGCATGGCAGGTATATAGCATGCTGGAAGAGCTCGAGTTGGCATGGCAGGTGTATAGCAAGCTAGAAGAGTCCATGTTGGCATGGCCGGTATATAGCATGCTGGAAGAGTCCATGTTGGCATGGCAGGTATATAGCATGCTGGAAGAATCTGTGTTGGCATGGCAGGTATATAGCATGCTGGAAGAGTCCATGTTGGCATGGCAGGTGTATAGCATGCTGGAAGAATCCGTGTTGGCATGGCAGGTATATAGCATGCTGGAAGAGTCCATGTTGGCATGGCAGGTGTATAGCATGCTGGAAGAATCCGTGTTGGCATGGCAGGTATATAGCATGCTGGAAGAGTCCATGCTGGCATGGCAGGTATATAGCATGCTGGAAGAGTCCATGTTGACATGGCAGGTATATAGCATGCTGAAAGAGTCTGTGTTGGCATGGCAGGTATATAGCATGCTGGAAGAGTCTGTGTTGGCATGGCAGGTATATAGCATGCTGGAAGAGTCTGTGTTGGCATGGCAGGTATATAGCATACTAGAAGAGTCCGTGTTGGCATGGCAGGTATATAGCATGCTGGAAGAGTCCGTGTTGGCATGGCAGGTATATAGCATGCTGGAAGAGTCCGTGTTGGCATGGCAGGTATATAGCATGCTGGAAGAGTCCGTGTTGGCATGGCAGGTATATAGCATACTAGAAGAGTCCATGTTGGCATGGCAGGTATATAGCATGCTGGAAGAGCCCGAGTTGGCATGGCAGGTGTATAGCATGCTGGAAGAGTCCGTGTTGGCATGGCAGGTATATAGCATGCTGGAAGAGTCTGTGTTGGCATGGCAAGTGTATAGCATGCTGGAAGAGCCCGAGTTGGCATGGCAGGTGTATAACATGCTGGAAGAGTCTGTGTTGGCATGGCAGGTGTACAGCATGCTGGAAGAGTCCATGTTGGCATGGCAGGTATATAGCATGCTGGAAGAGTCCGTGTTGGCATGGCAGGTGTATAGCATGCTGGAAGAGTCTGTGTTGGCATGGCAGGTATATAGCATGCTGGAAGAGTCCGTGTTGGCATGGCAGGTATATAGCATGCTGGAAGAGTCCGTGTTGGCATGGCAGGTATATAGCATGCTGGAAGAGTCCGTGTTGGCATGGCAGGTATATAGCATGCTGGAAGAGTCCGTGTTGGCATGGCAGGTATATAGCATACTAGAAGAGTCCATGTTGACATGGCAGGTATATAGCATGCTGAAAGAGTCTGTGTTGGCATGGCAGGTATATAGCATGCTGGAAGAGTCTGTGTTGGCATGGCAGGTATATAGCATGCTGGAAGAGTCTGTGTTGGCATGGCAGGTATATAGCATGCTGGAAGAGTCTGTGTTGGCATGGCAGGTATATAGCATACTAGAAGAGTCCGTGTTGGCATGGCAGGTATATAGCATGCTGGAAGAGTCCGTGTTGGCATGGCAGGTATATAGCATGCTGGAAGAGTCCGTGTTGGCATGGCAGGTATATAGCATGCTGGAAGAGTCCGTGTTGGCATGGCAGGTATATAGCATACTAGAAGAGTCCATGTTGGCATGGCAGGTATATAGCATGCTGGAAGAGCCCGAGTTGGCATGGCAGGTGTATAGCATGCTGGAAGAGTCCGTGTTGGCATGGCAGGTATATAGCATGCTGGAAGAGTCTGTGTTGGCATGGCAGGTGTATAGCATGCTGGAAGAGCCCGAGTTGGCATGGCAGGTGTATAACATGCTGGAAGAGTCTGTGTTGGCATGGCAGGTGTACAGCATGCTGGAAGAGTCCATGTTGGCATGGCAGGTATATAGCATGCTGGAAGAGTCCGTGTTGGCATGGCAGGTGTATAGCATGCTGGAAGAGTCTGTGTTGGCATGGCAGGTATATAGCATGCTGGAAGAGTCCGTGTTGGCATGGCAGGTATATAGCATGCTGGAAGAGTCCGTGTTGGCATGGCAGGTATATAGCATGCTGGAAGAGTCCGTGTTGGCATGGCAGGTATATAGCATGCTGGAAGAGTCCGTGTTGGCATGGCAGGTATATAGCATACTAGAAGAGTCCATGTTGGCATGGCAGGTATATAGCATGCTGGAAGAGCCCGAGTTGGCATGGCAGGTGTATAGCATGCTGGAAGAGTCCGTGTTGGCATGGCAGGTATATAGCATGCTGGAAGAGTCTGTGTTGGCATGGCAGGTGTATAGCATGCTGGAAGAGCCCGAGTTGGCATGGCAGGTGTATAACATGCTGGAAGAGTCTGTGTTGGCATGGCAGGTGTACAGCATGCTGGAAGAGTCCATGTTGGCATGGCAGGTATATAGCATGCTGGAAGAGTCCGTGTTGGCATGGCAGGTGTATAGCATGCTGGAAGAGTCTGTGTTGGCATGGCAGGTATATAGCATGCTGGAAGAGTCCGTGTTTGCATGGCAGGTATATAGCATACTAGAAGAGTCCGTGTTGGCATGGCAGGTATATAGCATACTAGAAGAGTCCGTGTTGGCATGGCAGGTATATAGCATACTAGAAGAGTCCGTGTTGGCATGGCAGGTATATAGCATGCTGGAAGAGTCCGTGTTGGCATGGCAGGTGTATAGCATGCTGGAAGAGTCTGTGTTGGCATGGCAGGTATATATGACTTGGTTGATGCATGTCATCGTTTCGCAATTGCGCGTATCGATGTTCATGATGTCAATCACTGGATTGTCTGGTCCAGATTCGATTATTTACAGACCGCTGGAATATTGGTGAGTGCGGTGTTAAGCAACAAATAAACAAAACAAAACTTCATTTGACGCCACCGTTCATTAACTTATCAGAAACATTAGACACTGTTGATTTTGCTAAGTCCTCTCAACATACCTATTGATATTGATATTGCACTTTAAATTGATACTTCTTACTTCAAACAACAAACATCTATGTTATTCCTCGTTCCCAGACTGCCCCTGTCCCATTACTTTTATTTACATGAAAAAAATGTCACACTCGAAATCACAGTCATGGAAAGTTCTCCTTGAGAATACGTGTACATACCTTGTTAAGGTCTGTTTGGTGGTGTAAATATTCATGTACTCACCCTCAGCTGAAATCTAGCACTGTCCTGTATCTGGCTACCTCAACTCCCCCTGATACACAGGATGCTTGTTCTATACACTTCTTATACACTGTTGGTTTTGTGTCTTGATGTAACGTGTGTGACAATATCAGTATCACTTATGTCAAAATAATATTCACTTCCAAACACGTCATGCAATTTGAATTTGCATTTAACTGATACTTGCAAATTGTAACCGTGATCCATACATTCTGTACATATCCCATCGACATGGGACTCGCTGTGCTTTGTCTGTTGAAGGGGATCAATGCCTCACGACACGGTTTTAAACGATGCACATATGTGCATCCAGTAAGCTCAAATGTGGAGAATGGACGCCAGAAAAAGAATATACTGCGTCCCCCAGGAGTCATTGTACCCCCAGCGCACTAAGAGCAGTAATGGGCGTCTGTTATTACATCCATCACATGGTCACTGGTTCATTCCATGCTTTTAAAAAAATAATGTAAACTACACCATTTCATTACGCTGTAAAAGGCGACTAACGGGATCGGGTGGTCAGGCTCGCTGACTTGGTTGAAGCATGTCATCGATCCCAATTGGATCGATGCTCATGATATCAATCACTGGATTCGCTATGCAGGGTTGCCAGAAACCTATGATGTGGGTTCGAATCCCGGCTCGCCCCGATTATGTTTCTAGGTTTGTCAGCACCATGTCCGTGGTCATGGGTTTCACCGAAGTGGTAAACGTCTGAGACCTGCATCACTTCGCACTTTCCTCCAACATTAAGCTGACACACCGCGATATAACTGGAATACTGTTAAAAGCGGCGTTAAACCTAGCTCACTTATTATTATTATTATTATTATGCATGTATAAACATATATAATGCTATTGAAATCTGGTAACTATTTTAAATTCACTAAATGTTTCTGTCATTTTGTATTGAATTTAAGTGTACTGTAATTTTCTAATTGTATGTATGTTTTAGTCAAAGCTTTAATTTCAATATGGTGCTTTGTCACGTCATTAATCGGACCAAGACATGTGAAGCAAAACATCAATTAATATTGCCACTGTACATCTGGTGCTTGCCTTCATTGTTGGCTAAATCTGAATGGCAAAGCTTATGAACATGTATGTCATTGTTGCAAAGTGAACTGCACTTGCTTGTGCTAAAGTTGAATTTTGATACATTTCTATTATGAAATAAAGTATTACTTTTAAACATTTTCTCTAGATACTTTTTTGTAGGGTGTCGAAAAACGACATTTCAAATTATACTGGCGCCGACAAAGTGTCAAACATGTTTGGTATGCTGCCAAGTACTGCAATGAAATTACTCTGAAGCTGGTAATGCTTTCAAAATGGTTGTAAGGAGGACGTGTTCGAGGGTGTCATGTTTTGTGATGACGATTTTCTTCCCCTCAACGTCCAGGACAAGACAATTGAGAAGCCGTTATTGCTGCAACACCATACGTCTTTACCTCCAGTTCACACCAGTTAGGGGCGGTCGGGTAGCCTAGTGGTTAAAGCGTTAGCTCGTCACGCCGAAGACCCGGGTTCGGTTCCCGACATGGGTACAATGTGTGAAGCCCATTTCTGGTGTCCCCCGCCGTGATATTGCTGGAATATTGCTAAAAGCGGCGTAAAACCTCACTCACTCACTCACACCAGTAAAGAAGCTCCATACACTGAACAAGCTCCTCATCTGACACAAGGTATTTCGAACAAATAACAAGAACTCCACGCAGTGCCGACACGTCAATTTCCCTGGATGATTGACACCTCAAAAACAGAATTACAGAATGTTTCAAAACAAAGTGTATGCGCAAAGAAATGCGCAAAGAAAGACACTATATTATAACCATAAATTCCTGTTTATGCCGAGAGCCACACAACACCTTTCTAATACATTTTCAACAGACGTCCTCTTCCCTACCAACATATCTGATAGTTTGAGGGAAACCTTATCCCTCGCGACAGGCGCAGCTGCGCATGCGCAAGGCGGGAGCACCTAACTTCTTTCCGGTGTGTCCAGGTGACAAGGAATTTTTTCGTTTGATACACCTTAACATGTGATTACCGTTCCACACTTTACAAGTCACACTAGATCATCACAAGCTTCAACTACAGACAAACAGTTCGCAGTTCTACAGCAGAGAACGGAGGTATAAGAAGGTAGAAGTCTCTGGAAAGTAATTAGTTTAGAGAACGTATTGTGGGATGAGGACTCCTGTCTACAGAGGCAGACTACAGTAACGACCCGTGCAAATGTGGATGAACACCACCAAAGCACTGGAGCTAGAAGTTCCACCTCCACCAGTTCGAATCTCAGAACTACATTGGTTGTTAACTCGTCAGAACGTTATGCCCGGAATCCCACTATAATAACCCCCTCCTCTACATCATCTCTACACAGACGCGTTAGGCGAAGGATGGGGCGCCCACATGAACGACATTACAGATCAGGGACAATGGTCCACCCACGAAAAGGAGTTACACATCAACTGCCTAGAAATGAGAGTGATAAATCTAGATCCAGAAGCATGGCTAGATCGTCTGCAGCATTCGTCAGTAAAGATCTCAAAAGAGAACTCGGGTGCTTAAAAACAGCAACAGGCAGGCACGAAGTCTCAGCCTTTCTTGAAGGAGGCTACAGGTTTGTTTGCCTTGGTAGACTCAGTGAGTTTACAGGATCGAGGCAAGACACATTCAGGGCAAGTTGGATATCCCAGGAGATTACCTATCCCGGAAGAGCAAGATAGTACAGTTGATGGCCCAGTTACTTAGGTACCGCCATTCGCTATAGTTCTCTCCTCCTCGACAATTCAATGTATTATAGTTTGTTTGTTTGTTGTTTAACGCCGCACTCAGTAATATTTCAGCTATATGACGGTGGTCTGTAAATAATCGTGTTTGGACCAGACAATCCAGTGATTGATGCCATGAGGATCGATCCACGCAATTGGGATCGATGACATTCATCAACCAAGTCAGCGAGCCTTACCACCCGATCCCGTTAGTCGCCTTTTATATTACGACAAGCATAGTCGCCTTTTAACGGCAAGGATGGGTTGCTGAAGACCTATTCTATCCCGGATCCTCAAGGGGCCAATGTATTATAACCCACTTCTTGTAACTAAATTAAACTCACTCCATTCAGTTATCAGCAAACCAGCATTCCTCAGTCCATATGTACAAATTAATATCAACTTGATTTCGATACTTCACACACAGTTACAGCTAACGGAAAAGATTATCGTGCAGGTACCAGTGAGAAACACATATCAAGTATATTTTTAAAGCTATAAAATGGTCTTCTTTAATTTATGAGGTGTTTAGTTATCCTGTACAACATTTAGTTCAAACTTGTTTACTTCATTATTCAATAACCATGCGAAAATGGCCTTATTTTTGGTGTCGAGATCCTCTAGTAAAAGCAACTTGAGACATGTCAGCCCGAATTTTAATTAAACATATTTAAATTTCTTAACTTTACAATTCGGGGAATTTCCAGGTTCCTAATGTTAAAGTATCATTATTCTGATATGAAATGAAAGAGGAGAGTACAAACTATAAAAATATAAGCAATTGAGTGGGTGCTAGAGTGAGTGAGAGTCAGTGAGTCAGTCAGTCAGGGAGTCAGTCAGTGAGTAATTCAGTGAGTCAGTCAGTCAGTGAGTCATAGTCAAGTCAAAGATGTTTATTGTATCAAAGGCCATCGGCCCATATACAAGTTCAGATAAATACAGTGGGTGAGAATTTACAGATTGGGAGTCAGTCAGTGACGCAGTCAGTGAGTCAGTCAGGGAGTCAGTCAGTCAGTCGGTGACTCAGTGAGTGAGTAAGTCAGTCAGTGACTCAGTCAGTCAGTCAGTCAGGGAGTCAGTCAGCGAATGAGTCAGTCAGTAATTGTATGATTGAGTGGACAAGAAGTGTGTAGGGCCACGAGAAAGTCTCTGATAAGGCTTTACGGAAAGAAAAGCAACATAAAATAAATCAAGAATAACAAACGATTGTCATTCTACCTGTATTCATATTTACAAAAAGACGTTACTTCTTTTCCTTCTTGCAGGTATTTTATTAAAGTCTACATATCGGCACTTTTCTATACATTCATGTCCAAGCCAACTTCATGGAGGTTACATCTTGGTTGGAACAGCTACTACCATTATATCTCGAACCGAGATATATCTCGAGGGTCAAAAGAATCCACAGTCTATTGCTCCCACTTCATTTTATGATATGTTATATTTTCAATTAAAAATATATAAGTTAGCGTGATATCTTAAAAATGAACTGTACATGTACTTGTGTTTGGTCAGCACTCAAAGCATACTTCTACATTCTTTTATATTTTAGAATATAATTTGATTTAAGAGTTTAAAACGTAAAAAAATAATACGCACAAAACAATTGCTGATGGGTCTTAGACATCTGGGGGCATTCGCTGTGCAGAGTTTCGTCCTTTGGGCACGCCAGAAACCTATGGTTGTGGGTTCGAATCCCGGTTCGGCCCGATTATGTTTCTAGGTTTGTCAGCACCACACCCGTGCTCGTGGGTTTCACCAAAGTGGTAAACGTCTGAGACCTGCATCACTTCGGGCTTTCCTCCCACATTTAGCTGACGCGCCGTGATATAACTGGAATACTGTTAAAGGCGGCGTTAAACCAAACTTACTCACTCACTCACTCACTCATAGGCAAAAGATGTTATTCTAAGAAGAAGCGTCGGATTTAAAAAAAAGTTTTAAAAAACCGTCCAAGATACATGTATTGTTTGGTAAGTCTTCCATGTGATAGATTTCGAAAAGGAGTCCATTGAAGGTCATTTGTTGACGAGAGGAGAAATCAAAAAGAATATATTATGAAAACTGTATACCAACTTCCTGATTGATATGAGAGTAAAGGTCAGGGCATCGACAGATAAACATGAGAGTGTATGACAGATTTAAAACCTCGTGACACCTTCCATAGAGTCAAACGACAACATGGAGTCTGATCAATCTGCGACACCTTCCTCAAGAGACGGTTCGACGAATAACATTCATCTTGGCCTTACGGACCCGAAAACCACAGCACCTACCCCAATTGGCAAGGTAAACAGGAGATAATTCATCATCAGAATAGGTCTTCAGGCGACTATGCTTGTCGTAAAAGGCGACTTTGCTTGTCGTAAAAGGCGACTATGCTTGCCGTAAAAGGCGACTATGCTTGCCGTAAAAGGCGACTATGCTTGTCTTTAAAGGCGACTATGCTTGTCTTTAAAGGCGACTATGCTTGCCGTAAAAGGCGACTATGCTTGTCGTAAAAGGCGACTTTGCTTGTCGTAAAAGGCGACTATGCTTGCCGTAAAAGGCGACTATGCTTGTCTTTAAAGGCGACTATGCTTGTCTTTAAAGGCGACTATGCTTGTCTTTAAAGGCGACTATGCTTGCCGTAAAAGGCGACTATGCTTGTCTTTAAAGGCGACTATGCTTGTCTTTAAAGGCGACTATGCTTGTCGTAAAAGGCGACTATGCTTGCCGTAAAAGGCGACTATGCTTGTCGTAAAAGGCGACTATGCTTGTCTTTAAAGGCGACTATGCTTGCCGTAAAAGGCGACTATGCTTGTCGACAAAAGGCGACAAACGGGATCGAGTGGTCAGACTCGCTGACTTCGTTGATGCATGTCATCGTATCCCAATTGCGTGGATCGATGCTCATGATGTCGATCACTCGATTATTTTACAGAACGCCGTCATATAGCTGGAACATTGCTAAGTGCGGCGTTAAGCAACAAACAAACAAAAATAATCATCAGTAATAGATCAAAATGGGTGTGATCCCTTCTCTCTTTCATCATTGGTTAGGAATCTGGTTCTAAGACAAGAAGTCTGTCATTGAATCTTTAATGAACCTTTTTTTATGATTAGATTTTTTTTTAAGTAAACAAACTTTGGGAGATGATCAGACACCATCTGGATATAACAAATACTGTCATTTATCATGTTGTGACTGACATTGCGTAAAAGTAACTTGTAGGCTCTCACAAATTCGTTGGTAAACTGTGGAGCGTCTGTCAGATAGCAAAACATATCTGTGAAAGTTATCTCTGGGCATGTCGGATCATCAACACAGACATTTCGCAAACAATACGGGTCAGTCAAAGTACAAGTGTGCGATGCTTCAGGTTTATCACGTATCTTTTGAGTGCCTCAGTGGGTATGTTAAGTACACAATCCGACTATTGTTTGCTTTCTGTGATACACCGGTTCGCATTATTACCGTTATTGTTACTTTATGTCTACCTGTGCCTGAATCAGCGTAGTTCTTGACGTCACTTCCGTCAAAATACGGATGTTTTTATACTGATATGACAAGTTGACTCTCAATATACAATAGTAGTAGTAGTTGTAGCAGTTTATTTAGTTTAGTAGTTCTAGACATTAATTAGAAGACCTTAATGCGTAGCAATTTTAGTAGTAGTAGTAGTACTAGTAGTAGTGGTAGTAGTAGTGGTAGTAGTAGTAGTGGTAGTAGTAGTGGTTGTCAGGGTTGTTGATTATTCGTTTGTTGTGTATTCTTCCATGACATTGAAGAATGCTTGATTTTGATTAGTTAAAAAGAGGTATCCTTTATTCCCACTGAAATCTCTTTTAAATTAGGCCTTTTCACACACAAAACATCATGCTTAGGAATACATCGATAGCATACATATCTATTCACAGCAAATGCCTCCGATAACCCATCAGAACAGGAGTCATCATCATCATCATCATTTATTGTATTCTGGCCATAGGCCCATATACATACGTGGAGTCCATACCGTATTCCCTCTACTGCACGACCCGTGAAGATCCGGATTAGAATAGGTCTTCAGGAATCCATGCTTGCCGTAATAGGCGACTATGCTTGTTGCAAGATTATTTATAGACGGCCCTCATTTTAGCTGAAATATTGCCGAGTGAGACATTAAACAACAACAAGGAAGGGTTCAGTAAAACATTTTTAGCCTGGACTCAGGAGGGGAAATATTTTTTAACTGAAAATAATGTAATTATCCTTGTTATTTTTAACAAATAAATCGATGATGAACAACTATAATTGTGAAATGTCATTTATTGTAGTTAAATTAACATTCAGTTTCAACCTTTCAACAATTTTATATTTCCATTTAAAAAGTATATGTTTCTTCTCACGAAAAAGGCTTTGCAAAAGAATTTTTGTAGCTTTTAGGGTACTTTTTCTCCTTAAAAAAGATATTCTGAAGTGTTTATTTCTCTATAATGGGCCTCACAGTACAAAAAGAGAAACACATGGAACACATTTTCCCATGAAGAAAATCTGTACTTATATTATATCCAGTTACGAAAATGCTAAGTTTGTATTTTGTTTCCTGGGTAGTAAAAAAAGGCACATTTATGGTTCCAGCAGGGATGCAGGGGTTCCCATCCCACCTCCTTGAAGCATATTTCTATAACATGTGAGAATATGTAACTTGACCAGTTGGGGATAAAATTTCAGCAAAAAGTATTTTTCTTCTATGTTTCATTTAGAAGATGGCATGATAAACATGTGACGTAGTTCTATGGGCAGACACTGCGGTGTAGGTACTGCGCCGTTATCAAGCAAGTGACTTGTTCCAAACTTGTTAAACAGGTCAACCAAACACAATTGATATGTGATTTGTTTTCATCTGGCATGCTCTATGAAAGGTCTGCGTCCCCCTTTTCTTAAACGCTATATCTCTGCCTGTGTTTTACAACCATGACAACAGAGCAACTCTAATAATTTCATTTTTTCTGATTTTAGATTAAGACAATTGCAGTCTTGCATAAAAAAGAATCGGTATTTCTGGCTGTGTCTTTTAAAGCTGCACACTCCCATTCAGGCAATATCTATGCTTGTGTTTAACGACAGAGGAACTACCGAATTACCGGTATTTCCTGTTTTCTGATTTAAGATAAAGACATTTGCTCGCCTTGATCGAAAAGAACGGTTCTTTCTGCTTGTGTCGACTATCAACATCTTGGTGGCGGTTGGACTGACCATCTACAGTCTGGTAGTGGTCCTCAAAACTGACCCGGAGTCATCAGATTTCACCTTCACTATACTTCTACTTATCAATGCTGGTAATAAACATTCTTTCATGAATTAAAAAAAAGCCTCAATTCTGTTTTGTAAACCAGAGGTTTCAAATCACAATAATTACCTCTGACTGAAAAAAATACTTTCAAATATGCTTCCTGAAAATCATTGTGTATTAGCTGTTGACCCATAAGTTATTTAATTCATATTTGTTTTTATAAGTAGTGCGTGAAGTGATTAAGTGGAACCATTTTCATTACAAATATGCCTCTGTTCACCCAGCAGTGAATGGGTAACTGGTAGGATGAGATGGCAGTTTGACACTTGACTTTCTAGCGCCTCACGGGCAGCTAGTTGTATGAACCCAAGGAAGCTGAGAATTAAGTCGAATGCACAGTGATCTATTGACCGGGGGCAATAATGTAGCGCTTTCATCGTGCTTTAGGGTGTGGATTTGTTGCATTATTAATATGCAAATTATTATATCATTATCATCATGTTTACGCGTTTACCGTTGGGCTGCGTACAATAATGAAGAAAATAAACACAGTTTTTAAAAGACAAAGGATTCATTTTTTTAACTGGCTAAGGCATCATATTGATTTGGGTTTTACTACAACAGAAATGAGAATGCTACTTCTGAAAAAAATCTTCTCTGAAAAACATATTCTCTCCCTGTAGCCGTGGAAACCAAAGCTTTAATTTCTTAGTGTCGAAATGTGCAAATGCTCTTTTTACACAAGCCTACTTGGAGAGACTGAGAAAAGTACCAATAAAAGTCGGATTTGCATATTTTTGTGCTAATTTTCCCCTGCATGCATTTTCCTGTAACAATCTTTAAAAACGTTGCAAAGAAAGTAAAAAGAAGGGCGAGGCTTTATATACCACGGCACACATAGCAACAGGTTCAGATAACTTTTGGTAAGGTCAAGCATCATCTGAAACGTCTTTTAGATGTATTTTCCACTGACCTGCAAATCCGTAAACCAGAAAATAAAGGAAATCTGGTCTCTCTATTATTTGAAAGTTTGCAAAATCACAATTTCTGTGTCATGACCAAACATCCCCAAGTTTTGTTTTCATGTTCAGGTTTCTGCATCTTCTACGTCGTCCATGGTTTGTTTCGTGAGCGTGTCTACGAGATATACGCACTGATGGCGGCCATGTTTGTTGTCACCATGTACTGTGTGTTGGAGTTTGGTGTTAATGAAGAAGGGAGAACAACCATCAAACTGGTAAATCTACACTTTTATGTTTTATTTTTGACAGATTTGGGGTTTACTTAATAGCTTGGAGGGTCGAAATAAGAATGCATTTGTGTAGGTGAATAATTATGCATTTTATTTGCATAGGTTGGTTGATTTACCGGTACAAGAACAAGTGAATGCTATTTCCGAGTAAGGTGCCGGATGTTTATTTTGGCACTGACATCTGTATCTTGTATCTGAGAAGGCTTTGTTCACTCCCCCGTGAAGATCCGGGATAGAATTGACCCATGCTTGACTTGACAGGAAACTAACGGGATCGCATGGTCAGACATAGTGATTTGGTTGATGCATTTCATCGAAGATCAATACTCATGATGTCTTATGAGTGAATTGTTTTGTCCAGTCGCGATTATTTACGTCATACATCTTGAATACTTCTGAGTGTTGTGTTAAACAACAAATAAACATGTCTTGGAACTATTTGTTTTGCTTCATTTAAGTATTACATTTTTTTAAGGTAGTATGCCAACTAGGAACGATGTCACAATCAGTACTTGTGAAATAGCTCTTCCTTGACTTTGGTACATACCCAATTCTAGTCAATCAGAGGTTTCAAATCCACTAATAACCTCTGAAACAGTCGATTGATATTTATAGAAAGTTCATCATTCACACTCGTGTTTGGTAGGCACTTTCAAATAGTGATATCAAGAATTTGAAGTTATATAATGCAACTTTGCAGTTCAAACACCATGCAAAGTATGTATGACAAAACAATTGGGGCAGAATACATGGTAGAAATCATGTAAGAGAGTGTATTGCAAATTTGAGAGTCAACACAGAGTTTGCGATTTGTCAATAACTCTAACTTTATTATCACATTGTGACATCATGATGGTGGTATACTCTGTCCAGTCCGCGGAAATGTAGAGAATGTACACAGGAAAAAGATAATAATATTCACTATAGCTTTAGTGCATCAAGAGCAGTTACTGTGTCTGTTACGTGCATTTCATCCACTCATCACGACCACTGTACACACGAACATTGATTCAGTCCTGGCTCTGAAGTAATTATGTAAACGTAAAGTACACTGAACCATTTCATTACTTTACAGGACCCTTAAATTACCTGCAAGGGCCCTTAAAATTAATTATTGGGGGTCCCCTGGACCCACTCTATGTTTGTCAATAATGCAACAAAAGCATGCAAGGTTCACTTCATGTTCGTTTTGTAGAAACACTAAGAATAATGCTTTTTACCGATTTAACATGTGTTAGTCTACACAGTGACTGTGAGTGAGTGAGTTGGGTTTAACGCCGCTTTTAACAGTATACCAGTTATATCACGGTCTGTCACATTAATGTGGGAGTGTGGGAGGAAAGCCCGAAGTGATGCAGGTCTCAGACGTTTAACACTTCGGTGAAACCCACGAGCACGGTTATGGGGGGTGACAAACCTAGAAACATAATTGGGGCGAACCGGGATTCGAACCCACAATCATAGGTTTCTGGCGTACCCAAGGGACATAACTCTGCACTGCGAATCGCGGCGCCTTAGACAACTGGGCCACCCGTGCCCCCCACAATGACTGTGAAGTTTCCCAATGACATTTATCAAATATGCAGTAATCACTTGTGCTTTGTACAAACACTATAGTTCTGAAATGCAGTCGTGTAATTTCAATGGATTTTTCATTTGTTCAACGTGTATTTTAAATTAATAATATGTAATACACAGATTGTTCCATGAGTTCAAGAAAGCTTGGTTTCGCTTCTGAACATTATATAATTAACATGAACCTGACATCTCTCAGACGCATTTCCCACCCTCTAACGCCATCTATATATCCCAGAACATCCCAAATGGTATCACACAACATGTTCAGAAGTATCAGTGGAAACCACTGTACCCTATCCAAGTGTAGTGTAGGTTCAGGCCAAATAGCTGGTTTAGAACATCATCACTGAAAGTTAGCTTCTCTTCCTTTGGTAAATGTTATAGTAAAATTGTGTTTTATTTTCAGGTCCGTATGATCTTAGCAATCGTCTTCACCCCGCCAAACTATGCACTGGGCTACTTTGTTGCAAAGGCTTTTGGATATGTGAGGTTTGAAACAGTTGCAGCTTCAGCACACCTAAATCGTAAGTATCAGCCTTCGGTTTCAGATCGTTACCATAAACGAAAATAATAACCTGTAAATTTGTATTTGGAATATTTGAATCAGACATGATAGTTACAAATCAATGGCAAGGGTCCTTGTCATTATCCTAATGTTGAATGTTCAAGGTTGAGAGGGTCACATGATTTAAATACTACAAGAGCAAACCTAAATGAACCCATGGCCCCTTTAATTCGATCACTGGTGGTGACTTGCATGACTTATGTAATTTATGGTGTTCATGTTGACTATACTTGCTGTTTGTTTTTCAGAGCTCTACAGACAGGCAGACATATTTTCCTGTCTTTTAAAGTTTGACTGTCAGGCGTCGGTAAAACGTTTTTCATCAAGTATAGAATGCGTTTATTGATGACGAACACATATGAGGGGCTGCCTGTACCCTTTTAGTACCCTGGTTTCGGGGATCTATTTAGAGGGTTTTCGGGACTCAGCCGTGTGGTTTCGCGGGACGCAAGTAAAATAGTATTTGAAAGACATATTTAACATTTGAAAAAAAAGTAATGGTGTTCGCCAAAATAATCCTTTATACATTTAAATTCATATTTTCAGTAACGTAACTTCAAATCGCAAGTGTTTTAGTTTTAAGTAATATTCAGGAGTCAGGTTTGAGCAATAAGAGAAACATTACATAGTATTCAGGATTCAGGAGAGGGCGGGGTTGGCATTCTCATACGATCTCATGTTTTTCCTGAGCTTTAACTAACATGTACCTTGCACTGATTTGACCCAGATTAAATCTTTAGGTAACACTGTATCATTTTCTCGTAAATTCGGGTCTTGATGGGGAGTGGTCGTTGGTCAGTAGTCAGTACAATTTGGTGCCTTAGTCAAAGTCAGTGGTCAATATATTTTCGGTTTAGTCAGTATGATGTTGTGATTGGTCTCGGTATCAGATAGTCAGTAAAACTGTAGCACACCGGAATGTAAAATGCGAAAGCATCTCTGTGGAAATGTGGATCATCAGTCTGTTTAATTAAACATGCGGACAGCTGATTCTGTTTTATTTCTGCAATTTCTGTTTTGCAAATTCCAAAAACTGACTTTTTGTGTCGTTAGATGTGGTTAAATATGATTTCTACGAGATTTTAGAACGATTATGAAACATAAAAAGCTAATTATAAAGGGGTTGTTTTACGCTAAATCATATACCCCTTCAGGACCCTCCCTATTGGCATAATTTGATTAGACAACATCCGAAACATCCTGATTCATTGTTCCTTTCAACAATGTTCAACAATTAGATAATGCATAATCTTGCGTTGTGTTTTTACTTTTGGTGCACATACTTACATTATCTTTACTTATCCTATCTCACACATTGCAATTAGTCTTTTTCTACGAACAGAAGGCGGAAAAACGTGCTCGCGAATGCAACCGTTCGCAGGTTGAAACACCTCACCCGAACGCAGTACACCCGTAAGGCACGAACCTTCAGTCGCTGAGTGTTCAAGACTTGTGGTTTTACTCCTGGTTAAACTTGGATTACCATGCTGTTTATCAACGTGTCTTTGCCGCTAGATCTACGTGGTTGTTGTACCATAGACACACACGGTAGTTACGCAATGCTTCAGTTCATCAATTTTGCAGTGGGTCTATTATCTACCGTGCCCGAAGTGGTTGATATACCACCTACCATTCGACAATGTCTGGCGATCAGTCTGACGTTTCACCCATCGCCGCCTTTGACATATCAGTAGAAAAGATAGTCCTACCTCGTACACCACTTTCTGTCACAAAGGACATTACATCATCGGCTGAGGAGACAGGTAGGTACGTATGCGCCGTGCCTTCTCCCTCTTTTGGTACTTATAACCGTCAAAGGTTCTATGAGCTACTCTATCCAGAGGCTGTTCCCATTCCCGACGAGAATGGTTCCCAGTCACATTCTTCACGGATCCGCAGTGAACGTCCGCCATCATCCCTTGCGCCGTGCTCCTCCACAAGACGCCTCTGGAAAGCTCCTTAGAACCTTCCACATCTCAACCTCCAGAATGAGTCCTTTAATGCGCCCACCTATCTTGGTCATACTTTCCCTGTCCGATCACTGTGGTATTTGAAGGCTCCATGAGTAGATGAGACCGCCTCCGTGGTCTCATGGTAAAGCGTCCGCTTAATACTTAAAGACGTTAAAGGCTAATTATAAAGGTTCTTATGTGATTGCAGCTCTCGAACATCCCACATTTCGCGAGTCCCGATTTGCTATCACAGTGGAATTGCAGCAACATGATCTTGCTAATGCCGTGCGACACGTGAAGATTCCGGGGTGGAATAGGTCTTCAGCAACCCATACTTGCCGTAAAAGGCGACTATGCTTGTCGTAAAAGGCGAATGCTAATGCTGTGCCTTTCATGGCGAGTGCTACCTGTACGTGCAGTCTGCACCAGCGGCAGGAACAACTTTGACGTCGGGGATACATCACTCAGTCGGAAATGGATTCAGAGTGCCCTCTTCAAATTTTGAAGCAGCTGTGATCAGCTCCCATACTCTTCAATGATGTACAGAAGGAAGTCGATGATGCAAGTGTTACAGTTAACTGCCAAACATTTCTTCCTATCATGCCTCAGGCTGAGGTCATCCCCACTTCCCAGAGCTTATTCCGTGCCTCCACTAGGACTGATTACAGATCCCGTTTTGACCAATCCTGTACAAGAGCCTGAAACCCTGGACAGCATTCCCAGGCTTCCACGCCCAAGTATTGTCTTTCGAGTGACCCCCACCAGAAGATTACAGAAGACTTTGCCCCACTGGACCATCCTGAGCGACCAGTATGTCACAACTGACCCAGAAGAGGGGTATCGGCTTCCCATAACAGAACCACTGCCGCTGGCGTCATCGCCACTTGTCATCCTAAATTTTCCCTGCCAGTCTGCTGATTGTCCAAGTTCTCTTTACCAAAATCACAAAGCCTGTCGTCTCCTACCTCCATTTGAGGCATACCTGGTAGATTGAATGCAGAACCATGCCAAGCGGGATGTACTTCTACATCAGTTGTTCTTTACCGGATGCCCTCTCCTCTGCCTAGTTTAGCTAGTCAACAAGGCAAGGTCTGATTTTCATTGGGGCAGTCTTCCTTAAAGCCAACAACCACATTCTTTTCCAACCAGAAAGGGGCCAAACACTAGTCGTGTAAAGTCTGCACCAGCGGCAGGAACGTATCGATCTTCTCGCTTTGGCACAGGCACTCATGGTATGGTCGTCTCCAACCACGACCACTCTAGCATTTCCTCCAGCTGTTCAGCAGTCAAACCGCCACTTCCTCCTACCTAATCGCGCACCTCATCTTCACCCGTTCCTCGCCTGTGCACACGGCCATTTAACGTCTGCAATAGCATCTCCGTGACGACGTGTATCGCCAATGACCATGTTGTCATGGATGCCTCTCAACAGGGCTGTGCCCAACTTCCAGACCTGCATGTAGTCAGACGACCACTGTTTTTGGCACATCAACCATATCAAGTTTGAGGCCGTTATTCTGGCCATATCTCACTGGGGAATAATTTCACTCCTTCAGAATTCTTGCCTTATGATCATCATGGACAACACCACAGTGGTATAGCAGATCAGGGATTCACAAGGTCATAGTCTCTGTTTCATCAAACATTCAGCCTGTTTCGTCTCGTCAACATGATCCAGATCACAGTTCTAGCACGTCACATTCACGCACAATCATCAGTCATCAACTGGTGGATTCTTTCGCCTCCAGGTTCAACAACCCCAAGACGTGCTTTTCATACCAAGGGAGGTCTGCATTCTCTCCTTCAGCGCTTCTACCTCTCATCCTAGGAAAGATTCAGTAGACTCGAACTCTAGGACTAATACTTATGGTAGCGCTCTTTGGGCCCGGTACAACTGTGGTTATCACGCCCTTCTCGACGTAGCCATGTCTCCTGTTTCTGACTTCAAGTGTGGAGAAGTCTCCTTCTTCACCCTCAAATTCGACAGTGTCGTCCGACCCGACATGCGTTCTACCTACACGTTTGGCTCATATTCAGAAATCACTGAGTTGTAAGGGTTATTCGTCATGTGTTGCTTATTAGTTCTTGACATGATAACTTTATGGTGTGAAATTATCTTCGTTTGCAAAATACTGTGACAACAACATATTTCCCTGCAATGTACATGCTCTAGATTGCAGAGGACGCCCTCAGTGGTCTAGTCGATTGAGCATCTCTCCGGAGAGCGACTCGATCCATGGCCGCGTCAAACAGACGTTAACAGATGGTACTTGTTGTTACCCTGCCTGGCGCTCGGCATTAAGAGCTCTAAACAAGGACTGTTCGGCTCGGAGTCAGTATACTGTGTCTGAGTGGCATAGTCATGTTTAACTGAAGCATGGTATCTCAGTGGGCTAGCATTGTAAAAACAGGATTAGTCCGAACCTGTACAAGCCACACACACATACACACACACACCTCCTCCTCAATTCTAATACTTATATGCCATATTGTTGTGACATTGGTATCGAGGAAAGTGAGTGAGTGATGTTTTCTTAACTTATGCTTTTTTAATTTCATTATCTCATCGGGGCGGTCGGGTAGCCTAGTGGTTAAAGCGTTCGCTCATCACGCCGAAGACCCGGGTTCGGTTCCCGACATGGGTACAATGTGTGAAGCCCATTTCTGGTGTCCCCCGCCGTGATATTGCTGGAATATTGCTAAAAGCGGCGTAAAACCATACTCACTCACTCATTATCTAATCATAAATAAGTCCAAACAAGTACAAACAGCCACACACACACGTACATGCACGTCGCTTTATTAGTGCAATAATTTTGAATGTGACTTTAAACGCCTTTTCGCCTTATTATGACACACTCACGGGGTGTTGCATCTTCATCCCAGGAAGGACTTTCTGGTCACCCTGACCGCATGTTTACTGTTGCACTACTTTCATTGATCGTTGGATTTGAAAATCAGCAGGAACTCATGCTTTATTTAAACTGTCACCGGCTATCTCCCTCACAACTGTCGCCTTTTGGCTCTATTCTACATTCCTCTTGGCTTTACCAACTTCCGGATGTAAAAACTTCCAGTACTTGCAATACGCATGAGACGTGTGCACTCGCACCAACATTGACTCTTCGTCGTCATTGCTCTGGCTCTAGTATCAGGGAGGGATGCCTCTGCCTGTCTGAGATTGTATTTGCGAGTCACATCCTCTGTGATGTCTCCTTCGAAGACGTTACTGGTCTTCACCATTTTGGACTGGGGGTTTTCTTGTTGCGAAGTCGCGTTTGCGAGCAAAGTTTCCACTTTTTGGTAGAAAGAAGAGACAAAATGCGATCTGTGAGACAGGAAAATTATTTAATATTAAATTGAATATATTTTTTTATTTACATTTCTAGATATCCTTTATGATCCTGGTATTGAAGAATGGTACCGACATCACGGTGCTGGAACAGGTCAATCTGGGCCTGGGGATACCATACACACTGGTGTGGTCAGTACTTGGCTGGTTTGTGGTGAGTGTGCATGTACAAACACGTGTAATGAGTTGTCACTGCAGCCAAGTGTGTGTGTGTGTGTGTGGGGGGGGGGGGGGGGGGGGCGTTGGGGAAGGGGTGGAACTACATGTGATAAGACCAATATGCTTTAAGAACCTTGTGCCATCAGTCCAATATGCCAATCAATATGCAAAGCGAAAAGTACTGTATATCCCAAGCACATTATTATTTAAACCATCCAGAATATGTCCAGTGAACAATGTATTTTGGGGGTTGAAGCTGAGGAATTTTTTTTTTTAAATCCTAGCCCGGTACGATGTGAGAAGACATTTTTTTGTATTTGACCAGAATGGTGAAGGTCTTAAATGAACTTGGGCTTACCTCCCACATTTTACTGAGAGCGTGATATAACTAAAATGCTGTTCAGGTCAATGGAGGTAATACATTTTCACTGAATGTCCATGTATCATGAGTTATTGGATCAATACCAGTACAAAACTACATCTCTCCTGAGACACAGACCAGTCTGGTTTGGACAACATTGTGTGCGAGATTCTCTCAAGAGTTACCCTCCTTGGTCATCAGTCCATAGTTTATCATACCCCCGACCTAAAAGGGCAGGGGTATATGGTTATACCAAGGAAGTCCTTCCGTTCCTGCTTCTGAGGACATTTGTTTGTGGTATCTATGACTTGAAAACTACAACATAGTTTCTTTTCAAAATTGGTGAACATCTATATGAGAGGTATAATGCGAAGTTGGATTTCAATATGTGGATTTTCTGAATAAATACAGCTTTTTGTCATTTCTTAATTTAGATTTTATTACTGAAATATTTGTCCGACCTCTAACTTGAAAACTTCTTCATGGTTTCTTTTCCAATTAGGGGTACAGTTTCTATACCAGTAGGAAAGGTGCAGTGCAAAGTTGGATTTTGATAAGCAGGTTTCCTGCGGGGAAAAAAACACTTTTTTATGTTTTGAACCTAGAAATATGTTGGAATCGAAGTCGGGGTATCAGTAAGCCTGTCTCACGTTTTGTCTTGCTTCATATAATATAAGCTTGAGTTTTGTTGCAATGGTTCCAGTTGAAGGTAAAAGCATGGGTTTACCTGGGCCTATCTTTTGGTAAGTCATTGGGACTTTCAGTACCAATTTCTGAGGTCATAGCTATGCAAGGGTGACCACATTACCAACAAGAAGTAAAATTTATAACACATGTCACACTATCAAAAAGCACTGCAGTTGTATTTGTCGTATGAAAAAGTCTTTGTTAGGTTCATATTATTATTCAAGAATGGTTACAATCTTGAACGACGTTCAATATGGCCGATCGCCAGCTAGCACGTGCAATACTTCGTAGGTGATGCACCTTGCACGTGACGCACTTCGCACGTGAAGCAAACAGAGTTACTTCCCCTAGACCTCTGCATAGCAAATACACCACACTCTTCCTTCCTTCAGTTGTATGTTCCATCATTATACTAGTGGTATAATAAAATAATTTAGCTGAAACTTCTCCAATGAGGCCGAACTTACCGTCGATTCGGGAAAACACTGAAGTATGGAAAATACTGAAAGCGGAGGAGTAGAATTGCAGCCTACTGATAGAAACGTATTTTCGTATGGGTCAAAAGATCCGTTGCAGATTAAAGGAACTTTATCTACTGATGATGCATATGCTGATAGATGCATAACTGCAGAACCGTCATCAATCTCAATCAATGAGACAATTATCATTAAGTGTCAGAAAAAAAGTTGACGAGAAACGTAAAGAACTTGAACAAGTTGATGTAATTGAAACTGTCATAGGACCTACTCCATGAGTTTCACTCCCAAACTAGGGAAGGATATGCGTGGACATGAAAAGGGTTAACAGAGTGGGTATTCGTAAAAGTCAACCCATACCAACAGTTGAAGATATTACTCATGACATGAATGGTGCTACAAGATTCACCAAATCGACCTTGAACCTGAGTCACATGTTATCATGACCTTCTCAGCTCACAAAGGACTATCCCATGACAAAAGACTGATGTTCGGGATTTCATCTGCTCCAGAAAGTAGTTGTACTGAACATGATCAAGAAAGCAGGGTGGACACAAGACAAGTCAAAATAAAAGTTTGGCATGGACAAGCTAGTCTTAACAGGGCACACGTCTTCCATAACATGGCATTACAGCGAAAGCAATATTGACGTCATGGTAAATGTCAAAGAACTTACAACACCGCCTAAAGTTAGAAGTTTCTTAGGTCTTGTACACGACTGTGTTAGGTTCATTCCTGATCTGGCAACTATATCAGAACCGATGGGACGACTTACTCGTTCAACTAGAGAATAGCACTGGGGAAAGCAACAGCAAAACTCGATTCAGGTAAATGACTAGTTATGGTGTACTACAAAAACGACGCTATGTCAAGAATATTGTTGATGCGAGTCCAGTTTGAAGCCATCCTAATTCAGAAACAGGTAGAGGCTGGAAGCTTTTACCAAGTAGCATATGCGAGTAGAGAACACTCGTAGATAAAAGATATTCTCAAACCGAGTAAGAAGCAACAGCATTAGTTTGGGGACGTGAGCGAGCTCAAAAGTACATGTATAGAATAAAGGTTGAGCTTGAAACTGACCACAAGCCATTAGAGGTCATTATTTTCATTTGTCAAAACCACCAGCAAGTACTGAGCGATGGGTTTTGACACTACGTCTTTACGTCTTCACAAAATGCAGCAGGTACCTTATCAAAATTACCGCAAGAAATTTACAAAGTAAGACACAATGTACATATACAACACAACACTCTGTGTTATTTACATGAATCTTAGGTGAAGGTTAAACGACTTTACAGTTTTTATGTGAGTTACACTGTAAGGAAGTTTCTACTCTGTCCCAAGCTTCGCAGAGAACTGAAGAGGTGGACCTGGGTGCTTGCTGGGGCCGGTGTTGCCAAGCCTGCTTACTACGTGTATAAACTTATTAAAGTGAGTAATGAATATATGGAATTACTACATTAAATATCTCAGGTAATTATAACTTCGTTGTTGTGTGTGTGTGTGGGAGGGGTGGGGGAGGAGGACATAAACACTTTTTAATATGTTTTTAATATTTTAAATGCTGCTCATCATTGGGGAGCACCATCATGGAACTTTTTGTTATCCTTGGCACAACTTGGTAGTCACAGGCTAGTGGAACAGTATGAATTATGAGTGAATATAGCTTTATGCCGCTTTTAGCAATATTCCAGCAACGAAAGGGACACCAGCAATGGGCTTCACTCATTGTACCCATGTGGGGAATCGAACCCGTGTCTTTGGCGTGACGAACGAAGGCTTCACCGCCGCCCCGTATGAATTATGAAGGCTATGTTTGTGGTGTTGACATTACTTATATGTGCAGTTGTGAAGGTAGACTGGTTAATTGCTAAGTGATGTATAGATAGTATATTGTAATATGAGGCTGGTGATACTTTGATACTGCAAGGGCAGTATTACATTAGAAATAAATACATTTGCCATATGAATGAAGAAATCATTGATTATTTGATCTTGTGATCTATTTATTGTCAATAATCCTCATGAAGATATGCTTGGGAAAGCCTTTGTCATTTGAATAATTTTATCTGAACCACTGCAAATTTTGGTTGAGGCAATAGGATTAGTGTTAATTAGCCACATAATACTATAACGATGCATTGATAACAGTTGATAGCAGTTATTAAAGGGCAAGTTCACACGGAAATTAACCTATTTTTCTTGTACTTTTTCCACATTAAAAGTGTTAACCTAGAAGTGCCATAGACAAAAATATAAAAATATCACAATTAATTAACATATTTTTCGCATTAAAACGATTTATATTTTTCACATTTACCAAGTGTTCTATTTCCATAACAAAAACACCATGGCTTATGCCCCTTGCAATATGACGTCATTGGTGCCAATTGATAAACATTATGACGTCATCATGCTTTGTTAGAGCCGCTTCACGTGGTGTAGGTCTAGGTGTGTGATTCTAGCGTCTCAGATGCCAGCCAGCATAGTGTTATGCTGAGTCACCACTGCGCCGGAGTGTGTCGTAGGCCATGTTGTTTTACCGCAAACTGGTACTTGATATCTTTTGCGTTGAGAATAGACAGGGACCCAGTTGAATTGGCACCAATTACGTCATAATCTAAGGGGGATAACTCAGGCCTGTTTAGCTCGAAAAACGAAGGCCTCATAACGGCATATCATTTTCACACTATTGTGAGCTTCCTACTTTCACTGTGAAAAAAATGAGTGTATATTTTCAAACACAGATACTAATTAATTCTAAAATTGCGTTATGTTTAGAAAAAGAAAGAAAGTGATTTTTGCGTGTACACTTCCCCTTTAACGATGATGGTGGTGGTGATAGTGGTATGTTGAAGATAGTTACTGCTGCTACTGCTGATTGTAGTTCTTATCAATTTCCCCTCAGATGTACGCACACTTGACGGATGACACTGATTCTTACAGCATCACCATCGTGTGGTCCCGCCTTGCTGCAGGTAACTCGCACTCTCGCCGTAGTTGGCAGTGGTCTCGGAAGCAGCATTGTACGTTATTGTTTGGTGAAAGACTGGGAAGCATCTATTGGTGACTCGTCAAACTGTTGAGAAACATATTTCCGGGAATATAACATAGTGCTAAGCTTTACTTTAATTATTAATATGTATATTAGTAAAAGTAGCAATTGAATTAAGAAGATATAATAATGTGTTAATAATAATTTTACCTCAATCATTACAAATTTGGGTTTATGTAATTAAACGAGTGTCAGTCAGCCACTGTCTATAGTAATAAGGAATTGAAATATGATTACAGTTAGCAGTTACTGAATGAAAAAATATGAGATGATGATGATGATGACGACGACGACGACGACGACGACGCCGAGGATGATGATGATGATGATGACGACGACGACGATCTCTCACTGTCTGTTTCTTGTTTCAGGAGCTATTGCCCTGATTTCCTGGTTCATCCTGATAGCTCATCTCGACATTGTACAACGAAACTTTGGAAAAGGACTCAAAGAAAAGGTAAATATTGAATCTTCTCGTTCATGATCTTAAACAGGTTGTAATTTATCTGTTGTAATTCACCCATATGAACCAGGTGAGCTTATAGGAATCTTCATTTTCCACCAAGAAGTACACATATCCATTTTAAAGATAAAAGATTTTTGACTTTACAGTTGGTTGACAAATAGTGTGTGGCTCCAAACTCGCTGAAGGTAACATAGTGAATGAAAAATAACAGTGGAGTACTTGTCGGGATATTGAGTTTTCTGTTTGTTGTCGACATGAGGAATTAGGAATGACAAGAGCCAAAAAACAACTTTTTTTCATAAACTTGCACTAATTACAGCAAAAGTGGCTTATTGATTATTTTGATAATACCTTCGGAAAACGAATGTCACACACACACACAAACATACATGTACACACACTCACTCACACAGACACATACACAAACACAGAAACACACACACACACACACAAACAAACACAATCACACACACACACAAACACAGAATTATGTTGTATCATCTAACCTTATTCTGCTTGTATTGTGAAGGCGCCACAATTCGGTGTGCAGAGTTGCGTCACTTGGGCACGCCGGAAACCTATATGATCATGGGTTCGAATCCCGGTTCTCAACGATTATGTTTCCAGGTTTGTCAGCACAATATCAGTGCTCGTGGGTTTCACCACACCGATAAACGTCTGACACCTGCATCACTTCGGGTTTTCCTCCAACATTAAGCTGACTCGCCGTGATATAACTGAAATGCTGTTCAAAGCGGGATTAAACCTTACTCACTCACCTACTGCTTGTCTTGTTCATGGCAAAACGTATCCTGATTCACTAACACTTCAGTCAGTTGTTACAGCTCAATGGTCCAAATTCAGGTCTGCACGATCTGGGCCCACTTGCACAAAGCGATTTTAGCGCTACGACTATTGTAAGCCTATGTTAAAGTATGGGAGTTACGATCATCTTAGCGCTAAGTTCGCTTTGTTCACGTGGGCCCTGTTGCTGGTCAGTCACTCGGTTGTGAGTTGACGGTATCCATTTTGTCTTTTAGCATTTCACACATTTTCACCAAAATTTTCACCGTGAAGGGTGCAAATGGCTTGGTGCCAATAGTAAACATAAGGAATCAATCGCCAATCCAAGATAAGGGACATGCTGAACTTTTTTCCAGATATCAAAAAAATGATGGTAAGCAGTATGAAATGTCCCTTTGCCCTCTACCCCTCCAGTACATCCAAACAAACCCAAGTCATCCCCGGTCTGTGCAGTACCTGCAGCCTGTGCACAGCTATACATACGCTCCCAAACCCTTACATTTAACAAACAAATGTATACGCACTGCATTTGCACAGTCATATTGTCATTCTCCCCGTGGGGACTCAGGGACAGTTACGGTAAATACTACTCCAGACTTAGTAAGGATTAGAATTTATGGATGAACAACTTCTTTATAATTATTACAATTAAGAGCGACGTTTTCGGTCCTCATGGAGAAGTCACTCCAGCCTTGTGTCCCTGTGGGAATTCCATGACATTCACGGTCAACAGTGCTCCAGACCCGTTTCCCTGTGGGGTTTCCGGGACAGTAACGGGCACCAGTAGCACATGTTTTCCATATGTGGATCAGGTAGAGGTCACTGGTACTCCAAGTTTTTTTTGTCAACCTGATGGCTTTCCTGAGCAGATTGGAGTGCAAGCTACCAATTCCTACAGCAAAATGATACTGAAAATGAAAGTCAGTGATACGGCTACATGACCAGCCTGTGTGGATGGTTCCACAGACCACATACCACTGGTTAACATTCAGGTATCTGGTCTAGCGGCAGTTGTGTTACACACAACATTCACTTGCTCACCTACTTTCCCTGGTGTAATCCATCATCATATCATAGGGAATGTGGTGAGGGTCCTGTCTTTCATAATAGACAGAGGAGGTCTCGTAACGTTTCCCAACCAGTGAACAGAACAGTTTTACAAATGCAAATGTATTTAAATTACACTGTGACTCCGTTTGTTTTGTCCGTTTTTGACAGTCCCCAAAGTCACCTAAAGATTCAACATTTTCACAATTTGAAATCCAAACATATATGTATGATGTTTCAGCTCAGAAAAAACTGACAATGCCCCAAGTTATATAGTTATCTACCCGTCCCCATCCCCCAAGCTGACAGAGGCAATGCTCCCCAGTAACCTGCAAATCACATTCCTACCCTCCACTCTTCCCTTTACAATATTAATGCTGGCCCTTAATATGTAAGGGGTACTGCTGCTGATGGAAGAAACACCTGTTCTGTCTGAAATATAAGCAACAAAACCTTTTCCATAATCAAAAGAAACTTCCACAAAATGCAGCGTCCATTTAACGATTCCTACTTTATCACTAGCATGTGTTTATGGACGAATCACTGTCAAATAGTTATGATACCAGGTGTTTGCGAAAAGGTGTACATCTCTTACCTCACCAATGGCATCTGTCACAAACACATGCAAAGGCAAGTTAATTGTTTACCTGAATTAACATAGCAACAAGTACAAGTAAAAATAGGGAATTGCATCAGACATCATTTTTTACTTGAAATCTTCTCTACAATACAATCGTTTAATTAGCTATTATCATACCAGTTATTACTATGATTATGATGACTCATGAAACAAGTAAATAAACAAGGAAGATGTATGAACAGCCAACACAACAATATAATCAGTAAGATAAACTTTAATTGTTTGCAGATTCAGAACGTCTACATGTACTTGTTGACAGGACGAAGGTCAAGTTGGCAATGATTCAAGTTTAACAAATTCCACGAATCCAGTTCCCATGGCAATATATTACAAGCTTTATAAAAACAAGCAGGTGTGTGATGTAGATGATGGTGCCCATGTTGCAAGTGGCCGCTACTTAGTTTGCAAGCCTCCTGCTATCCTGTTATTTTATTATTGTGTAAGAATGATCTTGAAATATATCGTTTCATAAATACTGTCGTGATATGCTACGTGTCTGTGAATTTCATTTGTGACCAACCATGCGATAAGGGACCTTATGGGTGAAAAAACTCATTTGGACTTTTCTTTTAAAACTATAGCATTTTCTGAAGACAAGTGTACAATTCACACGCTTCAATTAATATATATTACAGAGATACATGACATCACACATGGCGATCTTCACTGAAGTAAGTTGACGTCAAACGTCTCATGACATCATATTAATGTAGCACAATTGTATCCAAGCACCCCTAAGGTCCCATATCTCCTGCAGTGTCACATTTTATAATCTTGTTTGTTCATGTTTCTTAAGCTATGTACAATTACTGTGTTTTGCTTGATCGACATGCGGTTATTCATTTATGTTTTGTGTACAATGTTAAAGATTTCGCAAAAGAACTTTTGTCATTCCTGTTTTTTCTGATACATTTTAACAACCATACATGTACAAAATAACAATGTTCTGCAGATACTATTTTAATATATGTCATCAAATGTTGTTTTATGAATACGAGAATGTCCAAATATGTAACTGTTTCTTAGTTTCCGTGGCTTTCATTGAGTATCAAAGTATTGATACTTCATGAAGCAACACGATCCAACCACTCAGATATCACTATTATGTATCGAAACCCTGTGAAGATCTGGGTCAGAATTGATCTTCAGCAGCCGCTGTCTGTCCCCTGTGAAGATCTGGGAAAGAATTGGTATTCATAACCCATGCTTGTAAAAGGCGACCAACAGGATCGGGTGGTCAGGCTCGCTGATACTGTTGAAGCTTGTCAGGGTATCTCAATTGTGTAGATCGATGTTCAAGATGTAAGTCACTTGATTGTTTGGTACAGACTCGATTATCTACAGACCGCCGTCATACGTCTGGCATATTTCTGTAGTGTGGTGTAGAACAACAAAGAAACAAACATGTCTTGAAACTAAACTATTGAATTGCTTTCATTTAAATACTACCTTTTTGTCAACATGGGTACTATGCTAACTAAGAATTAAAAAGAGCCTGGATCAATAGATAATCCTTTTAACCAGAAACAACATTCACAAAACTTATGACATGTTGTCTGGAATACCTGTCTCATGACAATCAGTGTAAGGGCAATGAGACTCAATAAGATGATGTAGGTAGTAGATGATGTAGTCAGTAGATGGTGTAGGTAGTAGATGATGAAGGCAGTAGATGATGCGCTAAGCTGCTCAATAATCAGGTATTGTAACCATAATCCACTACCAACGACCCCTGATTGGGATCGATAAGTCCATGAACGTCATGTGTGTTGGCATAGCTAGTACATAGCATACTAGACGAATCTGTGTTAGGATGGCAGGTATATAGCATACTAGAAGAGTCTGTATAGCTAGTACATAGCATACTAGAAGAATCTGTGTTGGTATGGCAGGTATATAGCATGCTGGAAGAATCTGTGTTAGGATGGCAGGTATATGGCATAATAGAAGAGTCTGTATTGGCATAGCTAGTACATAGCATACTAGAAGAATCTGTGTTGGCATGGCAGGTATATAGCATGCTGGAAGAATCTGTGTTAGGATGGCAGGTATATAGCATACTAGAAGAGTCTGTATTGGCATGGCAGGTATATAGCATAATAGAAGAATATGTGTTGGCATGGCAGGTATATAGCATACTAGAAGAGTCTGTGTTAGGATGACAGGTATATAGCATACTAGAAGAGTCTGTGTTAGGATGGCAGGTATATGGCATACTAGAAGAGTCTGTATTGGCATGGCAGGTATATAGCATACTTGAAGAGTCTGTATTGGCATGGCAGGTATATAGCATACTAGAAGAGTCTATGTTGTATGACAGGTATATCGCATACTAGAAGAGTCTGTATTGGCATGGCAGGTATATAGCATACTAGAAGAGTCTATGTTGTATGACAGGTATATCGCATACTAGAAGAGTCTGTATTGGCATGGCAGGTATATAGCATACTAGAAGAGTCTATGTTGTATGACAGGTATATCGCATGCTAAAAGAGTCTGTATTGGCATGGCAGGTATATAGCATACTAGAAGAATCTGTGTTAGGATGACAGGTATATAGCATACTAGAAGAATATGTGTTGGCATGGCAGGTATATAGCATACTAGAACAATCTGTGTTAGGATGACAGGTATATAGCATACTAGAAGAGTCTGTATTGGCATGGCAGGTATATAGCATACTTGAAGAGTCTGTGTTAGGATGACAGGTATATGGCATACTAGAAGAGTCTGTATTGGCATTGCAGGTATATAGCATACTAGAAGAATCTGTGTTAGGATGACAGGTATATGGCATACTAGAAGAGTCTGTATTGGCATGGCAGGTATATAGCATACTTGAAGAGTCTGTATTGGCATGGCAGGTATATAGCATACTAGAAGAGTCTATGTTGTATGACAGGTATATCGCATACTAGAAGAGTCTGTATTGGCATGGCAGGTATATAGCATACTAGAAGAGTCTATGTTGTATGACAGGTATATCGCATACTAGAAGAGTCTGTATTGGCATGGCAGGTATATAGCATACTAGAAGAGTCTATGTTGTATGACAGGTATATCGCATACTAGAAGAGTCTGTATTGGCATGGCAGGTATATAGCATACTAGAAGAGTCTATGTTGTATGACAGGTATATCGCATACTAGAAGAGTCTGTATTGGCATGGCAGGTATATAGCATACTAGAAGAGTCTATGTTGTATGACAGGTATATCGCATACTAGAAGAGTCTGTATTGGCATGGCAGGTATATAGCATACTAGAAGAGTCTATGTTAGGATGACAGGTATATAGCATACTAGAAGAATATGTGTTGGCATGGCAGGTATATAGCATACTAGAAGAATCTGTGTTAGGATGACAGGTATATAGCATACTAGAAGAGTCTGTGTTAGGATGGCAGGTATATAGCATACTAGAAGAGTCCATGTTGGCATGGCAGGTATATAGCATACTAGAAGCGTCTGTGTTAGGATCACAGGTATATAGCATACTAGAAGAGTCTGTATTGGCATGGCAGGTATATAGCATACTAGAAGAGTCTGTGTTAGGATGGCAGGTATTAGCATACTAGAAGAGTCTGTATTGGCATTGCAGGCATATAGCATGCTGGAAGAGTCTGTGTTAGGATGGCAGGTATATAGCATACTAGAAGAGTCTGTATTGACATTGCAGGTATATAGCATACTAGAAGAGTCTGTGTTAGGATGGCAGGTATATGGCATACTAGAAGAGTCTGTATTGGCATTGCAGGTATATAGCATACTAGAAGAGTCTATGTTGTATGACAGGTATATCGCATACTGGAAGAGTCTGTATTGGCATGGCAGGTATATAGCATACTAGAAGAGTCTGTGTTAGGATGGCAGGTATATGGCATACTAGAAGAGTCTGTATTGGCATTGCAGGTATATAGCATACTAGAAGAGTCTGTGTTAGGATGGCAGGTATATGGCATACTAGAAGAGTCTGTATTGGCATGGCAGGTATATAGCATACTAGAAGAATCTGTGTTAGGATGACAGGTATATAGCATACTAGAAGAGTCTGTGTTAGGATGGCAGGTATAAAGCATACCAGAAGAGTCCATGTTGGCTTGGCAGGTATATAGCATACTAGAAGAATCTGTGTTAGGATGACAGGTATATAGCATACTAGAAGAGTCTGTGTTAGGATGGCAGGTATATAGCATACTAGAAGAGTCCATGTTGGCATGGCAGGTATATAGCATACTAGAAGAATCTGTGTTAGGATGGCAGGTATATAGCATACTAGAAGCGTCTGTGTTAGGATCACAGGTATATAGCATACTAGAAGAGTCTGTGTTAGGATGGCAGGTATATGGCATACTAGAAGAGTCTGTATTGGCATTGCAGGTATATAGCATGCTGGAAGAGTCTGTATTGGCATGGCAGGTATATAGCATACTAGAAGAGTCTGTGTTAGGATGGCAGGTATATGGCATACTAGAAGAGTCTGTATTGGCATTGCAGGTATATAGCATGCCGGAAGAGTCTGCGTTGGCATGACAGGTATATAGCATAGCGTATCCCCCTTTAAGGGTCTTGTGTCGTGCTGTGTAAATATGAAACAACATACATCAACATATTTCAGTATGGTGATAAATGTCAAAAGTTTATTTCAAACATTCAACAGTGTTTATCTGGCAAGATATGACATCTTTTAATAATTCACAAAATGGTTTTGTAATGTTAATTTGTATAGAATTATGTATATTGTATTTTTCAAAGTGTGTGTGTACATGTATTAGTTAAAGCTAGAACTTCAAAATGGTGCGTTGTCAAGTCATGAAACTAAACAAGACATGTTAAAGCAAAGGTATCAATTAAATGCTGTCAATGTCCATCTGGGGATGCTTGCCTTCACTGGAATGGAAAAGTTTTATCAACAATGTTGTGAATGTCATTGTTGCAAAATGAATTGTAATTGCTTGTGCAAAATTTCAATTATGATAGGTTTCTATTATGAAATAAAGTATTACTTTTAAACATTTCTCAAATTATGTGTAGCTACTTCTGGTAGGGTGTCGGGGAAGCCAAGTTTCAGATTTGAATAAATAAATCAAATCAATTTAATTAGATGACTTAAGCATCAAAGCATGTTTGGCCCGCTGGTGCTGGGGGCGTCAAACCAAATACTGCAATGAAAACACTTAATAAGCGTAAGGCTAGTAATCACAAAGTTTTGAAAATGCCTTGTGGAAGACATGTTGACGAGATTTCAAGATTTGAGGCATCATGCACACACATACGTACAATATGTTCCCGTGTTCTTCAGGTGAACAATTGCCTTGCCTTTGCATGTGTTGGTGATGGAAGCCACCGTTGAGGCAGGATACGCTCACATTTTCGCGAAAACCTGGTATCAGTATTTGCTGCTGATTTATAAACAGATAATTATGACATAGTCGGAATCGTACAGTTATTGTGGCAATGGACCGGATTTGTCGATCTTATTTATAGTAATTCTAAGATGTTTGGTAATATTGTGGACACTTTATGGCCATTGTGGTCCCAAATTAGTTCCATGAACACAATTCACAGGAACCAAATTTGATTCGTTCACAGAACGTGATCTAAAGAAACTCATCACAGCATCAAAGCCAACGTCGTGCTTTTTAGATCTGAAACCTTTAAAATTCCTCTATGGAAAATTGGATGAGGTTCTTCCTGTGATCACGACAATTGTCAACTTAAGATTGCCAACAAGAACAGTACAGGCTTGTTTTAAAAAAGGCAGTAGTCAAGCCACAGAAAAAGAAGTCTTTTCTTGATGCTCAAATATTTTTCATGAGCAACTACAGTTTGTCCTTCATGTCAAATATTCTGTAAAATGTCATCAAGGCATAACTATTTGAATATCTACAAAATCCTATTTGATGAACAAGTATCAGTCAGCATATAGAGTAACACACAGTACTGAGACGGCTCTGAACTGTGTTCTGAATAACATAAAGACGTCAGTCGACCATAGCTCATGCAAGGTTGTTATGTGACTCGGAAAATGCCTATGATTTACGCAACAATGTCCTGGCGTGGTGTTCATCATAACTGGCCGACAGGACACCATCAGTTCAGATAAACAAAGCTATGTCCAACAGTGAAAGTCTCACGTCAGGTGTCCCTCAGGGGTCTGTATCGGAGAGGGGGCACGGGTGGCCCATTCGTCTAAGGCGCCGTGATTCCCTTGGGCATGCAAGAAACCAATGATTGTGTTTCTAGGTTTGTCAGCACCATACCCGAACTCGTGGGTTTCATCGAAGTGGTAAACGTCGGAGAGCTTTCCTCCCACATTAAGCTGACACGCCATGATATAGCTGGAATACTGCTAAAAGCGGTGTTAAACCCAACTCACTCACTCACTCACTCACTCACTGTATCAGAGACAACGTGAGGTTTGTGTTATGTGCTGTCTTTCACTGATGCAGCCAACGTTGACCGTTGTGATTTCATGTCAGAAGGAAAGATGAAGAACAATATTCGCCACTCACCCACTCACTAATTCACCCTATCATGTATCGTAATGGCATTCAAGACCCTGTAATTCAAAAGATTCATGATACACCGGGAACAGAAATGAAGGAACCTCATTACCGAGAACTGTGTACATAACATTAAAATCAAAGTTTGGTAGAGAGAATAAGTACCTGGCACAGTCATTGTGCTCATGATCGACTTGCAAATAACTTTCAAACACTTACACTTTGTCTTTGTTAGCATACTCACGGAACATTTTCACTGGGGATGACACTCTGTAGTTTTCAAATGTGGACAATTATTGCCAGAAATTACAAGCCTAATTTCAGCTTCCATTAAGAATCCATTAGTACAACTGCAGATAAATTGGACAGCAAATAGTTATGTGCCATAGCTTGATTGATAAATTGATTCAAAACATCTCATTTGTTGACTCTCCATTACAAGCTACCCAATCTTATTTATAGTAATTCTAAGATGTTTTGTAATATTGTGGACACTTTATGGCCATTGTGGTCCCAAACTAGTTCCATGAACACAATTCACAGGAACCAAATTTGATTCGTTCACAGAATGTGATCTAAAGAAACTCATCACAGCATCAAAGCCAACGTCGTGCTTTTTAGATCTGAAACCTTTAAAATTCCTCTATGGAAAATTGGATGAGGTTCTTCCTGTGATCACGACAATTGTCAACTTAAGATTGCCAACAAGAACAGTACAGGCTTGTTTTAAAAAAGGCAGTAGTCAAGCCACAGAAAAAGAAGTCTTTTCTTGATGCTCAAATATTTTGGTGGAGATAAATTGGACAGCAAATAGTTATGTGCCATAGCTTGATTGATAAATTGATTCAAAACATCTCATTTGTTGACTCTCCATTACAAGGTAACCAAGTAACGTGCATTCAATGACAGACATACAATTAAATGTTGTGATTTTTATTCACACTGTATGACATATTGGATTGCCTCTTCAATTCCATTTTGGATCTGTTATTGTATTAAATTTACGTGCAGAGTTGCATATTAGCTGATGCATCGTCAAACAATCTATTACTCTAGATACATGAGACATTGAGTTGAGAACAGAACCAGATGAAAGTCCAGCCGGCAAAGAGAATACAACCTATATTCATTATCCAATCTGTTGAAGATGTTAAAGGTTTCCCCAAATACCGTTGTTACATTCAGTGATGCAGATGATGTACAGGACACATTTACAATTATCCAGAAACTGATATCATTGTCCGGGTCATCATGGGACTATCAGCAGCCGAAGTCTGTAAACAGGTGTTCCTCCTCGTTGGCAGCTTCACGGATATATCCAAGTTTGGTTTGCATATTTTACATTCTATATTTTATCCTGACGACACAATACTATTCGGAAGCTGAATCTGTCCTCGACGCAAGTCCTATCATAGCATGTCAAATTGTAACTCTGTTATCTCTAACCCTTGTGGGTCTCAGTACCAACATCCACAGCAAGGTACGCATATTCTGCGAACGTCTCCAGGAACCACGGTTGAAGTTTAACAGCCGTGTTTCAAACACTACATTGAAGCAGAGGGTGACGAGAGCATGTGTATGTATTGTGATCCTCTCAGCTGTGATATCTGTGGCCAGTGGAATAAATATGGGCATTCTAAATGATACATGCAATGATTTCTATTGGCCTTCAATTGTCTTGACTGTGATAGTTGGTGCTTCTATGACTTTGCCTAACCATGCGTTATTGCTTCTGTTCTTGACCATCTCCCTTCTTCTTACTTACGAGTATGATGGTTGCACGTTGAGACTCTCAGGGGCATCTGAAGGATGCGTCAAAGAAGAGGATATTGAGGACATTCGAGGCTACCATGCATCGTTAACAGACATTGTGGAACACGTGTCTTCTCTGATGACCAGACACGTGGCTGCTGGCTACGTCAGCTCCTTCCTGACCATCTGTTTCTGCCTGTACAGCGTTATTAACGACGACAAGTCCTATATCAATGTGGCTGTCGCCGCATTTTCTGTGTACGTTTCCATTTTGCATCTCATCGCTCTCACCTGTACTGGTATCAGACTGCACGAAGCGGTAAGTGTTAACATGTTGCTGATGATGATGATGATGTACAGAGAAACCCCGTTTGACAGAAAACCATACATTTTGATTAATATATGTATGCAATGTATGATTACATAGAGGTTGAATGATTCGTTTGTCAGAATATTGCGTTTCAGCAGGGTTTCAATAGTTGTGTTATCTATGCCTTTCCCTAATATCTAGACGATCCCTATAACGTTTTTATCATGATTCCACAATGTTACAATGCAAATGTATTTGATAATACTTACTTTTGTGGGATTACAACTTTGAGTAATGTTTGGTCTTGTGGCAATGTTCCAGTGATGTATCACTGCAGATTATTTAGACGTGATGAGTAAAAGATTTAACTATTATGCTACATATTACGGGGGCACGGGTGGCCCAGTCGTCTAAGGCGCCGCGATTCGCTGAGCAGAGTTGCGTCCCTTGGGCACGCCAGAAACCTATGAATCCCGGTTCGTCCCGATTATGTTTCTAGGTTTTTTCAGCACCATACCCGTGCTCGTGGGTTTCACCGAAGTGGTAAACGTCTGAGACCTGCATCACTTCGGGCTTTCCTCCCACATTAAGCTGACACGCCGCGATATAACTGGAATACTGTTAAAAGCGGCGTTAAACCCAACTCACTCACTCACTCACTGAACATATTACGTAATCCGATTTTGTGTCAGTTTTAATGTGCTAATATGAACTGGTTTCTGTTATTAATTTTAAAGGAAATAACTAGAATGTTATCCTCAGGCACACCGACCTCTGAATATTCTGCATGACTTGGATGGAAGAAATATGCCAGAAAGAGTAGTTGGACTGGTAAGAAACCACTCAAGCAAGACCCGTGAAGATCCGGGGTAGAATAGGTCTTCCGCAACCCATGCTTGCTGTAAAAGGCGACTAACGGGATCGGGTGGTCAGGCTCGCTGACGTGATTGATGCATGTCATCGATCCCAATTGCGTGGATCGATGCTCATGATATCAATCACTGGATTGTCTGGTCCAGACTCGATTATTTACAGACCGCCGTTATATAGCTGGAATATTGCCGAGTGCGGCGTTAAACAACAAACCAACCAAGCAACCACTCAAACAATACATTTAGATACAACAATTCATCTTTAACACTAATATGATAAGAATAATGGTAACTGCATTTATTAAAAACTATGTGATCTATGCGCGTTCATTTGGTATGTAATGAAGCGTGAAATATGATCTGTGGTATTTGATAATCTACTTTTCTAACACTATAAATATTAATACAAAGTTTAGAAAAAGAGAGGTTTTGACGACAAACATGCTATGCATGAACGTTCATGTTTGTAAAACGTTACACCAAAATACATCCTATAGTTTGCACGTGTCTCAAGCAGGGTGTCATTCTTGATTCTGATACTTTCAAAGATGGTCGATTATTCCATTTGGACGAGCATTTCTGTCAAAACTATTGATCCTCGTAAGAGGCGACCAACGGGATCGGGTGGTCAGACTCACTGACTTGGTTGATGCATGTCATCGTATCCTAATGGCAATCACTCTATTGTCTGGTCCAGACTCGATTATTTACAGACCGTCGTCATATAGATGGAATATTGATGTGTGCGACGTTACGCAACAAATAAACGAACAAAACTATTGATCCTGCTCATCATACAGTTGTGATTTACTTGATTCGATTCATTGTCTATGTGTGGACTAGCGATGCGGCTCCTGCAGGTCACACACAACCAAATGTTTTCCCATAGACTTCTATAGTAACGTTATAGCTTTTTAAAAAATAACTAGGCATTCAACAGCCATTACATTTACATATGTGCACAGTCTGTCAATAAAAACACAAATTAGCACAGGTTAGCCAGCTCCTTTTCCGAGTACAGGAAGCTGAACACACTACCCCCAGTTCCGCACCAAATGTCACCTACTTGAAAATATCTCTGCTCACATAAAGCACAAGTCATCTTGTTCAAAAAGTCAGCACCAAATATTGAAAAATATGGGCAATTTTAATTACTGGATGGATGTGCATTTAAAAGACATAAAAATCTTACACAATATCATCCAATCACAGCCTGCATATGTCTCTTGATCTGCACTGAAGGCTACGAAAACCGCACTGTCACAACCAGTTCTGATTTAGTGTAGTAGAACCTGCAGCGCGCGAAGCGTCTACGGGCTATTTGCATGCTGGAAACTGGCAGAAGCCAGCGTGCATTGGCCAATACGTTCAATGTTTCACAGCCTGTGATCCGCATCCTATGGAACAGGTACTAACAAACCCAAACGTCGACGATCGACAAATACTGATATCGATATTTTATTTGGACTGTAAATAGTAAGTAATGATTAGGCCGAAGTGTAAAATCTTAACTCTATCACTGATGCTGGTACATACTACTTAGGCGATTCCCTTGCTTACAGCTGGAGTAGAAAGGAATCACATTCTTTTTTAGGTCAGTGTGGCGTTCATGAAAACTCGTAATAAATTCATGCTTAATGTATGTCTAATGTCTTATATGTCTAAATGCATTCATGTGACCACATTGAGTTGACGTGAAATGCGGTTTAACGTCGCGCCCAATATTATTGCATTTATACACCGACGTGCATGCACGTAGTAATCAAAATCTATGTTGTAATAAAACGGGTCTTTCTTCGCGAAGTGCATCAGATCACGTGAGCACCTTGATTTAAAACATGAACAAAATATATATGGAAATATATGTTGACATCGAGTTGACGGTACACATGCGTTGCAAATTCTGCAATCGACCGAAATCTTCACGTGAGTTTACGAACCGGATATCGATTTGGTTTCGCGATTTTAATTGGACTATGCATAGACTCGTTTGTCAAGCCAATATATACATGTGTAACCCTGTAATTCCAGCCTAGTTCGGCAAGGGTGGGAAGTGGACTTTTATAGTGAGTTAACTCCCTTGCCTCGGAACGATGGGCAGGATAACAACAAGTACCATCTTTTAACGTATTTTGGTATGACGCAGCCGGGGACCGAACCCATGAACCTTCACTCTACTGGGATACGCTCTATCCACAAGACCATCGGGGCGGTCTGGCGGACTGACCACGGGCTCATATTGATATGGACAAATATTGGCAAGGTCATTGAAAGAACATTGACTGTTTCAATTGTACTGTGATGCCATGACGAATGCTAGTAATCTACCGAACACTACACAGAATCAGTGATCGTCTTCAAGTAAATTCTTCACTATGACGTCTGATCACGTGATAACAACTCTGCTAATTAACTCTTGGTAATTTGGGTATACGTGTAGGTTTTAAACTTTCTTTTACAACTAACACTGAGTTTGAAAGAATTCATCAGGATACTTTTTAATAATCTTTGTAAATGATTTATTCTCGTATTTACACTGTACATATTTAAGCCAATTCAAATGTTCTTATGGTTGGAACACATATGCATAAGATAGTCATCCATCAGTCCATTGGACGCGAAGATTGTATCATTACATGACTCACTTTTGGAACTGGTCTATTTTTGTTTGGTAGAGATTGCATGATGCAAAAGCATCAGCTTAAGGTATGTACATGCATGTAATTTATGGGCTTTGTGTTAAATATAAACAACTGAATTCATTCTTCAGAAACACAGTTATATATTTAAAAAGAGTGATCTCAACATATGATCTCGGAAAGAGGTAAAAGGAGGCAATGTGAATATGTTGTATTATTTTGCATTTTCCAGGTATCACTGAAACTGTAGTATAAAAATAATTCATCAATATTGTTAGCGGTTGTTAGTGCAGACGGTAAATCTATCCCTGAAACATTCCCAGATGCTTAATATTAATTTTCCGCACTCACGCGTGTAGTGGTTATAGGAATGTTGGTAGGTTGGTTGGTTTGTTGTTTAACGCCGCACTCAGCAATATTCCAGCTATATGACGGCGGGTTATAGGAATGAATTAACCTCGTGGAACAATAGAGAAAAGCGTCCTGTATTGATTGTGGGTCTTGTGAACTGTAGTATCCATATTATCAGACTTGACTTTACGTTATCAAAATATATGATTGATGTTGTTATTAAACACTCTTTTTTGTCATAACATGTATATGTTGTGTGTTGTCATTATCATATTTTTCCTATGAACTTTACACCCAGGTCACACTGTTCGCCAACAAGTTGTCTCAACGTCAGATTGGAATCAGTGTTTTAGGCCTGATGACCATCACGAAGGACACTGTTCTGGCGGTAAGTTGAATAAATATTGGTGAAAAGATATTTGTCCACAATGACATTTCATTTCACAAATCGTAAGATAAGACATAATTCTATCCTCCACTGAAACCTTACAGAACATACATTACAGCCCAATGAGTAATCGCCATACCATTACATGAAAATCCGGGTTAAAATTGGTCTTCAGAAAACCTTGCTTGTCGTAAGCGGCGACTAACGCGATCGGGTGGTCAGGCTTCCCGACTTGGTTGATGCATGCCAACGTAGCCTTTTGTAAAAATCGATGCTCATGATGTCAATCAGTGGATTGTCTTTTCCAAGTTAAATTATTTACAATAATTTCAAATCGTCAAATAGATTGAATTTGTGGCGAGTGCGAAATTAAACAAACAAACAAACAATACATAAACAAACTTTGCCTCTTTGTTTACACAGATTATCGGTACCCTCCTCACCTACGTTTTCATCGTGATCCAGTTTAAACCCGATTCCACTGATGGATGTCGACAGGATGCAAACACAACGGCAATATTACTGCATCAACTTGTATTTGACTTCAACTTAACGTTTTCGAACTAATGGCTGTTTACTTTGGCGTGTTTTGACGTCGTCACTTTGGAAATATGTAATGTCGACGCCATAGAATACTCCATTGTACTGACATGTATCAACCAAGTCACCGAGCCTGACCACCCGATCCCGTTAGTCGCCTTTTACGACAAGCATAGTCACCTTTTACGGCAAGCATGAGTTGTTGAAGACCTATTCTACCCCGGAATCTTAAAGGGTCAAGCTTAGTTATTTTTTGTTTTCTCTCTCTACCAACTTTTTCAACTCAGGCAATTATGTCCCCCTTTCCTGTTCATATCTTCATTTTCTACACCAAACTAAAATAACTTTACCAGGTCTCACCTCCACACAAACCTCATTTCCATAGATTTCGGTATCGACCTGGACATTTTAACACCGTCCCAACCCATTCGCAGCTACACTACACCACCACCTTCAACAACTTACCAAAAACTACTAAAAGTAATAAACGATCACACATCTCGCCAGCAGAACTACAACAAACTACCAAAAAGCACGCTCCTAAGACATACCACTTCAAACTGCCAGACAAAATACAATCCTTCTAGCCTCTGCTACAATCAAAACTACACCACTCAATGGAGCTTGTTCTATTAACAAATTTGTTCTTTGTCTCAAAAGATCCCACCTAGAATATAAATGCATCAACACTGGCGACCGAGGCTTCACAATTACATTTCCCCTCTCATAGATGGCCTAAACAAACCAGACCCATCACCCATCTACATGTACTTACACATTCTATACCAAGGCCCTACCAGTCAGATCAGATCAGCGGACATCTCACCAAAACAGCCAACACAGACGCTGTCACATCAGACAGGACACAAAAAGATCGTACAAGCCAACGATAAAGGTCCCACCCAATCCACCCCAAAACCCAGTGGACGTGTGTATGAAATATCATACAACTGTGAAGACAAATACATTGGAGAGACTTCACGCCCCACAGCTACCAGAATAGAACTCTGTTTATAAATCTTCCATGAAATACGTCCTCTCGGAAAACCTCATAAAAGATTAGTAATAAAGAATCAAAGTCAAGTTTATTATATGTTTTTGCAAGTTAACATAATTGTTGTGTTCATTGTTCTAAGGGACAACATCGTTACTGGCTTGAGTGCAAAGAATCCGAGTGTTTACATTATATGACAGTGCATTTTATTGTTTAATGATTGTAACTGTGTTAAATGTTTCAGTTGACATTCGGTAGACGCTCATTGCATTGTTTTGGGGCAGTGATTAGCTATAGTCGTCAGGAATGTGGTATGGTTTAATCTAAGAAGTTGCCAGGAAGTTATGTTATTAAGATACTGGTGTGGTGTGTAACCTTCCGACATTCAGTAGATTGGTATAAAATATTTTGTGGTGTTCTGGAAGCGAGTTGTGTGTTTGCGTATCTCCCACACCTTTTGTCTCTCACGCCTATCACCTCACGCTTGTTCATCGCTTTGGTACCAGTTTTCACGTGAGGATCGTTCATCATCCCTGATTTCCTGCCTAGCCCATCTCGGAAGGCTGACCACTGTCGCCGCTGGGTGAATATACATTATAATCACTGACTTTGCTGTCACCACTGTATTTTTGTATTTGACACTGACCCCTGCCATCATGTTATTCATTGCCACTGACTACTGTACTACCACTCTATTAACTGTTATTGTAATTGTTGTGTAATTACAATGTAATTTGTATTGATTGGTAAACTTAGTGAATTTTGTAATACATTTGTTGATTGTATACCATTTGTTGTTTGTTTGTTGGCTTCACACAAAATTCTTGTACGTAATATCATAGGGGTCTGTAGACAGCAATATCATAGCGGTCTGTAGACAGCAATATCATAGGGGTATGTTGACAGCAATATCATAGCGGTCTGTAGACAGCAATATCATAGGGGTCTGTAGACAGCAATATCATAGGGGTCTGTAGACAGCAATATCATAGCGGTCTGTAGACAGCAATATCATAGGGGTATGTAGACAGCAATATCATAGCGGTCTGTAGACAGCAATATCATAGCGGTCTGTAGACAGCAATATCATAGGGGTCTGTAGACAGCAATATCATAGGGGTCTGTAGACAGCAATATCATAGCGGTCTGTAGACAGTAATATCATAGCGACCTGTAGACAGCAATATCATAGCGACCTGTAGACAGCAATATCATAGCGGCCTGTAGACAGATATATCATAGGGGTCTGTAGACAGCAATATCATAGGGGTCTGTAGACAGCAATATCATAGCGGTCTGTAGACAGCAATATCATAGGGGTCTGTAGACAGCAATATCATAGCGGTCTGTAGACAGCAATATCATAGGGGTATGTAGACAGCAATATCATAGGGGTCTGTAGACAGCAATATCATAGCGACCTGTAGACAGCAATATCATAGGGGTATGTAGACAGCAATATCATAGCGGTCTGTAGACAGCAATATCATAGGGGTCTGTAGACAGCAATATCATAGGGGTATGTAGACAGCAATATCATAGCGGTCTGTAGACAGCAATATCATAGGGGTCTGTAGACAGTAATATCATAGCGGTCTGTAGACTGCAATATCATAGCGGTCTGTAGACTGCAATATCATAGGGGTCTGTAGACAGCAATATCATAGGGGTATGTAGACAGCAATATCATAGGGGTCTGTAGACAGCAATATCATAGGGGTCTGTTGACAGCAATATCATAGGGGTATGTAGACAGCAATATCATAGCGGTCTGTAGACAGCAATATCATAGGGGTCTGTAGACAGTAATATCATAGCGGTCTGTAGACTGCAATATCATAGCGGTCTGTAGACAGCAATATCATAGGGGTCTGTAGACAGCAATATCATAGCGGTCTGTAGACAGCAATATCATAGGGGTCTGTAGACTGCAATATCATAGCGGTCTGTAGACAGCAATATCATAGGGGTCTGTAGACAGCAATATCATAGCGGTCTGTAGACAGCAATATCATAGGGGTCTGTAGACAGCAATATCATAGCGGCCTGTAGACAGATATATCATAGCGGACTGTAGACAGCAATATCATAGCGGTCTGTAGACAGCAATATCATAGCGGTCTGTAGACAGCAAAATCACTGGGGTCTGTAGACTGCAATATCATAGAGGTCTGTAGACAGCAATATCATAGGGGTCTGTAGACATTAATATCATAGGGGTCTGTAGACAGCAATATCATAGGGGTCTGTAGACAGCAATATCATAGCGGTCTGTAGACAGCAATATCATAGCGGTCTGTAGACAGCAATATCATAGCGACCTGTAGACAGCAATATCATAGGGGCATGTAGACAGATATATCATAGATGTCTGTAGACAGCACTATCATAGGGGTCTGTAGACAGCAATATCATAGGGGTCTGTAGACAGTAATATCATAGCGGTCTGTAGACAGCAATATCATAGCGACCTGTAGACAGCAATGTCATAGGGGCATGTAGACAGATATATCATAGATGTCTGTAGACAGCACTATCATAGGGGTCTGTAGACAGCAATATCATAACGGTCTGTAGACAGCAATATCATAGCGGTCTGTAGACACCAATATCATAGCGACCTGTAGACAGCAATATCATAGGGGCATGAAGACAGATATATCATAGATGTCTGTAGACAGATATATCATAGCGGACTGTAGACAGCAATATCATAGCGGTCTGTAGACAGCAATATCATAGCGGTCTGTAGACAGCAAAATCACTGGGGTCTGTAGACTGCAATATCATAGAGGTCTGTAGACAGCAATATCATAGGGGTCTGTAGACATTAATATCATAGGGGTCTGTAGACAGCAATATCATAGGGGTCTGTAGACAGCAATATCATAGCGGTCTGTAGACAGCAATATCATAGCGGTCTGTAGACAGCAATATCATAGCGACCTGTAGACAGCAATATCATAGGGGCATGTAGACAGATATATCATAGATGTCTGTAGACAGCACTATCATAGGGGTCTGTAGACAGCAATATCATAGGGGTCTGTAGACAGTAATATCATAGCGGTCTGTAGACAGCAATATCATAGCGACCTGTAGACAGCAATATCATAGGGGCATGTAGACAGATATATCATAGATGTCTGTAGACAGCACTATCATAGGGGTCTGTAGACAGCAATATCATAACGGTCTGTAGACAGCAATATCATAGCGGTCTGTAGACACCAATATCATAGCGGTCTGTAGACAGCAATATCATAGGGGCATGAAGACAGATATATCATAGATGTCTGTAGACAGTAATATCATAGGGGTCTGTAGACAGCAATATCATAGGGGTATGTAGACAGCAATATAATAGCGGCCTGTAGACAGATATATCATAGGGGTCTGTAGACAGCAATATCATAGGGGTCTGTAGACAGCAATATCATAGGGTCTTTAGACAGCAATATCATAGGGGTCTGTAGACAGCAATATCATAGGGGTCTGTAGACAGCAATATCATAGGGGTCTGTAGACAGCAATATCATAGCGGACTGTAGACAGCAATTTCATAGCCGTCTGTAGACAGCAATATCATAGCGGTCTGTAGACAGCAATATCATAGCGGCCTGTAGACAGATATATCATAGGGGTCTTTAGACAGCAATATCATAGGGGTATGTAGACAGCAATATCATAGCGGTCTGTAGACAGCAATATCATAGGGGTCTGTAGACAGCAATATCATAGCGGCCTGTAGACAGATATATCATAGCGGACTGTAGACAGCAATATCATAGCGGTCTGTAGACAGCAATATCATAGCGACCTGTAGACAGCAATATCATAGCGACCTGTAGACAGCAATATCATAGCTACATGTATATCAAGGCGAGCTGTAGTCCGCAATAATTCAGCGATGTGATCTTACCTTTCTGTCAGCAATAGTACAGATGTAGACTATAGTATTAGAATAGGTCTTCAGCAACCCATATTTGCCTAAAAGGCGACTATCCTTGTTGCAAGAGGCGACTAACGGGGTCGGGTGGTCAGGTTGTTGCCTGTCAACGTATCCCAATTTCGTTGATCGAAGCTCATGATTTTAATTACTGGATTGTCTTGTCAAGACTTCATTATGTACAGACCCCGTCATACAGCTGGAATATTGCTGTGTAAAACATGTGAAGTAACCGACTTTCAGCAAGTCATCACCTTGTTAAGCGCGCTATGCAAGTATCAGTGGAGACCAACATGACACACAGTGTAATAAAAATATATATATATAAAAATAAACAATAGTTATGACATCATGATTTATTTATCAGGGAGTTAGCTTCCCCCGGTGTAACATTCCCGCCTGTGATTACGACGACGACTTTCTTCCCGTCAACGTCAGGGACGTGGCCGTTGAGGAGTGCCGCCATTGCTGCAGCACCCGACGGTTCTACCACGAGTCCACGGCTGTACAGAAGCTCCATACTCTGAACTATCTCAGCATCTGACACAAGTAACACACGCTCTACAAACTCTGCGCAGTGCCGATACGTCAACCTGCCTGAAATGGTAAGAGTAAAAGTTGTTAGATTGTTGTTTGTTTGTTTGTTTGTTTGTTTGTTTGTTTGTTTCACAACGCACACAGAAATATTCCAGCTATATGACGGCGGTCTGTTAATAATGGAATAATAACAAAATGTCAATCTTGGGAATTCCCTGAATAATCGATGACGTCATTGGGAAACACCCAGCTTAATTTACTTCCGTCGCAAAAGAGCTCCCTGTCTCAGCTAAGATCTGTGTCGTAAGTAGGATAACGTTGCGAAACTCAGGTTACAGACAGTTTCAAGAATAGCTCCGATGACAGTCGTAATTTTGGTCGTAAGTCGATAGGATTTTTCTTAGCTAAGACAGTTTCGTGAATAGGCCGCCTATTCAAGCCTTGGTTGTTTACAGGCCACGGTTGTATGGCACCATCCTCCTGCAGTGCGGTGTCAGGCAACAGCAAAGACTTACTTTTTATGCACATTGTGTGTGGGCATGAAAGGGACAAGCTTACCCTTTTCGCGAACACCTGGTGTCATCACTCCTTTTCAGTGATCCCTTCATACTATTTTCCCCTCTATTTTGCCTTTAACGCCCAAGTTCTTTGTAGATAATCGATGCTGATTAATCTGTTTTTGACACTATATAGTTTACTATTGCGTATTTCAAAATTAGTGGGTTAGGATGATATATTAGGCCTATTTTATGCAAATACACAGGTAATCGTGATCACTTGGTTTATGTCACACTGCAGTGATTTTCCAGTATTCGGTGGAGGTTAAAGTTCGTATCGAATTCCAGCTAAAAGCAACTAGACGAAATACTAAAACGAAAAATGGAAGCAAAAGAAGTAGTTTGAAATCACCATTAAATTACAAAATCATGAACACGTACCTGTATACGGTGGCGCGAGGCCCGTGGCTACTGTATTCACAGAACGGCTCACAGCTTTGCCTACCTTGAAACTTTCAAACATACTCGGAGCTGCAATATGAAATGAACATTATTACACACCAGTCGCTACGTGAGCAAATCAAAGTTGAGATAAGATCCAAGCAAAGTAAACTGAAATTGATTTTAGCGTTGTACAACTCTTGTACAAAGGTTGTCTGATCAAGGAGACAGTATTCAAGGCCTCAATTAAGTGAGTGAGTGAGTGAGTTGGGTTTAACGCCGCTTTTAACAGTATTCCAGTTATATCACGGCGTGTCAGCTTAATGTGGGAGGAAAGCCCGAAGTGATGCAGGTCTTAGACGTTTACCACTTCGGGGAAACCCACGAGCACGGGTATGGTGCTGACAAACCTAGAAACATAATTGGTGCGAACCGGGATTCGAACCCACAATCATAGGTTTCTGGCGTGCCCAAGGGACGCAACTCTGCACAGCGAATCGCGGCGCCTTAGACGACTGGGCCACCCGTGCCCCCGCCTCAGTTAAGCTTTCAAAAGTATTATTGGAATAAATGTGAAGAACATTTCCAAATTTGACTCGCCAGTGTCAAAAATTATGTCTGACGCAATTACCTATTTTCACTTGTACCATGTGATACTGTGTTTGTTCATGGGAACAATTGAGTTGCCTTTGCATGTGTTTGTTACGGGTGCCACAGGCAAGTCGGGATACGCTCACCTTTTCATGTAACCCGGTATTATCACTATTCACTGTCACCAAACACAATTTCCTGATATAATTTAGTCGGAATTGTACAATGAGTGAGTGAGTGAATTGGGCTTAATGCTGCTTTTAACACGAGTGTCAGCTTAATGTTGGCGGAAAGCCCGAAGTGATGCAGGTCTCAGACGTTTACCAATTCGATGAAACCCAAGAGCACGGATATGGTGCTGACAAACCTAGAAACATAATCGTGGCGAACCGGGATTCGAACCCACAATCAGAGGGTTCTGGTGTGTCCAAGGGATGCAACTCTGCACAGCGAATCGCGGCGCCTTAGACGACTGAACCACCCGCGCCCCCGAATTGTACAATGGACTCTCGCTTTTAGTCGAGATTTCTTGTTAATATGGAAATGTTTTTTGTCTCTATTTATTGTAATCACATAGGGGTCGAGCGATTTGATTTGTTGGTGGACTGGGACTTCTTTGGTGATATTAATTGTTGAGAAAAAATAAATCAGTTTTACCTCGAAGAATACTAGTAGTTAAATGTACAATAAGTGTTTTGCTTATACATGTAATTTCAAAGAAATGATTTGTATGTCTTCACGCGATAATAACATCACACAACACCTGACGTCAGAGCCTGGTCAAATTTCGTCTCTTACAACAAGCGCTTCACTGTAAACGATGTGCACAGAGCGTAGGTCTAAACAGTAAACATGCTTAGGAGTGCGTTTAAATCCACATTTGGTGTTTAATGTCTACAAAGTTTAGGGTCGAAAGACATGAAATAAGCTATAGTTACACAGCCTAAACACCACAAAAACACAACATCCCCATAATTTAAACATAGTTACGACAAAATGCATATTGTGTATTATCCTACAAATCAAAAACATGATTAGTTAAATGCATGTCATTGGATGTAAGGGAAAGCGAGTAACGAGTTATTCTTAGTGGTATGCACATAAGATGTGTTAATAGAATTATCTCCCTAAGTAAGAGTGAGTGAGTGAGTTGGGTTTAACGTCGCTTTTAACAGTACTCCAGTTATATCACGGCGTGTCAGCTTAATGTGGGAGGAAAGCCCGAAGTGATGCAGGTCTCAGACGTTTACCGCTTCAGTGAAACCCACAAACACGGGTATGGTGCTGACAAACCTAGAAACATAATCGGGGCGAACCGGGATTCGAACCCACAATCATAGGTTTCTGGCGTGCCCAAGGGACGCAACTCTGCACAGCGAATCGCGGCGCCTTAGACGACTGGGCCACGCGTGCCCCCCTCTCTAAGTAAGAACATTGGCAACAATATGTAATATTTCAAACTCTGACCTCCTTCCGGCTCTACGGCATACACTCTGCAGGCTGACGGCCCGAGTGTCTTGATGGCTGCAGACACACCCGACACCAACCCTCCACCCCCGCAGCAAACCAGGACAATGTCAGGGTCAGACACCTCATCCAGTATCTCCATAGCAACACTGTAATGATAACAAACCCTTTGTATTCGTTGCAATATCCCAAGTTGTGTTTATTTCAACATAATATAATGACATTAAATTATCGTTCATAATGAATTATTCAAAATGTAATCGTGAGCAAAATATTTTATCCTCTCTACCTTCAAGAAGTTCCGGGGTCTTCTCTGTAGCGGTACATTTTTGTTACAGTTAGTTGTGAGCACAGCTGAAGGCTCTTGTCCAATGGAACATTGCCATGCCTTGTTTGGTTGTGTGTTGCTTAACGCCGCACTTAGCAATATTCCAACCATAAGACGGCGGGCGTTAAATAATCGAGTCTGGACCAGACAACCCAGTGATTGACATCATGAGCATCGATCAACGCAACTGGGATACGATGACGTGCATCAACCAATTCACTGAGCCTGACCACCCGATCCCGTTTGTCGCCTCTTACGACAAGCATGGGTTGCTGAAGACCTATTCTAAACTGGCTCTTTAGCGGCCATGCGATCACTTGGCCATAGCTTGAAAAAGTTAACGCGGTTACCTCCCCAAATGCGCATGCATGCAGCACGTGCTATTCAGACACAAAATGTTACAGTGATAGAAGGGGTTAGGATTATTGCACGTGCCAATAAGAGCTCTTTCCTGCTATCCCAGGAAGTACTCGGGTCTTCTCGGCATTACCTCGAGCAGTTGCGTTGTGATATTGCACGAATTCACTGTAAACCGTGTAACGCCACATTCCTCCGCAGTTAGTTCGCATAACATAACGCCCATTTAAAACACAGGTTTTTCATGTGCTGAACAGCACATAGCTATATATGTGCTGAATATCAGGTAGTCACTTTGATTTAAAGACAAAAATAAAAGGAAACAGTTTGAATAGTCATACTAGGCTGAGAACCATCGCCAGGTGGTGTTCAGTCATGTGACTGTCACGTGCACAAAACTAGTAACACAATGGGTTCCAGCCAGTGCTGGCTTAGGTCCACTTCGGTTGAGAGGGGCCGTGTGCAAGGGAATATAGATTTATCGTCCTCGCCTACCTGGCGTATCCAGCGATGAGGTGGATGTCGTCAAACGGGTGACAGAAAACATGGCTGCCATCACTGGTGTAATCGTCCACGGCGGCCTGCAGGTCCGCTGTCCGCATCTGCTCCACCGACACTCCCAGACTCTGAGCAGGAAGATCTCGGGTTACATAGTGAGTGAGTGAGTGAGTTGGGTTTAACGCCGCTTTTAACAGTATTCCAGTCATATCACGATGTGTCAGCTTAACGTGGGAGGAAAGCTCTCCGACGTTTACCACTTCGGTGAAACCCACGAGCAGGGGTATGGTGCTGACAAACCTAGAAACATAATCGGGGCGAACCGGGATTCGAACCCACAATCATAGGTTTCTGGCGTGCCCAAGGGACGCAACTCTGCACAGCGAATCGCGGCGCCTTAGACGACTGGGCCACCCGTGCCCCCTCGGGTTACATAGAATCAGTTGGGTGGTTTGTGTGTGCCTATAGGCTACTGAACACAGAGACATCCACTACGTGTGTGTCATACTGCTATAACGAAACAGGTGTCGGCATACATAAATTCGCAAACCTCAGACATACTATTGGTAGGGTCGGTCTCAGAAGCTTCCCTCTCGGTTTGGATCATATTAAACAAACAGTGTATAATTATATTTAAAAAGGGTGGGTGGGAGTTGTTTACGGTACAATAAACACCCCTCATGGTTTACTCTCGCTGCAGTGTTTTATTGTACGAGTCGTTATTTTTTTTTACGAGGGCCGTCGGGTAGCTTCGTGGTTAAAGCGTTCGCTCGTCACGCCGAAGACCCGGGTTCGTTTCCCGACATGGGTACAATGTGTTAAGCCAGTTTCTGGTGTCCCCCGCCGTGATATTGCTGGAATATTGCTAAAAGCGGCGTAAAACCAAACTCACTCGCTCACTCACTCACTCACACTTCCAATACGAGATGTCAACATTATATATAGCCTCTTTAAGGATGTTGATAAAAAGTACAAGCTTTAAAAATATTTATCAAAATTTTAATTATGATGACTCCCTGAATAGAATCCAACCTCGGAAATGTCGGACATGTCCATTTTACGAACAGGGAAGTAGGTTTGGTAATTCCTGCATATTCTCACAATCCTCATCTCGATTATCTGTACCTTTTCTCCAAATACCGACTGTCACATCCCACCCACTTTTGGATGCCAACGTTAAGCCACTACTGCGTTTATCTGCGTAGCCCAGCTACATCAAGGGGGAACAACTTACTAGACACTCCCCTCTCAAAACTAACGTCGTTGAATTTACGTCATCAAGTTTCGAGCGTTTGTTCGAAAGTCCAGAAATAAAGTCATGATAGATCAATGATTGACACCATGACCATTGATCGATGCAAATGGATATACGATAACATGCATCAACCAAGTCAGCGCGCCTGCCACCTGATCCCGTTAGTCGCCCCAATGACAAGCATAGGTTGCTGCAGACCAATTCTAACCCGGATCTTCACTGGGACGTTCCTGTTTTATGTTAACTGCATCAGGTTCATCACAACAGAGCTGCCTTATATAAATTACCTGTATAAGATGAACTCTGCTCTGTGGTGCTGTATCCGGGATCATGCATTTCCCAGGAATGTCTCTCTGGTGTAAATATGTGGCAAACGCCTTCCCATAGTTACCAGCTGACATTGTGATGGGGATCTTGTCAGAGGCCAGCTGTGCTTCGAGATGTCGCATCTGGTTGACCACACCACGGATCTTGAACGAACCTAGGTGGGCATGGCTGATGTTTGTAAATGGCTGGTATTTGATCGTGTGAAAATGCAAAATAATCAAACAGTATGACATTTAGTTTATTCAACACATAATCAATGAATAGATTCTACGATGGCTATGGCGAAATCCAAAGGGACGCTCAAATCATGTTCTTTACATACGACTTTCACAAAGCCAAAAACACGAATAACAACATTAAATAAGGTCTGTACTTAAACTTGCGCTAGCCTACATGCCCGCGTACATGCTAACATCATTACCCCGGTCAATGGATCAGTGGGCAAGCAATTTTCATTCCCAGCTCCCTGGGGATCATACTTTTCAAACCCATAAGGTTAACAGAACATTACCCTCTCATCCTACCGGGTTTCCATTTTGAGTGCTGGGTGAACAGAAGCATATATCGAACAAAGCCACTTGCCCGAGGAGACATCACATGTGCTTCTTTGTATCGCCGGACCGAAGCCCTAGAAACTCTCAGGAGTCAACCTGCCGAACGAGGACACCCATCCACCTACTACCTGCCACCGGCGTTGCTAAAGTTCATCCGATTTCTGACCAGTGCGTTACGTATACTATAGAATTGGAATTCGTCATGTTTAACTGTTCGTAACACCCGACTAAGTCCCATCGGGACTAGACTGCTTATCGACCACATCTTCAACAATTTTAGTTTATAAATGCAGGTAAATACACCAAACGTGCGTCGTTCAGGAAGCATGTGTATAAGGATGTCTGCACCCATTTTAACGCAATGTCCGTAAAAGTGTACCGCTAATGTAATACAGTGAAACCCTGTTAATCCAGACGGTACGGTCCCATGAGGAATCGTCCTGATTAACAAGTCTGGATTAACGAATCATATATGTGTAGTAATGGTTATATCCCATTAGTTAGACGTCCCATTAGTTAGACGTCCCAATTGTTAGACATTTCTATTTAGGCAAACTGAGTGAGTGAGTTATTATTTAACGTCACATGGGCAATATATTTAGGCAAAGAGGGAATATACCTACAGGTGTAATGGATCAGTCCTAATTAGATTAAAGTACTCTGTTTGGATAGGGGACTCACACTTTAGGGAGTATATATGTTACAATTTCGTTTAATTAACCTAAATTACCTTACTCTCAGCACAGGTTCCGCCTGAAGATGAAACCAGAGTGAACTTTGTCAGCAATCTTCATAAAAGAGCGCGAGAAGAAACCACACAGATGCAGGCATCGTACGAGAAGCAAGTCACTCAAGTAGATGAAGCCAACATCCCAGCGATGCCGTGATTTCAGAGCGTGGAAAGTGCGTATTAAAAGCTGCTTTGCTTTGTTTGTCAGATCTTATCTGGACTATTCCATTTTAAAGTCTGAGGTAAGAAGCATAAGGATTAGTGTGCACTCAACCGTTTAAAGAGTTGTTATAAGCTATTGGGACGTCTAACTAATGGGAGGACACCGTAGTAATACCTAATTATATATTAGCTGCATTCATGCAAAAAGCGGGACTGTCTGGCTAACGAGATCCGCGCTAACGGATTGACACTGTATATAAAAAAATATGTGGATTTTAATCTGTTGTCGATCTCCGCGAGCCAGAGTAAGGAGAGAAACTACATGATTTTCAGGATGGGGCGGATTTTCTCTTGAAAAGAATGTTAATAAAAATCTGCCGGTTTGCAAATTTATTTTTACATAAGCCTCGCATTGTATGAAAATAATAAATGAGTTCCTAAACATGGAATAATGCTGGTAGATCCCTTCCCTTACCTGTCGTCTGCATGTTCTCCAGCTTGAGGTACAGCTGCAGCTTGTGTCCGGCCAGCTGCGGGAACATGTCCTGGACCAGCTTCAGGAGCGGGGTCCGGACACACAGTGGGTGCCTGGTGATAACGCTCCTCGCCTCTTGCATGTCCCCCACCGTCACGAGATCCCACCCGGCATCAGCCATACTGCGGAGATGCGGTCAGAGAACAAGTGATGACGGTACGGTACCACATAAAGGAATGTAGGACAAACGTGTTTGGTTATCTCGCCAAGTCATTAGTAACTGTGGCTGCAGCTATAGGTGATGACTAGCCTGTCTCACAGTCCCTAAACCACAGTATTTTCCCTTCCGCCCAGCCCTAACTGTAATGCTATAATCCTAAATGAAGCAAGTCTAGATATGGCCCCTGGTTCAACTGAATCTCTCATCACATTGGGGCTCCTGTTCAGATTAAATGTAGTTGTTTGTTTCTATCAAAATTATTCAGAGACGAAGCGTAAGTCTAGGCGATGACGCGTCTCGCCTGATTAATGTCCCCCAGTCGGCACACAATCTACTCTACTCCCCCCACCCCCCCCCCCCGAACCCCCCCCCCCACCCACCCACCCACCCACACCCCCCACACACCCCACACACACCTTCCGAGATATTGTTGGAATGTTACTAAAAGCGGCGTCAACTCACTCACTCATTGGGTTAATCAAAGACGTATTTGGTTAATCGACTATTTCACGGAAGACCTACATATAGACAATATAGTGACGATTTGTCACGATATCCCATAATTGACTATTTTGTCTGTTTGCTGTTTAACGCCGCACTCAGCAATATTTCAGCTATACGACGGCGGTCTGTAAATAATCGAGTCTGGACCAGACAATCCAGTGATTGACATCATGAGCATCGATCAACGCAATTGGGACCGATGACGTGCATCAACCAAGTCAGCGAACCTGACCACCCGATCCCGTTAGTCGCTTTATAAGCAAGCATAGTCGCCTTTTACGGCAAGCATGGGTTGCTGAAATAATTGAGAAAAGTGGTAAATGTCCATGACATGAGACGCTGTGACTTTTTATTTTAATTTGACACGTCGTAAAATATCTGAAATTCTGTTCAAATTGGCCATAAAGCAACTGAACAAATGATCAGTAGACCTTGTCTGTTTGCACCCAGTTACATAATTCCTCGGACGAATAAGTCCCCAGTATGAACTAAAATTGATCGGGTGGTCAGGCTGATCGACTTGAATAATTCCGTGTCTTCGTATCCGCATGGCGCGGGTCGGTCCCGTATTTTCTGTCACAGGTTAGCTTGTGCCTTCTCCACATACCTGAATTATGGCGAACTGTGGTAGTTACCCACAATTACCCACTTCCTAGTCCTTTATAAAATAACTGTTCATTGTATGTCTTGAAAATACATTTTGTATTGTGTTTCGGCCCAATGTGGTCACATTTATCACTGCAACAAATAGTTGGCGTAATAAATCATAATTTATAAAATCTTAATGCTTCAAATGCACGTACCTCAACGTCGCAAGATCAGATTTTAAGACACTTCTCTCGATCCACGCAGTCCGCAGTAGGTGGTTCGTTCTTATTTTACATGCACCCCAACTATAAATACCAGTTGACAACGGTGAATTGTTTAAAAGCTAAGAATTTTCACAATTTTGAATAGCTTTTCTTGTCAATATCTTTTTGACTTACTACACGTTAGACACTATCACGGAACATAGTCTACATTACCATTGTATCTGTGAAAGTAAATCAATACAGGCTAGCAACTCGACAGCATGCGAGCTCAAGCCTACGTTGTGTTATCAAAACGAAATATCGGGAAGAAACGAAATAGGATTCGTAAGACGGTCAACGCAGTAAACCGTATCTGCATGCATCGTTTCCTGTTTTACAGCCTACGTCGATTTTCGTCGTATTTATTTTGCTGTTATTCAAGTCCATTATTTCGATAATATTAATACTATCCCTAACTTGACTAAATGTATCGATTCTTGGCCAGACAAGCAATTAGCTAACATAGTGAGAACGCAATAGAGTGGTCGGTCACGGTTACAAAATCAAGGTGGACTTATTGATATTTTGTTAAAAAAGGGATACACTATTTAATGCATGACACGTTCAACAGCGTTTAATTTAAGTTAGGTCATATGATGTGAGTTGATGTGAAATAGGGTGAGGTCAAAATGGGGTTTGAGGTCGCTTCCAGAATATTGCAATATTGCACTTATATAGCGACGTGTGTGTGTACACGTGGTGGCGGTCAGTAGGGTAGCTTCAGACCAGTGGTTACAGCGGTAGCACGTTCGATTCCCCAAATGAGTGCGACGTCTTAAGCCCGATCCCGCGGTCCCACGCCGGCACGCTGCATTCCTCCCTCACTCACTCAATCGCTCTCCTGAGCGGTATTCAACAGTTTTGTATGGCCCTACAACTGTTTTGTCAGGAGCTTTTTGGCAAGAGAGGTATAGAAGTGTCGAAATTGAAGAGTGTGTCCCTTGTCAGTAATTTTCCATCTATTCTTTTCCAAGTGAGTGTGTATTGTTTTACGCCGCTTTTAGCAATATTCCCGCAATATCACGGACAGAAATGGGCTCCAAGCATTGTACCTGTGCCGGGAATCGAACCCGGGTCTTTGGTGTGACGAGCGAACACTTTAACCACTAGGCTCCCCGACCGCCCCGCATGATGATGAGATTACGGTCATGTCAATATATTGACTACACATGTAATCCTCTCATATCCCTGCAATATCTCTGACAGCGGCGTAAAACAGCATTCAGTCCCATGCTATAAACCATGACTTAGAACTTGTGAGGGGTTTTGATAGAAGGAATTACTGATGAGCCATGAAGCGATAAAGATTTATTTTATTACAGAAAGATTTGGCATCACTGCGTTGAGTTCTTCGGGCGGGACAATGACGGCGACAACTTTCTTCTCGTCTGCGTCAGGGACGTGGCCGTTGAGGATCGACGCCATTGCTGAAGTCGGTTCTGGCACGAGCTCATGCCTGTTCAGAAGCTCCGTACGCTGAATTATCTCAGCATCAGAGAGACAGACAGTTTATTCTTAGTATTATTATGTTTCTTGGTTCGTCTGCCTTGAGTGTAGTCACCTACTATAAATATTTAGGTCTTATGTTCTCCTCTAGATTGCCATGGTCTATGGCATGTAAGCAATTCGCTGTTCAGGCGTCGAAAGTCATTATGCCTATTTATAATTTGTTCAGGAACAATAGTCGTGTGTCTTTTTTTACAGCATGTACTATTTTTTAGGGCAAAATTATGCCTATACTTTTGTATGGTTCTGAAATATGGGGTGCTAAGTATTACGCTGCAATTGAAAATGTTCCCACTTCATATTTTGCCAATTAAGGGTAATTAAGTACTGGATTAAATTACTTGGAATGATGCCTGATAGATACCCATATCCGTGTTACAAAATGTTAAAGGTACTTGATGATGATGGAAAAAATAATTGGGTTTCAGATGTGAGAAATCTATTATTTGTTAGTGGCTTTTCATATGTATGGATTTCTCCAGATGAGGGAGATCCACAGTTATTTTTATATTCATTTAAGCAATGACTGAAGGATATATTTTGTCAACAGTGGCACCAAAGTATTTCAGAATCACTTTATCTTAGCAATTACAGCAAAGTAAAACAAACTGAAAGATATTTAACTCGTTTAAATCATTTAATGTTTAATCAGAGCTTATTGTAAACTTAGAATTTCACTGCACAATTTTAATGTAAATATGTGTGTAAGTATATGTGTAAATAAGTCCAAAGACGGTGATACTGTGAGCTCTATTTGTACAAACTGTTCATCCGGAGGAGTAGAAGATGAATACCATGTCTTACTTATATGTGAAACGTATTCCCATTTTAGGTATAAATTTCTCCTCATGTTGCAAGGTTTTTTTAAAGACCGTTAATGATAAATCTGCTAAACTCTGAAAATCCTGGTATGATCCATGCTGTTTCTGTATTCTTAAAACATATCTTTATAATGAGGAATGTGTAACTTGATTTAAAATCTAATCATGTAAATCACGAGACAAATATCCAATCTGCATTGTACTATGGGCCGTGATGCCTAAATTACTGAAATTACTGAAAAAAACTGTCTGTCTCAGCATCTTCCTCAAGTAACACTCGTTCTAAAAACTCTCCTAGAAAGGTAACGATAACTTAATTTTATTTGTTACGTTGGTTCTGTTGTCGAAATGCTATGAGATAGTAATAGGAATCGTTAGGTTCAGGGTAAGCTTACAGTCCATGTAACATGTTTACCTAAAACACCTATTGTTCTCTGTACAAGTTGTTGGTCACCCACTCGTCGTCCCACACACAGTGGAGTTAGTGAGTGAGTGAGTATGGTTTTACGCCGCTTTTAGAAATATGCCAGCAATATCACGACGGGGGACACCAGAAATGGGCTTCAAACATTGTACCCATGTCGGGAATCGAACCCGGCGTTAACGCTTTAACAACTAGGCTACCCGACCTCCCCCCAAGTGGAGTTACGAATGTAATATTTCACACCCAACCCAACACCCTTTACACAAACGTGGTGGCACGTGGTCCTATGTCAAGGGTACAGGTCACAAAAAGTGAAATTATGCAATGACGGTGGCGGAGAGTACTTGCATGGCTCCTGAGAGTTTCTAGGGCTTCGGTCCTGCCCCACACTGAAGCACATGTAACACATGTGGTGTCTCCTTGGGAAAGTGACTTTGTTCGAAATGTGCTTCTGTTAACCAAACAGTGGATGGGTACCCGGTAGGAGTAAGTGAGTTAGTGAGTGAGTTAAGATTTAACGTCACATCGGCAGTATTTTAGCCATATCGTGACGAGAACTACATTAATAAGACATATATGGAGACGAAATAAAAACCTGTCAACGATGGACAGTACAATAACTAGTATATCACAGATTTTGTTTTAAAACTAGTTGAAAAAAATATTAAAAGTTAGTAAGTATTAGAGAACAACACAATATAAAAATGGGCTAGAGATCGCCAGCACCTGAAGGTAGATCACCATACTAGGGACCATGGGGACTTACAGTACCTTTGCTTCCTGCATGGACCCCGGCAGGATTTATATCATCCGTACCCGGTAGGAGGAGATTGCAATGTGGCTATGAACCTTTAAGCGCCTACCAGACAGCTTTGGCTGTATACTCCCCAGGGAGCTGAAAATGACGAGAAGCTGATCCAGTTACCTGGGTAACAACAGCGCTTTGAGCATGCCCCTGTGTGGTGTGGAAAAATACGCAACACAAATGGCCTATTATAATCCTTGATATCTGTCTCTGCAAGCTCGTATTATTTAAAACTCTGTTCCTATCGAGTATTCATGGTGGAATGTGTTTTATGAATGTGTCAGAGAGTCAACCATACTTGATACCATATACACAAGATTAATGAAATAGGAAACCAACGCACCACACGACAATATCGACTCAAGCGACGGCGAATGAAAAGGGAAGTAACTCGTGGTACCTTCTCAGCAAGACTGACACTGCGTGGTGGCGCGAGTCCCGCAGGTGATAGGATGGGACACAGCCTGCGCTGAAACATCATACATACTGTATCTAGGAGCCGATGTGTGACATTATCATGATAATCCATGACGTGCAAAACAACCTTAACTAACGGGCAAAAGAAAAGCCTCCAAATACTTTTCTGGTCTAAAACAAAACAAACGCAAAATAGGAACAGTTTTATTATAGAAAACAATTATTCAAAAACGGTATTTGTAATGAAAAGATCAAAACACATTTACGTTTTTCATGCTGGGTGCACTGTCCAGTATTCGATCACACCCGCAGAATCGACGTCGATCTCTTTTAAAGTTCCGTGTTACACACATGGCTCAGTATCGGATGTGACCCCCATCCAGCAACGATGGAGGCCCTAACACGACGTCGAACTGAGTACACGAGTCTCCCGACATCCTGATTTGGGATCATACGCCTTTCGTCCTGCAGGGCAATTGCCAAGGCATCCCTCGTCGATGGCGGCTGTTGACGTTTCCGAATCCTGCGTCAAAGTTGGACACAGAGGTGCGACAGGTCCGGTGATCTGGCTGGCCACTGTTATACTGTAATACTGTCATGTTGTTGGCGTTCAGAAAGTCGCTAGTGACTCGAGATGTCCCCGCAGATGCCACCGCAGGCCATGACACTACCACCTCCATAAGGTTCCACTTCTTGGACGCATCAACGTGCCGTCCGTTCACCACGTCGTCGGTGGATTCGAACCCGGCCATTAGACTTGAAGAGCTGGCACCTACTCTCGTCGCTGAAGAGCACTCTTCGCCAATTGCTCTGCTGCCAATGCTGTACAGTCCTGGCCCATCTCAGTCTGCGACGTCGGTGTAAAAATGTTAACGTCATGCCCTTGAAAGGTCGATAGGCACCATACATGAGGAGTCGTCTAGCAACGGTCCTTCTGCTGACTGGATGTCCAAGGCAGTTTGCGGATGATGACGTCACAGTTAGGAATCGGGACATTAGGTGAAGCACCCGTAAATACCCGTCTTTTTGTCGGGTCGTGACCTTGGGTCTTCCACTCATCGGCCTGTCTGCAGTTCTGCCAGATTGCTTGTGACGTGTGACACTTGAAGCAGATCATTATCCTGCCAACGTGCTCCTGCGCCGCTCCCATTTGGAACATACCGATGGCGCTCTCCCTCTGCTCTGCGGTTGGTCGAGGCATGTTCGTTGTTGTAAACGGTTTCATGTGATGAGAGAGTACAATCCAGGTCATGTTTTATACCAGAATTTCACACGTGTAACTTTGTGCGCATTTTGCATTTCTTAGTGATTAAATTCACTTTTCTCGCAAATCACGTGAAACACGTGTACATGTTCACAGGGAATAGCTAATATGCATTTCAGCTATGTTTTCCCAACTGTTTTCGTGCTGTTTGGCAAATTTGTTGAAAACTGACGACCATTATTTATTTCGTGGCGTTTCTATTGCCCGCTAGTTTAGAAATGGTGGTATAAACATAAGACATAGTTTGAAAATCTTTAATTAAATCTCTTTGTTTTGTCCATAAAAGAAATACAATGGACAATACCTGGAAAGGATAGATAACTTCGACCCCTCATCTCCAATGAAAAGATGGAGCATTTGTTGTGTGTTTAGTGTCAGCTACCATGAGTCCAAACCTTTTGTATCATTCAATGCCAAAAACAAAATTACCGTATTCGACATAATAAGCGCCCAGGGCGCTCTGAAAATTATAAATAGGGGTCTCTTATTAGAATATTATTTTGGTGAAAAACAACAGAGTTGAAAGATCGTAAATTTCGTGGTTTATGCTGACAGCCTGAAATGTTTATATACGACAGATATATTTTTCCAGAATTTAATTTCCCATAATAAGATGCATATAAGACATGTATTATACACGAATAAATAAGTCTTGTGTACATTGATCAATCGGAAGGGGTGCTAATTGAGATTGTTCACTAGCCAATATATTAGTAAATATCGCCGTGGGCGCTTATTATAGCGGGGCGCGTATTACGTCGAATACGGTATAACACGTCCCATTTTAATTCTGGAAACCCAATAGTCCAGAAACTCTAAGGTCTTTACCTAGTCTCGGTCAAAGGTATTTACAAAATTAAACATGCTGTTTCATGGGAACATACCAAGGAAGAAAAAATGAAAAATAAATTGTTCAAAAACTCAATATTTACACTATGTCGCCCATGGGCGAGACTATTTTCCTTTGCTCCAAACTCATGTTTTTGTTTCGCAAATACATAAACGTGTTTCTTTCAAGTATCATGACGCAAGATTTAACTCATTTTAACTTAATTCAACGAAAGTATGTTTGGAGGCGATATCAAAGGAGCCGCCCAATATACACAGTGTTGTCCGGTGAACTACCACCCCACCCTGTCAGTAAGAGTTATGTCATCGGTACACAAATATATTTGATGCAGTGTCAGTGTTGAAGGAGTTTGAATTACGTCCTCCACTGGCCACAGAAATCCTCAAAGTATAGTAACAATCAACTAGGTGAATGCCGTACTAATAACCTTGTGACGCACGTAACAACTACTGTCAATCTGTCTGCTACAGCTATCATACCATCATCCCTGTCACAAGTGGCGTATTAACAGCATATTCAAAATATTAATTGTAGAAAGTTCGTTAACAGACTGACGAATGTCGTATTCAGTCCTCTTATTTGATAAAAAAAAGTAAGAACGTCAACTGGGAATTCAACTGGATATTACATTCCTTATATCAGCTAACAGCCCTGTTTGTGAAAATATGCACTAGACATGAGATTTAAAGACTAATAAAATCAATTGTAAGACCGCATAGACCATAAAACCGAATAAAATATGTCTTGGTATCATCTTTTGTGTATTAGATGATGGTAATGACCTGACATGTTATAACGTTAGATTAGGAAGGGGAAACATTAAAGTGTTTTATAATACTTGGGAACATGAGCAATAAGATGTAGCAACATAAACATGCATGGAACGGAAAAGGGAAAATGGTGAAAGCAAATTGAAAGAGATTTTAATAAAAACATTATTGTACTAAACAACTTGCAAAAGCGGTGCCATAAATTGTTTGACCGTGTTATGTGTGTTGTAGACTGACGACTAACAAGTAATTGTCATGCTGTACGCATGGTACCATATACAAATTCAGATATACAACCGGTATGAAACTGAGAACTGAGATGCCAAGTAAAACCTGCATTCACACACGGAAGCAATATACGTGTGTGTGTGCCCTCTCCTCTGAAAAATGTATCACTAAAGTATTTACTTTGTAATAAATATAGTAATAATAAAACTTGGTAATTTGGTAGGTCTCCGACAGATATGATTTTCAGTTTTTTTACACCTTTGATTGATACGGATTAGGTACATGTAGTCTAGTCACTGTCGCTAATGTATCTGCTTGTTGAGAAAGGTCTCAACATGGGACTGTTAATTTCTTCTCAATGATGTCTACAAGCTTACAAACTTGGAGATGTTGGGGCGGTTAGGACCAAACTTTTTCAGCTTAGAGTGCCACTCTTCCCAGTGTTAGTGGTCCTGGAACCCATAGTGTCAAATACGTCCATCAGATTCTACTGTTCAGCAACATTGTCACTGAATTTCAGAACTCTGGCATGATCAAGGATTTCGAAGGTGAACGAGGGGAAAGGCAGACGCACGTCGATTTACTTTTAGGTTATTATTGTTTGGAGTTCACATTTTTGGGCATTTCAGACACTAATTGAACAGAGTTCACCTGCACATGTCCACTTTAGTCAGACAGACTGTAACCAAAACATGCAATGAGCTGTAGCTCTTAATCCCTTATAACAACAACAACAACCAGGGTGAGGGCACAGTAAGGTTAAACCGTGTCCACCAGACAATCTCAGGTGGCTAACGCATCAAGTCAGCTCTATTTTTCAGCGCATAATTAATGTGTTTACATTTTGAATAAAAGGAATTTTAAAAAATCATATTTAACAAACCTACACATTACCAAATACAAAACTTTATAACCCGTTCTAGACTTCGTTCCAATTAACCTGGATCATTCAACTCGCTGGCGAAGTCGTATACGACTCTAAAGTGAATACATCTACAGTGTACAAGTAACTTTTAACTGTATCATATATATTCATGATAAGCAATTATTTTCGTTCCTAATTCGAATGAGCACATTCTGAGGCTAAATCTGCAATAGGACAGACAAAATATTTCTTTGTACAATGCAAACGTAGCGGCTGATAATAGAGACAATGATTGAATAATCTGCAATATATCATTTGTTCTCGTTCAGTCTATTGTACATTTTGAAGTCATTGTAAAGTTTCAAGGAGTACTAAAATGTTGTGGTATTATGAATGAATTTAGAATATAAATAGTGAAAAACAGTCAGCATATGGGATGTACATGTATAACTTGTCTTCCAACACCACGCTTGTGCCGAGGCCCGTGGTCATAAAACTAATCGGTCACATAAAAGGAGCAACTAGTTTCGCAGATATCCCGCTTTACCTGCCTGGTCTTACCTACTAATTACTGAGTGAGTGAGTGAGTGAGTGTGTTGGGTTTAACGCCGCTTTTAACAGTATTTAAGTTACATCGCCGCTTGTCAGCTTAATGTGGGAGGAAAGCCCCAAGTGATGCAGGTCTCAGACGTTTACCACTTCGGTGAAACTCACGAGCGCGGGTATGGTGCTGACAAACCTAGAAACATAATCGGGGCGAACCGGGATTCGAACCCACAATCATAGGTATTTGGCGTGCCAAAGGGACGCAACTCTGCACAGCGAATCGCGGCGCCTTAGACAACTGGGCCACCCGTGCCCCCTAATTTCATGAAGTCACAAACGATTAATACCTAGTGTATAGATGTTAGACGCATTGCTACTTGAGGACAAGGTGTGCAGGCTTAGTCCCAAGTCTTGTTGCAATACAAATTAAAGTAACCCGAACGCTACGATTGATATATTTGTTAACAGAAAATGTATAATACTCATCAGGAAAAATATTCATACACAGTACAAAGTCTAAATTTTAACCGTTGAGTTTGTTTTGCATTCATTTCTTTAAATATACTGAGTCAAATTAGAGACTTCACATTTTTAAAAGTAATCCCAAATATGATATACAACGGACAAATGTATCAGAGAAGGTAATTTTTAATCATTATTGTCCAAAGAAGGATTTTAATTAACGGTGGTAACCATAATTTGTTCCAAGCACCTACGGTATTCGGTAAAAACATCAACAGTTTAAATCAGTCCCAAGCACGAGAATCTGATGGCACACAAGTTCAGTAGCGTGTATGGCCAACATGTACGTTGACAACTGCCTCCGCATGGACCTTCTGATGCTTGTGAACACATGATTGGGAAGACTACGCCATTGTTGCTGCAAAATGGTGCCAAGTTCTTGCAAATTCTGTGGTTGGTTCTGGAGAGTGCGCACACTTCTGCCAAGAGCATCCCAGACGTGTTCGATGGGATTGAGGTCGGGAGACCTTGACGGTCAGTCCATGACGTTGACTCCCGCATTCTGAAGGAAATTCCTTGTCAAAATTGCTGTGTGGGGTCTGGCCTTGTCGTGTTGGAAGATCAAACAGGGTCCATGTGCTGCCATAAAAGGCTGAAGTTCTGGTGCCAGTACCTGGTCGCGGTAAGCAGCAACGTTGAGGTTGCCACGGATGACAAGAAGCCGGGAACGTGCATTGCCACAGAAAGCACCCCAAACCATGACACTTCCGCCTAGAAATCTGTCAACTTCCTGTACACAACACTGGGCGTAACGTTCATGACGGCGCCTCCACACCCTCGCCCTACCATCAGCAAATCGAAGATTAAATCGGGATTCATCACTGAAGACGACTTGATTCCAATTCCTCTATCGTAAGTGTCGCTGTGCCCACAATTGACGTTGACGTCTGTGTAATTGAGTCAAAATCGGCCCGCAGTATGGCCGTTGTGCTTGAAGGTGAGCTGTCCTCAGACGGTTTCGAACAGTTTGCGCACTCAGTCTACGCCTCAACAGTTCATTTCTGGTTGATGTAGCTGTCAAAACTCGGTTACGGAGGTGACGTAAGATTGTGAGTGAGTTAAGATTTTAAGTCACATCGGCAATATTTCAGCCATATCGTGACTTTCAAAAGTTATATATAATAAATACATGTAAACCATAAAAAACCTGTCGACAAGGGACAGTAAAATAACTAGACTTATCACAGATTAGTATGTAAAACTAGCAGGGAACCATAAAAATACATCACTAGACAGGACAATACATTATAAAATGGGCTATAGATCGCCAGCAACTGAAGGTAGATCACCATACTGGGGACCATGGGGACTCACAGTACCTTTGCTACCTGCATGGACCCCAGCAGGATTTACATCATCCCTTCAGTTGTTGGCGACGATTAGGGAATTTAGCTGTAATTAAAAGAACATATATTCTACGATTAAAACTATGGTAGGAATAACAGACTTCGAATGATATGGACTTACTATGCCCTCTCAGGGGGACAATAATTTTACAGTACTTTAACCCCCGTCAAGGGCACAGCCAGTAACAATCTCAGTTCACAATTAGACACTATCAAATTAAGAAACAATTATGTACATCAAAATTTATTTATCAGTTCAATTTCTTTTAAAAATGCAATAATTAAATGAGGACTCATATTGGTAAAAAGATCCTTAAGCGATGATGATTTGAAAAAATTATCCCTTGTGATGGAAAAATCAATACAGTCAAGCAGGACATGCTTGACCGTGATTCTTTCATCACAAGGGATGCAGAATGGAGGATCCTCACCTTTAAGTAGATATTCATGAGTATATCGAGAATGACCAATACGACATCGTCTTAAGACGACCTCTTCAAATCTGGACTGACAACCCAAGAAAGTATAACCGATATTTGCTTTTATTGCATGTAATTTATTTATACCCACTTGGGTGTCCCACTTCTTCTGCATTAGATCTCGGATGTAAGATCTAATGACAGGTTTATAATCACTATAGGGTATAAGAAGTGGTGTCACAGATTTGTTGAGTGCTGCCTTAACAGCAGCATCAGCCAAAGTGTTACCAACGATCCCAACATGGCTGGGTAACCAACAAAAGACGATGTCGTATTGGCCAGTTGCAAGATTATTGTGTAATTCAATTATGTCAAGTAAAACTGGATGCTGACACGACATATTTTTTATGGCTTGAAGACAGGACAATGAGTCTGAAAAAATGATAAATTCCTTATGTTTGGACTGGCTATTGATATAGTTGAGAGCAGTTAATATGGCATTTGATTCTGCTGTAAAAATTGAGGAGTCATCTGGTAACCTGTTTGATAGAGTTCTGGATCCAATGATAGTTGCGCTGGCAACAGCACCTCCATCCTTGGATCGATCTGTAAATATTGATTTGTAAGTGTTATATTCGCTTCTCAACTGATTATACTCTTGTTGATATTGTAGTTGGTTCGTGTCAGATTTCTTTAGTGTAGATAATGTAAGATCTACCTGTGGCTTTATCAATTGCCAAGGAGGAGAGGAAAACAGACGGAAAGGAGATATATTTTCAAGGTTTATGTCAGCAGCAGAAATAAAAGGTTTAATTCTTATTCCGAGAGGCGGAATAAGAGATGACTTTTTACTAAACAGTTCCTCATAAAGGGGATTAAATACACAGCTGAATGCGGGGTTTGACTCATTAGAATATAACTTTGTGATATACTGCAATGAAAGTTTAATACGGCGCTGTTGAAGAGATGGCTCGTCGGCCTCAATGTACAAACTGTCAATAGGGGAGGTTCGGAAAGATCCAAGACAAAGTCTTAGACCGTGATGATGGATTGTATCTAAAAGTTTAAGATTGCTTTTACAGGCTCCACCATATATGATGGAGCCATAATCGAGCTTAGAACGGACAAGTGATCTATATAAGTGAAGGAGGGTCGTTTGATCTCCTCCCCACTTGGAATTAGAAACTACCTTCAATAAATCTAGTGCCTTCAGACATTTAGCTTTCAAATATTTAATATGTGGTAAAAACGTAAGGTGATGATCAAAAATTATTCCTAAAAATTTAGCTTCCTTTACGACTTTAATTGGAGTTCCAGCTAGATGTAATTCTGGGTCCTTATGCGGTTTATATTTTCGACAGAAATGGATACAATTTGTTTTAGATTTAGAAAACTTGAATCCGTTCTGCTCTGCCCAAACATTGATTTTATTTAGACAAAGTTGCAACTGTCTTTCTATCGTGTGCATATTTTTACCTCGACATGATATATTAAAATCATCAACAAATAACGACCCATCAACAGAGTCATTTAAAACCTTAGCTAAACTATTTATCTTTATACTAAACAACGTTACTGATAAAATGCTACCTTGTGGGACACCTTGATCTTGATCGTAAAAATCAGACAAAGTGGATCCCACACGTACCTGGAAATTTCTATCTGTTAAAAACTGAGATATAAAAGAAGGCAAACGGCCTCTCAACCCCATCTCATGAAGATCTTTTAAAATTCCATGTTTCCAGGTTGTATCGTAGGCTTTTTCTAAGTCAAAAAAGATCGATACAGCATGTTGTTTATTTATGAGAGCATTTTTCACATATGTCTCTAATCTAACCAAATGGTCAATGGTACTTCTGTTTTTCCTAAAACCACATTGAATATTTGTTATAATATTATTTGTTTCTAAGTACCATATAAGTCTGTTGTTGACCATACGTTCCATTGTCTTGCAAACACAGCTAGTAAGAGATATTGGCCTATAATTTGTTGGATCAGTGTGATCACGGCCAGGTTTTGGTATAGGAATTATGACAGCATTTCGCCACGATGAAGGGAAATCACCCGTTGTCCAGATATGATCAAATATAGTCAATAATGTCTCTAAACATGAATCAGGTAAATGTTTTAGTAACTGATAATGGATATTATCTGCACCAGTAGCAGTATCATGAGCTTGTCCTAATGCGGTATGCAGCTCATGAATAGAAAATATTTCATTATAATCCTCACCATTATCACTGTTAAAATTAATTTCCTTTTTTTCGTTTTGATCTTTAAATTTCTGAAATTTGGGGGAATAATTTGATGAGGATGAATGTTTTGCTAAAGTTTCTCCTAATTTATTGGCTATATCACATTTATCAGTTACTAATGTGTCACCTTCTTTAAGATGGTGAACACTAGATTTTGAGCCTTTACCTTTAATCCTTTGTATCATATTCCAAACTTTAGACATCGGTGTTCGGGAATTTATTTTAGATACATAACTGCGCCAAGATTGGCGTTTATTTTGTTTGAAAGTACGACGAGCTTTTGCATTTAAAATTTTGAATTTATTTAGGTTGTGGACAGTTGGGTGATGGCGGAAATATTTCTCTGCCTTTTTTCTAGCTTTCCTAGCTTGTTTACAATCGGTGTTAAACCATGGTTTTCGTATATGTAGAATTTTAGAGGACTTTGGTATACATTCTTCAGCAATTGCATTTAAAACGTCAGAAAAAGCCTGCACAGGATCATCAACATCACTAAAACATCCAGGTCTGAGTTTATTTGTGCATAATGTCTGAAATAAAGACCAGTTAGCTTTTGTAAAATTCCATCTCGTTGAAGGTGGAATATCAGATGGAATGATTGCTTTAATGATAGTTGGAAAATGGTCACTTCCACAAAGGTCATTGTGGACTGACCATTCAAATTCGTTGAGAAGGTTAGAATCAGTTATAGACACATCTAGAGAAGAGTAGGTTCCAGTTGCAGGATGCAGATAAGTGCTCGAATCATCATTAAATATGCATAGGTCATTATTGGAGATAAAATCCTCAATTATTTTACCTTTGGTGTTAGTGTGTGTACCACCCCAGAGTGGGTTGTGGCCATTCAGATCACCCATGATTACACAGGGCTTGGGGAGTTGATCATAGAGATCTTGAAGGTCAGACAACTGAAGAGCTGATGAAGGCGGAAGATACAAAGAGCACAGAGTAAAAGCAATGTTCAAGGTAAGTCGTACTGCAACGGCTTGGAGATTGGTGTTAAGAATAAGAGGGCTATGAATAACATCATTCCTAACAACAATTGACGATCCTCCAGTGGCCTTATCCCCAGGAGGAGAAAAAGAATGAAATGCCTGAAACTGACGTAAATTAAAATGATCGGTCCGTTTTAGATAAGTTTCCTGCAGGCAGAATGCTGATGGTTTGAAATCCTGGACTAACAGATGTAGTTCATTGAAGTTAGTCCTCAGTCCTCTACAATTCCACTGTATAATGTTATGGGAATAACCTATCTCTTAGGTGGATTTATGGGGGATCTACCCCGTACTTTCTTGGAGGGCGACAGGCTGTGTGCCCTGGGATGGATGTTTTCAGACACATCCATGTCTTCAAGGGATCCAAACTTATTAAATAGTTGGATCTGGTTAATTGACCCCTTAGAGGCTCTTCCACTTTGACATTGTTTTGAATGATCTGTTCTTTGTTTGATTTTGGTTTTGACAATTGGCATCACATTTGTTACAGATTGAGTTTGTTGAGCGGGCTGAGAAGAGAATTGTTCCTGAGACAGAGAAGATGACTTTGCATGAACTGGAGAGAGAACTGGTGTATTAGAATGGTAATCTGGAGTTTGAGTGGACTGTTCTTGTGAGTATACTTGGGGTGTTTCTGTGTGCACCCACGTCAAGTCTGTCTGGCAGTTTATTATTGCAGTAGTTAATTTTGGGTTTGTTTGGGATACTGTTCTGGTGATATTTGCATAAGATTCTTTTAATTCTGGAGCCTGGACGAGTTGTTTTGCATCAGCAAAACTTATATTTCTGGTAAATTTGATTTTATTAATTTCCATTTGCTGTTTCCAGATAGGACAGATTTTGGAGAAGGAGGAATGATTCCCGGAACAGTTTGTGCATTTTTTAAAGTCGCTATCACAGTCATCAGTTGTATGTGTTTTCTCACCACAGTGGGCACATGTGACAGACAACGTGCATGTGTTGACGCCATGACCATACTTTTGACATTTGAAACATCTTAAAGGATTGGGGATGTAGATGTCAACATTTATATTACAGTAACCTGCCTTTATTGATTTTGGAGCATTTGGAGATGAAAAGGAAAAGAGATATGTATTAGTTGGTACAAGTTGTGAATCTTTACGGGTTGTGAACCGTTTGACATACAGAACACCTTGGTCTCTCATTTCAAATACTATCTCAGATTCAGTCATGTCTGTGAACAAGTGGTCTCTGTCTCTCACAATTCCCTTACTAGTGTTGAGCGTTCTGTGAGCGGTGACAACAACTGGAACGCCGACAAATGAAACAGTTGACAGAAGGTTCGTGGATTGTGATTTCTTACTACATTCTATTAGTATGGACCCTGATCTCAACCGTTTGATGTTTTTAACCTCGCCTGCAATACCATGAACTCCCTTAGAAATTGCAAAGGGGTTCAGCTTGAGAGGAGTCTTGTCAGTTGTCTCAATCACTAGAAATCGTGGCCAATATTCTATGGATTTTGAAGGACGTTGGTCATCATCAGTATCAAGTGGACGTTTTGTTTTTTTGGAGGGGGTTTCATAATCCATGTTGAGTTTTTTGTGTTTCATCATCCGAGCTCCCCACCCACCATGGAGTATCATAACGACAATGCTAAGAACAAGTGGATTTCCTACTTGCAGCACCAGGGATACAAGGATGACATACTCAAGCAGAAAAATCAAAAGTTAATTTTTCCACCAGATTTGCCCATGAGCCACCGCCTTCTGGGCATAGGACTCTAGGCAAATAACATACTTGAAATGCATATATTTGAGATACATTTATTTGAGAAACATACATTTGAAATTGAATTGAGTCAACATTTATAACTAACAGGGCCAAACCTCAAGTTGAACATAATTCCAAAAATATCATGTGTGCAAATACAATTATTAATGCACAGGGCTCGGCATGACCAGCCGATTGATAGGACCGGGCCCATCCTACCACCCGTCTAGGCGAAGTAAGGGTCAAAGTGGTATATTGGGCAAAGGAACGCTAATCCTGGAACCAGTGCCCTCAACCACCAGAATCCCGTCCTCCGCCGACACAGGGGCGCAACCCACGGCAAACAGGTTGCCCAATTCGGTCGCCTTGTACGACCAGCAATGGGGTGCTGTGGAAATATTCTACCCCGGTTCCACACGGGGGAAGAGCTATTAGCGTTACCCAGCACTCACCACGAGGAGGTTGCTCTTCACGAGTGCCAGGTGACGTAAGACAACCTGACGATCCCCTGCATGGGACGTCACACGTGGTCGGGACGTCACACGTGGTCGACCTGTCCAAGGGCGATCAGCAGTGGTACCCGTTTGCTGTAGACGCGTCTGTAAATCATAAACTGTCCGTCGACTACAACCCATCGTCCTTGCGACTTCAGCTATGGACGTTCACGTTGCACATTTGAAAGGCGTGGCATGACAAATGGCCCTAAAGACTTTTGTTTTCTTGTGTTTTTCTTTTTTTGTTAATGACTGCTAACACGTATGGCTGAAAACACGTGCGGTATTATGACCACGTGACCAGTTGCACGTGAAAAAACACTTTTGCCACTATAGTGCTGTGCACATGATTTTGATCGATTCACCTGCTCAAAAACGTGGCCATTACTGTTTAAATACACAAAAGGGCCTACAATGATAACTGGTCAAAATGTTAAAATTTTAGGATTGTGAAGTTTTTAATTTGGTTCAGTATAGTTTGATATATTTCGAAATTATTTCATTCAAGTATTCCATGCACAGGGCATGGCATGACCAGCCGATTGATAGAAACAGGCCAATTCTACCACCCGTCTAGGTGAAGTAAGGGTCAAAGTGGTGTGTTGGGCAAAGAAACACTGTTCCTGGCTCCAGTGCCCTCAACCACCAGAATCCCTTCCTCCACCGACACAGGGGCGCAACCCACGGCAAACAGGTTGCCCAATTCGGTCGCCTTTTACGACCAGCAATGGGGTGCTGTGGACACATTCTGCCCCAGTTCCACACGGGGGAACAGCTATTAGCGTTACCAAACACTCACCACATGGAGGTTGCTCTTCAGGGGTGCCCAAGAAATATCAGCCTGGCATTCAACAGACATGACAGATTGAGAAGTTGTGCGTGTCACAGCTGCTGAGTAAGTCACAGCTGTGGTGGGAGAGACAGAAGCCATGACCAAACGCTTAGCTTCTTGAAAGGTAATGTTTTTGTCATGTTTCAGCTTTACAATTTGAAGTTGAATTTTAAATTTAGGGTGGGACTTTGAGGCTGCCACATGGTCACCAGAGCAGTTTGCACAATAAGGGTTTTTCGTAAATCTAGTTTCCGTATTGTGGTCATCTTCACGACACTGATGACATATCTTGCAGGATTGAGCACAGTGCCTGAACTGCTGACATTTGTAACACCGAAGTGGGTTTGGAATGTATTGATCCACTTCGATGTTAAAATATCCTGCTTTGATACTTTTCACAATTGCCTTCAAAAAGTGCCTTAGAAATGGCAATAGGATTCAATTTCAAAGGTGTACCATCAATGGTGGAAACCACTAAAAATCTACCAGAAGAACACTTCAGGATGGTAGTGTTTTCATCCGAGGAATCTTCCAAAGAACGTTTGGTTGTTGTTTTTGGTGCCATTTTGAGTTTGTATATGGTTCACCATCCCAGCTCCCCACCCACCACGGAGTATCACAGGGACAATGCTATAAGCCAGTGGATCTCGAACTGGCAGCACTAAGGATACTGGAATGGTATACTCAAGCAGACGAATTAAGTAAAATTAATTAACCTCCCAGATTGGACCATGAGCCTCCGCCTTCTGGGCATGCGAGACATGTGAATGATTTGTCAATCAAAAAATCAAGTTTTGTTACATAAACAAGTGGTCAAGACCTAAAGTATAAAGGAAATTCGAATTCAAATTTTGTGCAAATACAAATAATGCACAGGGCTCGACATGACCTGCCGATTGAAAAGACCGGGCCCACCCTACCACCCGTCCAGGCGAAGTCAGGGTCGAAGTGGTGTATTGGTCAAAGGAACAGTATTCCTGGATCCAGTGCCCTCAATCACCAGACTATCGTCCTTCGCCGACAAAGGGACGCAACCAACGGCAAACGGGCTGCCCAATTTGGTCGCCTCATACGACCAGCAATTGGTTGCAGAGGACACATTCTACCCCGGGTGCACCCGAGGGAAGAGCGATTAGCATTACCCAGCACTCACCACGTGGAGGTTGCTCTTCATGAGTACCAAAAGTGACAGTAACGTAAACTAGTGAAACTTAATAATTCATTTCCACTTTGGATTCCTTTCAATGCTCTCTGAGATTACCTCTTTGATTGAGGCGAGCTGAGTTATGTCATCTAGTAGGATTTGTTGTTTGAATACATTATGTTATTACTTGACCAAAGTTTTATTGCTTTTAAACGAGGGCTGGTCCAAAAGTTCTAAGCCTGACTAATTTTCAACTATGGGACATAACAAAGTGAACTAGCCAATGTAGTACATTGCCTGAGTAGTTCATTGCAAGTGTATTTGGTCTGATGAGGCCTTTTGTATATTAGTGACAGCCAGTTGAACGTGATAGTGGTTCAAATCGACACAGAAATGGAAAAGAACGAGTACCGAGCAGTCATAAAGTTTTTGACTTTTGAGAAAAGTACTACCCAAGTAATTCATGACCGCATGTTTGTTTGTCTGTTTATTTGTTTATTGTTTAACGTGACTGACAGCAATATTCCAGTTATATGACGGCGGTTTGTAAATAATCTAGTCTGGACAAGACAATCCTGTGATCACAAGTGTATGAGGATAAGTTCCCCAGCAATTCCACTGTTAAACGTTGGGCAGCTATCTTCCACTTCTCCCGCACCAAGAAATCCAAATCTTCAAAATCAGCGAAGAAAATTTGGCCACTATATTCTGGGATGCAAAGGGTGTGATCCTTGTGACGATTACCAATGCCTGCTGATTTGCTTCATCGTCTGAGAGATTCCATCAAAGAAAAGCAGCGAGGAATTATTGTGGTATATTTAGGAGATAAACCTACCGTAGAGTAAATCTCTCTTATTTTAATTTGGAACCGGGCACTTTAATGAATAAATAAGGGGTTTCTACTCTACAGTGGGACTACATCAAATTACAAAACACAGTAGATTTATCTCAATTCTACCGTGACACTTTCTAACACTTTGAAAACGGTGCTCTCTTGCAATGCGTAACAACAGAAGGTCTGAAATCTTGGAACATTCCAAAAAGTGGTCACAGGTAGTTAAAAATATGTAACAAATATTACTAAGGTTTAACATTAAAATACCCATAGTCTTGAGTAGTTCTAAAAAAAGTGTTCAAAACACATATTTGTTTCAAAAAGAAGTTGACAAATAACCCTCCAAACTTAGTCCAAAGATAGATGTTTTAACTTCATCGCAACCTGTTGTGCACTGCTTGAACTCACCCAGTCATTTCTTGGAAATCGAATATGCCATTTCCATTGTAGAGGTGACAGGTTGTAGAAATAGTTTTTAAAATGCTAATCGAGTATATTCATGCGCACGTTTTTTGTATGAAAAGGTTTACTATATTTAAAAGGAGTTTCCGTTGCGAAAAGGACCCTCTTTTTAACCAATCAGAATCAAGCATTTGTCAATGTCATGGTAGAATTCTTCAATGTCATTTATATAGGCAAATCACTCAAAGTACTTTAGAATTAATTGGAAGATGTAGTTGTGGACAATATGTTTTCTAGTTACATGTATGACATGTAATTTTCTCATTTAACAATAAATACACACTCAAGGTAAAATAATAAAGTTTGTCACATTTTTATTTGCTGAATGTGTGCACAAGTTGCACTTGACCAGCAATTATATTGCATGTAATGTCTGATCTGAGTATTTGTTTCAGCCTGTAGAACAATGTTAGGTACCATACTGCACGAGTATGAAACAGTTTAATTATGTAGTCGTAAATATATGAGACTTGTCAGTTGTGCGGGGAAGCACATGCAATTATTTTACTTGTATCGAGAATTCCACTTAGGTGGTAGAGCTACGGAAATAATAAACATACAAGATTTGACAGTTCTGTTGGGAAGGACCTTCAATGCGTTCACAGAATGTAATGATATGGCATTATTGCAGACAAAATCAATCGACAGTACTGGATGTCCACGACAGCATGTGCAATACAAGACCTATAATGAGCAAACTTAATGAACGTACACTGTATCTGCAAGCAATAAGTCTGTCAAATAAATTTAACAATTCAATTATAATTACATGACAGCTGTGATGGTATTCCCTCTGAGTTAAGAGTATATAAGGGAGGTGCTGATCAAGTCCAACCATATGCACAAAGGCAACGCAAAGGAACGTCAGAGCACAAAGGAACGTCAGAACACAAGCAAAGGTAGGCTTGAATTTTTTACCCTGCTTCAAAATGTGAACTTTTAACATTCCTTCAAAGTATGTTCGTAATACAGCCAACGTTTATGCCTCCCTGGCGTTGAAATTTAGAATACCTAACTGTAATATATAACCTTATACAACTCAATCCTGGTGTCCCAGTCTGATGAATATTCCTTCAAAGTATTTTCGTAACCCAGCTTACATTTATTGCTGTGTCAATCAAGATGCTGCCACTTATGTAAAAGCCCAGGTTCGAGTGCCTGTGGATACAATGTGTGAAGCCCATTTCTGAAGCCCATTTCTGGTGTCCCCTGCCATGATATTGCTTGAATATTGCTAAGAGTGGCGTAAAATCCAACTCACTCACTCACTCACAACGTTACTTCTCTCTTGAATGTCCTTCCAATACGAATTTCAGTATTTTATTTATTATATTTTATTTATATAATTGTTTAGTTGAGCCTAAGTGAGGACCGATGGGAGATGAGAAGCACGAGCAATGCAGAAGACCTGACTAGATCGTTATGTTAATGGTCATGAAATGTATCTCTTGCAGACAATGACCGGACAAGTCCTCCTCCTTGTTCTTCTTCTTCTCATCCTTCCTCCAAATGCCTGTCGTAAATTTAGTAAGAACAATACTTTTGTTTGAAATTGTAATCACATTATTTCATCATTTTGCCATGAAGATGATCCATTTGTGAAGTAACCGGAGAGAGTGGTAAATGTGTTTATAAGGGTGGGTAAATTCCACGTGGGCCAAGAACTCGACGGTGTAAAAACGCGGCTCGCTCCTATCTCGTCCGAGTCCGAAACGAATCGTCCGACCCGGGCGCAAGAGATTTGGCGCTTTGACCATTACTGAACAATATCTTATCATCGTTATACCTCAGTCGTTAATTTTGCATTTGCCAGTTCGAGCAGAAATCCCGATTCATATGCATAAAGAAACAGAATTGCAATTGTGCAAACTGCGATGCCTATCTACTTTGTCTCAGTGTCCTGTCCCTACCTGTCACACAGATGTTATCAATGATGAAGTCCAGTTTATCCCAGACTGTCAATTGACATTCATTCTTAAATATTTTCTCCCCTTTGTTACAAAAAGTAAAATCCAATTGGCCAGGAATGGTGAGCTCAAAAGTAGACCTCTAAGACCTTTAAATTATTATATTTTTACAATTTCTATGTGAGTAAAATTCAACAAAATTTTAATGTATCATCATATAAAGTTGGCTCAGGGAATTGAATTCCTACGGGAAAATGCTTAAATGAACATATCCTCATTATGGTTAAACTAATTCTACTGTAGAAGTTTAACATTGAAAAATTCGATAGTAATTATCATTAACACGATTTGTAGCTCCACAAAGTGTCTGTAACCGTGTATACTCCGTGGCCGAGTTACACCTGCGATGGCCAAATGTTGGAAACCTAAACAAAGATGATACAGGAAATCATGGACACCCCATGAGCTCCTTTGATGGTGGGAGAATGTTAGATTATCCACCTGGTGTAGGTTCTTGCGGAGGAAGATATCCAATTTGGAGGAGAGGTAAATATGAACAATTGTATTTTGCATTCATATGTTGAAAAATCTGTTATCAGCCTAATCGGTCGTGACCTGCAATGTTTGCTTTATCCTTGTGATGGCAGTGTCAATTCGTCCTAGAAAATAGGTGTTTTAGTTGATTGTGACCCCTCCTTTTTTGGCCTGATAGTCAGCATCTGTGACAATGAAGCTGAAACTATACATACTTGTTCCCAACCAATTACAGCACCCGAATTCGAGTGTTCGAATCCGATTTTCAATAGGGCCGCAATGGCAGGTTCATTGAACAACCTCTATGTGGGAACTCATCAATTGTTTTCTGTCCATCGTGTTATGATAGCATAATCCCTTCGTTGTCACACCTACCTATGTTATCCCACTCATGTATGCCCTTGTTGTTACTGTTAATCCTCTACTGTTAATCCTCCACTTGCTATATATATTCTGCACTATGTCCCTCATTCAGTCTTGCTTGACAACGGTATAAGGATCTATACCGAAACGTCGCTTTTTACAGTATTAAAGAAGTTGTTATCCATAAAAATTGTGTCTATCTTGTCATCAATTGTTGTTCAAAATGTAATGATATTTGGTATATTTGTAGCTAGAAGTGGGGGTCGACATGTATTCCATGTTTTTCGATATTCTATATTTTTTACCTTGATTTTACCTTTGCTATTCTACCATTCTAACGTAGTGCATGGTCAAAATTTAGCCGTTTACTTTGAAAATATACTGATATTTGGCTTGAAGTGGGTCTCAAGACACATGTTCTATGTTTTGCAAAAGAATAAGTTTGGACCTTTATTTTACCTTCAAGTTTGAATTTTGACCATGCCCCTCTAATCTCTAAAAGTGCTTTTCTGGCACTATAAACAACATCCCCTCAGTACAACCACTTAACTAGTGACAACTGAATCTTCACATGCTTACTTCTGAATTTATTCTGGAGGTTTGATTTTCAATGTGGTCACCATATATTTCAAAGATATATGTCCACTGTTGTGAAACATTGTATAGCATATTCTCCTGAGAAGACATATAAGGGAGTTGAAACTTTGTGTAAAGTAAATTCTACTGTTGTAGATCATGTCCATTCCAACAATGTTTGTCAATACTACATTTGTTCATTCAGATTTATTATTTAGTTAATTGTTGTATATTTGGTAATACATTTTCCTTAGTATGTATGCATACACCATTCGAATAGCTATGCTGACATCATTATTTGTTGAGTGGCTATTAACTACATATCAAGCTATAGTGTACTGGTGCTATTCGTATAATTTCTTGCAGAGACAAGGACCGGAGTTTCAGTTGTATGTGTTCAAACCGAAACCAGCAACTGTTCCACCACATTCACAATTGACTCATTTATGTGTGGTAATGGGATTGAATGGTACAGTTTGGAGACCAATGTTACCGACAGTGTCTTCTGCTTTGGTAAGATCTGTTGTTCGCTTCTTGTTATTTGTTGTTTAAAGCCGCACTCAGCAATATTCGAGCTATATGACGGCAGTCAGTAAGTAATCGAGTCTGGGCCAGACTGGCCAGTGATTGGCATCATGAGCATCGTGCAACTGGAGGACACGACACGGCAAGCACATGTTTGTGCCCAATTATAACCAGGTATCCTCGCTGGTAAGTTGGGCGATATTGAAGGTTGTGCAATTGTGACTCTGGGTCTTAATTATGTACTTTGGGTATTTCTCCCAAATGAACTTGTCGTATACCTGAAATACTGTTCACAGTCTGGTAACGACCAATTCATTCGATCACCATAATGTAAATACAGTTCTAATCAATGTGTTCACAATAATTTGCGAGTGAGAGTTGCGTCCATTAGTCAGGATTCGTTTGCTGTCAGTTTGAATCCCACGCTCGTTGGCAAAACAAAGTGGTAATCTTAACGAGCTGTGTAACTTTGCTTTAGCTCCGACACAATGTTGACACGCCGTGACATAACTGACATATCGCTCAAACTGTAGTTCAACACATAGAGAAAGTTCACGAGTTTCGTAAAAATGGTATCTGACGAGAATGAGTGTGGTACTTTATGTATTACCCACGTTAGATATGTATTAAAGTGTAAATACAAAACAACTTTCGTTCGTTCACAGACCAAACTGAATCCGGTTGCAAAATTTGTCGGCTTGCAAGTCAGTGACAGCTTTGAACGAAGGGCAATATCACCATCGGATTAAGACAATACAACCGTGATCTCCTCACAGAGTTTAACGCTAAAGATCTATAGAGAATGTTAATGTTCACATTTGGGATGGTTTGGGCCACAAAATTAGAAGTCAGCCACGGAGTTGTCGAATAATTTGTATCGGAGCTGTTCATTTTTAGTGGTCCATGCATTTAGCAAAGGTACTAAAAGTCCCCATGGTCCCCAGTATGGTGGTCTACCTTCAGTTGCTGGCGATCGTAGTCCGTTTTTATCTTATATTGTTATCTATAGTGCTATTTTATTTTATAATTCCATACTAGTTATATATATCTTTCTGTGATAAATCTAGTTATGTTACTCTCCTTCGTTGGCAGGTTTTTATATAAGTTTCAATATATGTATTATGTTTAACTATTGATAGTCACGATATGACTGTAATATTGCCGATGTGACTTAAAATTTTAACTCACTCACCGGAGCATCAAACGTAATTCTAGATATCTGTCGCAATAGTTTAAACTGACTTCATTTCACCAGGCTTATCCTTTTATGATTAATCAAATCGAAAGTGGTCGGGTGCGTCACGCTCATAGGGACCCTCGATCTATCGATAGTACTGGTACATTACGAATGTATATAACTCGATTATATAATGTCTATAGTAGCTTTATGCATAACAAATGTAAAATGCCGAGCGAATTTGATGCGTGTGATTATCTTGTTTCGCTTAATACAGTGTTTAATTTGTAAGTATCTCTCGCTTTCATGAGTTTCCTTCAGTTCTGCCTCGAAGTTGTAATTTCTTTTGAAAAAGTGAATAACGTTTCGTGATTTTTCTAGGAATGAAAAAGGTAGTTCTGGTGTGACAGAGGTCACGGTTGTCTAATCAAAACGAATAAAACGAAGTCAGCATTGTACGACACACGTGTGACGTCCAGATTGAGTATCTCATCACCTTTATCTTCAGTCCTTGGGTAACAAAAACAATATCCCCTTAGAACTAGGATTTCGGTAATAAGTTCGGTCGCACTGCGATCGGAAAATGATCGCCTGACGCCATGATAGCGATCGAAAGACATGGGTTTTGAAGAGTAGCGTCATATTCATGGTGATATTAACGATTTGCTAATGTTTTTCAGCACCTAACTACTGTGGCAGTTCGCCATGTGCAAATGGAGGCACATGTGTAGCAGGCCGTGATGGTTTCACATGCCAATGTAAGGCAGGATTTACGGGTCCCACTTGTGATGGGGGTAAGTATTGCACGTCTTTTTCAATATTATCTCTTGATTGTCCTTAACTCAAACCGTTGGTGTAACAGGCTGGGTTGGATTCCTCACACTGGTACAAGTTGTTCAGCTTGACCTTAGTGCCTTTCGCCATCATTAAGTGGCGTAAAGTCTTACCCTCTCGCTCAAACAATTAGTAAGGAATAAATGAAGATTTAACCTTTTTCACTCAAATCACTTAATGTCGGGATAGAATAGTTTCGAAGCCTGCTTGTCATATGAGGCGAAAATATTAATCTCGGTGACTTTGTTGACTATGTTGACAATGTCATCGTGCCCTGACGGCGTGGAAGGTTGCAGACAATATCAGTCACTGGTTTTGTCTGACCCAGACTTGATTATGTCGAGTGAACCATGTGACAAATATTATAACGAAACGTAATATTTTGCGTGATTTCTAGGGTCAGTTTTCCCTTCTTGATAAAGTACACATGTACATTCAAGCTTGTTTCTTTGACCAAATAATCTGCAATAGTACGTGTACTGATATCAGTACAAGAACAGTTGCCCAAATTAGACAGGACTGATGAATACCTGCATATATTTGCAGATCCTTGTACCGTTTCTACAATGATACCACACATAGAGCTCAGAGGCCCAACAAACAACAAAACTTCTATGGTACTAGCTACATTTAAGGCTGGATGGTACGACTCCTACAATACCACAAGCATACTGACCCGACCTGTTACGGGCCCGGCATGTGGGTTCCCTTTTCCTCTGTGGGTCAAAGGTAGTTATATCAACTTTGATGTTATTATGTTACAAACACGTGTCCGCCTTCGTTCGTCTCTATGTGCTTTTGTTAGAATCCGTGTTAGAATTGGTACCCAGCAACCCAGCAACCCAGCTTCCCAAACGAAGCGACTTAATGGATCGCAAGGTAAAGCATGGTGGTACTTGTGCTCGTGGGTTTCACCGAAGCGGTAAACGTCTGAGACCTACATCACTTCGGGCTTTCCTCCCACATTAAGCTGACACGCCGTGATATGACTGGAATACTGTTAAAAAAAGGCGTTAAACCAGACTCACTCACTCACTCATGGTGGTACTTGATTGACAGCGCGTCAAAACATGGATCGTTGCTGTAAATATTATTCACTGGTTTGTCTGTAGATCATTTACAGGCCGCCGTCATATAGCTGAGTAATGCCTTATGACAACTGTGGCGGAATTGCCGTGACTCTGGCATTAAGAATGTAAACTTCATAATGTCTATATTTACCTTTGAGTCTGAATCAATTACTCCTGCCGCCCGTGGACCCGATGTAGAATGTGTCCTCAGTACGCCATTGCTGGTCGTTAAAGGTGACCGAACTGGACAACCTGTTTGCTGTGGATTGTGTCCCTGTGTCGGTGGAGGGCACTGGAGCCATGAACAGGTGTTCCTTTTGCCAAACACACCACTTGGACCCTTTCTTTACCTAGACGGGTCGTAGAATTGGCCCGATTCTATCAATCGGCTGGTATGTCAACCCTTGTGCCAGAAACACTTTTGTCATGAATTTAATAAATTAGGTTTTGTTTTGGGGATAATTATTGTTTGTTATTAATATTGATAATGAAATGCTTTCCAAGAGTCATATGCCAATAAGGGGGTGGCTCTGGTCCAGTCTGGTGATGTCAACCTCCGAATTCTATATGTCTCCAATTTTGTGTAATGGGCAGAACCAGCTGGACATTCATTTTGGTGGACAAATGTAGTTATTCGTGTTGTATTTGATGGAGTATACCACCCCTGTGTCACTGTTGTTGAAGACATTCGATAGTGGGCGGGGAGCAGGGATGCTGAGTATATTGCTTTCACCTTTCAACTATTTGCTTCACTTCGGAATGAAAAAAGAGAAGACTTGAAAATGACAGTTGAAAAGAAAGTATTTTTCAAAGCAATAATCCTTGGGCTCGTTTTCTGGTAACTGAGGCTTCTGATCCTCCATCAAGAAAACTCAATCCATTTGTAAAATCTAAAGCTGTTTCTGGAATTTGTGGTGCAGTCTTCGGTCTGGATCCCTACTTGTGGAGTGCACATTGAGACATTGTCACGCAAACTAGTGAAACTAATAAATCCAGTTTGAAACAGAAATTCCTCCTGCCAAAGCAGGAGATGAGTCAGGTATATATATCACCAAGTTATATATATTGCAGAATCCAGTGCCTTTAAGCCTGGCAGAAGTATTATTGGAACATCATTAAGCTTTTGTCATCTTAATGTTAACTTTAAGAACGAGACCTAACATTACAAAATATGTAATACGATTTTTTTTTTAAATGTTCTAGAGATTAGAGGCGACATGGCAATGATATGTGAATCCAGGCGAGGCGACGTCTGTTATGGCGCATACATGAATACACGGACCCAAACATGCAGTGGCGGTAGACGAGTATTCAGGTTGCCGATTCCGAGGAGCCCATTTTCCTACTGCTATGGTAAGCATACACATCCTATGAAACTTGTGTGCCGCAATCTGATTGTTGTTAAAATTTTAGACTTTGTACTGTGTATGAATAATTTTCTTGACTAGTATTATGCATTTTCTGTTAACAAATATATCAATCGTAGCGTTCGAGTTACTTTAATTTGTATTGCAACAAGACTAAGCCTGCAGACCTTGTTCTCAAGTAGCAATGCGTCTAACATCTTTACACTAGGTATTAATCGTTTGTGACGACAGGAAATTAGGGGGCACGGGTGGCCCAGTCGTCTAAGGCGCCGCGACTCGGTGTGCAGAGTTGCGTCCCTTGGGCCCGCACGAAATCTGATTGTGGGTTCGAATCCCGGTTCACTCCGATTATGTTCCATGTTTGACAGCACCATACCCGTGCTCGTTGGTTCCACCGAAGTGGTAAACGTCTGAGACCTGCATCACTTCGGGCTTTCCTCCCACATTAAGCTGTGATATAACTGGAATACGGTTAAAAGCGGTGTTAAACCGCACGCACTCACTCACGTCATGAAATTACGTCATACATTCTTAGGTTGTCAAATATAGTTGAGTCTTTACAACAATGTTCAACTTTAACAGCAAAGCCCATATTATACTTTCCACATTGATTTGAACGACAACATTGTGTTTTTAATTTTTGTTGTGCGACATTGTGACATCCTTAAATGTTGATGATGGTGATTGACACCTTTCCAGGCTCTGCTGCAAGGTTCAAACACATGTACAGCTCTCCCTCCCTCCTATCACATCGTACAGTTGGGGTTGAACCTTTTCAACCTATCTGTTCATCAATTGTAATATTCGCTAATTGCGATGTTTACTGTCCAACACTCACACTTCTCTAAAATGACATGTCCTTTGAATCCAATTGGCTGATTTGTTGCCATCGGTTCCCTTAACACCAATAACAAACGTGCGAAATGTTCAATTAAACATGCGTGCTGTAACACAAGCCATGTCTGCCGACACCCGGACATCTCCCGGTGGTGCTAGCTCTGAATTATGGATACAATTATAGTATTTTACTTTCATGAACGATGTACATTCGAACCCATCAACATATTATATAGCCACAAGTCGAGCAGTAGCCACATATCCATCCTTAATAGTTAAAATATTAATTACCATATCTTCGAATCTTACGCCGCAAATCATCAGCATTTGAATCGAATCACTGCATCTTGTAAATAAATGAGCTAGGACCATACTAACCGGTGATTGATATCATGAGCACTGCCCCGAGCCGTCGGAGGATAAACGCACACGATCTATGTACAGTAAGTGTTGTAGGGACCCGAGTCCCAGTGGGGTATCAACTCCTCAGCCCTCTGTAGAAATGTACTGTTATATTCCAGATGTAGACGCATGTGTCCTGCGTCCCTGTTTGAATAAAGGGACGTGTGTGCCGGAGGCAGACAGTTACACCTGCAAATGTAAACCAGACTTTTCGGGATCTCGATGTCAATCAGGTACCTATAGTCTTATTAGAAATCAGTTCATACATTGGGTATTGATAATAAAGTTGACCTGATAAACACATATCCGGATCATGGAATCAAGGGAATATGTTAATAGTATTGTCCCCAATAAACGTTCCCGTCAAGAAGGGAGGGTTTCTGTTTTTTATTTAACGCCGTACTCAGCAATATTCCAGCTATATGACGGCGGTCTGTAAGTAATCGAATCTTGACCAGACAAGCCAGTGATTGACCTCATGAGGATCCATCCATCCGGGGGGACCCACGTAATTGGGATACGAGGACATGTCAACGAGCATGTCCAGCCGATCCCGTTAGTTGCCTCTTACGACAAGGCATAGTCGCCTTTTACGCCAAGCATGGGTTGCTAAAGACCTGTTCTACCCCGGATCTTCACGGGTCAGAGGGTGACCTGATTAACGACATCCAGACTAATGCAGTTTCAATGATCACGCTTCTGCTTGTTGTGTTGTTTTATTGTGCCTCTGACTGTGGTCAACTCTTACATTATGAAAATTAAATATGACAACATGACGAACTATTTGAAATCATACTTGATTGTCTTGATGTCGCTGCAACAAAAACATCACTCTCTTTATCCGTCATCTTCCTGAGCCTTCAAAGTATCTTCTGCACAATGCACCGCCTCCGTGGTCTAGTGGTTCAGTAGTCGGGGGTTCTATCCCCTGCCGCATCATACCAAAAGACTTTAAAAGATGGTACTTGTTGTTACCCAGCCTGGCGCTCGGCATTAAGGGGCAAAAACAAGGACTAGTCAGCTCGGAATCACTATACTGTGTCTGTATTCATGTTAACCTGCGGCTTGGTATATCAGTTGGCTAGCACAATAATATCGGCATTAGTCTAGACTAGTCCGAGCAGCTATCACGCACACACGTGCATGCATGTCGCTGTATAAATGCAGTAATTAAACCCCATTTCATCTCACCTCAGAAAAAATCGCAATGAATATAACTGTCAAATATACGCGCCGGATCATCTTCACTTTGACCTTGATCCCGAGAGTCGCTTGGTTTCATTTACTTGTTTTTCGCCTTGCTTATTCTCTCCTACATGACGATGTACAGTAAAGTACGGTTATAACGAACTCAAAGGTACTACTAATTTTAGTTCGTTATAACCGTAGTTCGTTATAAGCATATATACAGCATAACTACAGCAAATAGTCGGGACCAAAAAAGTAAGTTCGTTATATCCGTCAATTTGTTATAAGCGTGTTCGTTATAACCGTAGTTTACTGTACTGAAATCTATTGTTCTATGTTGCAGTATGCAAACGAAATATACTGGACCTTCTCATCATAGAGGATGTTTCTACCTCTATCAGTCAAAGTGACTATGAGAAGATGAAGACCTTTGTGGTAGATACCATCAGTAACATAGACATAAATTCAACTAAAACTAACGTGGCTTTCATGGTTTTCTCGGGAAGAGCGGAAGTCGTGTTCCACTTGAATAAATACACCGACAAGGAAAGCGTCATGGCAGCCATCCGTTCCCAAACAAACACCGGCGGGAGTACCTTTCTTGGGCAGGCTATCAAACTAGCGATGTCTGAAGTCTTTGCAGAAAGCAATGGGGATCGATCTGACATTCCGAATATGGTTCTTCTCTTCACTGACGGGGAAAGTAGCGCTGATGAAGATGTGAGAAGCAGGATTGATGGGTTGAAAGCCAAGGCGGAAGTATTTGTGGTGACTGTCACCGCCCACGTGGACAACACTACCGTCGATGCCGTAGCTTCTTCCCCAGCTAACAGTCACATTTTCCACATCGATGCTCCCGAAACAGCGAGCAGCATCAAGAACGTCACCGCCGCCAGCGGGGCATGCACCTAATGACCTACGAAGATGATATTTAAAGAATTCTAACTTGTCTAATATCATCAGAAAATAAAGCAATGTTATTAAAGAACCATGTTAGTGTCATTTCTTTGTCGTGGTTGTTTAATATTTCCAAAATAACACATGTATGTAATGTAAAATGCAAAGAGAATGCATAATAAGAATCAATTCGAAAAACTGCTAGATCTTCAGCAATCTCATGATTTGACACTTATTCTAACCCAGAATCCCTTCGCTAAATATCTAGTGAGCTCAACACTCAAAAACTATTGAGTATGATTTCAGCTTTATTGGATATTTTTTTATCTCAACTCAACTGGATGTCTGGTATTCTCAACACTTTTGAAAACATTTGAAAGCTATTGAATATCTAGAACACTATCGAAAGGCAAGGAATCCCAACACTACTGAACATATAGACTAAGTGACTCGGTTAATTACAAGACAACACGGGATCGGGTGGTCAGGCGCGCTTACTTGGTTGATGCATGTCTTCGTATTCCAATGGCGTGGATCCATGCTCATGCTGTCGATCACTGGGTAGTATGGATTGTCTGGTCCAGACTCAGTAACTTACAGACCGCCGTCATAAAGCTGGCATATTGCTGAGTGCGGCGTTAAACAACACACAAATAAAACAAGACAACACAAATAAGCTGTTCACAGTCAATTAGATGACCGCCTCCGTGGTCTAGTGGTAGAGCGGAAGGTCCGGGGTTCGATCCCCGGCCGCGTCATACCAAAATACGTAAAAAGATGGTACTTGTTGTCTGACGCTCGACATTAAGGGGCTAAAACAAGGACTGGTCGGCTCGGAGTCAGTATACTGTGTCTGAGGGGGTATACATGTTAAACTGCGGCATGGTATCTCAGTTGGCTAGCACTATAAATCGTCATCAGTCCGGACTAGTACAACCAGCCACACACACACACACACACACACGTGCATGCACGTCGCTGTATAAGTGCAATAATCTTGGACGCGACGTTAAACCCCATTTCACCTCACTTCAACTCAATAAGGAGATAAACATACTGTTATGAAATTTGATGTCCCACTGTAGAGTAGATACAACTTATTTTATTTTAAATATCTATTTTGAAAATACAAAAACACGAGTTGCAGCTAAATAACAATGTTACTAAAGAAAGGAGCTGTGTAAATTAAAGCATCCCTAATATAATATGTTAGATTAAATAAAATATACCCAGTTCCGATACTAAAGTGAATAAAGATAGTAAAGTCAAACATCTCGATCAGGCAAGATAGAAAAGACATGGATGATGTTGGATACGTTAACTGAGTGTGAGGTTACACATGTATCGTATCGCTTGGGTTTGTGTTGAGTGACAATTTCATAATCTGGCTTATCAATATAGGGCATAAGACATCACCTGTGATGTCGAGTTACGAAAGAGTATAGGTATCATTACACAGCTTGTCGTGATGTCGAGTGACGAAAGAGTATAGGTATCATTACACAGCTTGTCGTGATGTCGAGTGACGACAGAGTATAGTATCATTACAGAGCTTGATGTGATGTCGAGTGACGACAGAGTATAGGTATCATTACACAGCTTGTCGTGATGTCGAGTGACGACAGAGTATAGGTATCATTACAGAGCTTGATGTGATGTCGAGTGACGACAGAGTATAGGTATCATTACAGAGCTTGATGTGATGTCGAGTGACGACAGAGTATAGGTATCATTACAGAGCTTGATGTGATGTCGAGTGACGACAGAGTATAGGTATCATTACAGAGCTTGATGTGATGTCGAGTGACGACGGAGTACAGGTATAATTACAGAGCTTGATGTGATGTCGAGTGACGACAGAGTATAGGTATCATTACAGAGCTTGATGTGATGTCGAGTGACGACAGAGTATAGGTATCATTACACAGCTTGTCGTGATGTCGAGTGACGACAGAGTATAGGTATAATTACACAGCTTGTTGTGATGTCGAGTGACGACAGAGTATAGTATCATTACAGAGCTTGATGTGATGTCGAGTGACGACGGAGTACAGGTATAATTACAGAGCTTGATGTGATGTCGAGTGACGACAGAGTATACTACGCCGACCCTGAGCGCCAACGTGGTCGGAGGGTCCAGGCCGACCCGCCTGTCGAGTTGCATGACGTTAACCCTTTTTGAAATTTTGGCCTCCATGCTTATTTTGGCAAGTCATGGCTTTACACAACGGAGCCCCTAAGGCCTGGAGAAAAAAGTGAAAAATCCAAAGTCTGAGCGCCAACGCGGTCGGAGGTTCAAGGCCGACGTTGAACATTTCACCTCATTTGACCTTAAAATATTGTGTCCACTGTTTCGAGGTTAGAGTTGAAATTGGTACGTGAACTGGTTAGTGATTTTACTTTCCCCCAGCGTGAGTGAGTGAGTGAGTTGGTTTTAACGCCGCTTTTAACACTATTCCAGTTATATCGCGGCGTGTCAGCTGAATGTGGGAGGAAAGCCCGAAGTGATGCAGGTCTCAGACGTTTACCACTTCGGTGAAACCCACGAGCACGGGTATGGTGCTGACAAACCTAGAAACATTCGAACCCAGAATCATAGGTTTCTGGCGTGCCCAAGGGACTTTCCCCCAGAACCCCTTACTGTCAATTACAGAACACAAGCTCAGTAATTCTGAAACTTCATTATCATCAAATTCATCTTTTATTTTTCTGCACATATCTCTATTGTCATTTCTTACTCTACAATATGCATGCAATGTGTATTTGTCACCAGGTAAACGTTATTTAAACATGAAAAGTGCTAAATTTTGTATAATTTATACATTCTTGATCATACCATAAACAACGTTTGAGTTGACCGACAGAGTTCTGTTCTGTAGACGACAAGATGGTGCACAGGTTTGTAGAGTACATGTTAGTTTATCCACAACAATATCTATATTTATGATTAACATTTCACGACACTGGTCCAAACTAAACTCAGTTAACAGCTGACTCAAGCGGTCATAAAATGTCTCTTTACGCTCCCTTCATGAATACCTGGGTATGCTACTATCCACGTCACAACTAGGTCCAGGTTCTGAGACCGGTGTCATTGGGGCAGCTGACAGTTACATTCAATAGAAAGACACCAGTGTCATCTCTTGTACGAACATTAAAGACAATAATATTAAAGAACAGATCAGTTAAGCACAATGTATAATCTACCATACTGACACCATTTTCTTTAAAACAAGTATATGATCCAAAGTTAGTTCCTGGGCAACTACCATTTAGCAATTGCACACTTAAAGTACCACAAACATTAATAAGATCTTCCCCCATAGACGTTCATAACATCATCTTTCTTCCGAGACCAAAGGAATCAGCTGAATATCGATGTTTTCGAAATTTATTGTTGTCATTTATAATATAATCCTGTAACTGGCCCATTCTGTCATTAAAGTCGGCAAGGAAGTATGACATCATGTAGGAAATTCAATAACAACCTCTGATAGGCACTGTTCTACGTGAAGATCCGGGTTAGAATAGGTCTTCAGCAACCTATGCTTGCCGTAAAAGGCGATTAACGGGATCGGGTGGTCAGGCTCTCTGACGTGATTGATGCATGTCATCGATCCCAGTTGCTTGGATCGATGCTCATGATGTCAATTACTGGATTGTCTGGTCCAGACTTGATTATTTACTGACCGCCATCATATAGCTGGAATATTGCCGAGTGCGCCGTTAAACAACAAACCAACAAACCAACAATACGTTATAAAATTGGGCTAGAGATCACCAGCAAGTTAGGCCACCATACCAGGGACCATTAGGACTTACGGTACATCTGCTTCCTGCATGGTACCCCAGCAGGATTTACACCATCCCTCTGGCTACTGGTGATTTTTATTTTTGTCTTAACATGTCTAACAAATATTCTTCGATTAAAATCCCGGAAAATGAAACATACTTAGAAGGAAGTGGGACTTACGCACCCTCTCTGGGGGACAATTTTTTTTACCCCCCCCCCCCCCCCCCCTTTTTTTATTTCGAAAAAAACTGTATTTCTGTATAAATTACCACCAAAGACAATAAATAGATCCTAATTTTGCACCCCCCCTTTTCAAAAAAGCTGTATCCGCCCATGCCCCCACACCCTCACCCAGTATCTCCATAGTGACACTAGTTAATATATGTTATGTCGTGCACTTATGTGATAACTTATAACATGGTTCGTGCTTGAAGCTCGTTATATGTTACCACGTGGCGACACGAAATGTAAACAGACACGTCAAAATATTATGTATGGATTTCTAGGTGTTACATTTTTGCTGGTACTGCCAGCTGTTGCTCTACGTAAGGAGCTCGATAGTTTAAAACTTTTTTGCATTAACACAATCTCATTAAATCAGATCTAAGTTCTCGCTGCCGCTAAATAAATATCTGAGGACACCCCATTACGGGTCACGTCAGAACGACATTTCGCAAACATTGACCGACCGATGAAATAACTGACAAGAAATTGACATTAGCCAATCAGAAGGCAGCTATCTCGACCTTTACGGCAATAGTTTCAAACTGGCGACTACGCTTCGAAACATATTTTGACGTATTCTCTATTACAAATTTAAAACTGGGCAAAACAACATTCTGGAATAGCTTATAGATGGCCTAGATTGTATGGGTATAATCATAAAACCCGTAACTGTCGTTCGGAATACCCTCTGTTAAATATTTCGTGGTTGCATGATTAGAAAACACATATGGACTGTCACTTTCAGGATCTGGTAAGCGACGCCCTGATTGGTGGAATGAAAGGTCGTGCTGACGTGACCCGTAATGGGATGTCCTCAGATCTTTATTTAGCGGCAGCGAGAACTTAGATCTGATTTCAATGAGATTTGCATTCACATTACCCTGTCATCCTACCCGGAACTCTCGCCCTGCTTAATGAGTCAAACAGAGGCAAATATCGAATGAAGTCACATGTCTCAAAAGACTTGTGAGCCATGTTTCCATGTGGATCAGGACCGAAGCCACAGAAACTCCAAAGAATCAAACTTTCCGAGCGTGGCCCACCATCAAACTGCTCTCCGCCGCCAGCGTCGCAAACCTTGCCAAATTTGTGTTTGTTGTTCAACGACGCAGGCAGCAATATTCCATCTATACAACGGCGGTATTTACGTTATCGAGCCTTGACTAGACAATCCAGCCTGACCACCCGATCCCATAAGGCGCCTCTTACGACAAGATCTAGAATAAGTTGCTGAAGATTTTGTGACCTGTGGATAATCCTCTGTAGCACCACGCGCCACCAGGGCAGACTAATGACATAGAATATGGACTGTTACATCTACAGTTGGACACGCCAGTACTTGATTTGGTTTTAAGAACTATAGACTCTATGTTGTTTAAGAGAGAAATATTATCACGCACGACGAAATCCCCGCATGTTAAATCGATTTGTGTCGTCGAGAAAAACTAAGGCTTAAATTTAATAAAAGAATACATATGCTAAACATTTTCAAGGCTCTCATTTAACGAACTAAATAGGGACATATCAGACGCTCTTTCTGCCACTGTATATGGAATTAAGGTATACATAAGGATATACATAAAGTATTTCTTCAAATTCAAATTTTCAAATTTCATATTAAGTGGCAGAAAGACCGTCTAAATAGGGACATATCAGACGCTCTTTCTGCCACTTTATATGGAATTAAGGTATACATGAGGATATACATAAAGTATTTCTTCAAATTCAAATTTTCAAATTTCATATTAAGTGGCAGAAAGACCGTCTGATAAAATCCCAAGTATCATAATCATTTTCGTCAATTAAATCTACACCGAGAAACAATGAAAGCATATCATCCTTGTGAAGCATATCTAGTTTTAAATATCAACATCAAGTTTATGAATCAGACATGAAAAAAAAAAAATGTCTGTCAGACAAAAAAAATCACAGTGCAAAACAATATGGCAATCATAGTCATAGAAATGTCTATTACAATGGTTACATTCTTTCGAAACTTTTGCTCTTGATCCGAATTTAATACAACGTTGCGGAGATACACCTTATCATTAACGTTGTAAACATGCGCCAGATGCGACGTGGAGATCACCAAAGTTCAGCCCGACAATAAGGATCATTAGACATCATTAGGGATTATTATATGAAGATCAGGAAACAAGCCTGATGTCACATGGTGATTCAAAATAGAATAAGCTGTTTTTGCTTGTATACATCGGCAGGGAGTGTTTCAGCGCCGACTTTTGATGAAGTATTCATATGTCTTGAGAATGAATTAACCCCATCCATTTTGGAGCTTGTCATCTAACACCTTTTCAAAACCAATCAGTCAGTATAGATGTTAGAGATATTTACTTATGCACATAAGCATGGTGCAATTACAGACGTTCAGTGAAGCGTCCCCAGCGGCGATGGGTCGGACGTCCATGACTACGAAGCATGTACAGCGATGAGGTGGATGTCGTCGAAGAAATGAATAAACATGGCTGACGTCCTTGGTGTAATTTCCCCCGGCGACATGAAGTTGAGCTGTCGACATCTGCTTCACGGACACCCTAGACTCTGGGCAGGAAGTTCTCGGATGACATAAAATTATTCTGGCGTCACGTATATTGATTTATGTGTTATCATACATAACCAACGCGAAGCAGATGGAGAGAGGCTTCAAATTAATATTGCCTATCATATATCGAATTTATGATTTCTTGTCAGTACCAGTTCATTTTACCTATAGTCACCATCACTTCCTCCAGCATTCTCCTCCTCTTCCTCCTCCTCATCAGTAGCAGCAACAGCAGCATATTGTCACGGGGTCCTGATGTATTTATCATTAAATGGTCCACACGAAGCCCAGATATTATAATAGTTGATGTTATTCAGACATAGTTGTTGTGTGAATTTGTTTGGGTGTTTGATTGTTGTTTAACGCCGCACTTAGCAATATTCTAGCTCTATGACAGCGGTCTGTAAAACAATCGAGGCTTGACAAGACAATCCAGTGATTGACATCATTGGCGTCGATCCACACATATGCATCAACCAAGTCAGCGAGCCTGACCACCCGATCCCGTTAGTCGCCTCTTAGGACAAGCGTGGGTTGCTGAAGATCTTTTCTAACCCTGATCTTCCCGGGTTGTTATGTGACTCAGTGAGGTAGTCTCGTTTCACGCAGCTTTGGAAATATTTCAGTTATATCAGGGGTGCTTGATTGTCATGGAAAGTCCGAAGTGATGAAGGTATAAGATGTGCAGATGTGCAATTAAAATACAAATAATACTGGCAAACAAACTAGGTCAAATTATGCGTCTTTTAGCCAGAAATGAGTCACAGAGATGTATTTTTTCTTGAATACATGTCACCAAACGCAGGCGAGCCCCTGCTCCCCTCCGCTGATGCGCGAGTCTAAGATGGAGCAAGAGACAAATCCCGACATTACAACCCTCTCTCCCCCACGCAGTTCTTCGTGATATAGTATGCTGGCCAGCCTCGTTCACTGATGGAAGCGGTTATCCATGGTGCATGTACATGCCATGAGACCCGTGAAGATCCGGGAAAGAATAGGTCTACAGCAACCCATGCTTGCCGTGAGAGACGACTAACGGGATCGGGTGGTCAGGCTCCCTGACTTGGTTGATGCATGTCATCGTATCCCAATTGCGTGGCTCGATGCGCGTGATGTCAATCACTGGATTGTGTGGTCCAGACTGGATTAATGCCAGACCGCCGTCATATAGCAGGAATATTGCTGGGTGCATGGTTAAACAAACAAACAAACAAACTATGTTCTTGTTGTTCGTACCATCAGAAGTGAGGGTACTGGCCCATTTGTGTTAATCATATTAATAAAAATAATACCATTAGTTCTGACATGTCGAATCGAATTTGTGCATTTATGTCTTGATGTAAATGTCAAATCGCCAATTGAAAGTTAGATGTCTAAAAAGAAATTAATCCTTGTGATCATGGTTTTTTATATTCACTGATTCAAACCATATACTCCAGTTTGAGCGTTGATCAAACGGATGTCGATACACCTCAGTGCATGTTATTCATTTGCGTCGGACAAGCCGTTTCTATGATTCAAGAATATGGCTTGGATGAGGCCATATTAAGATTCACTTGAGACAAACGAATGCCGGTGTTTCCTGTTTCAGACAGTATTGATGCCAGAACAAAGGTCAAGGGGTCGATTTCTTCAGATTTTACTTCTGTCATTATCGAATAAGTTTCATTACCTTCAACGATTTTTGGATATAAATTATACCTTGAGGCAGTCTCTTGTTTCATGTAATTGATTGCTGTGCGTGTTCAGTCCCAGTAAGCTTCAAGGAACGTCAGACATAGTTCGTGTTCAACCATTCCCTTACGAATTGATTATTTTCGTTATCAATGTTCAGATTATCATTTATCATGTCTTTACAGTACTCATGCTATCAACCACTTTTTTATCTAATCCAGATTAGATTATTTACATCTCGCCAGACTGTGACGTAAAACGAAATTCACTCAGTCTGTGAGACGAGACTTATTTCCCTGTGTCGTTACAGTGAGTGAGTGAGTGAGTTGGGTTTAACGCCGCTTTTAACATTATTCCAGTTATATCACGGCGTGTCAGCTTCATGTGGGAGGAAAGCCCGAAGTGATGCAGGTCTCAGACGTTTACCACTTCGGTGAAACCCACGAGCACGGGTATGGTGCTGACAAACCTAGAAACATAATCGGGGCGAACCGGGATTCGAACCCACAATCATAGGTTTCTGGCGTGTCAAGGGGACGCAACTCTGCACAGCGAATCGCGGCGCCTTAGACGACTGGGCCACCCGTGCCCCCCTGTGTCGTTACAACAGCCTTCTATTATAAGTTACTTCAAAAGACGGGCAAGAGTATGCACCCATGTTTAATGGTGGCTAGAAATGAAGCAGAAAGGAAATGGTTATTCGAATGTGATGTATTTGGTACGGGTAACGTACTTGGGTTTTGGGCCTTAACTTTGGAGTGTTTCGGCGACTGTTTTCAGCATCGTAATGTTTTGATAACGTTTGTAATATTTTGCTCATATTTTTCTCACATTTTGCCCGGCAGTATATTATCAGTTATGGTGTCTTTTGTTGCCGTATACTGTGTCATATTTGGTTAGCAGAGCCAAAAATATTTTTTTTCTGCTAACCTAATATGACACCGTATACGGCAACTTAAGACACCATAACGAATTTATTATGCCGAAAAGTTTACACTATTTGGTATCTTTGTCGCACATGTCATGTAGAAACTTAAAACACAAAACGTAACACTTACAACCTCAGACGTTAAGGGTCAAAGGGAGACTACTCTTCAAACCCCAGAGGCCAAACCTTGATGCTTTTAACTTTATATAATCTTATTAAAGTCACGAACGTGATAAAAAAAACATAAACGTCAATGCACATCAAAGTTAATTATATTAAAAAACAAAACAGTGTCGAATAACGAATTTCTGTACCAGAATTTTTATGTGAAATATGTGAGGTGGGTGGTGAAAAATCCAAGATGGCTGTTACTGACGGTATACGGTCTCATATCAGGTCAGTATCAATCATCTTGGATTTTTACTAACGGTATACGGTCTCAGACAAGGTAGGTATCAACCATCTTGGATTTTTACTAACGGTATACGGGCTCATGTGGGGTCAGAAGTTCTGCTCTCTGATTGGTCAATATCACTTTGAGGCATAATAATTGATGATGTGTGCTCTTATGTAACGTGCATACTATATCAATGCAAAGCGCACTGCCAGCATAAATGTTGCAATATATCATGGGTGAGTGAGTGAGTACGGTTTTACGCCGCTTTTAGCAATATACCACCAATATCACGGCGGGGACACCAGAAATGGGCTTACCCCATTGTACCCATGCGGAAATTCGAACCCGGACTTTCGTGACGAGCGAAAGCTGGACGCACTAGGCTACCCAACCGCCCCATTATGCTCACAGACTATGACCAAATCAATGTGTATATGTTGTAACACGGGTCACACAAACAGCAGCACAGCCCGTAGCTTATCTCACAGATGGAATTATTCCCACGGCTCACACACCGCCTCGCTCCACGGGAAGGCGGGCCTACGGTCGATGGTTATACAATTAATGCTCCAACTCAGATGTAACTATGATCACATGAATCGATTTATAACTGGGAAGTAATAATATTTATGATGATAATTACCACGTGGTTTTACACATAAATCAATCGTTCAAATGTATGCAAAATAAATCATTTGTCAGGACAGGATAGCTTCAAACTTTTTTATGCGTATGCGATAGGAGACAGCAAGCCGCGCACAATTTCTTTTCATTGTAGACTGTATGTCAGTCATATGGAATTAAAATAAGCAGAGAACACAAACTGTTTGGCAGAATAAGACTTCATGTAGTTGAATTTGTTTAACTTTCCTTATCATCCAAAACTGGCTCCCACAGGAGATATAGCTTGGATGAGATCAAGCGATATCTACACTGTAGATATCGCTGCAATGAAATTACATCACAATGCTTTGCGGACCATTGTGACGTCACTGGTTAATCAAATGACATCACTAATGGCTCTGCTACTGAAGCTGTTTGCAGTACTTTTTACACTGAAGACACTGCTAATTACTGTCTACAATTTGAAAAGGTTGAAAGAATGATGTTGGATGATAAATAAAATCTCACCCTCGTGTCTTTTGATATCAAATATATCAACACTCGTTGATAAAAGTGGCAAAAATCCTCGGCAAGCCTCGGGATTTTTCCATTTTTATCAACTCGTGTTGATATATTTGATATCAAAAGACACTCGGGTGAGATTCTCTATTTATCATCTTCAGTCAAATTTAACAGAAGCATCCTTAAAACTGTCGAAGGGAAAGAGAGTAACGTGTTTCTATAAACATATATTATTAAATTTATAAAAACAATAACGCAGTTACTTTTGTCTGGCGATGTTTTTATTGAGGAATGGGTCTGTGGCCTGTGAACTTTACGTCTTCTGACTGACTGACTGAGTTTGGTTTTACGCCGCTTTTAGCAATATTCCAGCAATATCACGGCGGGGGACACCAGAAATAGGCTTCACACATTGTACCCATGTCGGTAAATCGAACCCGGGTCTTTGGCGTGACGAGCGAACGCTTTAACCACTAGGCTACCCGACCGCCCCTTACGTCTTCTGATGTGCGGAGTGTATTTCACACTACTTTGTTTAGCAGAATAACGGTAATGACGTCAGAGCCTTACAGAAACAGAACACAATAACACCGACAATCTGAAAAAAACCTTCAAAGAGCATTCCTATTACTCGGATAAAGATATTCCTGAATGTCAAACAATAACTGAAAATATGAAATATGTTTTTTTTAAAAACCATAAATATATGCGGTTTCGTAAAGCTCATTTGACATCTCAGCATTTCTTATAAGATTTAAATATATCAAAAAATATATATATACAACCAAATACTATTTGTTTTGTATTTCAAATGACGTCAGTCTAGCGGGTCAGCGTTTGTCCTGATTTAACACAACTGAAAAATAGGAAAACTTTACTGAAAAAGCAAATGTGAAAACTAATACATGATTATTCAGGAACGTTAATCCAGTCGCAATGTGGTATTTTTGTACAATGATAAAATGACAAAGTCTTTATATGTTTCACATTATATTAAATGTATATCTATTAACGTATGCGGTCATTTTGATTTAAGGTGATAAATATGGAGTAGTTATGTACATGTTTTGTGCATTCTCAATGTTTTTTCGCTTTTATTGTACAAATCGATGCCTCTCAGGAGTTATCCGAGCGCGGGCACCCATCCAGCCACTCTCTGTCGCCAGCGTCGCTTATATTAATTCCCTTGATTCGTGAGCTGTGCGTACAAGGAAGTGATGGCTCATGAAGATATATCATAATGTTAACAATACAGTGAGTGAGTGAGTTTGATTTTACGCAGTTTTTAGCAATATTCCAGCAATATCACGGCGGGGGACACCAGAAATGGGCTTCACACATTGTACCCATGTCGGGAATCGAACCCGGGTCTTCCGCGTGACGAGCGGACGCTTTAACTACAAGGCTACACGACCACCCCTTTCATTTCGGAATTCAAGGCGTCTTAAAAAATATACTTGATTCATTTCATATATAGACTCTATTAATGATATGCAGTGCATTTCACGTTAAAGGAAAAGATGTTTTTTATCGTATGGCAGGAGTACTGCTGTGTGACGTTAGGCAACAAACAAACACTTTTGTATGCAATTTGTGTGAGTATCGGTAGCTGCCGGTATGGCAGGACATGCTTATCCTTTTCGCGAACACCGGGTGTCATCACTGCTGTTCAGTGAGGCTTTCCTATAAGTTTCACCACGATTTTGACTTTTACTCACAATTGAATTTATTTCGATTTAATTCCCTTGATTCTTTAGCTGTGCGCTGTCTGTACAAGAAAGTGATGGCTCATGAAATTATATCGTAATGTTAACAATACAGTGAGCGAGTGAGTGAGTTTCATTTTACGCCGCTTTTAGCAATATTCCAGCAATATCACGGCGGGGGACACCAAAATGCCCATGTCGGTAATCGAACCCGGGTCTTCGGCGTGACGAACGAACGCTTTAACCACAAGGCTACCCGACCGCAAATTGTTCGACAATCATGTTAAGACAAGAGTTTAATTAAGAAGTTAAACAATAAATATATTCCCATTCAGAAATAAAATTATTTTAGGCTGGTTAACATTTGTTCTTGCCGCATAACTAACCTCCATCTTAACCTCCAGGACTATTGAAATGCCTACTGACATATGGCACGGTGGACAGGCATGTCGTATCTCTGGGGTAAAAGGTGAAACGTGACGAAGGACGGGGTCATTCCCGTGAACAGTCGAGCCTGGTCCTATGCATTAAGTAACATCTTCATTCCATGGGTATAAAAGACCAACGGTACCTTGTGCCATCACCAACAACTTCGACAGACCCCAAGACCCTAGCAAGATGTTCAAGATCTTCATGTTCGCACTGTGCTTGGCCTGTGTGGCTGCGGTAAGTTGGCGTCTAATATCGTTATAAATATTTGTTTAAATAATATTTATTAAATGCCTTCTTGATGTTTATACTGATTTGTAGGGCTCAGTCGCATATCTTTGTTTGTTTGTTGTTTAACGCCGCACTCAGCAATATTCTAGCTATATGACGGCGGTCTGTAAATAATCGAGTCTGGACCAGACAATTCAGTGATTGACATCATGAGCATCGATCCACGCAATTGGGATACGATGACATGCATCAACCAAGTCAGCGAGCCTGACCACCCGATCCCGTTTTTGCCTTTTACGACAAGCATAGTCGCCTTTTACGGCAAGCATGGGTTGCTGAAGACCTATTCTACCCCAGATCTTCACGAGTCTAGTCGCATGTCTACACATGTTGGGAATCGGGTAGCATAGTCCGATCCGTTCTCAGTCTTCTCAAACTGAACACCAGATCCTCTTTATATAAAAACTCCTTGCTTCAATCATTAATCAAAATCATGTTATTAGAATATGTCAGTAGAGCAGACTAAAAAACTGACCAACATCGTGGAACAAGGGATTATGAACACCTGGGCCCTCTTGCACAAAGCGATCTTAGCGCTAAGATGATCTTAACTTCCATACTTTAACATAGGCTTACAATAGTCTTAGCGCTAAGATCGTTTTGTGTAAGTGGGCCCCGGTGTCACCACTATTTGATAGCGATTCCTTGACACATACTTTTGATGGAGCCGGAATCGTACAACGGATTCTGCTTTTAGGCCTTTCTTTTAGTTACTACTTTACCTTTAACGCAAAATGGATTTTGGTGTTTCGGTGGATAATCGAGTCTATTTTCTTGCATTGGCGTTCTGTATTGTATGATCATAGAATATGGTTTTGTCGCTTTTATTTGGTTTTCTAGATAAAAGTTTTTTGCCAGCATTTGATTTAAGCGATTCAAACTTAATGATAAATATTGTCCAGCAGTGAATATATATTACATGAAAGTATCTGTAGAATCCTTCACGTAAACTGCGTGCACTTGGTGAATTTAACGGAGATTATATATCTGAGATTATATTACCACAAAAGTCAATGTATACGAAGAGACGTTACTGTTAAGATTGACGGTGCGGCGTGAAACACTATTCATTCACTCACTCATTCAATATGTTAAGAGACCGCCTCCGTGGCCTAGTGGTTGAGCTTCCGCCCGGAGAGCGGAAGGTCCGGGGTTCGATCCCGGCCGCGTCATCCCAAAAGACGTTAAAAGATGGTACTTGTTGTTACCCTGTCTTGGCATTAAGGGTCTAAAACAAGGACTGGTCGGCTCGGAGTCAGTGTACTGTGTCTAAGTGGGGTATTCGTGTTAAACTTCGGCATGGTATGTCAGTGGGCTAGCACTATAAAATCGGCATTAGTCCGGAATAGTACAAGCAGCCACACACACAGTGCATGCACGTCGCTATATAAGTGCAATAATCTTGGACACGACGATATACCCTATTTCCCCACACCTCACCCATTATGTTAAGATTGTCTTATACCGTAGGCAGAGACACAGAACTCTCGACATAGAAGATAGTGTATTAAATTTAACTGCAGACCGTTTTCAAATATTCTTCACGAATAAACCCCACACGGTAACCTACACCAATTGTAATTTATGCATGCTTGAAAATTTTCCTGCAATTTATAATTAGTTTCATGAAGATCAATATTGACTACTCAAAATACAGTTATGTCAAAAGCTTCAGGACTAGTCCGTCTTATCCTGATGTGCATGGGATATAACCGTACCTTAATATAAATATGGAGCACGATCAGCTCAATTTATTCCAGACAATATAACGCAGCCAGGATGGCTACAGAGAAGTCAGTGATGATCCTCCTGCAGGTGGAAATAACGTAACGGTTGTTTTACGCTTTGAAAGATAAAACGTCGATGCGAGAGAATAGCCAGTCTTAATATTCTGACGAAACAGATTTATTTGGGCGTGAAAGGCAAAATATCGCTGAAATATTATGCATTGGTCACTGAAGAGCAGTGATCCCACCAGCTGTTCGCGAAAAGGCTTCCTGGTCCTGTCTGTAATTTCTCTTGTGTCTGTTTCGCCTGAGTTGGAGCTTAACCTGTAGAACCTAACTGGTTTCGTTTATTGTTTACGTTTCAATGTTTTTGACTGTGCTCTTTTCAGGCTGACCAAATGTGCAAGTCAGACAGTGAGTGTGGCAGTGACGAATGCTGCCTTCACCCCTTATTCCACAAACGCTTCCTCTTCGACTTCGACACCGTCCACACCACCGGCATGTGCTACCCCCGGGGCCAGGAGAAGGAGTTCTGCGAACCCCCCATGGTTCACGACCCCTTCAACCCCAACCTTCACGAATGGCACTGTCCTTGCATGAGCGGCCTGGAGTGTCATGGCGAGAAGGAACATCACGCGAACGGCATGCATACATACAGCAACCCACGTTGTCGAGCTACGACGATGCCTACGACAATGATGCCTATGACGATGATGCCGTCAACGATGATGCCTACGACAATGATGCCTACGACGATGATGCCTACGACGATGACCAATACCAACGGCGGGACACAGACGCCGATGCAACCGATAATGACCTGAAACAACAGCGAACAACAATGTCGACACTCAACTGACCTTCACTGTCGATATATTATTTGCCCTAATGGCAGGAAGGTTATTTTGGAAACTGGTTTGATGAAATCACGCTAACTGGGCAATGTACCGAAAGGAAACACAATTTCCATTGCTCCTGGGAGTTTCCAAATGATTTTGTACAATGAATATGGGCCGTGGGTGAAAATAAAACAATTGATCTCAAGCGTAATTGTTCGTGTTATACATGCCGAGATATCGGTTTTTGCGTTTTACGACGTTCACAATGCAATAACTATCAAACATGCCGAGATATCGGTTTTTGGCCGTTTTACGACATTCACAATGCAATAACTATCAAACGCCGTCTTTATTTCATAAGAATCCAACCTGTTCGGAAGGTCAATTTCGTGCGTTCTCAGTCCTTTTCACGGAAAGGAGATTTAATTACATACACTTTATGAAAGGTTGAGCACTACCAAATGAAAGCAATCTCAAATAAACAAACATAATGAAACTTCAGTACGAAGGTTTGTTATGTATAAATATCTCCCTCCCAACCATAAAGATAAACGACTTTGTTATAGTTTTTAAGCACCTTGCCTAATGTAAGCAGTTTGATTTTTGCAGCTCACATCAATTCCTTGTGACTTGACAATATTGCAGTTGAGTTTCACCCACCCCCAACCCCTTTTCCCCCTCCCATTGCAGGAAGCAGCGCACAGCATGCTATTAACCTGCTTCTGTAAACAGCTCTCTATCTTCCATTGCCGAACACGCGAGGAATTGATCTGATGTATTATTGGTAACGGTAAGCGCATAGTTAAATACCAGCGGCGAACACTAAAGTGAAGGAGATCCCATTCTTAACGCTTATCTATCCTCAACGGTACAATTGTGTGTATACCATGTCAAGCAGCATGTTTAAATTTAAATCGCTGTAAGCGAGGACGACAAAACGACTGCGACAACTGCAACTGCGTTGTGCTATTGACATCATCATTTAAATTTAGAATAAGTATTATACAAACTGTAAACTATATTGAAATCAATGTTAAAGCCATCAATGCACATTAATAGTCGGATTCACAGCTTCCGTTTTACAAATTGTTTTTCTGGTCAGGTGGGTTATTTTATTTTAAAAAACATGGCAGGTTACTCTAGTCAGTAGAGTTTACGGTGGCCCACTGGTTAAGGCCGCCGGAGCTCAGTGAGTACAATCTTGCTGCCAGATCCCGTTTGTTCGAATCCCGACTGTGATAATAGTTGTACCACAGCATACACGAGCTCGTAGATTTCAACGAACTGTGTTTGTTTGTTGTTTAATGCCGAACTCAGCAATATTCCAGCTATATGACAGTGGTCTGTAAGTAATGGATTCTGGATCAGACAAATCCAGTGGATGATATCGTGAGAGCCTGATGACCACCGGGTCCCGTTAGTTGACTCTAACTACCAGCGGGGGTTGCTGAAAGCCAATCCGGTTCTTCAAGGGGTTTCCACAAAGTGGAAAACTTCTACGACCCGCGCTACTGTTAGTGTTACTGCAACATGACGCTGACATGCCGTAACATGCCAAATTCAATTTAGTGCGACTAAATCTACAGACAACCTAACTCTGCATTGAAAACACAGTATGTTTAACCCCTAATTTTACAAGATGAGAAATTCAAGTTTCAGTCGGAATTGTTTTTTGGGGGGCAATGATCAATATGCTCTGTCGGGAGATGAGAAGCACGAAAATAATCAACAGCGAAAAGAACAAACGCTCTTCAATCTTCCGGCAGCAGAAGACATATGGTCAGTTGGGATCTGGGAAAATCGAAAATTAAAAAAATATCGGTGCGTTAATTGGGCCTGAAATAATCCACTACATACACTTTACTCGTGGCATAAACATCGATCATCACATTGGCCTCCAGGGTTAGATATCACACAAGGTCTGCCAGCTTACAACAGAGATCCGTCCTTGTCAAACAACAACCCATACAAAACAGCCAAAGTCACCAACGGATCCAAACTTAAGTCCGTTATACAACATGCATGCAGTACGCATGGATCTGGCCAATCTATATCCCAACGGAGCTCTATGATGGAGTGTTCTAAGTTCTCCAATGGATCCATCTAGTTGCGATTTATTGTGCTTCATGTGGCTGGATCCGTTTGAGCCAAAAACAAATGTTTAAATGTTTCTTTCGTGGAACATGTCAGGTATTTCAGAGGCGAATTAGACAACCAGTATGGATTTGGGGGGGCTTGAAGAAGCTTGGTATGTGACTGAGTGGGCGTATGTTGTTTCTCTGAACTGCATCTGGCATTTATCTTCGTCGAGAGCTGCAAGGTCCGCCATGAGCTGAACCAGTTGGAGGAAAAACTGGACATTTAACAAAGAGAATCTGCTTGCTGATGGATGGAATGTCAGTATCCTACTTTTTCATTTATGTTATGTATTTTCTCCGTTCTAAATACAGCAACACATGTACAGTCGCCTCTAAATTCATTCAGAGCATGAGGATGGGGTGAACCTCTCAGATGTATGTGTGTTCAAGTGGCGCTCTACGACAAGGGATCAATGTTAGGCCATGTTGTTTAGAGTTTTGCCGGTTTCAACAATATTTCAGTTATATCACGGCGTGTCAGCTCAATGGGTGTTTGCGTGCGTGCGAGCGAGCGTGTGTGCGCGTGCATGTGTATGTGTGTGTGTGTGTGTGGGGGGGGGGGGGGGGGGGGGGCGTCTATTTGTGTTAGGGAAAAGAAGAAGATGTTTATTTCTCATGAATCACCGTGGTGACATAAAGAAGTTGACAAGAGAGACATATATACAAGGAAATGAGACAATAGTTAGTGGAGCATACGCAGTCCATATTTTACATACTGGGCTAGTCGTAAGAGGAGAGGTTTATAAGAACAAGTCATAAGCGAAAAAAATTGTCAGTATTTGGATATTTACAATAATATAATGGAAGATATTTATTTCTTAAATGATCCAATTCATGGCATGCTAGTAAAAAATGGAAGTCATCACCAATTTTATTTTTACAGAGAGAGCAAAGCCTATCTTCCCTAATGAGGTTATACCATCGGCCAGTTTCAATTGTAAGTCGGTGGTTGGTGGTTCTGATTTTAGTAAGCCAGATGCGTAAATTATGAGGTAAATACAATACGTAGTCTTCTACAGAGAGGATATCTTTATACAGATTATAATAGTGTCCTTTTGAGGAATTTACTTTACTACTGCAGGGGCAGTGGGGCAAAACGTCGTATATTTTTGGGGAATCGATCATCTTTGTGAGAGCCCGTTGGGAATTAAAACCAGCGAATTCTGGCATCGAAGGGACACATCTAGACACATATAACAATGGCTACGTGGACGCCGGTCAAAACTGCCTCTGGCATACAGGACTGGTACAGTTGACAAAACATCAAAATTAATGCTTTAAATTTGGATGGAAGAGTGCTACACCCAGACTGCTTAGCCTGATGTTTCTTTTCTCAATTCCCTAATCTCAAGGGTCGGCCATCTCAACTCGACCCACACAGGTTCCATATCCAGAAGGATCCCGTGGTATATAAGGCATAAATTGGACAGTTGCTGTGCACAGTTATCTGCCTCTGTCATGGAAGGATCCGATTATTGTGAGTACGAATTCCAAATTCGACACGTTATGATCTATGAGATGCTGACACTCTACCCGAGCTGGTGAGTTTTTCAAGCTGGTAAATGACAAACTAGTTTAGTTGAGACGTTAAAACGTTTCTTCTTTTCTTTTCCGTTCGCGAACAACCGGTGTCATCACTGATTTTCAGCAATCCGTTCATAACTGACCCCGATATTTTGCCTTTCACGCCTACTTGAGGCCAAACGTTTTTTTGTCGGCATTATATGAAACAAACAATTTTTTTCAAAACAATCCCACCACTGGAATATCAAAAGCTCCCTAACTTTGCACTCAACAGCACACAAAATCGTTAATATTGCCATATTCCGTATATATTTCTAGGGCGGCAGGGGAGCCCACTGGTTAAAGTGTTTGGTCTCACGCCTAAGATCTGGGTTCCGTTACCCACCTTGGACAATGTGTGGTGTTCCCCGACGTGATTTTGCTGGAATATATTGCTGACAGCGGCGTAAAGTCATTCGAACTAACACACTCATTAACATTTTTACAGGTCTACAAGACGTTTTAGTCTATTTGTACCAGTATATGCACATATAGTGGCATGGTGACCGCGTGGGAAATTAAAGGAAGGTCCATGCTGAGATGAACTGATAGCCTCGTCTATGTACCCAAACCGTCTCTCTTGGTGCAAGGCCAGGACATTGTCGTGAATCACACTGACATTACATCTCGACCTCGCGCATGCACAATACGTGCAGCAAGCAATTACAAAAACTAGGTTTCTACAGTACTCACGGGGGAGACTATGACCGAATCAATAACACAAGTAGAAAAAACGGCAACATATGGCCAGCGTTACCATGGTGAATGTAATAAATACAGGACATTTCACGTGTCGAGTGAAATATTGTTCCTGTCATCGAGTTAAATGTATGCCACCCGTGAAAATATCTCCTTTTTCCGACGAGGGAAACATGATATTTCATTCGGCACGTGGAATATCCTATTTATTATATACTTTTTTGTAGTTGTCTACCGGAAAATTAAATTATTGCATTACAAATGTAAAACCTTCAAACGTAAATTCTCCTTACCTGACACACGGGGACGTTTCTACACCCTTTGTAGTTGCGACTTAAAAGTAGGTCCGTGTTTGCAAAATCTTGCACAAGATAAACAAAAGTAACAAAACATATTCAGGGTCACGAAAGTACTTTTTCATACATCTATATATGATCATATACGTACAAAACAACTTAAACCAAACATATTCTTGAAGTCTACAAGACCGCTGTTGGAAACGAAGATTAAATGCTGGCTCTTTGAGAAACGAACAGTCTTGATTGATGAGTTAAATGAGAACTTCATAGTTGATAACGAAACGTTTTCAAGAGAATAACAAACGACAAGAAGCGACATTCACCATCTGTTATTATTGTGCCTTAGCAATGTTGAACTAACGTAAAAAGGAAGTCCAAGTTTTATGTCCACTGCAATGAAAATATCACATTTCTCAACTCTAATCTTTCTCAGTCTCTAATATTGTTGTAATGGTATTTTGAAAACGGTACACTTACACAGGATATTGTTTTTGTGAGAGTTAGAATACTGACACATGTTAATCGTGACGATAAATTACATGCACAGCTGTTAAGGTTTCACTGCTATAATCTTATATTTGGTCCTAAAAATGTGAATATTTCCTATTTAGTTATTATATCGTATACGCCTGATTATCGATACATATATATTCACGAGAGTGAGTGAGTGAGTGAGTGATGTTATATTTCCCACAGATACTGGTGGGGTTAATTTCAGTAATGGACGATCTTTTCGTCCCGAAGGGCGATAACTCTCTTCACATGATGTTTTCCTCTGATTCATTCGTGACCAACTCGTGTTATTCCGGGACAAGCTGAATAGCGACTCGTGCCCCTCTCGTGGCCATTTTTGCGACCGGGTTCCGTCTTAGCGCAAACCTAAAACAACTGTCAACTCGTTGCGTAATCGTTCACACATTTACACAATTATATATATTTCAGATGCAATTTAAAGCACATCGGGACGTGCGGAATTATACAGTATGATCAAACACATTTAACTATGTCTTTGGTATATTTTTAGATGCAAGACATATGTAAAATCAAAAATTATTTCTGAGGGATTCTTTGACGAAGAATTTGAAATCATACTCGCATTCTGATTGGTTTGTCGTATTTTCGCACATAACATTCATCGATAGGGGGACGAGTCTTCTTGCAGGTTACGGAATGTGGCTAGTGGTGACGAACGCCTCTGATTAAGTTCACTAGGCAAATGTCTGCCTGTATACAAGGTAAAAGCGCTACGCCTTCTGCACGAACCAACAGGACAGGCACTTTACAGCTCAATGTGCGTTGTTCCCAGTTTGCTGGTTGTTTAACGCCGCACTCAGCAATATTCCAGCTGTATGACAGCGGTCTGTAAATATTCGAGTCTGGACCAGACAATCCAGTGATTAATATGGATCTCGATCTACGAAATTGGATACGATGACATCCATCAACCACGTCAGCGATCCTGACCACCCAACTCAGTTAGTCGCCCGTTAGACATACGGGTTTACAAACGTGCAAGGTAGTCTGTAAATTGGCACTCTGACGAAGCGTGAGAATTGGCACTCCGCCGTCGTATGGCAGGACATGCTTACCCTTTTTGTGAACACTCGGTGTCATAACTGATTTTCAGCGTTCCATTCATAATATTTCACAGCTATTTTGCCATTTATGCCCATAATTATCTGTTGAGGTGGATTATCGAGACTATTTTATGGCGTTGACGTTTCACATTTAATAAACTGGTATGATGCTCTTATTGAGTGAGTGAGTGAGTTGGATTTAACAGTATTCCAGTTATATCACCGCGTGTAAGCTTAATGTGGGAGGGAAGCCCGAAGTGATGCAGGTCTCAGACGTTTACCACTTCGGTGAAACCCACGAGCACGGGTATGGTGCTGACAAACCTAGAAACATAATCGGGGCGAACCGGGATTCGAACCCACAATTCTGGCGTGTCCAAGGGACCCAACTCTGCACAGCGAATCGCGGCGCCTTAGACGACTGGGCCACCCGTGCCCCCTGCTCTTATTGAAGCTACATATCAGTAATAAGCGGATGCCGGACAGTAAAAGCGGATGTCGAAGCTACTGGTAGTATATATGTCATACGGACTGATCGACAAGAGGCCAATCGCTGATTACAGCACATTTACAGATTGCAGATATATCTTAAATAACATTTGTATATTTGCCAGTGTCATTTTGAATGAATAAGCAGAAATTGATTGGTTTAAATATAAATACGTTTAAAAGAAATATGTTCATGAATTACAAAGCACCACTGGGAATATCTCACATGGAAGTAAAGAGCCATTCCGTAAATGTGTGGGCGGTATAGCGAGGGAGGTGTGGGCGGTATAGCCATTTTCGTTATGTGAGTGAATGTCTTCAATTACCTCATTAATACTGATTTGTTAGTTCTGAAATCCAGCTTCCCGGTTCAAAATCGGATTAATTTTGACTGTTTTAATAAAAATGATTTCGTATTCGATTAGATAGACTAACACGCAGCTAATCTCCTGTTCGTGGTGCATTTACAAAATGGTGACCCGTGAAAGTCCGGGTGAAAACTGATCTTCAGCAACCCATGCTTGTCATAACGGGATCGGATGGTCAGGCACGCTGACTTGATTGATGCATGTCATCGTATCCCAACTGCGTGGATCGATGTTCATGATATCAATCACTGGATTGTGTGGACCAGATTCGATTGTTTACAGACCGCCGTTATATACCTGGAATATTGCTGACTGTCCAGTGACCCTTCCTTGCACAATATGGAGTGCGGTTCGCGCAGTTATGTTGCCACCCCACACCATAACCGACCCACCGCCAGATCTGCCCTAAGATCTCAAGTTGTAATTTGCTTGGCGTTCATTTCTACGTCGCAAGACACGACCGCGCCTATGAAAGAAGTGGGTGATCATCTGAAAACATGACCCGTGACCAGCAACGATTACCCAAGTTTGTGTACGCTGTGTACACCATTGGCGTCTATTTGCAATGTGACGATTTATTAGAGACGGCACAACACGTGGTCGTCGAGCAAGGAGATAAGCTAGCAGCATGAAGACTGTTTCTTATCGTCTGACCCGTAACTCGTTCTCCAGTCGTCTGTTGAAAGTTTGCAGCAATGTGATCCACCGTTTGAGCTCGATTTCGAAGAGCATGCATGATGTTGGACTAATCTATTCTGTACTCTTCTCGTTGACCTGGGACACCCTGAACGGATTCGATCGTGTGTCGATCGTTTGGGTTTGTTGGTAACTGTTCCTTAGTCTGCTAATCACAGACAGTGACATATTGGACGTTCTGACCACTGCACGCTGACTTCTGCCAGTTTCCAGCATGTCAATAGCCCGCAGACGCTCCGCGCGTTGCAGACGCCGCATCGCTGATTCATGCACAAACAATGAATAAAATCAAGTAAATCACAACTGCATGATAAGCAGAATCAATAAGACTGACAGAAACAATTGTCCACAGAGATTATCGACCTTCCTTGAAAGTGTCAAGGTCATGATTGACACCTCACGCACTTGTGTCGCGTAACTGCGTGCGGCACGTGCAAACCAAAGATGTTTTTTGGTGATAAGGTTTAAAGCCATTACGTTCTTGCATAGGATGTTTGTCGTCAACGCTTAGCTTTGTTCTAATGCATGGTATTAACATTTATATTTCATGATCCCCTTCTTTTTCAAAGAGTATGTCATAGCTTGTTTCCAATATATTTCTGATCGGGCAAAATATTGCACTGACCAGATTTTTATAGAATTTAGTCCATATTGGTCACACATTGTTAGTGAAAGTCTATGTGAAGAACGAAAAATATCATTTTTTCGTTCTTTTCCCGACACCTTAACTCCTATAGTTAGTCAGGGAATTCTGATCTGATTATAAACCTGAACGTTTATGGCATAATATATAATTGAATTTGTGATTGTGTTACATGTACAGTTATGGCATTAGATATGCAGCAATCATATGGTGTGTGAGGTGTTGAATAAATATAGAATACTAAACGAGCTCCCGTGTAATACCAATTTTATGAAACGAGTGAATAGTTCTTGTATCTGACGAGCGAAAGCGAGTCAGATACCACAACTATTCACGAGTTTCATAAAATTGGTTTTACACGAGAGCGAGTTTAGTATTTTATTTATTACTTGTCATGTATAATGTTTTTAAAATTATACTGTTGAGTGTAAATAGGCTGACACCTACACGATCCATGGCATAATCCAATTGAGTTTAACAGAATAATACTTCAAACACGTCAAAGGTGGAAACGTATGAATTTAATATCATACAATGGTCCACCTTTAGAATTCAGGCGTTCGTCCCACAAAATTATCGTAGTGCTAAGGCTATCACAACTCACATAATTTAACTTAGACTAACGACTGTCGTTGCGCTAGAGTACGATCGCCTTGTGGAACGGGGCCTTGCACCTCAAAGTTTACAATCACGTCACAATACCCGATGACGTAATTTGTGGAATTTTGTTGCATGATCCATCGGCGAAACAATGCCATGTGACGTCAGCCTAGCAACAAGGTTGCTGGGGTAATCGAGTGTGCATAAGCTCCTCCCAGTGATCTATCATCTCCACACACAATGTCGTTGAATACGCCAAGGGATGTTGAGAGCTTTCAATATTTGTACGTGAAACGTGTTCCGAGAGTACATAAGCACGCGTTTTGGTATTACACAATGTGTAATAAAGCTGTATGTTTATTAAACGGGTGATCTCTTCACGGGCAAGTAATAAATGATAATATGGGGCATATTGCTTTGTCCTGCCATGACATTTGACTTGTACATACATCCATGTAGAATAACTGCATTTATTTTGTTTTAGTGATGAAATAATATAGTTATCTCCAAATATATGAATCGAAAATTACTGTCCTTCCTCCCCGATGACACTGTGGTTTTCTGGGTAAGATATACAAAAATCCGAAAGACAATATATAATAACCAGAATATGTGTCTTTTTCTTCTGCCACTGAGATACATGTAAACATGTTATTTGACAAGTAAAGACAATATCCTCTAATTATTGGAATATGCACATGCGAAGGACCTTGCCATAACATTACTTTGCTTTTATATTTGCACATTCTCTGAACCGCTGAGTTAATAAATCTGAAATGTTTTGAATATGATCTCAGTGATGTACAATTTGCTAGATAAATGATACTACTTTAGAAAGTGACCTCTTTAATCCATCACTCACATCTCTCTCATACCGGGGCAGGGGTGGCCCAGTCGTCTAAGGTGCTGCGACTCGCTGTGAAGAGTTGCGTCCCTTAGGCACACCAGAAAACTGTGGTTGTTGGTTCGAATACTGTTTCATCCCGCTTATGTTTCTAGGTTTGTCAGTCCCATACCCATACTCTGGGGTGTTAGCAAAGTGGTAAACGTCCTGCATCACTTGGGGCTTTCCTCGCTCATTAAAATGACACGCCATGATATAACTGAAATACTGTTATAAGCGGCGTAAAACCCAACTCACTCACACCCTCTCTCATTTTAGGGCTTTCTACCAGAAACGTACGTATTACACATCATCCTTTAAACTGTACAAATGTTTGTTTCTATCATTTGTGGCAAGAACAGCCAATACTAGTATCCTGCGTTCAACACTGTCGCGTGTCTTGTACTTTCCTGACAACGTTGATGATATTGTTCAGCTTATTACTTAGCCACTGTGGTACTGTTTTCTTCATGTTATATCAGCTTCCTATGAAGCTAACATATATACAGAGGATGTCGAGATTTTGTAAATTTGGAACTGAAATATATGTAACACTCACACCTTTCAAATCGTCATCCGGTACGTTATGATAAGCTAATTCATCCTGACGCAATGACCATAAAGTAAAAGGATGTTTCTCTAATATCTAATTCCAATGGTAATGGTATGTGAGCTCTTCCTGTACGTATCGCGTAAAATCTCGTTTCATCAAAAAACCTGTGTACAAGTTTCAGGAGCGCAAGATAAAAACTTGATCACTGAAAATCAGTGATAACACCAGGTGTTCGCCAAACACTCCTGTCATACGACTCTGAACAATTGATTTGGTTGAAACTAAAACGATATGTGTATTCTGAAATTGCGTCTGTTGCGTAAGAGATCAAGATCCCTGTGTGTACCAGCCGTGCCTTTTTTTAGGCTACTATTGCTGATATTGGTGTCATGTCATGGCACAAATGTGGAATACAACGTGCATCAATACAAGGAATGTCAGTCAGCAATTATCATATCATTCACAAAATATAGTGTACAACTTCTTGACTTGTTTATTACAGTACAAAGCAACGGATAATTTTGGGTAATATCTCGGATAACGTCGGGTTACCTCCGGTAATCTCGGTTAATATATTATGAAGATTAGTTGCTAGAACTTCCAGACTTTGGTTGACACTTGGGGTTGTGATGAGTGATGGCACCTCCGGTCTCGTCCACTGTCTCGCCCCGGCACTCCAGGCCAGTCATGCATGGGCAGTAGTCTTCAAACAGGTTGGGGTTAAAGATGTCGTGGTCCATGAACACGTGGCAAGAATCATTCTCCTTGCGCTCAGGCTCGCACTTGCCGCTGTTGTGGCTGCCAAAAAGATCGTTGAAGATGAAGCGCTTCTTCTTGCCTATGAATTTAGTAACGCAACAGTACCCCTCGCCGCAGTCAGTGGTCTTGGTGCATGCCCCCCCGGCGGCAACTCCACCGGTGACGACGACTGTCTGCACAGTGGTCGGCGGATCCTGGGCCTGGGGTGATAAAACATTACTCTTAGATATATTCAGCATGAAGAGGAGATAGATGGTGATGGCTTAACTGTACAGCCAAAGCAAGGCCTTCAATTGTTATTACATTGTGCTGCTTTCAGTTATACTCTGCCCAACCCATAGGGATAATCAGTTATGTCATTCTTTTAAAATATACACTTGACACATTATGATTTGTTTATTCTTTAACGCCGCACTCAGCAATATTCCAGCCATATGGCTGTGGTCTGTAAATAATCGAGTCGACCAGACAATCCAGTGATTGACATCATGAGCTACGATCCACGCAATTGGGATACAATTACCAAGTTAGCGTGCCTGACCACCCGATCCCGTATGTCGCCTCTTACGACAAGAATAGTCGCCTTTTACGGTTTTCATGGAAGAAAACTACACCGGATCTTCATGGGTAGACATATTATGAGACGCAAAACTGTATATCATGGAAGGAAATACTACCCCTATAGTGCTGGGAAAAACTGCAGTTAGTTTGTGTTTGTTTGTTTGTTTGTTTGTTTGTTTGTTTGTTCTTTAACGCCGCACTCAATATTTCAGCTGTCCAGGCAATACAGTGATTTACCTCATGATCATCGATCCACGCATTTTGTATACGATGACATAAATCAACCAAGTCAGCGAGCCTGACCACCCGATCCCGTTAGTCGCCTCTTTAGACAAGCATGGGTTGCTGAAGACAAGTAGGGCGTTGTATTATGTATGAAGCTCATGGGTTCGGGGTACTGACAAGCAAAATGATCGAATAAAGGTACAAGAATTCTTGCATGCATCTTCTGGGCGAATGCGGAACCTGCGCCCGAAAACTTTAAACCGCCATTCACGGTATCCACATATGTTCGTAAAGCTACAGTGGAATAGTATAAGATGTGGCGTATATTACATCTATGCGTTCCTTTAAAACCCCAAAATGGAGTTCAGCCCAGTTACATAAAACGAACTGTTCGATGCAAAAGTGCAGAGCATAGTTCTTTGAATAGTGATATAGTATGTACAATCACATATCTGGCAATTATTGAACTGCGCCTATCAAAAAACGGTGTCTCATTGGACTTAGCAGCTATAAATTTAATCATTACTCAACTCACCAGAGCAACTCCGAGAACAGCTAGAAAGACGATTGTGACTTTCATGGTGGTATCAGGTAATGACTGATTAAATGACCGTTTAGTTATATTAGACCATTCAGTGGGAATGGCCATCTGTGACCTAACATGTATACCTTAACATTATTGATAAGATTACCAGGAACGGCGATTTTCAAGAACATTCTTGTCTTGCGTGTTATGCAATCTACTTGATCTGTCAACTCCAATTCTAACGGGAGACCATAAATGCTGACTCTGAGGCGCTACCACTAATTCCGTTTTAATGGTTTAAAATGAATTACAAAATACGTTAAGAAGTGCGTATTAAAGCGTTGTGCCACTGAGGTGATATTAAACTAAATATTTGTGTTTTGTTTATTCTCCCCGACCGGGGTTCCGGGTCAGAACAGGCAGCCATTACCAGATGTTTGTCATAAGAACCATTTCATGGGATCGGGTGACTATGGTGTGTGACCCAGTTGATGGTGTGAACGTGTCCAGATGTCCCTCTGCTCTATCAACTTTAGGTATATCTGTTCCAAACTCGATCACGCAAGGGCCACAGTCGTGGTGGGTATGCTAAGCAACTCTCACTCACTCATATTTTAAAAAAATATCACATGAAGTCGTGTTACTGTTACATTTTTATACGATTAACCTTATGCAGCCTTGACCGTCTTTCCGACCACACAATGATATATCAGTTGCCATATCCTAAAATATAGGTTTCGTTTTACAGTGAAAAGAAAGGGTAAACCTTATTGAAATAAAAATCATAATTATAATCCATTTCTCTTGCACTTTTTCCATGCCAGATATTATGCTCAACGCGGACCACTATTATCCCAGTCAATGGATCAATGTGCTCTCGGTTTTCATTCTCAGCTCCATGTGGAGTATACAATGAAAGCAACATGTCGGTTGCAAGAAGGGTAATAGTCATATTACGATCATCCTACCGGATACCCAGTCACTGCTGGGTGATCACACGCATATTTCGAACAAACTCACTTGACTACAGTATATCGAACACACTTATAACGAACTGACGATATAACGAACTGTTGTTTTTCCCCGGCCATGTGCTGTTTATATGGTGTATACATGTATATGATTATAACGAACTACGGTTATAACGAAGTAAAAGTAGTGGTCCATCTTCGGTCATTATAATCGTTGTCTCCTGCAATATAGTAAAAGATTCTAGTGACTGCATGCATGATGAAACACGCACGCAAGCACGCGCACAAATAATTGACATAAAAGATCTTGAAATCATTCAAATCCATATGGGTACAACGCCACTTTTAACAGTATTCCAGTTATATTGCGGCGTGTCAGCTAAAAGTGGGAGGAAAGCCCGAAGTGATGCAGGTCTCAGACGTTTACCACTTCATTGAAACCCACGAGCAGGGGTACATGTGCTGACAAACCTAGAAACATAATCGGGGCGAACCGGGATTCGAACCCACAATCACAGGTTTCTGGCGTGCCGAATGGACGCAACATGGTTTGAAAAAAGGTAGGGGTGTTCCGCTGTTGTTTCTGTGTTGTTTTTGTATTGTGATCAGTAAGATAAGATTCTCAGCCGCAAGAGACAATATATATGTGTGCACAAACTGAGGTGCTCAAACATGTACCAAGTACAATATTGTACGATACAGTATTTTTAAAAAAAATCAAACCAATTTTCAATCTCTGAAACGATGAACACTTTCAAATTCCCACACAAACATAAATCCCGTTGTTTTTTGACGTTAAAACGGCTGGGATGCTATACACGTTTTTATTGCGTTTTTGACTATTACCTTCTATCGTGTCAGTTTGTGTTCTGTACGCAAACAAAGCTGAGCCTGGGCGAACGGAGTGACAGTTGGACCGACGGTTTTATCATTTCAAAAAAGATTTATCGCTCTTTGAGTGATGGTCATATTTACCCAACTAGGTAACTTACTCAGTCTACGTGGGTTGAAAATAATTAATGTTCTGAAGAGAAACTGAAAGCATATGCTTATAACAACTTCAGGTGTAATGTTCCAGATGATGTCTGTCTGTTACAGTAATATTTAGTTTTTTGAGAATCGGAAAATAATGAAAAGGGTTTAGATGAAAAAAAAAACCACGTTTTAGATTAACACAGATCGCGTTTTGATCTGCGCTATTGTTATTTCATGTATTTCTCTGAGAGAAACAGTGATTGGAAACTGGATGACATGTGTTGAATTCCTAAGATCTGGAGGTGAAATGGGGTTTAGCGTCTCTTTCAAGAATACTAAACGTTTATAGCGATGTGAGCGTGTCTGTGTGTTGTTTGTGTGTGCGTGTGTGATTACCCTGCCGGGGTTTAACATGGATACCCCACTCAGACACAGTATACTGACTCCGAACCCACCAGTCCTTGTCTTAGCCCCTTTATTCCGAGCACAGGGCAGGGGAACAACAAGTACCACCTTTCAACGTATTATTGTATGAACCATCGGGGATCGAACCATCGACCTGCAGTTCTTCGAGCTGACGCTATACCACCAGACCTCGGAGGCGGTACTTAGATCTGGCAGCGTGTACAATTACATGCGGCCGAGAACATACATGTATGGTTTGGTGACATAGCATGAGGCTATCATAACTTTGTTATATATATCATGTTAAAGATTCCAAATGGCAAGTCACGATCATGTAGATTAAAACTGCTTGAGTATTATTTCAGTTTATTAAAGCATTCACATTGAGTATAAACCACCCGTGGTTATTTACGATATAGATTAAGCCAACATGAACGGCATGGCGCTGACATACCAAGGATCCTGCTGGAAGCTAATCCTGGATTCGACCAAACGACCATCGGATCCTCGAAGGTCTAAGGGAGCATATCGTGGTTATGGGTGTCCAGGATCCTGGGCTAACATGACCCTGTCCAACAAAATGCACTATGGAGCATACCAATTCAAAGGCAAGAGTGCACATAAAACCTAGCTAACCGCTACTGGAAGCCCATGTCGGTGCCACGTAAGATCATGGTTCGTCTTCGGCAATCCATATTTACCGTAAAAGGCGACTATGCTTGTTGTAAAAGGCGACTAACGGGATCGGGTGGTCAGACACGCTGACTTGGTTGATGCATGTCAACTCAATTGCGTAAATCGATGCTCATGATGTCAATCAGTGGATTGTCTTGCCCAGACTCGATCGATTATTTACAGACCGCTGTCATATAGCTGGAATATTGCCGAGTGCGGCGTTAAACAACAGGCAAACAAACTGATCAAAATCAAGTCCGTATACGATATCAACTAGTGTTTTTTAATGATTCCGATAACTTTTTCCGTAACGTCCTCGTCGCAAAAGTCGTCTAGAATTTGCAACAATGAATGGTAAGTATACATACAAAATATCAAACTATCTTGAAATTATTGTTCCGTGATTGTGTCCTTCATGTTACTCGCACTATCGACCTCTGGTTTGGACCTGTCAAACCAGAGGTCGATAGTGCGAGTAACATGCCTTTGTAATGGAGCTGTATGCTTGCCGACAACGCCGCGAAATCCCAATTCACTTGCTTGGTTGTGTTTATCACACACACCACTAATACCACGCCATCGATCACTCGCATACCAATCACGGACATGATGAAAACCAGACGTCGAGTGGGAGTTGTAGCCTACACGGCTGTTGCTGCTGACGTTACTGATGCCAGATGTCGATCATGGCAGTATTAGGCAGAGATTTCCCGTACACTCGAGACCACTCATCAGTATCGTGTATCTCCACCACAGCTCACGGGCCTTCTGATAATGTCGCTGTCACGATATACGTTTCTGTACCGAGGGACATGATGTGGCATTCTAACATGGACATTGGTTTTTGTTTCAACAAAATCAGTGAACGCGCTATCGTGTAACTGGATTGTGTGGTCTATCACTTGATTGTCTGGTCAAGAATCGATTGTGTTTAGACCGCCGTGGTGCGGCAGGAGTCCTGCTGTGCGGCGTTGGAAAACAAAAAGATTACTTTTTTTATGCAAATTGTGTAAGTGGCGGGTCCTACCGAAACAGCGGGACATGCTTGATATCCTTTTCGCGAACACCTGGTGTCATGACTCATTTTCACCGCTATTTTGACTTTTACGCGCATGGGATCTGTTTTGGCAGGTAATCAAGACTGATTATTCTGTGCCGTTGACGTTTAATACTTAATGAGTGTTTGAATGAGTGTGGTTGAACGTGGTTGTTAGCACTATTCCAGCAATATCAAGGCGGGCTTCAAACCCGGGTCTTCGGCGCGGCGAGCCAACACTATAACCACGAGACTCCCCCACCGCCTTTTATATTACATGAGATATCAGCATTGTGTTTAGGTAGACTACCAATACGGGAAGGGAGATGCGGTTAGCACACTTCCTGTAACCTCCCTTTGAGGCGACAATCCTATCTCCGTTATCTAGTCAAGATCGATGGAAATGTGGTTGGAAGAGTTGTAAACATTACACAACCACCGAATAATTTCAACGTTTTTATTTTCAAAATGGACTCGTGAAGATCCGGGGTAGAATAGGCCTTCAGCAACCAATGCTTGCAGTAAAAGGCGACTATTCTGTCGTAATAGGCGACTAACGGGATTGGGTGGTCAGACTCGATTATTTCCAGACCGCCGTCATATAGCATGAATATTGTTGAGTGCGGCGTTAAACAACAAACAAACAAACAAAAGAGATCGGTTCGTTATACCACCTAACCTAAATATTGGCCTAGATGGTGGATGGTGGATGGTTTAGGGACTTGCCATTTCCTAGATGGACACCCCGGACGTTCCTAAACAAGCCAAACGGTTTGTAGAGGTCAACGACAGTGATATTGACAAATTCTTGGAGGACAATGAACATGTCAACACATTTAAATGAACTACGCTGAACATGAAAGTTGTGTAATCCTTCCTTTCCGATAAATTGAATAAGCAACGCCCAGTTAAAAACATTCCTCCCTTTGAACTGAACATGTTCTTATGCGAAGTTTATCATTCACTTGTGAACAGCAACTGGAAGTTCGTTCCGTAACTTCGTGCTGCAAAAACACTGATCACTTCGAGGTCAGGGTTGCACACCTTCCAAAATTTATATTTGACACTGACTGGTAGTAAAAATATTTGTTCATGGCATAAACATGTTTGTGGAATACATTACACTTGTTGAATAATTATTTTATGCAATTTGTTGGAGTTTACATTGCAGAAATCGCAAGGTGTTTCATTTCCACTCTGTAATTATGTAAGTCTGCTGTGGGCAAAATGACGACCGCTACACTGATGAATTGTTTGAGATAAACTGCACGAAAGCAGCTGGTAAATAGACAATGCAGAACTCAGAAAGCTCCCTGTCAACAATTCTCACCCTTTGCGATCAGCCTACCCCAATGAGGAACAGTTAGCCACAAAATCCAGAGACTTTTATAGAAACAGCTCCTAAATGTAACAAAGGAGTTGTTCATCCATTTTTCTTATCCTTACAGATAAGGATATCCTATGTCACCTACTGTGAATTACTCATGGTTCTTAATGCTGAATGGCGGAATATTGGGTTTAATATTCTCAGATATATAAACGTTTCAGTTGAACTAATTTACTATCATGGGATCATAATGTAGTTGGAGTATACTTCAGTGAAATTCCAGGAATGTTGATGTCGTTTCACACGCGTAGGAATACGACAAAAAGTGACTTCGCCTCATCCCTAAGGGTAAATGTAGGTGTTTCTTTTGAGCTTATATTTAAATTTGACGATGGGTAATAAAAGCACGGGTGGCCCAGTCGTCTAAGGCGCCGCGATTCGCTGTGCAGAGTCGCGTCCCTTGGGCACGCCAGAAACCTATGATTGTGGGTTGGATTCCCGGTTCGCCCCAATTATGTTTCTAACCCCGTGCTTGTGGGTTTCACCGAAGTGGTAAACGTCTGAGACCTGCATCACTTCGGGCTTTCCTCCGACATTAAGCTGACATGCCGCGATATAACTGTAATACTGTTAGAAGCGGCGTAAAACCTCACTCACTCACTCACTCACTCACTCACTCACTCACTCACTCACTCACTCACTCACTCACTCACTCACTCACTCACTCACTCACTCACTCACTCACTCACTCACTCACTCACTCACTCACTCACTCACTCACTCACTCACTCACTCACTCACTCACTCACTCACTCACTCACTCACTCACTCACTCACTCACTCACTCACTCACTCACTCACTCACTCACTCACTCACTCACTCACTCACTCACTCACTCACTCACTCACTCACTCACTCACTCACTCACTCACTCACTCACTCACTCACTCACTCACTCACTCACTCACTCACTCACTCACTCACTCACTCACTCACTCACTCACTCACTCACTCACTCACTCACTCACTCACTCACTCACTCACTCACTCACTCACTCACTCACTCACTCACTCACTCACTCACTCACTCACTCACTCACTCACTCACTACGATGATCAAGAGCAAGATCGGTGACTTTGTCCCCCCAATTATGGCACTGATCTTCGGTCTCCAGTGGACGGCACGTATATTCCAATAAAGGCTGCTTAAATTTCCCGCAAACATATTAGGCAATACTAGATACAGTATTTTCTAAGATTGTTCATACGTCGATAAGCTCAATTGTGATATATGGGGTTACGGATAGTTGGAAGCTCTTAAAAACATTGTTATTCATGTGCTTGTAAAACATTTCTTGGCGTTATATTATTAACAAATCTAATGTAATGGTCTATGGTGAATAAAGGAAACATCCAAAATACATAAAGAGTTATATAAGTGGAATATATAGTATTTGATAAAATTGCTTAATTTGCCATTTTCATCCGCAAACATGCTACAATATGATTCGTCTGAAGAATCGATTGGTTGGTCGGTTTGTTGCTTGTCGGAAGAGGCGATCGGGTGGTCAGGCTCGCTGAATTGGTCGATGCATGTCATCGATCCCAATTGCGTGGATCGATGCTCATGGTATCAATCACTTGATTGTCTGATCCAGACTCGATTATTTACAGACCATCGTCATATAGCCGGAATATTGCTGAGTGCGGCGTTAAACAACAAACAATGTATGAATTGTATGCCTCCAAAGCACGGGTATTTTGATATATCCCCTCAGCTTATCCTGGTGTTGAATTTTGTGTATTTATGAATGCTTGATGTTATCTATTTGTTTCCGTCTACCGACTCTGTGTAAACCTTAACTTTTTGACTTGTTTGTTAGGAAGGATGGGCTATAGTAATTGATATGAAGATTATCCGATGCTGTAAACAACCCTATAAGAGACGGCAGAGGAAGCAGGGTTAATCTGGATGACAGTGATATTGCGCTTATATAAGTATGCGCTAGGGTGTCCTTCGGAGTCACGTTTGCCGGTTTCATGTCACTGTAAGGATTAAGCCGGATCGATTGGCCGAAGACGCCTGGTCTTCTGTTAGTTGACTTTACGCATTGATTCTTCAACAGTGCTAACTGATCTAGGCTCTGTTCCATCCAGGACAGAGATATTCAGTTCAACCAAGATTACAGTTATCTCTATTAATATGTATTCAGCAAGATTGCAGTTATATATATTAAAACGTATTCAGCAAGATAACAGTTATATATCAAAACGTATTCAGAAAAATCTGTTATATATATACATCAAGGCGTTTTCAGCAAGATTACAGTTATATTTCAAAGCGTATTCAGCAAGATCACAGAGTTATATATCAAGGCGTATTCATCAAGATTACAGAGTTATATATAGCAAGGCGTATTCAGCAAGATTAGTTATATATCTCAAGGCGTATTCCACAAGATTATAGTTATAGATGCCAAGGCGTATACAGCAAGGTTACAGTTATATATTAAAGCGTATTCAGCAACATTACAGGGTTATATATATCAAGGCGTATTCAGCAACATTACAGAGTTATATATAGCAAGGCGTATTCAGCAAGATTAGTTATATATCTCAAGGCGTATTCCACAAGATTATAGTAACTGTTATAGATACCAAGGCGTATACAGCAAGATTACAGTTATATATCAAAACGTATTCAGCAACATTACAGAGTTATATATATCAAGGCGTATTCCAGCATGTTAATGAGACCATATAGACTGTTTCAAGACGTAACAGTGAGTGAATGAGTATGGTTTGGCGCCGCATTTAGCAATATTAATATTTCATGTGAAGAACAAACCCTTCTCATTTGCTGTCATAGGGCCAATTCGCCTAATGTGCCGGCACGCACTTACCCAGAAATGACATTCAGTAATTGCACCCATATAGAGAATTGAACCCTGGTTCGGCGTGACGTACGAACGCATTAACCACAAGGCTACCCAACCGCCCATTTCAGCCATATGAATCAAACAGGACTGAAAACAAAACAAGTTTTATTGTTTCAATGATGCACGCCAACACATGTATACATTTTGACAAAAAGGTTCAGCACCATTCTTTCATTATTTTCAAAACTCCCGAACTTCCATGTAAACTTAGGCAAGGGCCTGCATATAGCATTGATCTCATTTAAATAAATGCAAATGAGAATTGACAAACAAAAGCAACAAAACCCTTTCCATGTTCATAACAAATCTCTACCAAAAGCAAAGTCGATTGTAAAATTCCGACCAATTCACGAGCATGCGTCCATGAATAACTATCAAAAAGTGATGACACCAGAATTTAACGAAAAGGTATGCGTACCCTGCCCCGCCGATGGCATCAATAACAAACACATGCAAAGGCAAGTCAATTATTCACCTAAAAGAAACAAGGGAACTTATGGGGAATAGGGAATTGCGTTTTTGTCACTGATGCGTCAAAGTTTGAAACGTTTTGAAGCTTAACTGAGGCCTTGAATGTTGTAACGTCTTCTGATCAAGAGTCGTATGACGCTCTTTGAAATCTTGGTAGAAAGACCATGCTCGATTGTACCTAAAAAATGTGAAATGTAAACACCAAAGGGAGCAGCTGCAGGAATATTGCAGAAATTCTGATTCCTGTGCATAAAGAAACAGATCAGCTACCGGTAGAGCGACCACCTGGCTGACTGATTTTCAATGATACATTTATATGATTTTCATTTTACACCCAATGTTATTTCTTCCGGCAGATCTTCGAGACTGATTATACTCCTGCGTTGGCGCTATATATTCACAGGAATCAGTGGATTATCTGCATTATTAACAACAACAACAACAATAACAATAGCCACAAAACCTAACCATGGTCGAAAGAAATTTCATTGTTCATTGTTCGCTTCTGACTATATCATAAGCTTATGTTTACGAGTGAGTGAGTGAGTGTGTTTGGTTTAACGCCGCTTTTAACAGTATTACAGTTATATGACGGCGTGTCAGCTTAATGTGGGAGGAAAGCCCGAAGTCATGCAGGTCTCAGACGTTTACCACTTCGGTGAAACCCACGAGCACGGGTATGGTGCTGACAAACCTAGAAACATAATCGGGGCGAACACGGATTCGAACCCACAATCATAGGTTTCTGGCGTGCCTAAGGGACGCAACTCTGCACAGCGAATCGCGGCGCCTTAGACGACTGGGCCACCCGTGCCCCCTTATGTTTACGAATCACTATGATCAAATTGTCATTCGAAAAAGACGAGCGTGTCCAACTCCAAAGGAGCTCCCACAAGACGATCTGCGATAAATTTCGATTTTATCGGTGCGGTGCGGTGCTTTGCGGTGCGCGGTGCGGTGCGGTGCGCGGTGCGGTGCGGTGCGGTGTTTAACGCCGCACTCAGCAATATCCCAGCTATATGACGGCGGTCTGTACTAGTATATGATCGAGTCTGGACCAGACAATCCAGTGATGGACACCATGAGCATATCGATCCACGCAACTTGGATTGATGACATGCATCAACCAAGTGAGCGAGCCTGACCACCCGATCCCGTTAGTCGCCTCTTACGACAAGCATAGTCGCCTTTTACGGCAAGCAAGGGTTGCTGAAGACCTATTCTATCCCGGATCTTCACAGGTTCTATTTGACATATGATTTCGAGTATCGGTTTCAACAAATTGTTGATAAAACAAAATAAAACCATCGATTGGGAATCTCTAACCTCGACAGAAGATATACAGTCACCCGAAGCACCATCCCACCAATTTATATTTTTATTACCTATTAGAAATTCAATCGCGTCTCCCTATACGAAATGATATCTAAATGAACTAAGATATCTTATCTGAAAAAAGGGGAGAGAAAATGTCAAATGTAAAGTGATATCGACATTAATATTTTTCAATGATAGTTTAGATGTGGGCTTGATTAGCTTGGAGTCAACAATTGAAGAACAAAAATATGACACGGGGAATACGATCTCTCAAGTTGTGTACGTCAATATTCCCGATTGCACTGACGCTGTGCTCAGACGAGGAGACATCTTAATATCACAGATGACAATTCCGGAATGGATAACAATGATGCGAACACCTTCAGAAATCAATTACCCTACATTCCGAGGTTTGAGAAAGTAGGCGATAACACATCCAAACACATACGTACATGTACATTGCAACATCACCTCATGTAATGTAAGCTGTTTTTTGTTTTTGATCGCCTATTTATGGGTCGGATCAGTTATGGGGGATTA